>NC_142090.1:5835264-6464550 GCF_054644295.1 Miniopterus natalensis | reverse complement strand
TGCCTCACTAAGCGATGCGAACAGCTCTCTGTGTTTACACACCGCCCCCCAACGCACCCCCAGTGGCTTGCTTGAGATAAATGGAAAGGGGATTGGTTTCTCAGAGTGGTAAAAAACAGTGGTAAAAATATTCTGGGTTTACATTTCACCAGTTAGATAGTCCCTCATCCTAACAAACATCTCTTTGGAATAACAATGTCGTTGGCTTTACCCAGAGAGGACCCCAGCTGAACTGTTCCCAGGGGAAAGGAGTTTTAGTTTAAAGGGAGGAAAGAGAAGAAACCAGATGAAAGACCACAAAAGTGGGAGGAAAAGTACCCACAAATATACCTGTCATCTCTCGGACGTCAGCAGTACCCTTTTCTTCGCAGTAGGGCTCCCCTCGCTCACTGGGGGGCCAGCAATCACGCCTGGGGAGGTTCTCGTGTATCAGGTGGGCTGTGTCATGAAGAATTCAAGAAAACTAAGTTTGAAATGCACTTTTTGACCTCTACAATGACTTATCCCTTGAATTTAGACTGATTTATGTTTCTCCATGAGGTGGAATGAGCAGAAGTTACAGGAAGCTGCTTTTGATTAAACATTAAAAAAAAAAATTAAATCTGGACTCTCTCTCTGGTAACACAGAGTTCAGTTCTCTGCAACTCAGCATTTTCTAGCAAACGCCGAGCAGCTAGTTGTCAGAGATGGGATAGAAGGGTTAGATGTTCAAATGCGTTAACCTCTAAGGCTCCAGAATCCCCCCTCTATTTTATAAAACAAACCAGAAAATGATGAATCCCCTGAACTCTCTCTTTCACTTCGTTCATTAGTAAAACACACAAAAATATGCAATTGTCCCAACTGCGTTAAGGACCAAATCTTTGGATGTGTTGGTCACACAAAATCACTTGTCTAATATTGTCTTGGCTCAGCTAGAAACACGAGTGTTGTTTGCAACTTAACTTTTAATGTGGACCCTTCACAGATTTTTAACTGATTCTGTTTAGAGCCCTGGCTGGTGTTGCTCAGTGGTTGGATTGTAGGCCTGAGCGCAGAAGGGTGGCAGGTTCAATCCCGGGCCCCGGTCAGGGCCCTTGCAGGAGGCAACCAATCTCATTCTCTCTCTCTCTCTTTTTCTCTCTCTCCCCTCTTCTCTTCCCTCCTTCTACTTTCTTTAAAAATCAATGGAAAAAATATCCTTGGGTGAAGATTAAAAAAAAAAATTATTCTGGTTAGACCTTTGTGGGCTGAGGACTCTATAGGTCAGCCTTAGAGAGAGATGAGTTTCTCCAGCCTGAGAGGAGGGAGCCACGTCAGTGCTCATAGGATGTAGAATAGTATTCTTTGCCTAAGCTGTCATTTTCTGACAGGCTCTAAGTAGCTTCACTTAAGTGAAAGAGAGCATCGTGAGTCGTCTGTGGCTGATGTCTTTAGCACATTACCACTGATTTGTGGGTCTGGCTGTATAGGCTCAATTGTAGGCTGACATGTGACAGTCCCCATTTAGATCTTAGAAGTAAGTTTCGTAGGAAGAACTTACAATGTCTGAGGTTGGAGGAAAGGTAATGAGATACTCAGTGGAAGCTCAACCAACGGATGATTCCATTTTCTGCAATGAGTATGATTTTAAAATATTTCGGTACTCACATACAATGTATACTCTATCATTTGTTAACTAGCACTTTAAAACCTTCAGTAAACCCATTTTTAAGTATGTTTTGTTAAACATATTACATAAATGAAAGAGGTTATTGTAGTTATATGTCAGCCCAGATGTCAATCGCCAAGCTTCTCTACAAAGTATATAAGATTTTTGAATTAACTTGGGGTGTTTCCCCTCATCTGAAACGCAAATAGACTTTCAAGTTTTAATTTGGGCTGTTGGCCATAACTGTTTGAGTCAAGTCAAGGCACGCGGATGAAAAGAAATCTTGCAATGAAATACAAAATTAATCACTGCCCCCGCAGAAGGAAGAAATAAAATATTTAATCATATTAATATTTTAAGCACAGTTGAACAAATGAACATATCCAGGACCAAGTTCAAGTTCTGCAATTGGAAACATTTAAATAAATCACTTGGGCATTTCAATCGTTACTCTCTGCGTTATAAAGTGGCTGGTTGTTTGTTTTTAACATCTTACAATTAAAACGATAATATATTCAGGCTGTTCATTTACCCAGCTCACTAATTAGTGAGGTTTATCAGTTTCGTTACAAGCATTTCATCCAGGCAAGTTAATAAGATGCTGTCACTGACAGTTCTCTGGAAAATGAAGACGGGTGGCTCTCGGAGGTCTGGGTTCACTCACGAAACATGCTAATAATGCAAGATGGAGCCATCCCACCTTTGTGTTTGTGTCCTTTGGAAGAGCATCTGCTCAGCTCCTTGGGAAAAGAGAGAGTATAAAAACTAACGTCGTTATTCAATATCATGAAGCTTATAGAAAGAAGAAAGGGAATGTAACGGTGCCTGGCTCAGAGAGGTCAAAGGATGCACCTGAGCAAATGTGTGAACCGAGGAGAAACCGGTCCAAAGGTGAGTTGAAGAGAAACATCCTTTTACTTAACCCCAAGAATCAGATGCTTATACAGACATGCAGGTAGAGCAATTTGAATTGTTCCATTGGTGTCTTCACTGTTAGGTTTTGATCTCCAGGGAGAGAATCTTTTATGTTACTAGAAATGCATTTGTAATCCAGTGTGACGTCCCATTGACCGCCAGGCGAAAGAAGGACTTGGTTTAGGGAGCAGGCTGTAACCTTCCCTGAGCACGATGCTTTGGCCTCTCATTTCCTCCTGAGCTTGTGTGGCTTACTCTTAGGCAGCATAGAAAATGACCAGAAAAACATTAGCAAGTTTGACTGTCCTCCATGGAAGTTAATATACTGTTTTCCACCCCTATGTGTTTTCGAAAACATTCAAGAAGATGTTTCCTCCGTAGGTTTCTATCCCTGACCGCTCCTTTGTCTTCCTTAAGGCCTTAGTCTCGACCATCAGCAGAGAGCTGAGATTTTTCTGCTGGGTTGTCCCTAACCTTGCTGGTCAACGAATGTTTACTGGCATATCTATATTGGGAGGGGTCCTGAGTTTTTGTTCCCTAGGTGAAATAAAAAGAAAGAACAGCATGTGGTTGTACTTTCAGTGGGAAACACAATTTTTTGCATGTGAAATGATAGTGATGAAGGCAGCCCTTTGCAGGGCTGACTATTGGCATATGCACAGAGCGGTCATGCTGGGTTGGGCATGGAGCGATCATGGTACATCTCTGGGAAGACACGCAAGAAAGTGGCAACTGGTTGTCTGTAGCGAGGGAGACTAGGAATTTGAAGCAGGGAGATTTATACTTTTCACAGTATGGCCTTTTGTATGGCTTTAATTATTTACTTGTGTCTGTATAACTCTACCTGCAATAGAGATGTTTGTTTCACTGAATATTTAGGAAAATGAAAGAAAAGCCTGTCTCAGGTTTTACATGACCTGTGACTATGCAATGAGTGAAATATTTTTCAGGGTTAATTAGTTGCCACATAAACAGATAAGGAAAACAACTATTTAACCAATGTGAATCTCCAGAAATATAAAATTTTATAAAAATGTAAAGACATTGGCCAGCCGGTGTGGCTCAGCAGTTGAGCATTGGCCTAGGAGCAAGGAGATCATGGTTGGATTCCCAGTCAGGGCACATACCTGGGTTGTGGGCTCGATCCCCAGTGGGGGGCACGCAGGAGGCAGCTGATCAATGACTCTCATCATTTCTGTTTCTCTCTCTCCCTCTCTCTTGAAATCAATAAAGAGATATATCTCTCTCTATCTCTATCTCTATCTCTATCTCTATCTCTATCTCTATCTCTATCTCTATCTCTATCTCTATCTCTATCTCTATCTCTATCTCTCTATCTCTATCTCTATCTCTATCTATCTATATATCTATCTATATTTATATCATCTATATCGATATCTATATCATCTATATCTATATATCTATATCTATATCATCTATATCAATATCTATATCTATATTATCTATATCTATACCATCTATCTATATCTATATCTATATCTATATCTATATCTATATCTATATCTATATCTATCTATATCTATCTATATCATCTATATCTATATCTATCATCTATATATCTATATCATCTATATCTATATCATCTATATCAATATCTATATTATCTATATCTATATCTATACCATCTATCTATATCTATATATCTATATCTATATCTATATCTATATCTATATCTATATCTATATCTATATCTATATCTATCTATATCATCTATATCTATCATCTATATATCTATATCATCTATATCTATATCATCTATATCAATATCTATATCTATATTATCTATGTCTATATCTATACCATCTATCTATATCTATATCTATATCTATATCTATATCTATATCTATATCTATATATCTATATCTATATCTATCTATATCATCTATATCTATATCTATCATCTATATATCTATATCATCTATATCTATATCATCTATATCAATATCTATATCTATATTATCTATATCTATATCTATACCATCTATCTATATCTATATCTATATCTATATCTATATCTATATCTATATCTATATCTATATCTATATCATCATCTATATCATCATCTATATCATCATCTATATCATCATCTATATCTATATCTATCATCTATATATCTATATCATCTATATCTATATCATCTATATCTATATCTATATCTATATCTATATCTATATCTATATCTATATCTATATCATCTATATCTATATCTATCATCTATATATCTATATCATCTATATCTATATCATCTATATCTATCTATATCTATATTGATATCTTCATCTAGATCTATGTCATCATCTAGATCTAGATCTAGATAGACATTGATGAGCTGTGGTACGCCCAGTATTCCAACTGGAAGCTTCGGGAAACCGAGTTTTCCTTGTTTTCAAGAGGCCGGGGGTCCGATCCCGTCTGTCCCTGCCTGCCCGTTTTCCCGTGGCTCGCCTAAAGCGGCCGAGCCGCCTCTTCCCGGCTGCCCCCCGGGCGGCGCCGCCAGCAGCCTTACTGCCTGGGGCCGGGCGGGGCGGGAGGCGCGGGGCAGGGCAGCCCTGCTCCGCATCAGCGCCTTCCACGCTGGCTCTAGCCTCGGGAGTGCGGGAAATCCCAGGCAGGTGCTTCCTTCTCAGATAAGGGGAAAGGGAGGACTGATCCTGCTGAAAGGAGATAAAAATAAGAAGTACATCTGTGTAGCTGAACGCAGCGCCAGGAAGGCAATGCCAAAGCTTTCCTTGGCAAACTGAATCACTTCTGCGCAGGCTCCGGGTAAATTTCTTTTCTTGCAGCTACTTTATGCAAGTTTATGCTCCAGTTGCTTTTTAGCTCTAGCTTTCTTCCTGTCCAAAGTCAAGTGCCTCAAACTAAGGGGAATATGTATTAATTCTATATATAGCTCTATGCATATCCTTGTATAAAATCAACTAGTGTGACTAGGACCAATTGATATACTGTTCAATTTTCGGTCAAGCATTCAACCAAGCTTTATGACCATCTCGTACGTGCCAGGCAGAGAGAGGGAGAGGGAGAGAGACAGACAGACAGACTTTTGCTAGAAACAAGACTGCTATTATTCAGTGTATCCGTTGGTTAAGGCTGCCATACGAAATGCCACAGGCTGGGTCGCTTCCACGGCAGGAGTCGCTCTCGTCCCAGCTCCGGAGGCTGGAAGTCCACGATCACGGTGCCGGCAGGGCCAGTTTCTGGTGCAGCCCTTCTCCTTGGCTTGCAGACAGCCGCCTTCTGGCTGTGCCCTCAGCCTCTATTCAGGGTCCCTGCTCTCCTGCTGTCTCTTTGTCTCCTTATAAAGACACCAGTCCTATTAGATTAGAGCCTCACCCTTATGACTTCATTTCACCTTAAAGTATCTCCTTAAAGATGCTGTCTCCAAACACAGTCACATCGGGGGTTAGGTCTTCCACGTAGGAATTTTATGGGGACACAATTCAGTCTATAAGATTCAGGAAAGTCATTTATTCTATTCTATAACATACATGACGAACCTAAACCTGGCGATTATTATTTATCCATAGCCTTTCCTCACCGATCTCACTCTCACTGTCTCAGTCACACACACCACACTCACACGCATGCACACACACACACACACACTCACATACACACACTCACATACACACCACAGACACACAGACACCCCTGCCTACCTCGGGAGCACACAGGTAGCCTTGGCGCAGTTCTTACTTTGTCTCTACTTCTGAATTTTATATAAGACTTCCTGACATTCAGAAGGCATGGCTGGTGATTGATAATTTATTTTTCCAGGACAACGTTCTTCCTCACTGTACAAATCAGGCTGGGTCATAATCATGATAAAAATGAGGTTTATCAGGACCCCGCTTAGTTTATAAGTGAGGAACTTTATTTCAAACACCCAAACCTGCATCACTTCTAGACAGCAAAGAACCCTATTTTCGAGCTCACAGATTTCATACTTTCTGACAATCTGGCTCAAGCCCCTTGGCCACTCTTAACCCAGGTCAGTAGAGCCCTCTCTCCATCTATTTTCTCAGTCTTTTCTCCGGTCTTAAAGCCCAAGGCATCAATCTTTAGATACTGATAACATTTCTACCTTTGTCCCATCTCTTCCCCGCTTCTGTCCCCATAAAACCTTCCTGTCATCATCTTCCATTTCCTTGCTCCCTGCTGGCGAAGCAGAAGCCACAGGTGCTGGGAAGAAAGTAACAGGGGATCCCATAACCAGGTGAGTCCCTAACTCTTTTTCCTGCACTCTCTTCATCTCCCAAATAAACGTGTCTGTGGCCACCTCCGTGGCCAGTCCCCTCTGCGAGGGGCCACGAGAGCGACACAACTCGCAGGAGGGAGCCAGTCGGGAAGCGGGGACAGCAGGGGGCAGAGGTCACGGTCGGGGTGCGGTGAGAATTCAGGCTATTTCCGTGGCAATCTGCAGGAAAATAGACACCAGGAAGAAGGCCTCCTGAGAATCCATTTAAAAGGCACGTAGTAAGGGTAGGCTAGTGAAATATATGCCAAGAAACAAACATTTGGTTTTATTTCAGTGATGACCTACGTAGAAAATATATAGGTTGACACTTGGACAGACATCCTTAAGATGCTCAGACAGAAGCTGAAGGGTAACAGCAGCTGGCTGCAGAGGTCCACGTGGGGAGGGGAAAAGCGGGGTGGGGGGGGCCAGCATCCCCGGGTCGTAACTGAGCCAGGGCTCTGGGCAGAGTCCCCGCACCTGGCTGGTCATCACCAGACTCTTCTGAGCGGTTAAAAAAACCACACAAGGGACTGCGGCCCTTCCCTGGACTCATTCAATCTGAATCTCTAGGTGTGAAGCCCAGCGATACGAATGTGTGTGTAAGGGATTGTCTGTCATCTCCACCACTGGAGATGCTTTTTGAGTGGCTCAGATGACCAGTGATTTGGGGAATCAAACCCTCACGCAATCTGTGCAGCGAGCCAACGCGGTAGGGCACGGGGGCTGGAGGTCCTGGTGCTGAGCTGGGGACCTGGTGAGGGTGCAGGGCTCCCGGAGGCGAAAGACGGCTTTGCCCACTGGGCCTGGAGGTGAGTGAAACAATGGGGCGAAGAGAGCTCTTTAAAGCCCTGCCTGGGGGGCCACGTCGGCTGTGTGGGACACACTCAGCCACTCTACTCGCGACTCTGCCTTGCAGGCTTCGGGATCTGCCCTGAGAGCAGTTATATTCGATCAGCTTTTTTTTTTTTTTTTAATATGTTTTTATTGATTTCAGAGAGAGGAAGGGAGAGGGAGAGGGGGAGACAGAGGAACATCAATGGTGAGAGAATTATTGATCGGCTGCCTCCTGCACGCCCCCTACTGGGGATCAAGCCCGCAACCCGGGCATGTGTCCTGATCTGGGATCCAACCATGATCTCCTGGATCCTAGGTCAACGCTCAACTGTTGAGCCACGCCAACCGGGCCCTTTTTTAAAAAAGTGTTTTTTAACAGAATGCTCCATTAGACTGATCGTCTTTTACAGACAGAGCCCGGGACATGGGAGGCACATGAGAAGCCGTGTGGTTTATTATCACAGTGAGCAGTTTGCCAAGATGCATTTTCACAGGCAGGGGACGCGCGCTGCGGGAGCTGAGTCTGGGCTCCGTGTCAGACTTGCGTGTGATTCTTGGCTCCACTGGTGGCTGCTGTGTGACCTTGGGCACATTCCTTACCCTCCATATGCCTCAGATTTCTCATGGAAAATGAAGGTTATAATACTATCTGCTTCATAAGCTGGCGTGAGGATTAAATGAGAAAATGCCTCTGAAGAGGTGCCCAGGGACGTGTTTTGGGCTCGATAAAGAAATGCTTATTTCTTGGAGAATCCTCTCACACGTTCCTGAAAGTACAGTGGCGAATTCCGGGACCAGATCGGATCACATGGCATCAGATCACATATTTGGTAAGTGGCGGATTTCGGCTTGAAATCTGAGCCTGACCGACTCGAAGGCCGGCTCTTTCTGCCGCTCGGTACCGAACGCTGGCCACGAGAAATCAATGACCACAAGTCAGCGGGTCAAAGCCCTGTGGCCTCAGTCCCCGGAAGGAGACAGAGGCAGCATGTGGGTAGAAACGAAAGGGACCACAGACACAAGTGCAACGACCTCTGCCTTCCAGAACGGTGCAGAAACTGACGGAGATAAAACCCGTGAGAGAACGTCAGGACTCAGAATAGAGCCGGCCGAGGCCGCAGCTGGTTCTCTGTAGACTATAGAACCTGGGGGCGACGTCGCTATGCTGGGGGTCGGGGAGGGTGGGAAGGGTGGGCATGAACCCCACGCTCCTCTATCACAGCAGAAGATCAATAGATACGCATACGGTGGAAAACACAAGAGCCGGTCGTGTAAGCATATTAGGTAGAGCGGGGAGGTCAGCCCGCGAAGGAAGGAATGAAAGGGTTACGCATGCTCGCCTCTTGGGAAAGGAGCTGGAGGAGTGGCAGGTGGGGGTGTAAAGGATCCGCTTTTCATTCAAAACGTTCCAGTTGGGTTTGTGTTCTAATGTCATCGTCTTATTTTTGAATTAATAATTAAAACATGAGCCCGGCCGGGCATGGCTCAGCGGTTGAGTGGTGACCTAGGATCCAGGCGATCGGGGTTCGATTCCTGGTCAGGGCACATGCCCAGGTTGTGGGCTTGATCAATGACTCTGTCATCATTGATGTTTCTATCTCTCTCTCTCCCTCACCTTTCCTCTCTCTGAAATCAATAAAGATATGTTAAAAAATAAATAAAATAAAAATAAAAATATAGCTCCCAACAAAGTCTATAAAAAAAACACACAAAAAACACAAAAAAACACATGACACCCATTAAAAACAGCGTTTGTGCCCTGGCTGGGTGGCTTGGCTGGCTGGAACATGGTCCTGTGAGGACGCATACTTAGGTGGTCAGCTCCCATCCCAGGTGGGGGCACGTATGGGAGGCAGCAGATTGCTGTTTCTCTCTCTCTGACTTCCTTTCTCTCTAAAATCAATAAAGATATCCTCAGGTAAGGATTAAAAAAAAAATAGAGTTTCTGGTTTTCACAGGATCCATATCAACTGGCTTACGTCATTGATAGGAAGACCCAGTTTGTTCCATTCTTTTTTTAAGATTATATGACATTTTATTTTATTATTATTAGTAGTAGTAGTAGTAATTTTACTGCCTTGGATTAATCTAGAGGAATCGAAAAGAGTTATATTATTGGGAAAGAGCAAGTGGCATTTGGCTTGGGTTCCAAGGGGAGGTGGATGGGAAATCTTAGGATGACAGAAGGGAATGAACACATCCTAGAAACCCTAGAAGAATAATTAACATCAAGAAGATGTGATAGCGATGGTTAACAATTATATAGCCTTTGCTACGTACCGGGCACTGTCCCGAGCTCTTACGTGTGAAATAATGTAACCCTGCCAGCTTTATGAGGTTCGGGGCAATGACCACCTCCATTTCACAAGTGGCAGTGCCGAGGGAGAGGGTGATGCATTACCCTCGAGATTACGTGGCCGGCAAGTGGCAAGTCGGCATCTGGACCCACACCCTCTGGCTGCTGAAGTCCGAGCTCTCGGACGGACACCGTAGACCTGAGTAGGCACATACGTCTAGCTTCTGGATGAAACGGGAAACGGAAAGCTCGCCACAGTGAGTACAGGGCTGGCATAGAGGCTGGAGAAGCTTCTTGCTTCCCCGATCTGGTTTTAACGGACTGGGATGCCATTTGCTTATATCAGTGGACAAAGTGATGTGGGAAAACCTCAATAAGTGTGCTGAACACTGATTTTGTTCTAAAGTGATGACAAAGATTCTCTCCTAGACCTAACTTGAGCCCAGCTCCTCTGAGCCCTCGGCTGGACTAGTCCTGACCCTGGGCTTCCGTCTATGTCCTTGCAGAATCCAGTTCTATCAAGAGTCCTGCTCAGTCCGTTTAGTTGGACCACCCCTCCCCCCAATACCTGATCACCCTCGATAGCTGATCAAACTTCCTCATTTCCCACAATCGTCCAGGCGACGTCTGATCATTCCGGGCTGCTTTCAGCGAGCACCTAATGAGTGGGTTTAGCAAGATCCCTCTTCCCCTCGGTGGCTTTTCCGTCGGCTGGCAGCCCCAGCCCCAATCTGTTTCCTGGCTAGAAATCCTCACCTGTCCATGCTGTATTGGGAATCGAGCCCAGCTCTACACCGAGGTCTCTTTTCCCCTGTTGCAATTGTTTCTGAATGAAATCAATTTTTCCTGCCTTCACGACTGCCCGGCTCTGGCTCCCTTTGACAGTGATCAACCCCTTGGCACCGTGGATGGCCGTGCTATTAGGAGATTGTTGCTGAACTACCACATAATATCACTTTCCAGGGCTTGGCTCGTTTTGACCAGACAGCTCTTGCTTACCCATTCCCCCTCCAACGCCCTCTGTCCCCAGGCCCGTTCCGCCTCTCGCCTCCGGGCCCACCTCCCCAGCTCACTGGCGCAGGTATCTGCAACCGAGAATTCCAGATCAGAAGCAAATCAGACTTTCTGAAGTGATGAAAGCTGTTTGGCAGAAGTGTTTAAAACTGGAGTATGATCATGTTCCTATAGTTAAGTTGCCCCTTTACTGATTTTAAATATTTAAAATATGCTCAATAAAAATATTTGATAACCCATTTTGGAGCAAGTCTAATGCAAGCATCTATGGTGTAAAGATACACAAGGAGCTGCTTGGGAAAATTTCCTGATAATTAAAGTAGATCAATTTTATACAAATGTCACTAGGGAACTCCACTTTTCAATAAAACATTTTCTCTCCTACTCCTATTGCCTATTAATTTGTCTTTTGGTTCAACTTCTCTTGGGTTATGTTTTCTTTTCAACACCCAACATTTCACTGGTCTTTAAAAAAATATTTTTCTTACTTTATTTATAATGTCCAAGAACTTTTTTTGATTTTTAAATGTCCTTCATTTTTTTCTAGCACTTTGTTCTTTAATGAATGCGATTATCTCCTATCTCTTAGAAATTATTAAACACAATTATACTTAAGTTTTTCTACTTTTCTTATCTCTGTTTCAAATTTTTTCTATTTTTGTCACTGTCTTTTATGTTAAAGCTGTCCTTATAATGTCCAGTGATCCGTTGTCCATGCATATTTAAAATAGTTATTAAAAAGCCAGTCTAGGGGCAAGGGGCACATTTAGCTGGAGGGTTGGTCAGCTTCATTCGAGGGCGGCTGATTGAACAAACTGTTCATTTGGTTAAGGAATACTGAAGTGTCAGAATTAGTAGGTCCTTTCTTTTGTCCCAGTTAGTTTCATCTGAAAAGCACCCCCTTATTGCTTGTGTAGACTGTCCTGGGGTAGAGTGGGATTAGGAAGGGGGTCTCCCCTTTCATTTCACCCCCTCGTTTAAGCACAGCTCTGCCTGGGATTCTGAGTCCGGGGACGTGCTGATCGAGTCACTCAAGTGGGGCCAGTTGTCTGGCTGTGTAGATTGGGGAGGGGATCGCCGGGTATCTGCTCCTAATCCAGACCCTCCCCTGCGTTCACCTCCACTTTAAATCCTGCCCCTCAATTCCTCTGCTTTGGGAACCTCCATTTTTGCCTTTGGTTTCCCCGCGCCTGGCTTGTTGGCTCTGTACTTTTAGTTACCTGTGTTCTGCGAATTCAGTGACTGCTTTTCCCCAAATTTCATTGCTGCCTTCCATCTACTATTGTCTCATCTTATTTTTGGGGGGGAGGGGGTTATACTTTTTAAAAATAATTTATCACAGTTATTTTGGTGGAGTTTTCCTGCCAGGGCAGAGAGAAACACATCTCACATCTGCCACGTTTATTTAGAAGGGCCATTATTAACTCTTCTGTCTTTGGGCAATAAGTTAATGGTGGTATCAAGTGAAATTAGAAATTTCATTAGTGGTTTTTAAAATTATTAATGCCGTTATCAAAGAACAGGGAATACTGAATCCATTTTTCCCCCCCCCAAGCTAGTTTCTAGATGGCTCAGGCTAAAACTGGAGATCTATAAATTTATTTATCAGAGTCATTAAGTATTGAAAGCTAAATCCAATGTCATGTCGCACTGGAGAGAACATTAGATTAGAAGTTGTTAAGTTCTCAGTTCAAGATATATCTTTGCCATCTTGAGCAAAATACTTTTTCCCCTGGCCTCAGTGAAATGCTGCTAATTAGATTACAGGGCTCCTGAAGTTCCTTCTAGACAAAATATCTAGTGATTCTGTTAGGCAACTTTAAATCCTTACTTGAATTTGCCACACATACTATTACCCAAAGTGTGAAATGCACATCACCGGTGGTCAAAAAAGTAATTTGTAATGATATAAGAATTCACATTTTTATTAATCATGATTTTTGTTTCTATCATTACGAACTTATTTTCATTCGCTATCAGAGAAAATTGTAACTAGTACAACAAAACTGCAACTTTCTACGTAAATAAATTTACTTGAGCTTTAAAGTATGAGTTGAAGAAAATTCTGAAATATAGGATGTGAATCTGGTAAAAGTTAGGAAGCTAGCATGCAAATAAGTGCATTTTGTGAAACATGGCCCTGTTGGGACACGTCCTCTCCTGGTGGCCTTGGCACATGCATTCGTTCTGGCGTCCAGCTCAGAGGTTACTTGCTTACTGAACCCAGCCGAGGTGACAGGGTTCATTGAAACTGGCCTATTTGCACAGACCAGACGCCCATTCCATTCATTTTGTATCTGGAAGGCATTAAAGTGCTCGGCTTATAATGGATGCACAATCAATGCTTGGTGGGAGAATAAACCAAGTCAGTCTATCGATAAATATAATGGGCAGATGTTTCCTGTGATTGATTTCTTTGCAGCGTATCACCGACTCCACGCTGGTGGACTGTCTTTTCCTCATTAGCTCCAGGATATAATGCCCGCGAGAAGCCAACGTAAGAAAAACAGGCTTCATGTGAGAGACTGAGAAACATAAACAGAAACTACTGGGAGCTTTTGAGACGAGTCCTGGATCCCTGTGAGTCTGGGGAAGGAAACATTTCAAACATCGCTGAATTCTGAGATTCGGAGACACTAGGACACTGGCCTCTGCCGTAGAAATGGGCGTTTTGTCTTCCATTAGAGCGATTTATATTTTGTAGGCTTTATACCGTAAAATATAAAGTCGACAGTAGTTTGAATTTACAAAGCATTTCTACACACATCATTTAATATTATCCTCACAATAATGCTTCGATGTTGATGTAACAGGAGGGGAAAGTGAGGTTAGAGAATTTAGTTAAACAGTTTTCCAAATGTCACCCAGCTGGTAGTCGGTTAGAGCAGGAGTCAGCAAACTGTGATATGAGGTTAGGGACATAAATAAAGTTTTGCTGTAGCACAGACTCACCCCTATGAGGGGTTAACTCTGTTTTACCCAAGAAGAAGAAATTGAGGCAAAGAAATGGTTATTATTGGACAATGTCAGCTAAAAAGTGGTGGATTCAGGAGGATTCAACCCAGGCATCCTGACCCCAGTGCCTTTGCATTCACAAGCGTGCGAGTGCTGCTTTTGGGGTTCAAATCCTTACTCTGTGGCCTGGAGGAATCGGCTCCTTCAATATTTGGTAAGTTAATATCTTTCAAATGGTTAAAACAGAGCTTGGCACATTAAAAGCACTCAAAAAATTACTATTTTTATTAACATTCAAAGTCTTCCAATATCCTGTTTCTTTCCAGTAGCCAAAATCACATCAGAAATATGGGCTTGATGTTCTGCATGGTCAGTGTTATTTAAGTTTTGCAATAACCAATTATTATTCTCACTTTAGTTGAAAAAATGGAGGTTCTGAAGGGTTACATGACTTGTTTTGTAGCCTCAGTTTTGTGGTTTTTAAGCCCACCTTGTCTCCATTACCCCTTTTAATCTCATCATTTCCCTTAAATGGACACAGAGCTTGAAAACAACACACAATGAATGAACTGACATCTCTTCTCCTTCTTGACCGACCAACGTATTCATCAGCTGGCACCCGCGAGAGGCAGGCGCATCCGTGCCTCAAATCCGTCTTGGCCCGCCCGCCTGTTTCCTTCAGCAAGTTCCTTCTGGAGTCCGAAACGTGCTGTTCTTCCAGCTCCCTTTACGGAAATTCTGTTTCTTCTTTGAAGCTCGTTTCAAATAGCACCGAATCCTTGAAGGCTTCTCTGATCACCGAAGACAGACAGAGCTGGTTCTCTTCAGGATCCAGCAGCGGCTTTGTTGGTACTGTGCTTACGCGTATGTGATATCTGCTGATGTGTAGCATTGTTTTCAGATGTGCCTTCAAGTACCCTCAGAAAGTGGTAACTTTAAACCTTTAGAGGAAGGTGGGGTATTTAGCCCTCTGATGGAATATCCTGGAATGTTTCTTTTTCTTTATTGTTATTTTTTTTAATATGTCTTTATTGATTTCAGAGAGAGGAAGGGAGAGGGAGAGAGAGAAACATCAATGATGAGAGTCATTGATCGGCTGCCTCCTGCAGGCCCCCGATTAGGGATTGAGCCCGCAACCCGGCCCTGTGCCCTGACCGGGAATCGAACCCCGATCTCCTGGTTCATGGGTAGATGCTCAACCAATCAGTATTTACTCACCCTAGATCTTGAGTTCTTTTTATAATGCTAATTTCATATTTTCATTAGCTCAGTGCAATTAATTTAAAAGCAACAAGATAAAAATAAGTAATAGACATAATAGATCATTTATTACACCTTATCTCTGTGCCGTTATTTGAAAGTGTCTAGCTCTAATTTATTTTGCATTCTCTGTTAGTCGCTTAAATATAGTTCAAGTTCTTTTAAAAAAAAAAAAAAAAGTGACTTTTGGTAGATTCTGGCCCACTTTTGTGATACTCATACTATGAGTGATCTCTCATTCAAACTGAATCCTTTAAAAAAACCCCAAAAACCCAGAGCATGGTAATCTATTTATCTGTGTTCATACCTTATCAGCAACCTTTATACATCTCAACTTATTTTTGCAGCCTCTGCTTTATTTTTAATTCGACTGGCCTAATATCATTCTTAATTGGGAATGGAGAATGCCACAACAGTGAAATATCACCGACTTAAATCAGCATTACGGGGTAGGAGGGGCGGTGTGAGAGAGTCGGGTTGAATGAGTGAAAGGCTGCGTTAGAGAAAATGTCTTTAAACAAACACATGGTTTCAAGTACACTGGCAACTAACTGCTAACAGAGGTGTTTTCAAGAGGCTGCTTTAATGCCAATATTTTAATTAAAATTATGCATATGCATGAGAACAATTTAATCTAAAAGCTATTCAAAATTTTAAGTTTATTCTTAAACAGAATTTGACAACCCTTTAAGAAAGCACAGAATTGTTTCCTAACCCCAGACATTGACTCATGAAAGTCTCTAGGCTTGTCTGGCTGGAGTGGCTCAGCTGGTTGAGCCTTGTCCTGTGCACCCAAAGGTTGCAGGTTCGATTCCCGGTCAGGCACATACCTGGGTTTCTCCCTCACATTGATGTCTCTCCCTCTCTCTCTCTCTCTCTCTCTCTCCTTTCCTTTCTCTAAGCATGTCCTTTGGTGAGGATTTAAAAAAAAAAGTCTCTACGATGAATGGAGGCCGGAGGTTGAATCAATCACCAACGGCCAGTGATTTAACCCATCACGCCTCTGTAATGAAGCCCCCATAAAAACCTCAACAAGGAGGGGTCCGGAGAGCTCCTGGGCTGGTGGACGCGTGGAGCTTTGGGGAGAGTGTCGCGCTCAGAGAGGGGGTGGAAGCTCCGTACCCCTTCCCCATACTTCCCCTATGAGTCTCTCCCATCTGGCTGTCCTTGAGTCACAGCCTTTTATAATAAATTGGTGATCTAGTAAGTAAAATATTTCTCTGCGTTCTCTGCGAGCCGCTCCAGCAAATCAGTCAAGCCCAAGAATGGGATGGCTGGACCCTCCAATCTACAGCCACCCAGTGAGACGCAGAGGTTATAACCTGGGCTTGTGGCTGCACCTGAAGTTGGGGCGGAGGAAAGAGGCCTGTAGAATTGATCCCTGAACCTGTGGAGTCCGATGCTGTCTCTGGGTGCATAGTGTCAGAATGGAGTTAAATCGTAGGATACTTAGCTGGTGTCCGAGGGTTGCTCGGTGGTGTGGGAACCCTTGCCTCCTGCACAACGGGAACCGGGTGCAGAATCCGTTAATTACCCACATAAGTAATACGTACACTTATATTCATAATTTCAAACGTCTTCCATTGTTATAAAGTGACTATCCTATGTATCCTCAGAAAAGCATCTGCCTTCTTCTAAAAGGGACAAGTCCCCAAGTCTCATTCAGTCCCAGGTCCTGGATTTCTGGGTGGTACATCCTTCTTGGTTATGTGCAGGTATATTTCCTAACCATGTAGCAAGTTGTGCCTAAATTATACATGTAGCCAACCTCACACACCCAGGAAAGAGGGTAGAACGAATGAAGGACAACTAACTGCGGGAAATATTTCCCTTTTGAAAATAAAGAGAAAGGGGCACAAAACACATGGTCACAGCTCCCAGTGTCCATGGCATCATCTTCTGCGGCCACATCTGGGAGGAGCTTTGGGGACCATTTCCTGGGCAGGTACCTGATAATATTTCTAAGGGATCCTACGTGTTTGCCTAAATATTTGTTGAAGGAGTACCTAAATAAAAAAAAAAAATTACAAAGCATGGTAAACCTGGGATATTTATCAGCTGAATTACTGAGCTCACTGACTTATCACTACTTCTGAGTCACAGAACTCCTCCCGCGGAGAGCTACAGCACTGCATTTTAGGATTTTTTTGATTTAATAGGTCCTTTTAAAATCAAACGGAGCTAAAAGTACTCTACTTGTTCTATTGATTGTCAAATACCCTTCTGCTTTTTCAACATATTGTTAGAGTTCATGGACTGCTCCCCGGGCTGCTGGGGTTTGCCGACGAAAGCCCACACTGAAGTGTTAAAAACCACCACCGTTTATCGTAATCACGGGTACTGTACATAACACAGCAATTTGCTTCTCGAAAGCTAATGACAAAAGTTGTTTGAAATAATCAGGCCCTTATTCAGCAGCTCGGGGAGGAGAGCAGCTGCATAAACACTCACCACCCCGGCGAAGGCAGGAGAGTCGGGGGGAAACAGGTTGGTTCAAAGTTCAGGCACAGGCCGGGAAGCCGGATGGAAGGGGATCCCCTTAACTCTTCTCGGTGACAGTAAGGGACCTCCAAGGGCACAATGTTTCCGGTGTTCAGCGTAATATCGAAAGACCCTTTTCAAAGATTTTTTTCCCCTTTTTGTTTTAGAGAGAGAGAGAGAGAGAGAGAGAGAGAGAGAAACATCGATGTGCAGGAGAAACACCCATCAGTTGCCTCTCCCATGCACCCCAGCTGGAGATTCAGCCTGCAACCTGGGTGTGTGCCCTGACCTGGAATCGAACCCGAGGCTCTTCGGTGCACTGAAAGCTGCTCCAACCAACTGAGCCACACTGGCCAGGGCTGTTGAAAGACACTTTCGACGTGACAATGGCTTCTATTAGATTATGAAGCTCTGACTACCTATTTAATGAATTGCTCCTAAGCTTCCTGGAACTCTCATACTCACCGGAAACTCACAGAGCACATTGAATCATGTAAATTTTCTCCAGAGAAAGGGTGTATAGTGTGTAACAACACAGATCGCATTTACAATCCAACAGTCTCACTCAGCGCAATGCACTGACACAATAGCGTAATGTTAGTAAAGCATTCTATTGTTTGCAAGGACATTTGTGAGCGTGAGGATACCCCAGAAGCTGCTGGGGGAAATTTCCCTTATAATTAAAATAGATCAATTTTATACAAGTCTCACTAAGGAGATCCACTTTTCAATAAAATCTTTTCTATCTACTCCTCTTGCCTATTCATTGGTTCAACTTTTCTCGGGTTATGTCTTCTTTTCAACACCTAATCTTTTCACTGATCTTTAAAAAAATATTTTTCCTACTTTGTAATTTCCAAGAACTTTTCTTGATAGTCAAATGTTCTTCATTGTTTTCCTAGCAATTTGTTCCTCTTTAATGAATGTAATTATCTTCTATCTCTTAGAAATTTTTAAATACAATTTGACTTAATTTTTTTCTAGTTTTCTTATCTCTATACTTCAATTTTTGTCTATTTTGGATACTTTTTTTCTTTTCCAGGACCTGACTTGTGCATGCCCAGAAAAGCCTGTTTCTTGACTGAGCGAGCAACAGTACATACAGAATATAATTCCGTTGCTTTATTTTACAGTGAGATAAGGCCCAGGAGCACCGTCCCCAGAAGCAATAATGGCAATTTCACAAGTTAGTGGAGCCCTGATGGTCCAGACTATGTGCCTTCAAGGATCAAGCGCAGCCACAGTGCGACCCTTGCAGCAGGTGAGCTTCTCAACCCACCAGATGGCTGCTTGGAGGTTTCTCACAAACAGCAAGAATCACTGGATGTATAGAGCCTCTTCCGACCACCAACAAAGGCAGTTCCCACACTTCACAAAAAGTGTTCCTATTGTTCAAGGAAATGTATTACGCTTTTTTTCAAAAGAGAAAGTTATTTGGGCACCAGAAAAACAAGGTTATTTGTTGAGTTAAAAGAGCCCGGTGGAGTTATAAATATATATGCACATGGCATAGATAATCTCTACCGGACTTCACTGCTTTAAACTTCTCGACTCACACTCCTAATAAATCCTGGCCAGGCCTAATTACATTGGGATTCGGGATCACTAGTATTTTATCTTTTCTTGAACTTCTAACAGCCGCTTCATTAGTCACCAGAGTGGGTGGAATACACATATAAATAGTAGAGAGTAATGCAATATTTATTATTTTCTTCATGGAAGAATATTTTTTCTCAGAGTTTTTTAAAGCCCAAAATTAGAGTTGTTTTCAGTATATGATACATTATTGAGCCAACAGGATATTATGAGTTTTGCTGATGGATCAAAAATTGAATAAAATGTGCCCTGCTGGTGTGGCCCAGTGGTTGAGCACTGACCTATGAACCGGGAGGTCATCATTCGATTTCGGTCAGGGCACATGCCCGGGTTGAGGGCTTGGCCCCCAGTCGGGGGCAGCAGGAGGCAACGGATCAATGACTCTCTCACCGTTGATGTTTCTCTCTCTCTCTCCTTGTCCCTTCCTCTCTCTGAAATCAATAAAAACATATTATAAAAAATAAAATAAAATATGTATTTTGGGCTGCCTGGTACTTTGGTTTACAAAACTTTAAAAAAAAAATCTGTGGGGCTATAGCTTACCACAGCACAAGAATTAAGTGTGGACCTTTCTAAAGAAGGCAAGGTTTAAACATATCGAATGGTTAAAAGGACATTATAAACTTTTAATTTATAAATTCTGTGCTAAACATGTATGTACCATATGTTATATGCTGGATTCTCTTTGATTTCTTTATAATATTTGGTAGCATTGAGTATTTTTTCACACAGCTCTCTGCTTATCTAGAGATGGTCACATTCCCTTAGGAGACTTTGTGGAAGTGAGCCTCCCTCCATCAGAGGAGCATCATTCCCAGGGGCACTAGCTTTAGTCTTTCATATTTATAGAGCATAGTGTCAGGAATGTCACAGAGAGGCTATAAAAATGTACTGAATGTGATGAAATAGTGAATAAACATTAATGAATGAATTTCCTGTTTTCTGAAATGTTTTCCTTTCTATTTAAAAAAAGGTTTTTATTTATGTCAGAGGGAGAGAGAGGGAGATAGAAGCATCACCCATCAGCTGCTTCCTGCATACCCTCAACGGGGAATCCAGCCAGCAACCCGGGCATGTGCCCTGAGCAGGAATTGAACCAGCGAACTCCTGGTGCAGGGGACCGCGCTCAACCAACTGAGCTGCACAGGCCAGGCTGAAGTGTTTTCCTTTTTTTTTTTTTGTTTCTATGGCAATGTATTCAACCAATAAATACAATGTTTATTACATGTCTTCTATAAGCCAAGTACTGGTCAACATCACAAACACACCAGAAAACAAAAAGACATGGTTCCTTAAAGACCCTGAAGGACATGCAAATGCTAACAAGTCATGAATAGTATAATAAGTGCCATGAAAGTGGACATATGAAGTGCAATGAAAGTTTTTTACAGGAAATCATGAGCCTACTTTAGGGCTCTGGAATAGGCTTCTTTAAGGGAATGAGCTGTTCGTCGAGACTTGAAAAATGAAGAGTTGGCCAGATAAAATAAGGGAAGGAGACGGAAATAAAAAAGAAATTTGGCAGAGGAATCAGAAAATTAGAACCAGTCAACTTCACAGAAGATAAGAACCAGTGAGCTCCTTTGTTACCAAAATAGTTGGGTGGGGTTAATGAACAGACAATACAACTAGAGTAGGCTGGAAATACAGTATCATAGAGGTGCACTGTCGTTTCCAAACCTTATGCATTCTAGGATCAATTAAGACATGTCTGTAAAAAC
Source organism: Miniopterus natalensis (assembly GCF_054644295.1). Classification (NCBI taxonomy): domain Eukaryota; kingdom Metazoa; phylum Chordata; class Mammalia; order Chiroptera; family Miniopteridae; genus Miniopterus; species Miniopterus natalensis. The sequence goes on along the minus strand of NC_142090.1, from coordinate 6,443,587 downwards.
ATATTTTTTAAAACAATGTGATGTTATTAAAGGCTATCATCAAATGGTAACCAAGTTCCTGAAAGCCTGGAAAGAACACCTAATATAGCACTTTGTACATAGTAGACACTCAATAAATATCTCTTGACTTAAGCTGACTTAAGCATAAGAGTCTGTGTAAAATGACTAGACAGCTACAATTCTGAACTCCTGGACCTTTTCCTCTAAAAGGGACAAGAGTAGTACAAAAAAAAATAAATTAATAAAATTGAGAAAAAAAAATAGAATAGTGGAAAAAGTGTTAGACCCATAGAAAGAGGAATTAGTTTGGTATTTGTGTCATAAAGCATGTATTTGGAAAATTTCTTAATTGTTTTGAGCCTCAGTTTTATCATCTTCGAAATAAAATTAAAAAAATGATCTGCCTCAGGGTCTGTGAAAACTTAAGGGAGAGCGATTTGTAAGCGGGAAATAGCTACTAGTTAAATTAGGAAGGTAATCCTCAGTATGGCTCCTGTTATGGGCAGCAACTCCTCAACCGACCCTTATCCAGCTCATGAGAAGATTCCTTTTTAAGAGCTCTTTCAAAAGCTTAGAAAACAACCCTTAAAACTAATGTTTGTGTTCTTTTTAAATAATTCAAATAGGCTACTAGGTCAGAGCAATTAAAAACAAATCTCAAACAAAACAAAGCAGAGCAGCACTTTTCCAGAATTAAAGGGACCATAAGACTCAAAGGATATGAAAGTCTCATGTTAATTGAGGGCATATTTCCTTTCCCAGTATGGGATTAGTCTTAGTCTGCTTGAGCTGCCATATGAAATACCATAGACCAGGGGGCTTAAATAATAGGATTTATTTCCTCACAGTTTGGGACACCAGGAAATCCAAGATCAAGGTGCAGTTTGATTTGGTTTCTGATGAGAGCTCTCTTCCTGGCTTGCAGACGGCCACCTTCTTGCTGTGTCCTCACATGGCAGAGAGCGAGAGAGCTGTCTGGTATCTGTTCATATAAGGATGTTAATCCTATCGGATTATGGGGGACACCTTTATGACTTCATGTAACCTTAATAATGTCCTTACTCCAAATGCAGCCACAACTGGTGTTAAGCTTCAATATGAATTTTGGGGGAGCAGGATTCAGTTCCCAGCAACTATGTAGCCTGAAAATGGTTAATGAGAGTTTTAAGTACATGTACGTATTTTAAGGACTACTTGATAAAAGTTTAAATAATATGAGGATCCCAACCCAGCTCACAGTGGCAAGAATATTAAAAAGAAGCTCAGACTAGAAGATCCCAACTCAGCTTTCCAATAGCACTGGGGGTTCCTCTTGCTCTAGCTGTTTATTATTTATTTATTTATTTATTTATTTAATTTTTAAATTTTTTAAATATATATTGATTACAGAGAGAGGAAAAGAGAGAGAGAGAGAGAGAGAGAGAAACATCAGTGATGAGAGAGTCATCGATCGGTTGCCTCCTGCACATCCCCAACTGGGGATCAAGCCGGGCATGTGCCCTGACCGGGAATCGAACCCCTATCTCCTGGATCCTAGGTTGAAGCTCAACCGCTGAGCCACGCCCAGCCGGGCTGCTCCAGCTGTTTAAAGATAGTGATGTCATTGTCCATCAGGCTACAGCCTTCTCAGGAGCCCTCAAACCTGCTTGAATCACACTTGGACATGGTATTGGGTAAAGGGAAGAGTGACCCATACGAAGAAATTTCTTCCTGTAGGAAGAGGCAGAGTTTTCCCCAAGGGGAAATGGTTGGAAATTTGAACAGCAAGATTTAAGGAGCCACTCAGGAAATGAGACACAATCCTGAGGATGGGGCGAGGCAGGCATTTGGGACCATGGCATTAGAATTTACATGTTTACCTTCCTTTTCTTTAGAGTTGCAAGTGCAGGGCCGATTTTGCGAGACCCTTAACCTTTCCCCTCCTAGTGTAATTTCCTCTTGAAACTGTGTTTACTCTTTAGCAGAGCAATTCACATATGCTTGAGGCTGATATTCCCACAGTACATAGTACTATTCTGGTCATACTCATCCTTAAAATATTTAAATTCTTTCTTCCTTTGTACTCTGCCCGGAGATTCCCTAAATGGCCTTTGCCCACCGTCCCAGGCACCCTAGACTCTCTCCAGGACCCCTAGAAGGGCTATGTCGGACTCACATTGTATTTTTATTGGACGACACTGGTACCGATCCGGTTCTTAGGAAAGCTGTCCTCGGGTTGTTTTTTTACCGATTGATCTACTCTAATGTGTTACCTTCAGTCAACAAGAGACAAGGAGACTTAAGCGAAGGAACCCATCCCTTCCTGGGGAGCATCGGGCAAGGCGGGGTGGGCAACGCTTAGAGCTTCAGAAAGCCCTTCCCTCAAGGGTCACAGTGCAGCAGGTGGCACGCTCTCCCCTGGTCCCTGAGTCACTGGGGTATAATGACAGCCCTTCTCTTAAAACCAAGCAACTAATAGAAGGGCGCAGGCTGTCCCCTCCCCATTTCTCTTCCCCACTCGCACTATTTTTCCTCAGTGGGGACTTTCTGTCCAAGGGGACTCGCTGTGTTTATCAGAAATCCTTCCCGATTCCCTATGAGGCCTTTCTCTCCCGCGCCTCCAGGCGGAAGCCCCCGCAAGCACCCTCTGCCCCCCTGCCCTGGTCGATTGGCCTCTCAGACAGCAACGCCAGCCCTTAGGGGAGCAGGAGGGAACCCTTCGCCCTGTCCTCGAATCAACACCATTGTAAAGCCGGGTAGCCCGCTGTCCCTCTTCAGCCCACACAGTGCCCCTCCTGCCCCCAGAGCAGGTTTCAAGGGTAAACAAGGTCAGGCCTGGAGGCTGGGAGTCAAAATGACTCGGGTGGGTGGGGGACCGCACAGGCCTTCTTCTGCTCCAGCTGTCCTAACGCGGACTCTCATTGCCCTCAAGTGTTATGTTTTCTCCTCTCGAGACGCTTGAGCTGCACAAGCTGCTCTTTCCAGCTTCGGAAGTTCAGGCCCGAAGCCCCCTTTCTCTTACCAGTGACCACGGCTGCTTGTTGTTGTTTTTTTTTTCCCCCCCTGAAGATAAGCTGATGAAAAGGTTTCATAGATATTTTAGGCACCTTTTATCTGAATATAAACTTTTCATCACAGGCGTAAGCAGATCACAGCGTTGTTGGCCAGTATACAAGGCAGTCAAGTGTTTGCACCCGAGGTGGCCTGCTTAGTGCGAGGTGAGGACACGGAGTGGGGTTGATGGCCAGAGCGGGTCAGGCGAGGGCGGGAGGGACGCGGGTCAGAGGGACCGAGGGACACGGGGTAGGGGTGGGGACAGGGGTGTGGGAAGTCCTGGAAGGTAAAGTAAGGGGCCGGGGGAAAGGGGAGGGAAAGGAGCCGGTGCCAAGGGGAGACCCAAGGAGAGAGAAACAAGGGAAAGGAAGCGGGGGAGGGATAATTTAGGAGAATCGAGTTTCCTATGGTTCTGGCCTATTTTCTAAAGCCCAGGGTTTTATTTGAAAAATGGATTCATCAGCTGACATGATAACAATATCATGCAGGCATTTATTATTTCAGCGTTGTTGCTAAAATAACACGGAGGCACTTCCACAGACTAGACGATTAACGCCTGCTCCTTGGTTTTGATCTGTGCAAGAGCTACGAACGGGCCCCCCTCGCCCAGAGTCTCCACAGTGTCACATTTTTGCGTCTTTTGTGCTTTAATGACAAAAAGCTTCAAATGCTTTCCCCCTGTCTTCCACCAGAAAAGGGAAAGTTGGCAAGAAGTCCAACATCAGCCGTTGACTTGGTGGTTATCTGTTCTCTTCTTTAGAATTTTTCAGAAACCCCCAGATCCTTAAAGCAAGCTGTCATTTTTCTAACTCCCCAGTGGGGAGGACCTCAGAGCTTCTGGGCTGTGGCTGCCCCCGCTGCTGAGGTTGCTTTTGGTCCTACCTGACCTGGGAATGAGCCGGACACCCACTGTCACTCTGTCGCCCACTGTCACTCTGTCGCTGCTGCTCGGGTGCCATTGCCAAGCCCCGTACCCAGCAAGTCCGCAGGCCTGGGCCCTGCGCACGGGCCCCCAAGCAGCTCCCAGCACTTGGTGGCATTCTCACTGCCGCGGTGACACCTGCCTGCTCCAAAGTGTTGCTCTGCCCTCTCATTCCTGTGGCCTCCTTCAGACCCCAGGGACCCGCCCAAGGACTGCGGCCTTTGTCGTATCATTTCGCCTTTCCTTCCTCCAGCAAAAATAAAACAAACCCCAACCTGTCCTCGTACACACTTCTCGCTCAATAGGACTTAATGGCTAATCAGCTCGCGTTTGATTTCTTCAGAAGCCCGGCTTCAGACACTAGCAAACCAGTAATTTAGGAACAAATGCCTCGTAACTCTCCCGGGAGGAAGGAAGCAAACTTCCCTCTACTCCAGATGAATCGTAAGCAGTGGAAACACAAAGCAAAACAATGATTAATAGGTTTCCCTTCTGTAATATTTTCTGCTAAAGGAACAAAATGTTTGTTACAAGTTCTATTATTTAACGCTGAAAATCCTGCAAAGGTATTTTTTGATGAAAGAAACGAGGTTCAGAGAGGTTAAATAGCTTGCTGGAGATCACACCAATGGTAAACAGGAGAGTCTGGATTCCAGCTCGGCCGGGCCCTCAGAGCCTGCATCAGCCGAACAACATCATATATCAAGACGTACTTAAGCCAGGTGAAGCTCAGGTAAACTCCGTGCATTTGAAAGATCGAGTGTTCCAAAGAACAATTTTAAAACAATCGGGAATTAGAGGCGTACAAATTAAGTGCCTGGTTAAGCTTAGATAGAAACTTATGAAAGATCAAAGCTATTTCTTCTTATACTAATTAGAAATCCCTGAGAAACTGCTTTGTTTTTTTTTTAAATTTATCTTTATTGTTGGAAGTATTACAGAGACCCCTCTTTTCCCCCCATTGGCCCCCTCCTCCCCACTCCCGCCCCTCCCCAGGCCTTCACCGCACTATCCGTGTCCATGGGTTATGCATATATGCATGTAAGTTCTTTAAAGATAAACTTTAATCTATTTTAAGATAAACTAACAGATAAAAACCCAAATGCTCAAAAAAGGGCCAAAGATGATGTGAAATAAACATCTAAAATAACAAAACAAATGGTGCAATAACAAACACTTGAAAAAAATAAGTAGAATTTGAAATAAATAGTCAAGAAAATAAAGGAAAAATTATCAAGAAAACAGATTTCATGTAATCAGGTCCATAAAAATATATTTGAATGTTTGAGATGGCTTAGCAGAGAGGCTAATATATTTATTTATCAGGATAGGAGCTTAAATATCAGTAAAAGTTACTTTTATTTACTTTAAGGAAAAAAGATAATTCTGTTATTTTGGGGGGATGGGGGCCTCCTAGAAGCTTTACCTGGAAGCTGTTTATTAGTGTGATCTGACAAAAAAATTGTAATAGAATGAAACTGTTAAGACACTGCCATAAATTCAAATCTCAGTGTCACAAATGTTCCTGAAAATAGAGTTTAGAGTCTCTCTGCCAGCCCACTTCCCAACTCCCTTTGCACCCACCATTTTTGTAGATCACTGAATTAAGTACCTGTCCCTTGGGGCACTAACTCAGGTGCAGATTTGTCTGTTTGTGTGATTATTTAATTGATAACTTCTCCCTCACTGCATTGTATTGTCAGTCCCAAGGTGGCAAGGGTTTTATTTGGTTCTGTTCACAACTGGAGTCCCAACACCTTCCATAGTTCTGGCACTTTTAGTAACTAGAACAGGAAGTTAAAAACTAGTTTTTTTTTAACCTAGTTAAAGATTCCCACTGTGATGGTAAGAACTTAGAAATCAAATAATAGCAAGTGTTGATGGGGACATGGAGAAATCGAAACCCTCATACGCTGCTGGTAGAAATGTAAAGTGGTACAGCCACTTTGGATAGTCTGCAAGTTCCTCGTAGAATTAAAGAGAATTATCATACAACCTAGCAATTCCACTCCTAGGCATAGAGCCAAGAGAAATAAAAGCATATGTTCACAAAAAAAGTGTATATAAATGTTTACCACAGCATTATTCATAATAGCCAACAGGTGGAAACAACCCAAATGCCCATGAATGGGTTAATGGATAAGTAAAATGTGATATATTCATATAATGAAATATTATTCAGCCATGAAAAGGAAAGAAGTACTGACACATGCTATAACTTGGATGAGCTTGAAGACATTATGTTAAGTGAAAGAAGCCAGATGCCAAAGTCCACATGTTATATGACTCCAGTCATGTGAAAGTCCAGACAGGGAAATATACAGAGTCAGAGGGCAGGTTAGGGTTGGGGGGGCCTGGGAGGGGCTTGGGAGGGGTGATAGCTAAAGGGCATGGGGTTTCTTTTGGAGGCGATTAAAATGTTCTAAAATAAACTGTGTGAGCCCAGCGGGGCGTGGCTCAGCAGTTGAGCGTCGACCTAGGATCCAGGCGATCGGGGTTCGATTCCCGGTCAGGGCACGGGCCCGGCTTTCATCATTGATGTTTCTCTCTCTCTCTCCTTCTCCTTTCCTCTCTCTGAAATCAATAAAGATATATTTAAAAAAATAAAAATAAAAAAAAATAAAAATAAGCTGTGTGAGCCTTGGACATATCTGTGAATATACTAAAAACCACTGGCTTGCACACTGTAAATGAGTGAACTGTGCAGCGTGTGGCTTATACAGCAATGAAGCTGTGTAAATGAAACACCCGGGTGTTGTATCCTTGCTGCCGCCCGGGTTCGACGTGATGCACAGGCCAGTAAGGCCGTCCAGTGTCAAGAACACGGGCTTGAGGTCAGTAAACCGGCGACTGGCTCTGGCAGTCGCCTCGGGTTCTGCATTCGTAAATTATAAAATAGACCGATAGCAACTCCCTCGCAGGGTTCCCGGGAAAGTTCTGGACAATGTATATTAAGCACTTGGTCAATCGTAGGTGTACAATAGAATCATTTATAACTGCCCATCCCGTTCTAAAGAAGAAATATTTACCCCCACAGAGTTTACAGGTCAACAGAAAAGTCCACTATCCAAGAAACACGCTGAAATATTTCAGAGAAGCTCATTCTGTCGCCAGCCCTGTGACGGGAGAGTGACCATGTGCTGTGTCACAACAACGCTCAGTATTTGCACGTTCGGGTCCACAGGGTGTAAATCAGAAGCAGATTTGCCCCTGGGAGTGAGGGCACCAGTCGCAGGCTGGCTTTCCGCTGGAAGGACTGCTTCTAGGAGTTGCCCGAAAGTGTTCTTTTTTGCATGACACGTAACAGTGAAAAACTGGAAATATCCTAAACGCCCCCAAGTAGGGGAAAAGCTAACTGAATTATCCTCTTGCATCAGGATTATTCACTCATTTTGTAGATTTTTTTGTAGACGGAAAAGTGAACAAGATTTTTAAGAGAAAACAATAGAAACAATAATAAATATAAATACACATATTACAGCTGCTACACCGCAGCCTTCTAAAGAGTACGTATTGAGAGATTTTAAAAAAGAAGTTTGGGGAGAAACCTAATATCATATAGTTGTGGTTTTATTATGCTGGTGAGAACGTGGCTGCTTCTTATTTTAAACATTTTACACTGTTTTAAGTTGGTTTAATAACATACAGAAACTGCAATAGGTTAAAAATCCTTACTGCTATTTTATGGACTCTATTAAGAGAGATAAAACAAAAGTTAATTATAAAGGAAGCTGGTTGGACCGTATTGATGAAACTCCTAGCTCTTAGGAAAGGAGCTTTCTTACACTTGACAACATACTGAAGGGACATTTTTAAGGGTGATGAATGATGTCTGCAAGTCTGCTAATTAGCTGTGTCCCCACGAGCAAGCCATTTAACCTCCAAGGATCTCAATCCCCTCATTTGTAAAGTAAGAGATTAAAAAGAGAGAGAGAGGGAAGAGATTTTGACATACAGAGGCATGGGAGTCGGTGGCTTGAGTAGAAGCTGCCACCTTCAATTCTCAGGGGACATGTGAGTCGTACAAAAAGATGTCACTTCCATCGCACAGCAAGGAAACGAAGCTGGGAGTGCTGTGACCAGGGCCACGTCCAGAGACAAGGGGACCTGCCTGCCATTTTTCTCTCTTTAAGGGCTGCTGTTTCCTGTCCTCTCTATTGAGGACACTCTTTAGAGAGATTTTTAAGAGCTAATTATAAAGGAAGGCGGACAGTAGAACCCCCAAAAGACATCACAATAATTCTGTGACATAATATTGCGTATAGTATTTCTTGCGATAAAAAGCACTGATTCAGTACATTTACCTAAATGGGATGCTGTATTAGGGAGAATCAGGCCGCTTCTCTTTCTCACAGTAACCTACAATTTAAGGCATCACTGAGTAAAAGACTCAATCACTCTTCTGGGAGTTACAGAAACAAATCCAATGAAGGGATATCAAGTACTGATTTAACTAGTAAGTTGATATCTGAATAAATAATGAAGTTCTTTTTACACCCCTACTCTGTGACACTCTACTTGCATAGGTAGGTAAATTTGTTTTAATCAGGTGAGGTGGGAGAAGGGACTTACTTGAACAAATGTCTTGACTAAACTGAAAAGCACGCTATGCCAGCCTGGTTGTCATACCAATTCCCTGGTTACACATGGTATTCCATAATAATATATCCCTTATTATGAGGGGTGTGTGTGTGTCTGATATCTCGGCAGATGTCGTTATGCTTAGTTATTTCTGGGTAGCCCTGCAAGCCCTCCGAGATCGCAGTGTAAGCCAGGAGCTGAATAGATGTTTTCTCAATAAAGGCCAACAGTCAGGGACCTTTAGGCGGCCTCCTAAGTGGCCACAGTCCACTCTTTAAGAAACGATCTGAGTGAAAGGGGAGAATTAGACTTAGACCTACGGGGGTGGTGCCTAGGCCCATCCCTAACCTGGGTATAAGCTCGTCCAGCCTTTAGTCAGCTGCCCCCCACACCCTGGCTCTCCGCCTAGAATCCCCGCTGAGCACCGGCTTCTCGGTGGGCCTTTCCCCTTGGGATTGACATGCACCCCAAACTCTGTTTTCCCCTCTCTCTTACTTTTACTGCAGTTTCATCAGTTCTGATTGACCTTTTCTCCCACGTGCTGAGCACCTCCCTGCCAAGGGACAGAGCGGTCTCCGAGGCAGACGGATTCACTCTCCCGTGGACCTTGCCGTCTGGAGGGACTGATGAGACACAGACATGGGCGAGTCCCGTCATCGCAGGGGATGGGGCTCGGGCCTGTGTCCTGGGCGTCAGGACCGGCATGTCAGGGGCAGGAACCTTTGATCTGAGATCTGGAGCGTGAGAAGGGCGTAGCCAGGACAAAGTACAGAAGGCTGTGTCCAAGGTAGAGAAACTTGAGATATTCAGGGAAACTGAGTCTTGGTAGGAGAGCAAGAAAGAAGGCTGGGAGGGGCTAAACAATGACCAGATAACCCAGCATCTTATTAAAAAAAAAAAAAAAGTGTTGAGCTTTTTCTAAGAACAATGGGAAAACTTCGAAAGGTTGTAAAAAGAAAATTTCAAGACTAAGTATGTATTTGAGAAATACAATTCAGTCCCAAGTACTGGAAGTGGATCTGAGGAGAGCAGTGAAGGGCTTGGTGCCCAATTGTAGGTGGGAAACAGCAAGAGAGGCTGCGTCCCGTTTGGACCTGAAGAGCATGAAGTGGCTTTGGACCCCTTAGGCGCCCATCACTGGCAGGTAGCTCTGCATGTAGGTTGAGGGTGGGGACCCAGGCTTGAGGGTCCTCCTGTGGAAGCCCTCAGGGCATGAAGAGTAGGCAGTGAACAGGGTCTTGCAGACGATTCTGGAGAAAACCAGCATCTGAAAGGCAGGCGGAGGAAGACAAGCCCACAATGACGCTTCACCTGTCACTCCCTCCTTCCTGCGCCTGGAGAGCTCCCCAGCCCCAGCCGGATGCCTCCTCCTCGGTGAAGACTTGCATTCATTCTTCCTCCACGTATTTGCTCCTAATCTGCTATTATGACACTTATCGCACTGTGTTGTGATAGAATTGCTTGTCTTCCAGTCTAGGTGACACATTCCTTGAGGACAGTGACCTCTCCCAATTTTCTCGGTGCCCTCACCAGTCTAACAGCGCCCGCCAAAGCGTCCTCCGAGTTTACTGAAACCTAATGCATCTATTCTCATTTATAAGATTATGTTCACACTCCTTCCCAGTGTAAATGTGCAAGTGAGATATGTGAAGTAAAATGTCACACCTCTCTTACCTCCGGTGTTCCAAAGCTCTAACGCAAGCGATGCGTGCTGTGAATGCTAAGGAAGCATTTATTGATCGATTGGCATTGATCAGAGACCTTAGGATCTCATTGAACATGCAGAAAGTGGGCAGAGGGGGAGGCCTGCTAGAGACACACCCAAGGGCAGGGTACAGGGCAGCCAAAAGTAATGAGGTAGTGCCTGGTTCAACGGCCCTGAGAGGAAAATCTCTAGTAGGTTGGTTCCTTGTGACCCTGAAGTACTGTTCATTAACAAACCGAATCTTTTATTTCATAAATCCAAGATGACTCTTTTTGACCAAAGTAAAGAAGCTTTTATTATTTTTCTCTTATAAGCCAGTGGCCCATTGAAACGAAATTAATTTGGGGCCACAGACAAATAAAAGTAAGTGTAGTTGAGTTTTTTAAAAGTACTTTATCCATTTTTAAAAATGTTTTACTTATTGCTTGATTTTTAAAGAGAGAAAGAAAGGGAGAGAGAGATAGAAACATTGATGAGAGGGTCACTGATCAGCTGCCTCCAGCACGGCCCCCACTGGGGATCCAGCCCACAACCCGGGCATGTGTCCCGACCAGGAATCGAACCAGGGACCTTTGGTGCATGGGTCAACGCTCAACCACCACGTCACACTGGCTGGGCTGTAGTTGATTTTTAAAAGGGATATATATGTGTATATATATTCTCCAAAAATGTGTACACCTGGGCCTGTGCCCTGACCGGGAATCGAACCGGCGACCTCTGGGTTCATGGGTCGACACTCAACCGCTGAGCCATGCCGGCTGGGTTTTTCCACTGATTCTTAATCCTTTTGAGTTTCTTAAGGGAGAAGACTTAAGACCAGAATAACTTATATCAGGATAGACCAAAAAGAATTACAGCAGAATAGACTAAAATACCTTTATAAATTTCTTACTAGACATTCAATACCCCTCAGTGGTTGGTAGTACCAGGTGGATTGGACAACTTCACTCAGACCTTACAGTCTAAGTGAGGCTTTCTACTTACTCCCTCTTCTACCTAAGATAACTGGGTCCATGGTGCAACCTTCAATCTTGCTGACCCTATTGATGATTCATAAATTAAATAACACACACACTTATGGATAGAAATACCTTACCAACTTACTCTTTAATATGACTAAAAGAAGTGTGGGGAGCTCTTCTCAGGGAATACCAGCACTTAAAATCCAGAAACCACACCAACCAGTTCATTGTGGTGCTGACCATGTGATAGCCATTGACAAGTAAGAATGGGAATCCCTCTTCCCTGGGAGAGAGCTAGTGAAGACAGGACAGACAGGCAGATGTGTAGAGGGAGGAATTAATGTTCGTCCTTCCAAACCCTTAATACTTGCTAGGTTTGTGCCAGTGTCCTCTTAGCTCTTCAACTCAATATCCCCTTACTGGTCCCTTCCTTGATACTGAGAGAAAGAAACACTTATGCCTCTTGAGTTTAAGGGTTATCTTGCTAAGACCATGAGAGAAAAACACACCAGATGATCAGCGAAGAACTTTATGATAGTACAAAGTTTAAAAACTATCTCACTGAGTTTATATATTCATTTTCCCTGTGGGTATTTTTTCTCATGCTAAGATGTTAATTAAAATTCCCATTAGAATTCTTGCCTCTGTGTTTATGCCTGAGGTTGTAGAGTGGATATTTGTTGGGTACATTCCTAGCATCCATTTTCCATTTTTCCCCCCTTAATGACTCTGAATTTCCCAGATGTGCAATTGGGGCTGGACTCACCCGTCGCTTCAAGCTCCCAAATACAGATGGTGATCCTGGATTGCCTTAAGTCAATCAGTTCATCTTATTGCTTGGCACCAGCGATTGGTTTAGAGGTGAGACTGGGACTCGATTAAGGCTAATGACATACAATGAGGCATTTGTTAACATGTTTTGGGGATAGAAACTTCCTCTTCATTCCGTGAAAGCTACCAAGAAAAGAAAAGAAAGACACAGACTTTTTTTTTATCAGCTAGTTTTAAAGCATAAAGCATAGAGCTTTCATTCAGAGGCTGCCATTAAGAGAACCCCAAGGGGGCTCTTGTTTGGAGGAAGCCAACATTGTATTCAGAAGGGAGCTGGGTGTTTGTGACATTGTTGAGCCACAGTGCCAAGGGGGTACCTGAACTATCTGTGCGCTTGAGTGTCGTAAATTAATACATTATGTTTATTATTTAATATAGTTGGAATTGAATTTTGTGTTGCTTGCTTGCAATCAAAAGCAGTTTCATTAATACTGGGATCCAATCAACAGTGGGTTGGAAGGTGTCAGTGTCCTGCCCATATCTTCTTGGTCCCCTGTACAGGTCACCAACAGCTTTGGTAGATCCCTGCTTTAAGAATCTGCAATTCGCCTGCCTTTGCGGCCCAGGTGGCTGAGCGTCATCCCATGCACCAGGAGGTCGCCTGTTCCATTCCCGGACAGGGCACATGTCTGGGTTGCTGGTTTGATCCCCAGTAGGGGGCGTGCAGGAGGCAGCCGATGGATGTTTCCTCTCTCATCAACGTTTCTACCTCTTTCTCTCTCCCTCTCCCTTCCTCTCTCTGAAATCAATAACAATAATAAAAAGATATATTTTTTTAAAAAAAGAATCTGCAATTCTCTAAGGGCTTTCTTTAGTGACGTGATCATACTTAATGACCTAGTAGTCACATTTTAAAAATATGCATAGAAGCAGGTAAAATTAATTTAGTAATATAATTTATTTAACTCAATGTTCTCAAATATAATTTGAATGTGTAATCAGTATAAAAATTATTCCTAATATATTTTGCATGCTTTTTCTTTTTATTATAAGTCTTTGACATCCAGAGTGTATTTCCTATTTACAGTGTGCCTCATTTTGAACCAGCCACTTTTCAGGTGCTCATGAGCTACCTGTGGCTAGTGGCTACTGTATTGGATATTGTAGCTCTAGAGCATAAAAATAATGACTTATTTGCCTTTTTTTTCCAAATGCAGAGAAAACTCACAGGTAATCCTCTGATTGTTCTTTATAGGCAAGGCTCTGTCTTCCTCTCATATCTCTGCGTGTGAGCAAGGTTTTGTTCTTTTACTTAAAGCTGCAATCTGTTGATCTATTGCTTTCTAGGAAAGCCTATAACAGTACAGGAATATATTAGTTTTGCACCCCTTAAGCAAAGTTAAATTTAAAATTAGAATTTCTTTTGCTAATTTAATACGGTGAAGTGATATCTGAAGGTGCTGCGATCTGTGTATCTTATTATTACTTAGGATGAGATAATTTCATGTTGTTCTTTAAAACAGTTTTATAATCTACATTTTTCCTCCCAGTGAATAGAAAAGACATTCAAGTTTTTGTGTATTTTATTTTATTTTATTTTAATTTCATCATTTGGAATTGTATCTAAATGACTGACAGGAATCTTGTCAGCATATACTTTTAATGTTTTCTTTAACATTCATTAGAGAAAGATGAAATTGATTTTTATATTTTTTATTAAATCACTAAGTATAATAGGAAAGGTCTCATATACTCAAAAATAATCCATGAAATTAGGCACACTTTTCAAAGTTGTATTTGTACTATGGAAATAAAACATAAATCAATAGTTTCTAGGCTTCAAAATGGCAATTTGGATTGAGACAGGGTTTATTACATTAGTTTTCCATTCAAGAAAGCTGAAAAAAATCCATTTTGTGGCTGCATTTATACAAACAAAACTATATCAAAATAAGTGAAAATCAGATAACTTTCTTAAAATCTAATGCAGTGTATAAAACATTCTTCAAGGCTCTACTTGCTGTGATTTCACTCCAATAACAATAAACATACTAAATGGTATAAATACAGAAGGTAGCGGGTGAAAGGACTGAATTTCATGGGGGTGACTAAATCAAAACTCTGAATTCTTCTCTACATCCCTGCTCCAAAAAATTAGCCACAATGTTATGACAGCATTACAAGTTAACTCCACAGTGTAGAGCTAATTAGCAAAATACTTTTTTTGCTAATTATAGACTAATTAGCAAAAAATTAATAGCTCTTCTCTCTTTACCATGTTTTTCTAGTTGTGTCAACTGTGAAATTGTCTGACCCAATAAGAAGCTAGAAAAGTGGGAGGGAATTGTTCATAGACTAAAAAAAAATCTAATAACAAGACAATTATTTTTAATATATAGTAAATATAAATTCACTCCTTATTGCTTGACGTGATGACTCAATCTGTGTTTTATGATATCTTTGTGTATCATTTTTACAAACCCATATGTATCAAAAATAAAGTTTTAGGATCTAGTAGCGTGAGACCTGGCTAAGCTAATTGTAAAAATAAAGCCCCAGAATGGCCTCGTTTGGCATTTCCCATGAAAACAATACTGCACAAGATGGAGATTTTAACATCACATAGGGATTTTGATGATGTCCCATTTTCTGAATAATTCATTTTTTTTTTTTTTTTTTTAAAGAACAGAAAGATAAACATGTTTGGTTTACTTAGGCAAAAAATATGATAAGTAGATTAGAAAAAATAGATTTTATGTTTGATGATTGGTTGCTTGTCCATGCAACTGATACATGCATGACATTCTTTCATGTTCTATTTTTCTGTTGTTCTTGGAACACCTTGATCAGCCCATAGTTCTTCATTTTTTATCTTCTGAAATGATTTCCCTGATTTTAGTGTTTCTTGTCATCACTGTCACCATAAAATGTCAACATCATATCTTTCTCTTTCTTTAAGTCATATATTGTGGCAGCTGCCATACTGCTTTCTTTTTGTTTTTGTTTTTTTTAAATATGTTTTTATTGATTTCAGAGAGAAAGGGAGAGGGAGAGAGAGAGAGAAACATCAATGATAAGAGAGAGTCATTGATCGGCTGCCTCCTGCATGACCCCTACTGGGGATCGAGCCCACAGCCCGGGCCTGTGCCCAGACTGGGAATTGAACCAGCGACCTTTTGGTGCCTGGGAAGGTGCTCAACCAGCTGAGCAGCACCAACCGGGGCCTACTGTCTTCCTTAGGAAGGTGCTTTATAGTCACCCATTAACTCCATTTCCTGCACTGCTGATGACAGGTGCTTCCTTTTCTTTTCAATATTTCCCAATCTTTAACTCTTTTTGAAATTTTTATTGTTTAGTTAAATCAACATTTACAAGATAAAGAAAACCCAATAATCAGCACTAGTTCACGTGCCTGGGAGAAGCATTGAGACGGGGCTGACCACTCACGCCAGCTCAGGTCTGGTTTGTCTACCAAGTGAGTTTTGGCACAAAATTTACAAAACATTTTGGATTTTAGTGGTTGTCAGAATTGTGGGTTATGGGATTGTGTATCTGTAGATGGAGACCGATGCTTAATATCCTCTGAAAAGTGAGTCATCTTCGTTCAGAAGAGATAATAAAAACATAGGGTTGGAGAAACCTTTGGCCATCAATTATATTCAAGTTTTTGGCCTCTTTAGGCCCGTTCAATACATCATAAGCGAATGTGTATATGATTCCAGCCCTCGGGTGGCTCAGGCCAGGGTGTGGGAGATAAGAGGCACATGGATATGGAGAGAGGAGAAGAGACCTCCAGTTCTGACCACGAAGTAGTGACAAATATCAGATTTGCTCTACGGCTGCAAACAACTCTAACGCTGCTCAGGATGCGCAAAGCAGATGCTTCCAAGAATCCGAGAGCAGACGCGCAGGGCGTGGAGCCGGAGGGACAGGGGCACACGGAGTGAGCTTTCTCCTGGGGCTACTCTCAAACCGTGGCCTGAGCGACACCCACAGCGCAGAGGCCTTGCCGGGCCTTGGAACCCGCTGGGGCTGGGCTGGGATTTGGGGGCAGGCCCAGGAGAGGAGCTGGGGGCCCCCGCTCCCCCCGGCCTTTTGAGGGCTGCAGTGTGAGCTGGTGACATCTTTTCTCCCCAGTCAGCTCTTTAGTCTCCGTGCCTCCCAGGGCGCTCAGGATGTGTCCCTCACTTGCGCGCTTGGGACATATTTTCAGTTCCTGGGGTGTCTCAGCAGGCTCCTGAGGCAGCCCCTAAACAAGTCAGGAATTCTCATGCGTAAGGACCTCCCGGTTAAATTTCCTGTCATCTCTGATTTTGAACCAAGTGTATCTGTCTGCGTTTCTGAGGGGAAAGTGGGGAGGAAGGGGGGTTCAACTTCAAATTACTGGCAGTATAGTGATTTGAGGAAAGAAAATATTTCATGACATCAAAACTAATTTTCGAGCTATTTTTGAAGGTGTCTCTTGAAATACGCAATTTCTATAAAAGCTTTAAAAAACTCAGTAAATGAAACTCAAAATGATCCAATACTGAAATAATGAAAAAATAACTTTTATCTCCATTATTTCTGTTCGGCACTGTCGTCTCAGCGTCTCATCCCTACATGCACTATCTTACAGAAACTCAAAAGACCATCTCCCAGACAGCAAATTGTACCTCTCAGAAATCAATTATATTTCAGGGCAACACTGACACCGTGCATCTTTTGATTAGGAAATAAAACCACAGGATATGGATAGTAATAAAACTGGAATTATTGTACTGGCAAAGTCCATAGAAGTATCCAATAATTTCAAAATCAAAGAGAGAAACATACCCGAGACCTGCTACTGTGCTCTCCTCCCCAAGTTCCCACCAATCTCCTCCCTGTGACTCTGATGTGTCGCTCGCTGTGGAGCGGATGCTGGGACACTTTCTCACTGATGCACTGAGGGTGTCTGGATGCACCTCGCTCTTAATTGATTAACGGGGGAGGAGGGGAGGAAACAATGTCAAGGGAAATTTCATTAGGTATAAATTGCAAGACACGTGTTTGAATGAACACAATGCCTCAGCTCTGCTCTGATGGGCCCTAGGGGCCGGCTTTACACGGCACTGTAAGCAGCAGACCAAGCCCCGAGCAGTGTGGCGGTGCCATCAGGCCCTGGCCTTGGGTGTGGGTTTTGCATCAAAATGTTCTTGGGGAAAGCTTCTCCGCCTGATGACCGGGAACAAAGGAACTCTTTCTGTTTTGTGTTTATGTGTTGCCAACAGATATTTCAGGTGGGAGTTACTTAAGGTAAACCAATGAGAAGTCTCTTTGAAAACTAAAGCCCTCCTAGTTTACACCTCTCCTGTAAAAAAGGAAAACCTCCATATCTTAAAGCTACACCTGGCAAGCGGAGCCAGATCCCCCCAAGTGACTTGTGACTTTTGATAGTATTCGTAATGGCCCACGATTTCCGCAATGACGTGTCACCGCCACAAATTTCTGTCACCTGTTGTACAAACATTGATTTTTTTAAAGCTTCAAGACATTTAAAAGAAAACAGAATATAAAAAGTAATATAGTTACTTACTTTTTCCATCTAGAATTGACAAATGTCAACATTTTATTACAAATCTATTTTAGTAATTTTCCCCCTTAAATAAAGCATTATAGATTTAGCTAAACCACGCACAATTTTGACCTTGGAATAAATTCTATGATGATTACTCTTCCATTCCTTAAAAACAAATAAACAACACATACACACAGATATATACTGCATATTGCATTTTATGTCTTTGTGTATGTGTGCATATTACATATGTGTGTTATATATAATATATATCATGGTATACATATTTTGTATTTGCAGCATATAATCTGCCACTATCTCAGGCCCAGCCCACGTTTATATACGTAGATCTAGTTCACTTTTAGAAACTGCTACAACACATTTCATCATAAGAATACTGCAATTTGTTCATTCTTGTGTTTATGTACAATTAGATTAGTTTTCTTATTTTTTTGGTTTGTTTTGGACTAAAAATAACCTGCAACAAATGCCCTTGAATATATGCTCCCTTGTGCACATATATAAGCTTTTTTGGGTGGAGGAGGGTGGGGGGAAGGAATTATTAATCCAGAAATGACAGAGCAGGGGTTCCAGGAAAGGAGTATTTTCAATGCCGTTGGATTCTGCTGAATGGCCCTGGGGGGCTGTTCCTCCTTCTGCTCCCACCTGCAGCGCCGGCAGGTCCCCTTCCCCACAGCTTCTCTAGCACTTTACTCTGCCGGACGTTTACATTGGACTGGATGGAGGAAAAACGATCTCTCACGTGTTCGATCGGCAGTCCCTCGATTATTGTTGAGGTTGAGCAACTTTTTGTATATCACTTTCCATTAGTATTCCCTCTTCTTTTTTAAAAAAATTAACAAATTGAGGCTATTTCTTTTTTTTAAAGAGAACAAGCTGCGTGATATCCAGTTGGAAATGTCCAATGTAGTTTATAGGTTGCGATGAGGCCCACATTTTCCCATTGGTGATGTTCTCTTAGGGATGATGTCATTTTAACATAAAAATTTACCTTCATCTTATTTTAAAAGCTAATTATAGAACTACATATTTTTAATTTCATCATTTGCTTATAAAATTACTGGGCACAATCAATATTTTTCAGCAACTGATTGCACTTTTAGTTTTCCATTTATACTCTTTGAAAGGCTGCTGCTTTGATAGTCCTGTGCTGGGTGTCATTCCACGATTGGGCTTATTATGACATCTCTTTATCGCTAATAAGTCCAATTGCAATCCAATATTTAGGTACAATTTATACATTCATTATATGTAATTACTCTCTTTCCTGTACTAGTGGCACTTAAACGTGTCATATTATTAGTTTGATTAAACATCGTGGAATAAACTTCAGTGCAGAATATGTGATTTCTAGGGAGGAGAAATGACTATGATAAGTTTATGTTATTACTATGTTTGTTTTGTTCCATTTAAATTATGGTTTTACATTTCCAAGGGTACAGAGAATAAAAATTCTTTAACAAATCAGTTTCATTAAAATCACGTTGACAGAGGATGAACGTATATGTGGATCTCCTCTGAAGAAACACCTTTTCTATAGAGAAAGAATATTCATAACAAAGATGGGTGACAACCAAAACACCAAGAACTTGGTTTCCGAGGACATTTTGGTCTATATCTAGTCACAAATCATGTATTCAAGTAACGCACGTATATGTTCTTCTTATCAATAAGGTAAAGTAAAAATGAATGGAGTTGGTCTTTCTCTCAGTAGTGTGACTGTCGTGAGATTGGTATATATCCTTCCAGACCATTTTCTAGCTTTTGCATATGTGTGTATGTAGAAAATATTTTCAAACGTTGTCCATATCGGTGCACCTTTATTTACCAAGGAAATGTTTAGACAATAGCGTGTCATCGGGTCCAGTTGGTAGAAGAAAGCGATACTCATGATCTCATCTCATTTCCTTTGACGATTTGGGCTTTGAAAGGAGAACGTAGTAGGGAGAAGTCAGAAGGAAGCAAGTTCCCCAGGACTCGTGCTCACGCTGACAGAGCCCTGGGCCAACGCTGGCCGTAAGCAGTTGCATTATCCTGGGCTGGTCACTTCCCTGCACGGATCCCCTCCATCTAAAAATTGAGGTTCTACACTAATCGTAAGTAGTTGTTCAGAGCAATGGAGAAATACAAGGGCCAGGCAGACCAAAATTCTTGTGTTAAACAGCATAGAACCAGAGACACTCACTCGCTGCTTGCATCATGGAGATGAGCTTTCGGTTCTCTCGGTTATAAACATGAGGACACGTAGAATTACAGAGTGAAGGAATGCTGAAGCTTGAGAAGATTCCAGAAATGGAGGGAGAGAGTGGAGACCCAGATCATTTAGATAATCTCTCCAGAGTCCGATTATTCCACAAAGATCTGGGCCTAGAGCTGAGCAGGGCTGTTTCTCTTCCCTAGCCTGAATTTTGAAAATAAAATATTTTATATTCATTCCCAGTGGAATAATTATAGGACGTTAAATTTGCTATGACTTTAGTGAAAGATTTCCTTATTTATGATGCAAACTGCTTCATTCTTCCGAAGTATTACAGTTTGAAAAATTCGCCAAGACATGACGTCAGGATTTTTGCTGATTGCCGGTGATATATTTAGTCCCCTCGATTCAATTCGTACAGTGCTGAGGAGGCAGAGGATGCTGGACCCAAACAGGCTGTGCTCCGGCAGGCTGGCTGCATATACGGAAGGGTGTGTGGAAACAAGGCCAGTTAGTAAGGTCTGTACTTGGAGCTGCATGCAGAAAGAGCTGCTTCTGCTCCATGCACTGGGCATTTTTGCTTTGCACACTGATCTCTTATCACCTCTTCTCAAGCACCCTTTGTGTTGCACTGGAGAAAGCTGTTCGGAAAACGCTGGGGTAGCTTGTAAGTGTCTTAGAGACAAAGAGTCCGAGCTTGAAGGAACCTCAGAGGTCATCTCCGGTCAGGTTCTGCACCTGGCAGGGGAAGAGAGTGACGCTCGGGGCGGTCAAGGCAGTTGCCCAGGTTACAGAGCCTGAAGTGGCCCAGCTGGCGCACAGACTCGCCCTCTGGCCAGGTTTTTCTCCCATTATAACCACAGCTGTCGGGGTTGGGGGAAGTGAGGAAGAAGCGGAGCCTGATGTGACAGCCACGAACGAAAGCCTCAGGTCCTCCGACCATCCAGCTGCTGGGCCGGACCTCAGTCAACATGCCAGGATGGAGCTGAAATAAATTTATTCTACTTGTTCGAAGAGGTCACAATTCTCCAGACTAGCGCCTTACAAGGATTCTCTTTTTTATAGTGTGTTATTTTATAAAGGCTCGGAAAAGTGAAAAATTACATCACTGCACCTTATCTTTTAGTGAACCATTCCTTTTTTTTTTAAATCTTCACCTAGGGATGTTTTTTCCATTGCTTTTCAGAGATAGTGGAAAGGAGAGGGAGAGAGAGATGTGAGAGGCACATCGATTGGTTGCCTCCTGCAAGCGCCCGAGCAGGCCGGGGATGGAGCCTGCAACCCAGGCACTTGCCCTTGGCTGGAATCGAACCCAGGACCCTTCAGTCCACGGGGAGAAGCTCTAACCACTGGGCAAAACTGGCTAGGGCTAGTGAAACATTTCTAATACTTTTTCCTAAAGTGTTCTGGAGTTTAAAGCTTCCTTTAATTTTTTTTTTTTTTTTTAAAAGAACAGTTTCTTGATCTTTAGAGAGAGAAGGGAGGAGAGTGAAGCGTCCATCAGTGTGGGAGCTAACATCGCTCTGCTGTGTCCCGCACGCCCCCTGCTAGGGTCCGAGCCAGCCACCCGGGCACGTGCCCTGACTGGGAACTGAACCCGCAACCTTTCGGTGCCTCGGAAGATGCCCAACCCACTGAGCCACACCAACCTATAAAATTTTTGATTAAACAAATGAACACACAGAAGCCTTGGGTAGTTCAGTGATTTCTCTAATAACATCTTCTTACTTTTTTATTGAATTTATTGGGGCGACGTTGGTTAATAAAATTATATAGGTTTCAGGTATACAATTCTACAATACATCACCTGTAGATTGTATTGTGTCTTTACCACCCCAAGTCAAGTCTCTTTCCATCACCATTTATCTCCCCCAATAACATCTTAACTACAGAGCCTGGTTTTCAAGATTTCCCCAAAGTCTGGCTCAGGCCTACTTTTCTAGCTTTATCTCCTACTATTTCCTTACCCCAAACCTTTGATCAAACCCACAGTCATCGTTTGATTTTTTTTGATGCCTTACATTTTCCCCATTCCATTAATTTCTCAGACTGTTCCAGTAGCTAGAATACCCAGTCCCCTGACCCATGGTCCTTGCCCATTAAATTCATCCTTTAAAGCCCAGATCAAACGCCATTTCCTGCACAGTCTCTGCTCTCCCTCGCCAGCAGCGATTGCTATGAAATCTAAACGTCTAATTGAATTTCCCAAGACCTTTACATATACTTGGATGGACTTGTCTGCCCTACCTGCCTTTCAGTGGCTGTTGTGTCTGGTGTTGGCTTGATGTTTGTAAAGAGCACATAAAAACCTCATGTTCTACCTGGTTGTGCCCCTAAGAATGGTGATTTCTGATATACTAAATAAGTATTTTACCATCATGGATGGATTTTCTTTGAGAAAGAATTTCCTGGAGTTAACTATAATTAAATGACTTAATCACTTTTCTATAGAACAGGGGTAAGCCATTTCAAATTTTTTTTTCTTCTATTTTTATTTTAATGAAACCACTTAAATTGAATATAATTTTCTGCATACATTGTACAACAAAGATTAAATTCATCCATTAGTCCAATAGTAGAGATTAAAATTTCCACTACTTTTAGTTTTTTTCTTTTGCATCTATTATTTCCCATGTGCCAGATTTTCTTGAGCCAGATTTTGCAGATCTATTGTTTCAAGAAATGCTTGCTACTCCTAACACTTTGTTGTCATTTGTAAATAATAATTGCATAACTTTAGTCATCACTTTTGTTTTATAGTGATTTTTAGTGCATAAAAGATTCATTATGAATTGGATACAAAGTTAACATTTAATTATTGACACAAAGAACAAAGAGAATTAGTCGGTTAAAGGTATAGAACAAGAGGCACTATGGGGACTACATTTTGGAGTAAAAATATTCTGCTTTGCTCAAGATCTGAAACCAGAAAACCCCTAAAGGAAATATAGAGGGTTAGATCCTTGACACTGATCTTAGCAATGATTTTTTTTTTATTTGACACCAAAAGCAAAAATAAACAGTTGGGACCACATCAAACTAAAAAGCTTTCATACGGCAAAGGAAACAAGTGAAAAGGCAACCTATGGAACAAGAGAAAATCTTTGCAAATTATATACCTGATAAGGGGTTAATACCCAAAATGTATTATAAAAACTCCTACAACTCCATAGCAAACAACAACCCTCTCCCCTAAGAAGCCCCCAAACAACCTAACTAAAAAATAAGCAGAGTATTTAAGTCAACTTCCCCCCCCCAAGAAGATATACAAATGGCCTACAGGTACATGAAAAGGTGCTGAACATCACTAACCATCAGGGAAATGCAAATCACAACCGCAAGGAGATCACCTCACACCTTTCAGAATGGTTATTATAAAAAAGTCAAGAGATGGCACGGGTTGGTGAGGCCGTGGAGAAAAGAGAAACTTGTGCCCCGCTGGTGTGAATGCAAACTGGTGCAGCCACTATGGAGACAGCACAGAGGCGCCTCAAAATATTACAGACAGAACTACCAACAATTCTGCTTCTGGGTATTTCCCTGAAGGAAACTGTATTGCTAACGTAAAAGATATCTGCACCTCCGTATTTATTGCGGCATTACTTACGAAAGTCAAAACGTGAAAACAACCTCAATGTCCATTAAGGGATGAATGAATAAAGAATACGTATACATAATGGAATATTATCCAGACATAAAAAAGAAGGAAAGCCTGTCATTTGCAAAAGCATGGACGCACCTTGAGGGCATTAATTCGCTAAGTGACATAAATTAGACACAGAAAGACAAATACTGTGGGATTTACTTATATGTGGATTCCCCCCCCAAAAAACAACACGTGGACTCATAGATACAGAGAACAGGTTGATGGTTCCCAAGGAGGGGTGCTAGAGGGTGAAGAAATGGGTCAAATTGGGCAAAAGTAAAACTTTCAGCTATAAGATAAATAAGGCCGGGGGGGGGGATAATGTACAGCATGGCGACTATAGTTAACAATATTGTATTGTACATTTGCAAGTGGCTAAGAGAACAGATCTTAAAGGTTCTCATCACAAGAACAACATTTTGCAACTATGTGTGTTGATGGATATTAACTAAACGTATGGTGGCGATCGTTTCTTAATATATACATAAATTCAATCATGATGTTGTACACCTCAAACGAATTGAATGTCATATGTCAATTATGGCTCAATTTAAAAAAATATCCTGCTTTGGTGAACAAATGCGTAAGTAATTAGATGAATATTATACAGTGATTAGCAACCAATGAAAAGATTCTCTGTCCTGGAGCAGTGCTTCCTTCAGGTACTGAATGGGCCTTGATTTCGGGCGTGGAGCCTTAGTCTCAGGCTTCTCTTGTTTCTCTCTCAGCCTGCACCCTGCTGAGCCCACACCACCAGCTCTGGCCCCCTGGTTTGTCCTTAAAACTCTGCTCCCTGTCTTGTCAGTTTTAACTCTTATTCTATATTGTTTTTTATTTTATTCTATTTTATTCTATTTTATTTATTTATTATTTTATTTTATTTTATTATTTATTTCACTTACTTTCGTCTTTCAATCCTATCCTTCTTGCTCACCCCTGTGTTCATCTCCTACCCTGAATAGGCATAATCACTTTGCTTTGTAAAAATTACACGTTCTCGGAAATGTATGCGTCTTTGTAACACTTGTACTCTCTTTGGGTTGTATGTGCTTTTAAAATCACTATAATGCATTTAGCTGAAAGCCGCTTCCTGTTTTTTATTGATAGAGAATATCAGAATCATGCAGTGGGTTAAGCATATGAATTTTAGAAGTAGGTGGCTCGGTTATAAATATTTTCTTGACCACTTATTAGTTATTTGATCTTGGACAAGTCATTTCATCTCTTTGTGCTTTAATTTGCTCACATATAACCTTGGGAAGGATATTTTGGAACAGAAACTGCAGCACTACAGGCATGAAGATTTTTTAAAGTTTCCATTCCTTTAGGTGAGCAATCACTAAAATTTATAGCCAGCTTTCCTGGTCTGTCCCCTTGTGCATGGCCTCACGGCCTGTACTTTTCTCTCCCAGGACATCTGAAAAACCTTTCATTCTTTCTAGTTTCAATGAGATTCAATTTCGGGTCCAGGTTCAGTTTTCTACTGGACAGTCCAGGAAATTGGTTATTTTTGTGTTCCCTGGAGCCACATATTTTGTGTATCTAGCATCTATGACTCTTTGAGTGGCTTTCTGGTTTATGTCAGAACCTCAGGTAAACTTCGGCTATTGCACTGGAATTCTTTTCTTGGGCAAGAAGCTAACAATGAAAGTTTCAGGAGACTCGTAGGATTCTGCCCCCACTGGCTTCTTGGGTATGGCTCTAGGCCGGCTACAATGACTAGTATCCAACCCAGAGAGCTTGGTTAAATGAGAGTGAAATCACTTCTCTGGGCCTAAGATCCTTCTAGTGAGGGAGAATGACCTGAAGCAGAGTTGCCAAGGAGATGTTTGTTATTTCCCCAGATAAGCTACCGCACTGAACTATGGGGAAATAAGAACCGTTAGAAAGACAGAATTCTGAGGTCATTTCAGAATTTTTTCTCTCTTCTCACTTCTTGGTGATTTCTCGGATCCCAGCTAAGCGTGGCCTGCCCTCTGAGGTTCTCAACACCTTTTGGTGACCACACCCTAGCCTGTTCCCTCTTCTCACATGATTGACATCTATCAGGAGCCCACTGTCCCCTGTCTTACCCTAACCCTGGTCGTGACTCTGATTTACCCCTTACTGAACCCAAGCAGAGCCTTCTAGCCAGGTTATCACCTTCTCTCGTTCTTGCTTTAACTGTGTTCTTCCCACTTTCCTTCTAGGTCAGATATATTTATATACATACATCCAAACAGTGACTGCTAAGATCAATGTCAAAGAGCTCAATCCTTATACTTTCTTCCAGGGATTTTATGGTTTTAGGTCTTAAGCAAAACAGGATATTTTGACTCCATAGTATAGTCCCCATAGTGCCTCATGTTTTACACCTTTGACCAATTACTTCTCTTTGTTCTTTGTGTCAAGAATTAAATGCCAGCTTGACTGGTGTGGCTCAGCGGTTGAGTATCGACCTATATCCAGGAGATGCCTGTTTGATTCCCGGTCAGGGCACATGCCCAGGTTGCAGGCTCCATGCCCAGTTGGGAATGTGCAGGAGGCAGCCGATCAATGACTCTCATCATCAATGTTTCTATCTCTCTCTCCCTCCCCCCCCCGAAATCAATCAACATATATTTTTTAAAAAAGAATTAAATGTTAATTTTTGTATTCAATTCATAATGAATCTTTTTTCCACTAATAATTACTATAAAATAAAAGTGATAACTAAAGTATATATACAGAAGTCCAGAGTTTGACTGCAAAGAAGATGCGACAGTGTACAGGGGAAATTTGAAGATTTTAGTCTGAATAGATCACAAACCACGGTCCTGTTGCTGTAAACTAAATTACTTCTCTCCACTAAACCAAGGTTCCCCTCCTCCATAAATCTCTAGAAACTTCCTCAAGTAAATCTGTAAATTTATTCATCTTACTCTCTACAAAAAAAGATAATTTACAGTTCTTCCGTAACTCTGACCTACTCATCAGAACTTCTCGTAATTAAAAATTTATTATGAAACTGCCCAAAGGAAAATAAGTTGAATTTTCCTCCATTCTCTCTTCAGACACAGATTGGGGGCATGGAATGAGTTCAAGGGGAGAAAATTTGTGAGCAGATAGAGTTGAGCCTTTTGAAAAAGGGTTTTTAGTGCTATCACTCATGAAGCTTTATTAGGCTTCTGATCAATTCCTAATTAAAATACACATGAATCCTCCTATGACAAGGGGAAAAGGTGATTCCTAAGCAAGGTACTGAATGTCTGATCTCTGGAGTTTCCAACTTGCCAAAACAGATCAAAACACTCACTGGTAATTTTAATCTAGCATTTTTACAAGACTTACTCTTTTTTAGGTATGAGATATCCCAAAACTTCTTCCTGAGTTTTTATTCTATTGCTTCAGATCATTTTGGGGAAAATATATGCTTCAGATGACTAATGTTAATTTCATTTCAGACTCTATAAATACAATTTTATATTATTCATTTGAGATAGATTTATTACTTTCAGATTTTTGCTCTTGTATAGCATTATCATTTATCCCAGATTTCTCAGATAAACCAGTAAGGAATAAATCACTTTGATGCAGTGTAATTCTATAGGCAAATAAACAATTTGTTTGTCAAATACTGAAGGTAAACTTGCTTAATCAAATACAAAGGTAGGTGAGGAAAGAGAATGGGAATGATTATGAAATAATAAGATCAAGTTCATGGCAATGACCAGTTAATGGAAATATAGTTTATCAGATGACAAGCCTTCCCACTTTATTAAACGAAGTCTGTTCTTCAAACCGGATTTTTATAAATAAACTCTGGACGTGTTTTCTGTTTTCCTTCTATCATAAAAACTATATTTATGGTTGATCTGCCATAGGATTACCAAGCTGGAGGTGATCTTAAAAATAATTCAGATAAATCATCATTTTATATATAAGGAAACTGAAGAGAACAGTAGACACCAGCATAGTGTCCGCAGTTACTTGGCAGCTTTCTTTACCCGTCCTTGCCTAATTCAAATTATACCGTATTTACTCACATCACTTTGTTTACAACCCTCTCTTCTTTTAAACAAATGCTTATACCATAGGAGTAAGGTGGAGACAGGGAAGAAATACCTGCCAGGAAACCACTACTCTTTTTCCGTGAAGATTTTGTGAATCTCATAATCCAGCCCTTGAGGCAAGGTGAGGGTGCTCTATCCCGTTATTTCTAGGCTCCTCTCTCCTTGAATAGGACCATCAGAACTAGCAGGTGGGCAGCCGATTCCCACTCTAGTCTTTGCTTTTCACGACTGCATGCTCCTCCTTTGCAACACCTATTTACGTGTATGCTTTCCATGTATTGCTCAAGAAAAGCAGCAGCAGAAAGCGTTGTGATAGGGGCCAAAAATATGGCAGCCACATCACTGAAGGACACATGTCTTCATCAAGTTATTGGAAAGAGAGATTTAGCAAGTGGAGATGAGTTACGATGAGGGCAGAGCTCATGGGTGGTGGAGCCATGCAGGAGAAAGGGATCTGGCCTAGAAGTACAGCCTGTGAACTAGTTCTAAACGGGTTACTAGTTATGTGATGCTGGGTTAGCCAGTTACACTTTCTGGGACTAGTTCTCTTAATCTGATAAATGAGAAATTGGATGAGATTAGTAGTTACTGGGCTAACTCAAAATCCTCCACAGGCCGTGGCCTTAAATTGAGAATATTAAATGGTATACAGTAACGGGGGGCTACATGGACTGAGGACGATGCATACAGACCTTAGACATGCTACAGGCACCCAAAACACACCTGGATCAGGGAGGGGGAGAGGGAGAGGGCTGTCCCCGCCTCAGTTCTCGGTTCTTGTATTCTCGTATGAAAGAATTCAAAGGAGTGGCCCCAGATACTTGCATTGTGTGAAAGCAAATTTAATAAGAAAGTAATTTATTAAGAAAATAAAACATGCAAATTTATTAAAGGAGCAAGGCAAGCAAGTCTGTCATCCTGCATAAAGCATGGATGGGCTCTCTTGGCTAATCCGCGGAGCAAGCGGGGTGGGTTTTTTGCCTTATATACTTTTCTGTCTATAGGTTTTAAAATTCCTCTGCTGAATATCTTGCTACAGATTAATTTTCAAGGTCTCCCTTTTACTTTGTTGTGGCTCTCCCAGAATTTGTGAGACGCACCTGGCAATTTTATCCTGCTGAGTCCCGAGACTGCTGGCTTTTCTGTTCAGGGACCAGGATGAGATAAGACTACACTCCCCCTTCCCCTTTCCCTTTCCTTTCCTGCATTCTCTCATTACGGAGGCTTTTAGCCATTTGCTCTCAAGTGCCCTTGGTTTGGGGAATATAATGGCTTTTTATTTACAAGTCAGCTGAAAACTGTCCAAATTGCTTGGCTTTGTTTAATTTTCTTGTCTTAGTTTCCCCATTTCTCCTGCCCTGTAATTTTTCCTAGCTTCTTGCTATTCTGTAACAGACCTATTTAAATGAAAATTTATTGAAGACACTTTACCACATATTGGTGAAGATATGGAACTCATATATTGCTGGTGAGCATGTAAATTAATTTAATCATTTTGGAAAACTGTGTAGCAGCTGTAAGCTTATTTATAAACTGTTTATAACTTGTGACCCAGCAATTAAATTCCTGGGTAGACATACATGAAAAATGAGTTCTTACGTCCATCAAAAGACACGTACAAGACTATTCATAGCAGCTGCGTTCATACACACAGAATATGATACACTATACGAGTCCATTTATGCAAAAGTTAATAGCAAGTGAAACTAAACTAATCACAATAGTGGTTATTTTGGTTAATTAAGGGGCCTATGAGAAAGCTCTGGAAATGATCACATCATGACTGGGATGTGGTTTACGTAGGTGTATATATACATGTATATAGGTATATATAGATATATACCTATATGTATATTATGTAGGTATATATATATATATATATATAGTGTGTGTGTGTGTATATATATAGGTATATATACACACCTATATATATTATGTAGGTATGTGTGTATATATATATATATATACATATATATACACACACACACACACACACACACACAAAATTCACTTAGGATTTGGGCATCTTACTGTATCTTAGGTCATATCTTAATTAAAAAATAGAAAAATAGAAATGATCAGTAACAAAAGAGAGAAAAAGAAAGAATAAATAAAGAAAGAAAGAGAGAAAGAAAAATTGTTTTGGGAGAACATAGACTTTCGTAGGTAGACTTCTGCTTAGAGTCTGTCACACCGCTAACCATGGATTTCATAACATGATCTCTACAGTCTTCCTCAGCCATCATTGTCAAAAATTGTTTGAATAAGAAAAAAAACAAGGTGAAAATTTGGGAATGGCAAAGTAAAGTTAGCAACAACTTTTATGGCCCACTGTGAGGACTGTCAATGGGCCCATTAACAAGAAAATGATACTAACTATAAAAATCCTAAACTGCTGTGTCAAGTCCCCACTTTTCCTCCCTGAGAGCTATGACTGCCTTGTGCATCATAACACCGGCCGTAAATCAGAAACTTCCTTTTACTTCCTCCATCTGCAGAGACCAGTGCTTGGAATGGATTTCACAATTCAGATTCCGTCGCACCAAATCTTGCCACTCTGAGCAAAGAATAAAAGGCCTCGCCCCTGCTATGACAATCAGAACAATACCCTTTGTTTACAGGTTAGCTCCATGCAGCCGGTGTGACCAGAGTGATTAAGGTTAAACTCTGATTCAAACATCTAAGCAATTGAGGAGCGAGTGAAATCAGCAGCTGCTTCATTGGAATATTTAGTGAGAGGAAAGGTGTTATCTTCCCACAGATTCAAATTGGGACTGAAATCCACAAAGTCATGATTTACAAGAAATGATAGGGTTGAGTCATTTGCCATGGCTCCGCTATTCTTTCTTTTGTATAAATACAGGGCCTTCAAATTAAGATTATACTGAGGAGTAATGACATGCAATTTATTAGTTTCAGGCATACAACGCAGTGATGCAGAATAAAGAAAAACATTAAAAATCCATCTAAAAAAAAAAAAGATTATGTGCTCTTTGTATAAATAAAGAAATTTAGGCTTATTGAATTTGTAACTTATATCGAGGATTTTAACTACTACCCCTCATTAATTCTCAAACACCATTCCCATTTTATAGATGACTAAAGTGAGCCTTGGTGACTATAAATATCTACCCCGTGGTGGGACAACAGGGATTCGCCTGGGGCGTGTCTGACTCTCAACCCTGATTTTTTTCCACCGTCTCCTTGAAAGGAAGGGTCCTGTAATTTGTTCTGTTTTAAAGTCATCTGCAACTATAGCCAAATGCTAAGTACCCACGTAAATTCTAAGTCCCACATTCAGTTCTGCAAAGAGAGGCGTCTTTCTTTCCTTTCCTATGAATCAAAGTTATTTTATTTTTGCTTTTGTTCCTCTGTTTGGAAGACATTGGACCTTAATCAATTCAAGATGTCCTCAGTCTGGGGTATTCCTCCATTCCTGGGGTTGTCTATGAGTCCTGGGCGGCTGATGACTATAATAATTAATTATTACCTGTTAAGGTGAGCTTTCGTCTCACCTCAGTGGACCACACAGGTTGTAGCTATGCCCTTCAGAGTTCAGGATATTACTATTGTCTAATAATTTCTTCACCCTCTCTTTTCTGTACGCTAGGCCAAGGGAAACCCTGGAGGCATTTTTCTCTAACAACTTAACACCGAAGGTGTTAGTTAGTTAGTTAGTTAAATAACTTAACTAAGATATTTAGTTTGATAAGAATTTGCCTGACTGTTTTCTAAGTGGACTGGAGATGTGTCTGTTTTCCAAAGTGGCTGGAATTCCCACCAGCATGTCATGAGTGGTCCAGTTACTCAGCATCTTTGCCAGCATTTGGTGTCAGCACTGTATTTTTTTAAAAAATGTGTTTTTATTGATTTTATTTATTTATTTTTAATATTTGTCAGAACGGGGGGTTGTCGAGAACAGGGGAATGACCTTAGATCTTGCCCCTTTTCAAGCCTGCCCCTCTCGAGTATGTAAACTTGTTCTGGGTGGTGTCCCTCATCCGCAGTATGGAAACTATTCTGTCTGAGAAAGGAGGGTGGGTAAAGGTAAAGGGAATAGAAATATGATCTCCATTGAATAACATTTTTTTAAAAATCATCTTCAGACTATATGCAGACTTCTTTTGGCTCCCTTAAACTGGCTTAGCCCTAACAAATTGTTCCGAGAGGCAAAGAATGCCCCGTTAGGGTTATGGAAAACTCTGGGGTGGGGTGGGGTGTGTATTTTATGCACCGTGAAATGTTAGATAGACCACCCCTCTCTGCTAAGCATACACTCAACACTCAGTAAATACCTATTTAAATAGAATACTATAAAAGAGGTCATATGTTTGCCAGCTTAGAGATTCCTAAACCGGGATGAACATCAAAATCACTTAGGAATTTTTTTAAATACTCTGATTTCCAGACCTCGCACCTGGAGGTTTACATTTTAATAGGTGTGAGGAGGGACTGAGAAATTTTTAAAACATACTCCTCGCCCGGCCGGGCATGGTTCAGTGGTTGAGCATCGACCTAGGATCCAGGCGATTGGGGTTCGATTCCCGGTCAGGGCACATGCCAGGGTTGTGGGCTCAATCAATGACTCTCTCAACATTGATGTTTCTATCTCTCGCTCCCTCTCCTTTCCTCTCTCTGAAATCAATAAAGACATATTTAAAAAATAAAATAAAATAAAACAAAATAAAATAAAAACATACTCCTCCTCGGGTGATTGGACAAGTTTGAGGCCTATTGGTCGAGCTGACCTGGTCACTTGGGTTTACCCAAGCAGAAGTCCTAAAGGAATGAGACACTGATGGAGACATTTTGGTAGTAGAAAAAGTGGAAATCCGGACCTTAGTAGGACATGCATGAGATATATAATGTAGAACTTCTTTTGTGCAAAATCTCATTTATCTCAATACAAAGAAATGGGTTCAGGACACTGGAAACCTCATTTCTTTCGAGACTCGCTGCCTTCTTGACTTTTAACCCACCCCTCAGACCAAAATTTGATACAATTTACTTTCGTAATTAAAGTAATTTACCTAAATGTGTTTGTTCCCAAGTCGTCTGAGCTTCAGCAATTTTTAAATTGAATATTAAAGCGAAGGGCTTGTATCCTAGTAAAAGGCTGTGCCATGAGTCGGACAGGTAGCCCGAGGGACATCTTTTAGGGCTGGAATAACCGTCTTGTTTCCAAAATCGGACTGTGCCTGAGACTTGAAGTGAAACCTACTTCGTAATTTTAGCTTATCTGGGGTGGTGGTGAAGGAGGAGGGGGTGGAGGAAATGGGATAGCAAAAATCCCGGTGTGTTCATTAATTGTAATTTCTACCATCCATTCGTTTATCCAAATACTAACTGCTAGTATTTGTGATCAAGAAGAGCAGGAGGGTGTGGTCTTGTCTTGGGAGAACTCAGAGGCTAGTGAAGGAGACATACGTAAACACAAATTTCAATAAAACGGAAGTGGTATGATAAAGATCGGAACGGAGTTTTACATCATCACATAAGACATAGAGCCCTGTTTGGGGAAACTGAGGAATGTTTTCTAGAGACAGCGCATCTGCATGGGGGTCTTGAAGGACGAATGAGTTTCTGGGGGCAGGTGAGGTAGAAAGAGGGACGGGATCCCCACGAGGAAGAAACAGTGAGTGCAAAGGCAAATGTTCTGAAAGTAGAGGGTGTATGTTTAGGGAAAGTCTGATGAATTCAATGTGGCCGGGCCACGGGAAGAACGGCGGGACATGAGGCCAAACAATGTAAGCCGGTGCAAATTTAGAAAGGGCCTAATCGTCCCCATTGTCACGAAATCTCCGGCATCCAGCACTGCGGTTGGAAAACACAAAATTCTCCGAAAATAGTTACTGGGTTGAATGAATGAATGAAAAGTGGAACACGCTCCAACAGTAGGGAGAGAAGCGGGGACACCTGAGTTCCAAGCCTGCTTCACTATGTCATATTGAATAGATCACTTAAGTCTTCATTCTTAGGACTCTCATAAGATTAAATGAATGAGTGAATGTATAATTATTTGATATACAGAAAGATCAAAGTAGTGATATATTGCTTGGCCGGCCTGGCTCAGCGGTTGAGCATCGACCTAGGATCCAGGAGATCGGGGTTCGATTCCCGGTTGGGGCACATGCCCGTGTTGTGGGCTCGATCCCCAGCAGGGGGCGTGTGGGAGGCAGCCGATCAGTGACTCTCATCATTGATGTTTCTCTCTCTCTCCCTCTCCCTTCCTCTCTCTGAAATCAATAAAAATATATAAAAAAGTAGTTATATATTATTTGCATTATTTTTATTATCATAACTCTCAAATAGCAAGTATACCTTGATTTTAGGCTACAAACCTTTCCTTCATTTTGACCCACTGCAAAGAAAGGCATGTTTTAAACTTGTTTTTTTCAGTAGATGACTCCTAAATGGCATAATTTTCTCCAAAGAAGCAAGAGTAGATTATCGGGACACAAAGACTCTTCCATCCTAAGTTGGACTGTGCATCCGCCTACTGTCTCGTCCTAGTAGAATTAAATACGGCATCCAAAGTTTGGAGGGAAGGTATTTAATGTAATTAAATATTAATACTTCCCTAAATGTTACCTGGTGCCAGGAGGGATGGCTAATATCTAGAAACAGAATGAACACACAGCAGGTTTCTGAGAAGTTAGAGAAAGGACGGGAATCGACAGAGTGAGGCTTGCAAGACAAATGAAAAGAAATTCACTAGGGAAAGGCCAAATACAAAGGAAAAAAAAAAAAAGTAAAAGACAGAAAATTGTAGGTTTAGACTCATTCATGTGGAAAAAATGACAAGGTGACCGTCATCAATAAATTTGATGTGAGTTTTCAATGAAATGCTAGGGGTGAAAGGGTGAATGTCATGTGAGAAATTAATAGCTGATATATCGTACATGTAACCTAGGAGTAACAATCCTTTTTCAGAAATCATATTTCTGAGTCCATATGTAAAAACACAACATTTAGTTATTCTATGGCCCTTGGCGTGGGTTCCTTGAAGTGGTTCCAAGATTAAAAACCAATACGAAACCTCAATAACAATAACCCACTAACTGGAGACTGGTAAGCGTTGCCGCATCGCCCCGAATCAGTTGCTGTCCCTCAACTGTTTCATATCCTATCGCCCTTCCAGACCTCTGCTGATTTTCCTCTTCCTGCCTGGACCTGCCTCCCTCTGTTCTCAGAAATTCAGCTCATTTATCCAGGCCAACCTCAGATGTAATTGCACATCGGCGAAGACTTTCTTGGTCTCGGAAGCCGTCTCCAATACGTCACGTTGCTTTCCACCTGGTTCCGCCCCCCGAGAAGCAGGGTGGGCTGGGGCAAAGCGCTAGAATGGGAGAGAAAGTGGGGGGGGCCGTGCATTCGACCCGGACAAGGCTGGGTCTAGGAACCGAGATTTCAGAATCACCAACACTTAAGAAAAACTCTTGAGTGTGACTATGATCGCCACGTAGGGAGCACAGTCTGTGAGATGCTCCTGAGGACAGAGAGATGATTGCAGGAATGAAGGACCTCAAAGGCCTTCTCGGAAGCACATCTCTGTGTTGGTCATCGACTTATTGTCTCTGAGCTCAAATGCTTGATCTAGGGGGCCGTGATGTAAGGCTAGGTGAGCAACTCAGTTGCTCGGCGGCGTTTTCTTGGAACACAAATTTAATATTTCATCAGGGACCCTGGGAGATGGGCTGTGCTCTTGCCGGGGGACACAGGACTACTAGGAATAATGCCCCTCTGAGCCATAAGGAAGGCCGTCAGCACTGAGTGGCCCACGTAACACGAAAGGGTCTGCAGAAGGTTCAGGTTGGTTAGGGTGGCCTGGCCCTTGGGTCATGTGATCCAACAGACCCTATGATATGGTGGGTGTCAGTGGTGGGAAGAGATTCAGAGTGGATTCCCCATCAAGCCTCAGGGCCCTGGGATTGGAAGCGAGACCACGCCAACCACGCCAACCGCAGCAAAGAATTGTAAGTCATTTCAGAAACAGTTCCTGCAACGTTACGGGGCCCTGGTGGACATGAACGCCTCGGCCGTGAGGCACCAAGCGACTCTGTACCTGAAACTGCCTATCGCGAGCCGGGTTTTATGTTGGATCAGCAGAGTCAGAAGGTCAGGCAGCTCAGCAGCAGGCAGATGGCCTCTAGATGGAAAAGGCGCCTCTGGAGTTGAGTCCAGAGGGGGCCGTGGAGCGTGAGTGAGCAGAAAAAGCGGGTAGACCAGACACCCCCGCAGCAACCCCTTTCCCAGCTCCCCCCTGGAATTTGAGATCCTAGCTGGGTCCACGGAATGAGGTATTGGTGGGCAAAAGTGTATCTTAGGCTCCTTCAGACCTTTGCAGGGTGTGGAGTCACTTTCTGCTTGTTTCCCGGCACAAAGGGAATGACAAGAAAGACTATTTATACTTACAAACAGTGGGTGGTGACATAGCACCGGTCTGCCATCTGCCTCTACTGGCCTTGTGGTGGATGGAGAACTTACTACAGATTTCGTTAATTTCTTTTTGAAATATGTTTTTATTGATTTTAGAGAGACAGGAAGGGGGCGGGAGAGAGAAACACCCTTGTGAGAGAGGAACACTGATCTGCGGCCTCCCGCGTCCCAACCGGGGATCGAACCCACAACCTGAGCCTGGGCTCTGGGTGGGAATCGAACCGGCGACGCTTC
The DNA here is from genome assembly GCF_054644295.1 of Miniopterus natalensis. NCBI lineage: Eukaryota > Metazoa > Chordata > Mammalia > Chiroptera > Miniopteridae > Miniopterus > Miniopterus natalensis. Next base: position 6,407,506 of record NC_142090.1, on the reverse strand, counting down.
GGCGGACAGGACGACACTCAGCCGACTGAGCCACACCGGCCAGGGCAGGTTTAGTCAGCTCTGACTCCTTACTTACAGTGTTGGGAGTCTCCACCTTTTTATTTTCTTAATATTGTGAGAGTGGAAGTGAGGCTGGGCGTTGGGGGTCCCTAACAGTAAGCCATTTAAGAGTGGATATTAATTACTATAATTTATTGACCAAATATTTGCTTTGAAAATAGACATTTACTATTTTAACTAAAGAGCCAGCACGGGCTTCCGCGTGTACCTAAAAAAGGCGATGGGACCGCGGCCCCCGCGGGGAGCTCGGGTTACACCTTCGGACCGTGGAGTTTCCCTCGTCTTCAGCGTCCGTCTGCGAGAGAGAAACGCTGTTCTGACTGGGAAAGGCTGCTGGCTTCTCTGTTCACTCGACGTGGCTTTCCTTTATATTTACTTTCTGAACAGTAGAGCACTTTTAAACATTCTAATTAAAAATAAAATAGGGCAAATAATTCAAAAACCTATGTATCACTAAAAAGAACCAGAGTGCCCATCTGCTGCTGTGGCTTAAATACATCATTTGTTTTAAAATATGAATATGAAAATCATAGTAACGCGGGAAACAGCAAGGGAAATAACGGAAAACATCATTTTTAATAGGCTTTCCCACCTGCTACTATTTTTGAAAGCCTATGAGGGTATGAAAGGAAATTAGTATTTAATAAAGAACTGGAACGCGCAGGGAGAGATTGATTTCAGTAAACCAGGGAGGTGATTTTGAAATATGAAGAAACAGTATCAACAGTATTTAGTAGCGTAAGGTGAATAAAGGCTACTAAGTAAGTTCTGAAACATGTTGCACCTTTTCGATACTGTTAATTCTCCTGGGTGAGGATGCTCCATTACAAGAAGAGTCAATATTTAAAGGACAGCAGACTATACACACGGCCTTGCTCATTTGACCTGCGACATCATATCCCCCGAATGGGGAAGCGTGTGTTAATATTCCCTTCCAGTTCTGATGCGCTAAATTAGGCTACAGACTAAATGTGGTGATGCAAATTTGGAAGCACAAAAAGCCATTTAGAGGGGAAAGAAACAAATAGCAAAAGCCAGGAGAGGCGGCAGGTTTTCCCTGCAACCGCCCGGTGGGCAGCACTTGACCTTGGGACTGAGAAATCAGGGAGGGAGGGGGGTGCGAGCTGTGCCACGGAAGCAGCAAACTGGCAGAGCCCTGGCAGGCGCAGGCCGGGGGCAGGTTCAAAGGCCTGACGCAACCAAAATGCTAACTGTGAAGCGTGATGATAAAGCCGACACATCGGAAAGCACCGCTCGGCCTTAGCCAAGACGCTCACTCACGCCGTCCAGGGTTCTACAATTTCTGCCCCCCAAAACGCCTCGACGTCCTCTGTCCCAGAGGACTGAACTGAATGTCGTGATCAGCATTTTCTTTATAATTTTACCCCATACAGACGTGTCCCCAAGCAACGTATGATTCGGTTTTCTGCTTTCTGAATTTTTAAAAATGGTTCCATAATCCGCGTGACTTTTAAAATCTGCCCCTTTCACTCAGCCTTTTGAAAAAATGAATTCATGGTGACGTGTGAGGCTATAGTCCGTTCGTTTTCACTGTTGGATAGGATCCTACCTTATGAGTACATCGTAATTTGTTTATATGCTTTTCTGCGGATGGACATTGTTTTTACAATTAAAAAAAAATCATAGGCAAGGCTCCTGTGGAAATCCTTGCAGTGCGCGTTTCCTGGGGCTAAGAGATTCTCCTGAGCCGTGCCCACGGTCCAATGACCGAAGGGCTGGAGCGATCGGTCCCACCTGCAGCCGTGTTTTGTCATCGTGAACCCATTGGTACATATTCTTCTTTTCTTTTAATATATCTTCATTGATTTCAGAGAGAGGAAAGGAGAGGGAGAGAGAGAGATAGAAACATCAATGATGAGAGAGTCATTGATCGAGCCGGGCATGTGCCCTGACCGGGATTTGAACCCCGATCGCCTGGATCCTAGGTCGACGCTCAACCGCTGAGGATATGTTTATTGATTCATAGAGAGAGGAAGGGAGACGGAGAGAGACAGAGAGAGAAACATCGATATAAGAAACATCAGTCCATCGGTTGCCTCCCGTACGAGCCCCAACCAGGGATCGAACCCACAACCTAGGTCTCTGCCCTGACTGAGAACTGAACCCTCAACCTTTTGGTATATGGGAGGATGCTCCAATGAACTAAGCGCATCAGGCCAGGCCTTTTGTCAAAATTAGGAAGCTGGACCCTACCAGCTATTAGTGAGAACGTTAGAGCAACAGAAAATCCCTTATCCATGTTGCAGGAGCATAAGCTGGGAAAGAGCTTGAGGAACAGTGTGACAATGTCTAACAAGCCTGAAAACGCACGTCCCCGATGACCAGCGGTTGCATAATTCATGCCCATGAGCTGATTTTATATATATATATATATATATATATATATATATACACACACATATATATATATACACGCAGAATATTCATTACTATGTTGTTTGCAATTAAACTGAAAACAACATAAATACTCATCAGTAGGAGCGTGGATAAATCGTCATCTGTTCTTCTAAGTGGCAGTGAGAGCGAGAAAACTAGAAGCGCATGTATCGCTATGTATAAATCTCAAAGCCAAATAAGCAAACAAAGCAGGTTGTACAAGGCGACATAAAGAATGACACAGTTTCTATGTAGTTTGGATACTTGCGAGTGATACTTTATAGTTTAGGCTCCACACTTCATACTCAAAGTATCAACCACAAATTCATGAACAGTGTCAAATTCAGGGTAGCGATTGCCACTGGAAAGGAGAGAGGCCCAACATTTATATCTGGAACTGTTTGCTTGTTGATTTTTTTTTTGGTACACCTAGTTTATTATGTTATTTTTTAAATATATTTTTGTGTGACTGAAAAATATTTTATAACAGGGGAAAAAAAAAAATCTATTTTAAGCTATTATTTCTATAGCGCTTGTTGCCCAAAGTAAAACTTTTTGCTTCATAGGGAGTTCATTCTCTAGCCCTTAAACACGGAAAACCTACATTGTTAGGATATTTACCTCAAGCCGTCATTTTTATTTGCAGTGAAACACCCAGAACTTAAGAATGCACCAATCTAGCTCTGAGATGCCACCACCAAAAAGTGCTGCAGAGTAGCCCAACGGCCCTCGGTCCATCAGTCTGGGTGCTGGGCATGCAAAGCGGGTTCGTCTTTTCATCCCTTTGCCACTCCCTGCTTTTACTGCTTGGGACCAGAAGTTATTTTCAAGTGACACGATGCGTGTGAATTTAGAGATCAGCCAAATACGGGAAGCTTGTCTCTCGTGTCGATATTCTTATTTTCTCCCCTCTGCCCCCCCCCCCCCCCCGACCTCCGCCTTTCCAAAGCTGAAGCACTGAGACTTCCCAGGCTCGCAGGCGTCCGGACAGTCCACACTCTGAAACGACTGCTGCCGTCCGGGCCGCAGGGCTCAACCGCATGAGTCCACTGGGGACGTTTTCTAGGGCACAGAGGTCACCCGGTATCGCCAAAGGATGGCGTACACTGGGTGAGGCAGGGCGCCTTGGCATATACCCTGTGGATTTGGCCAATCTAAGGAACGAATTAACGCGACGAGCATTGTTCGCTTAGCAGGAAAACTGGGAATTGGAGGTAGTAAACTCGAAGACATTTCCCAGCTCTGAAATGTGCACAATCCCGCTTTATTTACTCAAGCTGCAACATGTTAAGATATTACCGGGTAAGCAAACCTGGCAGAGGAGACAGAGATTAAGTGTATGAATCACAGAATCTTTTTTTTTTTCTTAAAGGACTTGCATGTAGGAAGAACTAAATGAAACAAAAGATACGGGGGGAAAAAAACAACGCACAGTAAAATATGGAATATACTGTTCATTCTTCCAAGTGATTTGCAATTATTCATAGTAAATACCATGGATTGGGCACTTTATGTGCCACATAAGCCTTGGAACACGGAAAGACACATATTAACGATCCCTGCTTTATGTTGATAAAATGAAGACCCAGATAAATTTAAGAGAATATCAGTTCCCCGGATAACAGGACACAGAGCGACGGTTTAATTCAGGCTGTCTGAACACAGGTGATTCTCCACTCACTGCTGTATTCTGCCTGCTTTATGTGCCTTCTCAACTTGATCTAAAATTACTTCTAAATAAGTGAAGTTGTCTGAGGTGTCAGGGCTGTCGCTATTAAATATACACAAGAACAAATCCAGGATTGAAAGCATGCATGCCCTTCCCAACCTTTCTTTTCTATGTGAATGTGTTTTTTTTGCCAATGACCTACTCTGAGGTGTGCTTTCTTGCTAAATTCTGCGTCAGTCTCTCCAACTCTTTAAAAATCGCCTGGGGCAAATGGTTACTTCAGAACGTCTGTTTTAAAATTTATTAAAAACATTAAAAATAATTATAGAGCGAAACAGCCCTGTGTGCTAATGGCTTATATTTCATAACAAGATCCAACAATGAAAATTATTTAATTTGCTTTATCTAATGGGAATTATGGAGAATTGATAAATGGGGATTTTTCTCCTTGGGTATACAATATCCCTTGGTAGATTTCTTTGAATTCACAGAATTTTAGGAATGATTTGGAGGAAAAAGGGTATAGTGAAAATAATGGAAACAAAGCGATTTTTTTTTGGTTCAATTTGCTTGAATTTTAGCTCTGCCACTCATTTGTGTGGCTTTGGACAAATCATATATATACATGTATATATATTTAAAATATGTCTATTGATTTCAGAGAGAGGAAGGGAGAGGGAGAGAGAGAGAGAAACATCACTGATGAGAGAGTCATGGATCGGCTGCCTCCTGCACTCCCCACTGGGATCGAACCCATAACCCAAGCATGTGCCCTGAGCGGGAATCAAACCGTGATCTCCTGGATCCTAGATCGATGCTCAACCGCTGAGCCACACTGGCTGGTCATATATTATTTTTACTGCCTTAGTACTCTGTATTTAAAGTAAGAGTAATAGTAACAGCAACAACAATAATTATGCTAAATATTTTCCAAATCTGTTCTAAGCCAGCATTTTCCAAAGTGATTTCAACTAAACCTTAAAAAAAAAAAAATGTTTCACAGTCAAGATAACAGGAGAAACTCTGGGATAAACAGTTCTGCAGTTTTTAATTTTCACTGTAGATTTCCTCAGATGATTTAATATGTGAAACCGTTTTTCTGAAAGTAAGGACATTGTTTGGAGCAGGTCCTAAATTGTCTAATTTCCAAATACAATTTTTTGAAAAGAACATTTTCGAGGACTTGAGCTATAATGAACACATTTTCAGGACATACCTATTCAAGATATTAAAATAATGCATACCAAATTTCTGGACTATTTTAGATACCCAATAATTGTTTTTATTAGCATTACAAATCAACTTTTAAAATGTAGAAAACAAGACCTGTATAGAAGACCTAAAGTACATCAGAGGAGCGGGAATGCAGAAAATAAGAATAAATAAAGAACCCTTCTCCCCAAAGGCTCTAAGAGGAATCGTACACAATAAACGCTCTTTAAAATGTAGCAAAGACGTAGAGAGTTTAGAAAGTGGATGTCAGAGGTATTAGTTTTCAACACAGACATATTGAATTTCTCCTGTCTTTCCCATCACGGTCCCAGGTGTGAACATCTAAGCCCGAGAGTAAAGATCTCGAAATAGCCTGCCAAGCACAGAGAACAAAGTGTTAGCACGACTGCCTCGGTGACAAGGAACACGGCAGACGTTATAAGAACAGGCCTGTTTAGAACGGGATACAGAAAAAAGAAATTGGTAGGTGCTATTTATTCCTAGGTTTTGATATATTTGTATTTTTTTTTTTTTCACACATTGACAAATTCTGGTGAATTAATGATCTCTGTTGATAATTTATTAATCAGGGCATTCCCATTCAATACAGTAGGCGTCTATGGATTATTTCTGGTATCTTCTAATTGTCTGGTGCTTCTGATATTTTTCTATTGATTCCCCTTTTTCCATTGTGTGTCCCAAAGGCAGAGAAGGGCAAACAGCAATCATGAAATATGAATGAGATGCCTCATTAACCTTTGGGCTTTTGAGTACCTGGAACATCTAATCTATGTCATCGGCAAGAATAGCCTGGAAGCCCTGCAGGGGGTTGAGGGGAGAGAGGAAGGGCAGTTTGCTTTGCGGTTGGTGAACTGCCGTCTGCCGAGCGCGGGCATGGTGCCTGCTCTAACGCCCCAGGATCCTGCATTAAACTGGAGATGCTGAGATTTTTAGTGAGCGTACGTGTAATACAGGAAGCTTGCTGATATTCCAAATAACAGGCTCGTCTTCGAAGACTCTGACAGAACCCCTAGGGGTGTCTGGCGCAGGTGACCCAAGGACCACACTTTGAGGAACGTCACATTAGACCCATTCAATGTGAGGGATTAAGCTGACGCCACTTTGATTTCTTGTGTGTGTGTTTGTTTTTTTTTTTTACCAGACCCTGTAGAACTGTTTTTATTTTCATATATTCCTCATTTAAAATAAACTTCCAACCAAAGAATGTGATATTTGGATTCTGTCTGTTATCTCCATAACATCAGAAGCTACTCTGTCGAACAAAGAGGTTGTCATTTAGACTGTTTCGATGTTTTTTCCCTCCAGAAATTGTTACCATTGTAATTAGTTGGTTATTAATAACAGGGAAGGAGCAGAAGGGAGGGCAGACGTTATAGGCATGGTCATCCGGGCAGCTTCACCAGGGAACTGCAACTTTACACTCCCCAGGGAACCACCGGGCCCATTCCCTACAGAGCACTGGGGGAAGGGGTCCAACAAAGGGGGAGATGGATGCATGCTCAGTAAAGTCCGGGTGATGTGGGGAAGACGCCTGTCAGTCAAACCTGGGAACAGAGATCATTGGCTAGAGGGGGCAGAGCCACGGCAAGCCCATGACAATTTGGGGACACATAATCCCTCAGACAAAGGAACCCTTTCTCTTGGCCCTGGGCACTCTTGGCTCTCTCGTTGCTCCGGCTTTGCTCCTGCCTGTGTTCCCTCCACGGACATGTTGCCCTGCAGACCCCGCATGCAAGGGGCTGACGGACCGCAACTGGGAAAACAAGCTAAGCTAGCCTGATGCTGGACCGGACTGTGCAAATACGGGAGGGAAACTCTGAGCAGCGGCTTTAATCCCGGCCCTGCTGACGGCACCGCTGGCTCCTTCCCTGGTGGCACAGAGGGCAATGGAACATTGGAAACTCAGGGATTCAACGCCGTACAAACAAAGGCCAGTCCTCCTCCGGTGCAGATCTCAGAAAACTCTTTTTCTCGTGACATCGCCAGAAGCCCACATCCCCGGCAACAGGCGGGGACCGGGAGAGCTCCCCACCAATAATAATAAAAAAAATTACAGTTGCCTTGCCGTTGTACACTCGAAATTATACGATGTATATAAGATGTCATCTAGCACAGGGAGACAACTCAAGACGTTCCTTTTTTTCCAATGTTAAAAATGCTGTATGACTCTGGAAGTTGACTGTATGTGATGCCAAAGTAAATAGAAATAGCACTGTGATGATTCCGTGGGATGATAAATAAACCAAAACGCGGGCACAAGAAGACAGGAAGCCCGGTTCTGCAAGGAGAAATGCCTGAAGAGCAAGAAAGGGAAACGTGCTTCCAACCGCCTGTCCGGCGGGTTCCTTGAGAGCCCGCCCGCGGCGTCCTGAGCCAACCGTGCCTGGGTGGGGGCGGTTAGGCTCAGCGTCTCCTTCCTACCTTCTCTTGCCCTGGTCCTTGGCCACCCCACTGATGCCGCCGCTTTTCCTTTCACAGTCTAAGCTTAGTTAATTCCTTGTACAGCAGATACTTTCTCAGTCCACCCCGGACTTTGGGAATGCCGTGCAGTCACGACCTTCTTCCTTGCCCCCCTCCCCGTCCCACTCCTACCTCATGCCCCAGGCCCAGGAAAGTCTATAATCGCCTCCGCCTTTCCCTCTTTGAGAACGCCAAAGAACGACTCAACACGACTGATAAACGTAAAGATGACAGAAAGGTACATTATAACAAGGAAAACGTAAATCACGCATCTTGAAAAATTAGATGCAATAAGAAGAAAAAAACAGCGTCATCGGGATGTAAAAAGCCCTGGAAATGCTCAGAATATTCTCAGAATTCCGAAAATAGTCTCCATCTACCAGCTCATTCTCTGCCGATTAAAACCACTTTGCCTCACGGAGCTGCTTTCAATCCTAACTATGCAGGATCACATAACCTGTGTTCAAGTCTATTATTTCTCAGTTTTACCCCGTTCCAGAATTGCATCCCTTGAGTTTTCTTACACACACACACACACACACACACGCACACACGGACACCCCATTTTGGTCTGTTTAGATGCATTAAATGCAGGTTTTCTCGGGGTAGGTGAGAGTTTTTTGCTTCATTGAAAAACACTGACTCTGCAGGGCAAAACCTTTCCAGTTCTCAAAGCTCTTTTATAATGAATTTCAGAATATAACCTAGGGGGAAAAAAATCTGAGAGGTCAGGAAAGGACATGAGAAGTCATCTGACGCAGCTCCTTCCTTCCACAGAAATTGGGGATCAGAAAGGTTGGGGTCACATCACTAATTAATGGCAGAGCTGGCAGTGGAGCCGTCTCTCCTAACGTGCTTTCTTTACCTAATGCCGCGCATTTGTGCATTGGGCTGGTCTACGGAGGGATTGTGTAAATCAATTATTTAACGCGCACATCAAACATTCATTGTGCAAAAACTATGTACCTGGCTCCATGCGAACATCCGAAACACCGAGGCGGGGAAAACAAAATAGTTTTTTTGTCTCGTGTTTTTCACAATGAGAATTATAGTATTATTTTCAGATAAAAAGTAATCTGTGTCTGAGTATTATTTGCCCTCAAGCAAGCACACCTAGAGTCCAATAATGAATGAATCTGTGTCCTGTCAAAATTAGAACAGAGCCCTGAGCCTGCAGAGCTTTCCCATCTTGCTCAATAGGCTTTTAAAAATTATTTGGCCAATTAATTAATAATCTAACTTATTTCATAAATACCACGGTTACATAGAAGCCATTTCTTTCCCTTCTTGTTTATAAAAGTCTAGTGCTTCCTGGGAGAGACATTTGGAGGAAGTGGATCAGGAGGTTTGACGTAATCATTTTTGAATTCAGTCATTCTCTCACCCAGTGATTATCAAGTGCCATCCTATCCCGGGGATTTTTCTAGCTGGGAAAGACAAATAACCCCTGCCTCATGGAGCTTGGATTCCAGAGGGAGGGACAGTCGCAGATAAGAAAAAAAATTAGTTAAGAAACACACAAGGGATATTCTCTCTCATCTAGTCGCCTTCAGCGGATAAGAGATCCTTAAATAGAGAGGAAACAAGCTGGCGGCGCAGGGAACGGGGGCACCGCCGCCTCCCACAGCCACGTCAGAGTCACAACTAAACCACAGACCCACCGTCACTCAGAGCCCCTGAGACCCGGCTGCACAGAAGCCCCGCAGCCAGGGGGCTGAGGAAGCACCGAGACCAGGAGGGGCGGAGACGCGGGCGGGTCGGGGCTGGATCCCGGAGACACAGCCCCGGGCCCACACCCGGGGGCCGCGGGTAAACTCAGAAGGACATCCTGGCGGCGGCGGGTTCCCAGAGGAGTGAGGGGTCCCAGGCCCACACAGGCCCCCAGCCCAGGGCTCCAGGCCGGGAAGAGACGCCCCCACAACTCCGGGCTGTGAAACCAGCGGGGACTGTGGCTGAGGGTCGCGGAGGCTGCGGGAGCCCCAGCAGCTCCTCTAAAGGGCCCGGCGCGGACTCACTCGGACGCTCCCTCTGAGCCCAGCGCCGGGAGCAGCCGGAAAGGACCCGGGACACTCGGGGGGAACTAACCTGCCTGGAGTCGGGGCGAGAGCTGGAGAGCGGCTTCCTCCCGGCAGAAGGGCTGGCAGAGGCCATTGCTCCTTTGGCGAGTCCTCCCCGCACAGCCGGCGGGCAGGCGCCATGTTGGAATCGCCAGCACCTGACTCGCACCCTTGGCCCCGCCCCGAGATTCCCGGAGGCCCCGCCCCCCCACCTGCAGCTCATCCAGGCCATTTCCAGGGGCTTTTCTGTGCAAGTGGCCTCTCGAGCCTCATGCTTAGGACTTTCCTAAAATCTCTCAAACAAGCAGCAGCTGCCCCATACGGCTTGATAAGTGGCCCCGGGCCTGGCACTAGCGGCAGCTGCACTGGCTCATAGCTGGGCCTCTCCTGGGCACCTGCAAGCCCAGCACAAGGAGCAGCCAACTACGGTTTGCTGAGTAGCTCATGCTGGGTGGCCCTGGGCAAGGCACTGGCACAGGCTGACTGTGCACCTCCCGGGAGGCCCCAGAGACAGTGCACCTGGTGGTCAGGCTCGACCACACTGGATTACAACCCTACCACATCCACGAGTGACACTCAAGGGGCGCACTTGGTGAACACCAAAGCCCCACTGAAGTAAATCCTGCTCCACAGGGGTGTCTCCAGCACAGCAGCTCTTTGGCTGTAGCTGCAGCTGGTCCTCACAGCTGATTGGCCTGGGGGTCAGTTCCTCCCAGTGATGCCAACAGCAACCAAGGCTCAACTACAACAGGACAGTGCACACAGCCCACACAGGGAGCACCTAGAAGGCCCAGCTCAGGTGACTGGGGAAGCTGAGCCACTGGACCCTACAGGGCACCTACTACACAAAGCCACTCTACACATTCCAGGAGACATAGTAGCTCTACCTAATACATAGAAACAAACACCTGGAAGCAGTCAAAATGCAGAGGTAAAAAAACACATCACAAAAGAAAGAACAGAAGAAATCTCTAGAAGAGGAACTAAATGAAATAGATCCAAGCAAGCTAACAGATACAGAGTTCAGAATAATGGTTATAAGGATATTTAAGCATATTAGTAAGACTATTACAAAAACAAGTGAGACCATCAATGACATAATAAAGGACCAATTTGAAATGAAGGCTACACAAACTGAAATGAAGAATAATTTACAGGGAATCAACAGTAGAGTAGAGGACACTGAGAATCAAATCAATAATTTGGAACATGAGGAAACAAAAAACACCCAACCAGAAGAGCAAAAAGAAAAGAGAACCCAGAAATATGAAGATAGCATAAGGAGCCTCTGGGAGAGCATTGAGAGGCCCAACATTCGTATTATTGGGGTACCAGAAGGAGAGGAAAGAGAGCAAGAAATTGAAAACCTATTTGAAAAAATATTTACAGAAAACTTGCCCTACCTGGGGAAAGAAATAGACTTACAAGTCCAGGAAGCAGAGGGTCCCAAACAAGAGGAACCCAAAGAGGCCCACAGCGAGACACATCATAATTAAAATGCTAAAGGTTAAAGACAGAGAGAGAACCTTAAAAGCAGCAAGAGAAAAGCAGTTAGTTACCTATGAGGGATCACCCATATGACTGTCAGCTGATTTCTCAACAGAAACCTTGCAGGCCAGAAGGGAGTGGCAAGAAATAGTCAAAGTGATGAAAAACATGGAACTACAACCAAGATTGTTCTACCCAGCAAAACTATCATTTAGAATTGAAGGTCAGATAAAGAGCTTCTCAGACAAGGAAAAGCTAAAGGAGTTCATCACCACCAGACCAGCACTACAGGAAATGTTGAAGGGTCTTCTTTAGGAAGAAGCTAATGAACAAAAGAATCTGATGAACTAAATAGATCCAGAGACATTGACACATGTAACAGATGATAATATTTCAGAGGGAAGAGGGAAGGAGGGTGGAGGGTGGGAAGAGATTAACCAAAGAAGTTATATGCACATATGCATAACCCATGGACACAGACAATGACGGGGTGAAGGCCTGGGGAGGGGGTGGGAGCGAGGTGGAGGGGGTCAATTGGGGGGAAAAAATGGGACACCTGTAATACTCTCAACAATAAAGATAAATTGAAGAAAAAAAAAAAAGAAACACACAAGGTAATTTCAGATTCTGATAATGAAGTGAAATAACCAAGCAAGAAATCAGCGAGGAATCTGCTGCAGGTTGGGTCTGAAGACTGGATCGAGATGAAATGTGAAGGATAAGCAGGAACCAACCAGAAAGACCCAGGAAAAATGACGTCCCAGGAATGTGATGGCAAGTCTGACCGCATGAGATGGGATAGAACGTAGGCGCCAGGACCCGCGCGGGTCTAGCTTTGGTGAGCGATGAGATCACGGTGGTGACAGACGCAGAAGAAATATTATTCAAAGCAGAAGAAATGTTATTCAAAGACTTTTAGGACATAGAAATGAACTTAAATTTTAAGTGTTGTAGTGGGTATTGGAAAGTTTAAAAAATCGAGGTACAGTAAAACATACTCTTTGTGGTGTATGGACCCTATGGATTTTGGCAAATGCGTGAAGTTGTGTATCGAGCACCACAGTCATGAAACAGAACACTTTTCATTAGCCCCCCAATTCCTCACACTGTCCACCTTTGTAGTCATTTTCTTCCTTCTGTTTCAACATCTAATCACCATTGACCTGTTTCCGTGCCTGTGATTTTGCCTTTGACGGAATGCCACATAATGGGGTCCTTTCCCCCCCCCCCCGCCTTCCTTCCTTTTTCCACTCTCTGGTGACATTTCCCATTTGATATTTAATTAATAAGTATATTTTGGAGCCCTTAATGCATTAATCACAGTTATTTTAAATTCCCTTTCAGGTAGTCCCAACATCAGTGTCGTATCTGGATGCGGCTGCATTGATTGCTTTATCTTCTGACAATATGTTGTTCCTTGTTGCCTTTTTATATGCCTCATAATTTTTATTGCAAGCTGGATATTTTGTGTAAGGCAGTAGAGACTGAGACAAATAGGTTTTATGCCTAGTCATAAGTATGTCTTTTCTTTCACGCCCGACGGGTTCAAAGCCATGAACGTGAATTTCGCGTAACCTTTTGCGTGACAGATGGATGAGCCTGATGCTTTTTCCAGGTCTTCGTGTCCTGAGAAGAAACCCAGAAGTCCTCAATCTTGGGATGTTTTAAGCAGGAAAACGATATGATTTGATTGCTGGGTATTTCAAAAATTATAGTGACTCCTGGGTGTTGACTGGATAGGAGCAGGGCAAAAGTGGAACTGGAAACACCAATTAATTGAAGAGACGATTTCAGCTCTTAAGGTGAGAAATGATCATCATTTGGGCTCAGCCACATATTGTTTGCAAAATGTTGGCCTCTTCATCAAGCTGAGTTAAAATATTGCACGAGGCTATTAGATATAAGCCAGTTGAGTGTTGCGGGATGTCGGCCAAAAAACCATGATTCCATTTTTAGGAGAGTTGATCTGTAGTCCTTAATCTCAGCAATCGTTAAAAAGGCCTGGTAATATCATTCCTAATTAATGAAAATAAAACCATGTACCTGCCCCAAATCAGATTATATCGATCCAGGATTTTAGCCCCCGCCTCGGTGTCGGCCATGGCAGCGGAGCTTTGAAGGACATGCAGGAATTACACCAGAAAGAAAGGTAAATGTAATTCCTGTTATTCCACCTTTCCCGGAAGCCAAGGATCACTTTTAGGGCCAGAAAAACAAATTAAAATAATCGTCCTCATTTTTATTTGTGTTGTTTTTAGTGGCTAGCTTTATTTTTTCAAATTCTCTGTCTTTTCTGGGCAAAGAGATCGAGGACTGAGCAAGGATGACTGATCTGAGGTTAGGGGCAAGAGGCTTCTCTCATCACAAATAGAAGAGTTCACCCTCTATTTACAAATAATTTATTTTTTGGTTTGGTTGCTGAGTCGATGAATCCATGAGGTCCAACTATTTTTGTGTGGATTAAAATACAGTTTTTAGCCCAGCCGGCGTGGCTCAGCGGTTGAGCATTGACCCATGAGCCTGGAGATCACAGTTTGATTCCCGGGGAGGGCACATGCCCTGGTTTCGGGCTCGATCCCCTGTAAGGAGTGTGTGTGGGGAGCCGATCATGACTCTCTCAATCATTGATGTTTCTTTCTCTCTCTCTCTCTCTCTCTCTCTCTCTCTCTCCCTCTCCCTTCCTCTCTCTGAAGTCAATAAAGATATTTAAATAATAATAATTTTTAAAAATGTGCTGGGCTTGTTTTCTGACACTACAATCCCAAAGCCGCAAATAGTACCTCTCCTATGATAAGAGCCAGTCAGCCAGAGGGACACCCCTGCCGACGTAAGGAGTGAGGGCGGGGAGATGGGCACGACGCCACGGGCCCCGGCTGAGCTGCGAAGGATGAGTCGCGTTTACCGATCGGACCGGCTGGGGAGCTGGGCAGGAGAGTTCTGAAGGCAGCTGGACGGAAAAGCAATGACCCGGAGCTCGGTGTAGTGACTTAGTCGCTCTGCATTCCCCTGTCTGCTAATCCTTAATTCCCTTAACCTGAATTATTATACGTTCTGAGTATATAGACAGGACACTGAAGAAAAAAAAATGGTTTAAAAGAAAAAAAAAAGCCCAGCCTTTCATGACAGGGATGCGCCGGCCTGACCCTGAACGGCGGGTTCCGGCGAGGCACAAATCCAGGGCACGGCTCGCCTGACTGTGGTGATTTGAGAGGTGGCTGGATTTTCTACCCACAGGGGTAACAACAGAACTAAACACACACGCACAGGCCTTTTGCAATCACACCCTCTGAAAATCCAATCCTCAAGATCTGAAATCTCTTGTTTCCTTCCGTAGGTGTAGGAAACCGCTCATTTTACCCCGAAATAACGCCTCAGTCTGCCCCATTGCTGTCCCAGCTGTTGGAGCTGGACGCTCCTCGGTGGAGGTGACCCGCCTGGAGGGGTGAGCGCTGAGGCTCTGGGAACGGGGCTCCCCGCTGCATCCCTGCCCGGCTGCCCATCTCTCAGCCGCTGAGCTGCTGCTCCCGGACCACAAGAAACCCTGGTAACCCTGCAACAGTCTGCACGAATCGCGTTTCTAGACCGCCCAAGCCATTGCCCTTCCGGTGACGGCAACGGCGTTCCAGAGACACCTGCACCCCCAGGCTCTCCTCGGGCAGCACCTGGCTCAGTCACTGAACGGGAGCATAGGGCTGAGCTTTTTAGGGCTCGTGTGATTTTTTTTTTTTTTAAGAGCGGGAGCTGGACTATTGAAATGCAGCTAGGATGGGACATACGTTTTTGGTCTCTAACATATTTCACAGAGATGATTAGGCAAGACAAGGTTTACTTCCCTCCTTTCCTGCCTCACACTCATCTCCGACGTGAGGGGCACCTTGGGAATAAATATGCACAATGTTTTAGTAGAATCACATGGTTTATGGTATGAAACGCAGTCATTAAGGTTTTATGTCTTACAGATGCTCTACTGTGAAGAGCCTGAATACCTCTTTGTTTCTTTTTTATTGAATTTATTGGGGTGACATTGGTTAATAAATTTATACAGGTTTCAGGGGTACGGTTGTATAACACACCATCTGTGCCCTGTATTGTGTATTCAGCACCCCAAGTCGCGTCTCCTTCCATCACCATTTATCCCCCCTTTACCCGTTACTACCCCCACCCCACCTTCCCTCTGGTCATCACCACAGTGTTGCCTGTGACCATGAGGCTCTTTTTTGGGGGGGAGGGCTTAATCCCTTCACCTTTTTCACCCAGCTTCAATACCCCCCCCCCTAAAAGTTGTCACTCTGGTCTCTATCTATGAGTCTGTTTCTATTTTGTTTGTTAGTTTCCTTTGTTCATAGAATGGATCCAACAGCAGTGGCCCTTCAAGGTGGAACCTGGAGCTCTAGGGTGAAGAACAACTACTAGAAAAGACTCAAGGAGCATGAAGGAAGGAGAGAAGACAGGGAATGGTAGGGGGGAGGCGGATGCCGGCCCGGCCCGGCGGTGCATCTGCATGGGCTGAAGGAAAAGCTGAGCGTCCTCGGTCCTCTCTGCTGCACGACTCTCTAAGTCTCCTGGCCATGCAGCGCTCTGCAGGTCCCTGCAGACATTCTGGATCTGGAAAGGGAATAGACCTCTCTCCTTCCACTACACAAACCCATTCCTGCGCACGTCTCTAGTCTCACATTTTGCCTCTGCCTTACAGGAACGTTCATGCTCTGATCAAGCCGACTGGCAACCAAACCAGACAGGTCGTTCCAACGGACATTAAGTTTGATTTAAATGGAATTTACCATTAAGAATTGCCCTTGAGAGTATCTTGGTTTTATTGCCATTGGAAAGCTCTGCAATTGCAAACTATAAAATGTTTACCAATTTGATAGTAATTCATTTTAACGTGCACTTCTTGAATGCCGTGAGTTTTAACATCTTTTCATATGTTTATAGGTCATTTCTATTTTTCTCTGGGTTCGTCTTTTGTGACTATCTTTTCACGTTCTTGAAAAGATTTCCTATTGCATCTTTTTATTGGCTTGTAAGAATTTTTATGTGTAAAGAAATGTAGCCCTGGCTGGTGTGGCTCAGCTGGTTGGGCGTCATCCTGTGCACTGAGGTTCGATGCCCGGTCAGGGCAGAGGCCTGGACTGCGGGCTTGATCCCCGGGAGGGGGCATGCAGGAGGCAGCAATCCAGTTCTGCTCTCACATCGCTGCCCCCCACCCCGCCTCTCTCCCTTTCTTCCCCTCTCTCTCAAAATCAATTTTGAAAAATAAAAAAATAAAAAAATAGAAGAAATGTGTTTTTATCTATAATTTTTGTTACAAATACTGTTTCTCCTATGTCGTTTAGTCTTTTGACTTATGATGGATATACACCCTACTATAAATCTACTAAGATTAATAAGAGAAGATAGTAAGCTGGCTAGATAACAAATAACCTTACAAAATTCATTAGGTTTTATCTACACTGAAAATAGTTTGTATTGAAAATGGAAAAATAAAACAGTGACAAAACTATAAAATACCCTGGGATAAACAAAAAGACAGTTCAGCGTTTTTATACAGAAATCTATACATTGTATTGAGGGTTCTGAAAAGATCTATACATTGTATTGAGGGTTCTGAAAAGATCTATACATTGTATTGAGGGTTCTGAAAAGATCTATACATTGTATCGAGGGTTCTGAAAAGGTCTATACATTGTATTGAGGGTTCTGAAAAGATCTATACATTGTATTGAGGGTTCTGAAAAGATCTATACATTGTATTGAGGGTTCTGAAAAGATCTGAATACAGTTCAAGTCATACCACGTTCCAGGATGTGAAGAATTAATTTTCTATCTCTAACTAGATGTCCACATGTAACAAAGTTTCACTTCGCATGTTTGTTTGTGTTTTTTTTTTTTTTTAAATAGGATACTAAGTCTAAAATTTAAATGGACTAGTAAATACTGGAGAACAGCTCCCTAAATGAAGAAACAATCATATAGTAAAAGGGTTTTGGCCTAACAGATAGTAAAGCTGACTACGGAGTCACTACAATAAAGTAGCATGATAGCAAAAGAAGAAATAGGTCAGCAGGAGAGCACAACACCCGGAAATGTATCTGGCCTAAGGAAAACGTACCATGTGACAAATGTTATTGATGAGGGTGGCTTATTGTATCAGGGCGTTAGGCAAAGATGGCCATTCCTTTAGAAGAACACGAGCATAGACTCCTACTTCATTCACAGAGAAAATGAAATGTAGCGTAGGAGTAATGTAAACATTAAAAAACCAATAGAAAAGTACGGAAGAAAACATACAAAAGCGTTTTAAAATGTTAGCGCGAGGGATACCCTTTCAAGCAAGAAAGCAAACCCTTTTCAAACTCTTCCAAAAAATAAGAGAGGAAGGAACACTTCCAAACTCGCTGTATGAGGCCAGCATTATCCTTATATCAAAACCAGACAAGGAAACTACGAGAAAATTACACGCCCATATTCCCGATGAACGTAGATACTACAATGCTCAAGCCCCCAAACTTCAGAACAAGAGGCATATTTGACTCAGTAAATGAAATGCGACCCCCGGCTTTGTTCTTTCTCAAGGCTGCTCTCGCTACTCACCTGGGCGATGTCATTGTAAGGCCTTGTTAACACCCCCCCCAGAGAAATGTCCCCCCAGGAGTCAGCTGATCGGGGATGCCTGATGTTCCTGCTGTCGGTTAATCTCTTTAGGTTACTAAAATAATTGTTTCTTTTCGAAAGGCATATACTCTTGAGGAATCATTTTAATAGCCGCAAGACATTATGCAAGAAAGCTCATTTGTACATGAGAAGAGAGGCTCTGTGGCAATACGGTGTGCTATCGGGCGCAATAGGTTTCACGCAAGACTGGGGGTCTGTGAGTTCTCCAAATGTGACCCATGACACTTACCTGTGTGTAGCACTAATTATCCACACCTTTGAAAGCATTTGGGGTGCAAAAGAGAAGCACATGCGGGTGACTGGCACAGCCGCAGCTCCAGCTCCAACCTCTCCCCTGCGCCTCAGCAGGCCTCCAGGATGCCTCTGCGGGGATGATGGGTGGCTGTGCCGAACGCACGTTTCCTCCCACACACTTTGCATTTCCAATGTCCGTTTCAATGCTTTTAACATCATGCTTGCTCAATAAATATTTTTTTTTTGAATGAATGAGTGCAGAGCTTTTATTTAAATTAGTCTGCTTGTACCTTAGGTTTTTATTTAATGCCACGTGGACCTGGTTAATCACAGATTGTCAAATCGAGAGACGAGCTTAGCGATCCGCTAGCTCCACACACTCCTCTTATTTGTGAAGGAACTGTCCCTTGCAGGGGAAGTAAATGTCACCAAGTGGCAGATGTGAGCGCAGGAGACAGGCCTTTTGACTCTAAATCACGTAGTAGTCTCACATCTTAACGCTACACAGTAATTTGGATCATTTATGGCCTAATTACTTTCTGGTTTAATCCCTCCTTCAAACTCAAAAGCATTACTCAGCTTCATAGCTACATCATATCAATATCACCTTCCGTTATTAATCCCTCTGCTGATTTTAGATTCAATTTATGACAAGGAGTTTTATTTTTTTACACTATTTCCCTTTTCAGAAAAAAGCACAACTGAAATGATTCAAAACGTCCCTTATTTAACATGATGTGATTTTCGAATGCCATGCCGTCAACAGCCTCCCTAGGAAATACGCTCATTGTAAATGGTGCTGATTTCATCTCAATGAGCAGAAGTCCTTGTCACTTTGTAAAATATCTTGTGCGGTGGGAATCACTTTTTAAAAAGGTCAGAAATCTTTGGGGTTTACTGAAGCGAGACCATCTATTCAGGGACGAATGAGTGCATGCCTGCTCAGGGCAGAAGACGGACACCTGTAGGCGTCTCCGGGAGAGGGGCAACACAAACTTCATGCAGAATTGGATACGCACTTGTCACGTTTCAACAGGTGAAAGAGGTAAAATGTCAGGATACGTGGACTCTGGACACCAGGAAGCTTCAGGTCAGTAGCAACAGAGGGATACGTGTGACCAAAGAAAGCGAATGAAAAACTCACGCCTGAGCCTGTGGCCACATCTCCCCTTGCAGCAAGCCGAAGTTCCACACCTACGGATGGTACGCTGGTCCACACTTTGTAAACGCTAAGGCGGCTGGTCGGTGGGCCCTGAAAGATATATCGATGCAGTGGACAATAAGGTCAAAATGAAAACGATTTATGACCAGCTCCTAATTCTCTGAACTAACGTAAGAAGGATTTTTAAAAATATGTATGTCTTTATTGATTTCAGAGAAAGGAAGGGAGAGAGAGAGAGAGAGAGAAACATCAATGATGAGAGTCATTGATCGGCTGCCTCCTCCTCGCCCCCTGCTGGGGGTCGAACCCGCAACCCGGGCATGCGCCCTGACTGGGAATCGAACTCGTGGTTCATGGCTCAACACTCAACCACGGAGCCACTCCACCTGGGCTAATATAAGAAGGTTTAACTCTTATCAGTTTATCTCAAGAGGGCATGTTTAAATTATTTTTACTCAGAAATAGAGTGTTACACTTAGACAATGTGTTGGAAGTAAAATGCTTGATTTGACTTTTGCAGTTTATTTTATGCAAAGATTCTGAAAAAAAAGCCACCTTGCTTTTTACTCTCTGTGTGGTTATAAACGGCAGCAGTCGTGGTCTCAGAGCTTTACGCACGCTTCCACACCCCACGCTAAACCGTCTCCGCATTAGACGGGTGGGCATAGAATTATAGTACTCAGGCCGATGTCAAAATTTAGAGGTAGTTATTTCTTCATGGCTGAAAGCTTTTGCTGCGTTGCCATCTCGAATCACCTAATATTTTCAGCATGTCTTCTCCGTGCCTGAGAATTACACTTTGGAGGACTTAGGCTGACTGTTATCAGGAAAGGGAAGAACCTGCAGTGTGTGTTACACAAACAGAAAACTGGAATTACAGGCTGCGATGGAACTCGGTAAGCTTTAATTAGGTTAATGTTTAACCCCCCCAACTTCTAGAAAGCAGAGAACCCATGGGCTGACAGGTGGTTTGTGCCCTTTCTATAATTTTCCAGATTAGTTGTTGTCCAACTTCTGCTCGGACACCTTTTGTGATGGGGAACAAAGCATTTTTCAAACAGGCTCTGCAATCCTCAGACAATGTGCATTTTAGAAATTTGTGCTTTAATAAAATTAAAAAAATCATTGACCAGTTAGTTGTCTAATTGGGATTTTGTTTAATCTCTGAGACACATCAGAGGTCCTTTCCCTTCTCTGGGGTTGAAATGAAGTAAAACAAAGAGGCAATCTCGGGCTTCCCCAGGCTGAGATCTATAGTCCACACCACACAGTGTAAATACCGCTAAGAGAGGCTAACAGATCAGCCCAAACACAGCTTCCTTCCCCCAAAATATAACACAAAAATAGAACAAATTAAAAAAAAAAAAAAAAAGACAAATAGTCCATTCAAACACACCATGAAGGACCAGGGAGCCAGTACTGGTGTTTCCTGGCTGTCTTTTGACCTCTCCTCCCAAACACAGTGCCCTCCGCCTCTCCCCCGGGTGCTGGGCCTGCCAGGTAGCCCTGCGGCACTCTCCCATCCAGCCCGTGCCACCTCCCTGCCTGAGCCCGCCTTTTCCCAGGTAGAACAATTTCTTTGTTCTTGGGCAGAAAAAAAATGGAATAACAGATGCTCACACTTGCTTGAGCACTACTCTGCTTTAGGGTTAACCCCCTGCCCAGGTTTAGGGCCCCTTCTCCTTCCTCAGGCAACAGAGACGTCCTCGGCTTTGGCCCTGCAGGAGCTGGGCTGGCAGGTGACAGCCGAGGAAGCCCAGGCAGGGAGCGGGCGATTAGCAGGTGTGGGTGTGGGTGGCCAAGAGGCCGGGTGGCAGAGGCTCAGTGGATCGGACCCCCCTGGGCATAGGAGGGACATAGTGGGTGCAGCAGCTGCAGAGACAATGGGAGTGTGAGGTTTCTGAAGCATCGGGGCGTTCGAGGGGTGCAGGTTTCCAAGGAAAGGTGATGCCAGGTGGAGGCAGCAAGGTAACTGAGGCAGGGCTCTGGGGTGGGGTCTCTGCCCCAGGTCCTCAAACCTGCACCAAGGGACCCCAAGCTGCAGCTGGAGACAGCAGGAGAGTTCCTCCTGCAGTGACCTTCCCATGACCTTAGGACACTGTGCTCGCTCTAAAGGAGAAATGCGGGAAGGGGCTCCAGCGGTTGTCAAGAGCAGATAGGGAGGGTGCACCTGGAGCTGACAGGGTGACCGGTGAGGACGGTGAGGCAGGAGCAGGCCCAGCAGGCCTTCTGGCCGTGCGGGGGACGGCCCTGCTCAGAGTCAGGCCTTTCTGCTGGAAGCCTCAGCTCCCACTGAAGTTCGGAGCCACGGAGGCCAGAACTGGACAAAGGCAAGCAAGACTGGAAGAAATACGAGAGGAAGACCTAAATGACAGCAGACAGGCCCCTGACAGTCCTGGGGGTTATATACCTACCTCTAGGCTTGAACCCCACCTTGTGAATTAATCTGTGAATCAGCTCTAAGTAACAGTGTCACTATGAGAATGTAAGTTTTATGCTTAAAAGCCATCCATTTATACACAGAATAGTCAGTTTTTAGGCTAGAGAATGCCTTCAGTTGTCAATTAAATATACAGTTGATATGGTTCAAGTTTAAATCAAAACTACCAGCATACAATGGCAATGCAATAAATATCAGGTTGTCGTTCATTAGAAGTTGATTTGGGGGAATGTCGGGCGCTGTTCTCCAGTGGTGCGGGTTCAAACAACAACATGATTGTGATGATTGATCAGGGCCTCATTAAAACTTCAGAATGACTTTTCTTTATGAAATAAAGGTTCCAAACTTCTCCATAAAATGCTGTTATTATTCTGAATGTCTGCTGCCACCGTTTTAACAGTCTCTAGCTCAAAACAATAAGAGAAAGAAAACAATCTTTCATGAGGTAATAAAATGATATGACAAGTAATAAAGAAAAAATGCAAAATTCTAAGATGCCATATTATTGAATACAGATATTCGAGTTTAAAGCATTTTTTTTCATTATTATAAAAAGAACCTACCATTTCAGGAGGAAGCCAAGAAACCAAAAAGAAGCACAGATAAAGAACTTAGGACTCATCAAATTAAATTCCAAATTCAATATAGAGAGATTAGGATACACAGATTCTCGAACTGCATGAGTGGATTGCACCGTGGTAACCAGGACCATGATGTAGTGAGATGAAAATTATTCACTCCTACCTGGAATCTTGGAGTTTTATTACTAGACACAATAGAACACAATTTTCTCACAATTGATAGGAAACTTCAAGCAAATTTCTAACGTCTAAATTTCAGGTATGTAAGTTTTGGTTACTCAAAGAAATTGATTTATTTATTCTTTTAAAAATATTTTTTATTTTGAAATTATACATTCACAGGGAATGATAGGGGCATTGCAGAGGGTTTCTGGGTACCCTTCGCTGCTTTCCCCCAAGGGTTCCATCTTACGTAATTACAGGACAGCGTCAAAGCCAGGACATTGAAATTGGTAGACTGTGGGTACAGTGTTCCATCTTTTTATCACATGTATACGTATTATAACCACAACTGCAACCAAGATGAAAACTATTCCATCACAAAAATCTCTCTTTCTATCCCTCTGTAGTCGCCCTGCACCTCCCTCACCCCACCACCCCTAACCCCGGCCAGTTTCGATGAATTGTTTCTCATCGCTGTAATTTCGTCATTGTGGGAATGTCATAGAAATGGAATCATACAGTATCCGACCTTTTGGGAGTGGCTTTTTTTTTTTTCTCGCTCCACACAGTGCCCCTGAGATCCATCCAAATTGTGCGGATCAATAGTTTGCTCGCTTTTATTGCTGAGTAGAGATTTACTTTTTCTCACAATGGCTTTGCACTGATCTAGATCCTGGTTCCTGGCATGGTATCGCTTGCTCTAATGAGGTGTAGGGAGATTTATCTAGGGATCCCTAACACAGCAGAGAAATACAGCAGCTGGAACAAATGAACCGCTAGGGGAAGTGGAGAGGTGTCCAAAATCTTTCAGGCCCAGGTACTGGTGAGGCCAAGAAGTCATATGTAAATATTTAAAACCATCTTACATTGAAATTTAAAATTCAAGAAGTATTAGGAGTATTCTATTCTATATACTGTAAGTAAAAGAACAGGGTGGGATTAAGCTGTTTTTATTTTTATTTATTTGGTTAATTTTTTCCATTGATTTTTAGAGAGAGTAGGTGGGAGGGAGGGAAGGGAGAGAGAGAGAGAGAGAGAGAGAGAGAGAAACAGCGATGTGAGAGAGACACATCAATTGGTTGCCTAGAGCATACACCCCGGCCGGAACTAGGGATCCATCCTGTAACCCAGGTACGTGCCCTTGACCAGGAATCAAACCCTTGACCTTTCTGTGAAAGGGCTGATGCTCTAACCACTTAGCCGCACTGGCCAGGGCAAGATTAAGCTGTTTTTAATAACCACCAAAGATTAGCAGGAAGGTTGTCATGTTTCCCCTAGGAATTACTTTTCAAAGAAAAATGCTCACTTAATGTGAATTGTGTTCTTTGCTATGACATATGTAAATATTTATGCTCTTCAATAAAGTATGTCTTTATATAAATAACATGAATAGATGCATGAATGGATAAACCCTGAATCGCCTTCAAAACATGCAATTCCTAGTTGACACCGGAAAGGATACCAACATCTACCACTTGGTGGTAGCATATCCTAATTGCACACGTCGAGTAGGCGGGTGTTGAGAGCCGGGTAAGAGGGGGCATCGTTGTGAGATCGAAACCTGCCGAACTTCAGGTGCAGAGATGGTTCCGACCTCACACTCGCTAGTTGTGGTTGGTAAGGTCATTTCTATCTGTGCTTAGACAAAGGATGTTGGGACATAGTGTACTTTCAGGCAGAATAAAAAGTGTTGCAAACTATTCTGGTGCGTAATTATTTTCCAAATTCCGAACATTTATACGGTGGGGTAATTAATTAAAGTAGAGCTAACACTGCCCCTTATACAGCATTTCTCAACATAAAGTTAAGGCACCAGGCCAAAGCGTAACACAGTAAAAGAACTTCTAAAGAGTGCAAAAATAATACAGATTCTTTCACCCCAGCAAAATACCAAAGATTTATTTCCTTCGGTGGGTAAAATAGAGGGTTATGAAAATGGGGACACCAATTACAATGGAAAGCAGAGATACTATACTGAAGCCTGTTAGAGTTGTGATCATAGGCATATACGGCGCTGATAACCCCTGGTCCTCTTTTATTACTTGGTTCCTAGAATTTAATAGCCAGTCTTTTATCCTTAGAACAGGAGAAGAGAAGATTCTTCTCTGGATAATCTGATGAATCAGTAAAGTTAATGTTTGAGAGGCTTCACCCTCATACCCAACGGGTCAACTCTTAATTTCTCACTCTTAAATAAGAAGACACCTCAGAGGAGGCTGATAACAGAGGAAAGCAGCTTACATAAAAATAAAAATAAAATAGATTAAAAAAATTAAGAAGGGAAAAAAGAAACTTGAGGGAACAGAGGCTATACAGAGAAGATTATTTTAAAAAACACCAATCATGACTATCCTCAGAAAGCTAATCACGAAACCAGAACAACTACCGTTGAGGATGGCCATACAGGAAACAAAAAGCTTCTCAAAATAAAAAATATGATATCAGGAAATACTAGAAAGCGTTGAAAAGTTAAAGTTCCCAGAAATCAGAGCTAAACAATGGAAAATAGGAGAAATAAGTAAATAACTGAGTTAGAGGACCGGTGGACACATCATCGGAGTAAGAGGAGCTACAGGAGAGACAATACAGAAAATGAAGGCAAGAATTATCAAGGCAACGACTGAAAGAATTTTCTTAGAACTGATGCACATGAGCAGTGAAGCCCAATGAGTCAGGCCCAATGAGGGCTGAGAAAAATAGGAAACATGTGTCTCTCACCCAAGTTATTAAGATGTAGCAGAATACCAGAAGGAAAGAAAAAAAAAGATCCTAATTCCACTTGAATTGCACTGTCCAATAAGTAGCCACTACCCACATGTGGCAGTTGAACATTTGATGTGTGGCTAGTCCAAACTGAGACGTCCTGCCCACGAAAATTTTACAGGTTTAGTAGGCTTAGATTAAAAAGTAAAGATGGCAAAATACATTATTAAAATGTTTTATATTATTACTTGTTAAAATGGTAATGTTCTGGATAGAGCTGATCAAATAAAATATTAAAATCAATTTCACCTGTTTTCTTTTAAAGTTTTA
Source organism: Miniopterus natalensis (assembly GCF_054644295.1). Lineage (NCBI taxonomy): Eukaryota > Metazoa > Chordata > Mammalia > Chiroptera > Miniopteridae > Miniopterus > Miniopterus natalensis. The sequence continues at coordinate 6,381,855 of NC_142090.1, read as the reverse complement.
AACAGCGCTCCTAAAAAATTTAAAATTACACATGTGGCTACCGTTAGTGGGTTACATTAAATTTTTACAGGACAGTGGTGTCCTAGAGAAATCAGGAATAAGAATCACAAAGGAACCGGAATCATATGGGTTCTTCATGATGCTGGATGCTAGAAAACAAAATTCTGAAGGAACATGATTTCTCATCTATAATTCCGTACTCAGGCAAATTATTAATTGAGTTGGAAAAGATATTCTTGGATACGTAAGTTCTCAAAAAGTTAATTCCAGTGCATCCTACTTTGGAAGATACTAGAAAATATTTTCGCCTGGCTGGGCGTGGCTCAGCGGTTGAGTGTCGACCTAGGATCCAGGAAATTGGGGTTTGAGTCCCGGTTGGGGCACATGCCCGGGTTTCGGGCTAGATCCCCAGCTGGGGGAGCCCAGGAGGCAGCCGATCAATGACTCTCTCATCATTGATGTTTCTGTCTCTTTCCCTCTCCTTTTCTCTCTCTGAAATCAATACAGATATATTAAAAAAAGAAAACATTTTCTTCCAAAATAAGGAAGTAACCCAAGAGTAAGGAAGGTAGAAGGTTTTAAAAAAATAAGAAAGGCAATTCAGAGGAGAGACAAAGGGAATTTCTAGGAGGGGATGAAGGCTTAGCAGGTAACTAGTTCATAGGGAAACGCCTCAGATGGCTCCAGGGGTTATTCCTCAAAGAAGGCCGACTTGATAGACTGCCTTATGCATTTGTTATTTGCTGAGGGAGATACAGGACTGGTAGAAAGGTTAGGGTGGGATTAATGGTAATTACCTAGAAAATTAAACAACTGTACAACGATTAACTCCAGGAAAAACAAAGAGCTGTACAGTAAGCTCAAGCAGTCCTAGTTTATTGCATAGCTGAGTTGAGAACAGCGTTTCCCTGGTCCCATAAATGTACGTGCTGAGGATCGATCTATCTTAAGTTATAATATAACTATCCTGGAAGCATAGGGGGATGAACACAAGGCACTTACAGACAGGCGGCGAGGAAATGAAGCTTTATCTTCGTCTGTGACGGGAATTCTTTTGAAAGAGCTAAAACTGAATAAGCAAGATTAGTAAGCGTGTTGTTTAATAACAACAAAGTATTCTTTTAAATGTCAGCTTTGAAAGAACTGAGTGCGATAAAGCCAAGGGGAATGGTCAGGAAAATATCTATTTTGCAAAAGAATTGATTCTTGAGAGAGAGAGAGGAAGGGAGAGGGAGAGAGAGACAGAAACATCGATGAGAGAGAAACATCCATCAGCTGCCTCCTGCACGCCCCCTCCTGGGGATCGAACCCGCAACCTGGGCATGTGCCCTGACCGGGAATCCAACCGGCGACCTCTTGGTGCACAGGACGTCGCTCCAACCAATTGAACCACACAGGTTAGGCAGGAAAATATCTATTTTATATAACAACATTATGGAAATGTTTAACTTTAAAACACAGGCATATATAATTTGGATAAAGATAAAAACTTATGTTGAGGCAAAAAAGTGAGAATTGGGGTCCTATGAGAAATAACTGGGTCCAAAGTCTGCATGAAGTTCTAAGGACCCACAGGCCGAAAAGGCCCCATTTATCAACGAGAATGGTGGCGTGCATTTCAGACAGACCGCATAAGAAATTAATGCATCTACAGTGTCGGTGGAAGGAAGTAACGCGTTGCCCCTTTAAAACTAAGGCTGGACGCTCCTTTGCATCTAGGTAGCTGGAACCACGCCAACAGTGTGCATAAAAAGAAATGACCAGCCGGTAATCAAAGCTCGCAGTTCAGGGAACTCTTGGATCATTTCTTGGGTTGGGAACTATTCCCCAGGTGTGTGGGTTTTTGTTAGTTTGTCTTTTATATTTTTAAATTTTTTTAGATTTTTAAAATAAAATTTTATAAAATTAGAGGGCATGGAAGAAGCTCAGAAAGCAGCTTGCCTCTCTGAAATCGAAAGAATATGCATTTGTGTTCATCGAGGAGAAACTATGCATGGACCATAACAATTTCCTCTCTCTGTAAGGTGACAGTTTCTTGGTAAATAATGAAGCTGCAATTTCCCTTAAAATCAATTCTTTAGCCAGGTTGGGCGTGGCTCAGCGGTTAAGCGTCGACCTAGGATCCAGGCCATCAGGGTTCGATTCCCGGTCAGGGCACATGCCCAAGTTGTGGGCTGCAGCCGATCAATGACTCTCTCATCATTGATGTTTCTATCTCTCTCTCTCCCTCTCCCTTCCTCTCTCTGAAATCAATAAAGATATATTAAAAAAAAAAATTAATTCTTTAGAAGCAGCAATTCTTTTTGGTGATTCTGGTACTGTCTTCAATAACAAAGTTTAGTTGTAGTTGCTGTGAATTAGTTGCTGTGAATATAAGTAGAAGTTCTTTCAGATCATCAGGAAAGAATTTTATAAATTCTGTTTTTGGAGGGAAAAAATTTCAGTAAGTTGGTTGGAAGCATCAGCGGAAGGGTGTAGGTGGGATGCAGGTAGAGGTCACTGTGCCTCTGCCAGTTGCTTAGGGGGGTGGAAGAATGTAAATGGATCAGCACAAACACTCTTTATGGATTGGGATGTTCTGTGAGGACGTCTACTCCTATGCAAATGAGAGTAACTCAGGTCATTGCTGTGGTCTTGAATGACTGGTTCTGTTAATTCAGCAAAATTCTGTGCTTATGCAGAAATTATATTTTGCAGGAACTGGCCCACTGAAATTTTTGCAAAGCTATTTTTCTTTGCATTCTATTAGGCTTAAATTTGTTTACATGTAGAGTCGATATTTTAGCATATTGAGGCTTTTTTTAAAAAAGAGAAAGTAAGAGCTATTCATTACATTATAAGGTATTTAAAAAAACAAACAAAAGGACAACTATTAATACTTGAGCCCGGTAGTCTTTCCACAGTCTTCTTAAGAAGCAACACAGAGATGATAGATTCCTGTCCCCCCACTACGGTTTGTTTTCTAAATAGTCAGTGAGGTTTCTACAGAGGAAATCTGCCCTGGTCCCTGCTCATTGGAAATAATGGTGAAATTAGAATCAAGCTGCCTGCTGTGTGGCCCTGGACAAAACACACCACCTCCTGGGTTTTTAAGAAAGGAAAAAGAAAGACACAGATAGAAACACATATTTTTAAAAATATATGTAACAAATCATTTGTGTTAAGAATACATTTATAACTCTTACAACTCAATAATAAAATGACATCTCTTTCCCCCCTAAAAAAAACCAACACGCAAAAAAAAAAATTGGAAGTGTGCAAAAGATTTGAACGGATATTTTACCAAAGAAGATTCACAAATGGCTAAAAAGCACTGAAAAGATGTTAAATGCCATTGGTCAATGTGGAAATTCAAGTTAACTCCAAGATAAGATGTAACTACATACTAGGGTTCAGCAGGAGTGACATAAAGCACAGAAGATCAGGAGTGATGTGATTACCATCCAGGCTCTGATAGATTCAGTTCTTTCAGAAATTCTCTTCTCCCCAGAAAAGTGTCCCAGGTCCTTGAGGAATAACAATCTCCCTCAGTTGTGGTATCAGAATTTTCCTAGAGACAACCGAAAACCATGGCCTAAGCTAAAATGTTTATATTTTCCAGCCTGGGGGTGTCCAATACAGTTCCCGACACAAATCGGACACGCACCTCCCAGAATTTGGATAAACTTCTCCTTGGGAGCTCCGTCTTACCTCTCCCAGCGAGAGAAAGAAGTCAATGGTTTTCCAACACTAGGAGGACTCTTAGGTGACTCTTTTCGGAAGGAAATGGAACCAACTCAGAAAATTTTTTTAAGGAATTTTTAATTGATTTTTTTTTTTTTTTTTTTAAAGAGAGAGGAATGAGGAGAGAGAGAGAGAGACAAACATCGATGTGAGAGCAGAACATCGATTGGCTGCCTCCTGCACACCCTGTACTTGGGATCAGCCTGGGACCTGGGCCTGTGCCCTGACTGGGATTCGAACCAGCAGCCTTTTGGTGCAGGGGCCGACGCCCAACCAACTGAACTACACTGACCAGGGCCAACTCAGAAAATGTATTGCACCTACAAGTATAACCAGAATTATTCTATGGCTCCTCTGCTACTTTCCAATCATCAGTAACCACGAGGACGTTTATGGCCAGGGGCAATGAATGGGGGGCCTCGCCTTGGCTTTGAATGGGCAAAGCCTCCAGGCTCATGGTGCGTGTGTCTGATACATATGGAGACTTTAAATGTCAGAATGTGCCTCTTTCTGCACAAGGCTTGATGGCGTGTAATTTTTACAAAGGAAAGCTTACTTGAGAACTGTATCTTTTAAGAGTGAACCTATAGGTTGAACTAAGTGTCCTAAATTTGTTTGTTTGTTGACACCCATCACTATGAGATGCGGGATCTACGAGGTCTGTTTGAGAAACCAGAGAAGTAAACATAAGGATAGCTTTAGAAGCAAAACCTTCACCCTCCCCTGTCTCTTACGATTTAGACTCATGCAACTTAATTCGGGTGGACCAAGCTTCTCACCAAATATTATGAAAACACACAGGAAAGAGTGAGAGAAGAGAAACAATTAGAAAAATAGATTGTAAAAATCTATAAGAACATAAAATGTTAAAAGAAGAAAAGTTAGCTCAATGAGAGCACGTTATTAACTCATATTCCCATAAGTGTAGCAGAGATGGAATCTAATAAGAAAGTCAAACCTGAAAGCTAAACTTCTAACTTTCAGATAAAATAGATTAAATTCAAAATAAAGGCTAAAACCAAATTCTAAAAAAAACCCCATTAGTATAGAAGCAGTAAGAATGTTAAGCAAAATGATAAAAAACAGTGAGATGAAAACCTTAAAATGGTCTTATTCTACATGAAATAAGTGAAAAGAAATGAGCTAAAATATGAAATAATAATAATAAAAAAAAAAACCCACTCCAAATCTTAAATGGAAACAGATTGTAAGCATATTTAAAATGTAATAGAAAATAAATCACTTGGGTATATTTTTTTTCTCTGAAAAAAAAAAGACAAGAAAATATCAGAGGATATTTTACATATATATATGTATGTATGTGTGTATACACATGTACACACATATATACATTGAAAACCTGATCCTCTAGGTGGTTTGCACAGAGGCTTCCATTTAACAAGCTATTTAGCTCTTTGGGGCATAGAAAACTACCACGGTCTTCAGGAGCAGGAGGCCTTGACCAGGAGCTGTCTGACTTGCATTTGGCACCAGGCTTTGAAGGGTGCGCTCAATGCGGCATCGGCTCCTCTAAATTGCACGGCTGAATGTATTGTCAAGTTTGAAACGTGTCTTAAGTGTCACAGGAGCAAAATGGCCCTAGGAGGGAGACACTCCTGAAGCACTTAGGGCTTCGGAAAGAGAATTCAGGCCCTCACTCTGTGACATGAGGAGCGTGGACTCTTTCAACTGTTTCTTGCTCGGAGCCCTTCCAGGAGGAGCCGGGAAGGAGCAGCTGGCGCATGTTTACCGAACAGGACACGCAGTGCGGAATACTTATGAAAATGCATTTTTTTAAAAAAGGCAGACTATTCAATCTGCAGATAAAAAACACCGAGGAAATAGAATTAAGAGAACGCATCTCTTTGTTACCTGGGATCTCACAGGAAATATCTCTGCCTGGGGCATATTTGCTATTATGCTTGTCTCCCCGACCCCAGGCACTCATTAACTCAGTTTTTTATTATATCAGTAAGTCTTAGAATCAGGTATTTACCTAAGGCTTATTGCAGGGCCGAGGCTCTGCTGGAGACTGGGGGTGCATTTCAGAAAGGGAAACGATGCGTTTCCTTGCCAAGGAAATGACAAGTCCGTGGGGCTAGAAAGAGCCCCTGCCACACTCAGGTGAGGTCTTATTTTCATACCAACCTTCGGAAACTTCGTGACAGTGTCTACTGCTCTGTATACACAAAGGCTCCTCGCCTAAGGGCGAAGGGAAAAGGTCTGGGGAAAGGTGTATGTGAGTTTCCCAGGGCCTCCGTTATTGGAGTTGCTGATGCCTTGGAGGGAGAGCAGCGAATGGCTTCCTCCCACAGGCACCCTTTCCCTCTTCGCTGCTAGGACCCAGGGCTGTTTCTATCAGGTGACAAGAAACGCTGGGGACTGAATCTCTTCTGCTTGCACACTTGGGATTCTTGAAACGTGTTGCAGGCTCTGATCATTAGTCTGTGAGTTGTCTCCATAAGGATCACATTTTGACTATTTCTATCTGGTGCCTCAGCCTTCGTCGGTTTAAGATAGCAGTTCTTTTTTTTAAATTTAATTTTTAAATTACTTGGCACTCAATACTGTTTTGTATTAGTTTCAGGTGTACAGCACAGCGGTTAGATAATCATATACTTTCCAAAGTGTTCCCCTGGTATTTCCAGTACCCACCTGGCGCCATACATAGTTATGACAATATTATTGACTCTGTTCCCCATGCAAGACAGCGATTCTTAAAATGTGGTTTGTAGATAACTGGGGGTCTCTGGGACCCTTTTAGGGGGTGTCTGGATGCAAATTATTTTTTATAATAATTTAAGGCGTTGTTTGCCGTTTTCATTCCGTGGGTACTCGCTCCAGCGATGCAAAGTCAATGGCTGGCTTGTGCTTCGCACCAGTCAAAGCAGCAGCACCAGCCGGTAGCTGTCATCACTGAATCTTTTACCCCCATGCACGCTCACTGGAGAAAAGTTAGGAATGTCTTGCTGAAATAGCTTAACGATTAAGAACGTCCTGATGAAATGGCAAAAGCATTAATTTCTGATCTTGTAAAGCAGCATCACTCTTTCCACTGTGCTCTTTGAAAATGTATTTACTTTTCATAAGATGTCATTTACCTTAATGTTTGATGCATATTTTCAATCTTCTGTGTAATCCCATGGGAAGCATATGCCTGGAAAGCTCCTGCGGCACACCAACGGGGGAAGATGCTCCAGGAAAGTACCAGCGAGGACAGGTTAGTCCAGTCACTTTCTCATAGGATGTCATTTGTACTTGAAAGATCAACTTCTAGGTGAACTATGGTCATTCAGACATAGGTATTTGGCAGATATATTTTCTGGAAAACGAATGAAATGACCATGTCACCTTCAGGAAAGCCGCTGACAGAATTTACTGCCCGTGGCAAAACCCAAGCTTTGAAGCAACAATTAGAATCCTGGAAGACGTTCAGCTGCACTGAGACCTTGACAGTTTCTCGATACCTGAGGACCTTTCTGGGGAAATTGGTGGTGATAGTAATGAATCTAATTTTTTCATACTGTATAATGAAATGTGTCAGCATTGGGAAGGTGTTATACAATCAAGAATGGCTAAAAAGATCCACTCGAAGTGCAAGACAAATAGATGTTGAAGTAGCTAAGTAGGAACAGTTCACTGATATGGTTTCAGACGCCACATTGCGGCCAGTGTTTAAGGAGCCACTACTTGTTGAATTTTGGCATAGTCTGAAAGCACAACCACCACAACTACCTGTAAAGGATAAATACTTCTGCCTTTTCTAATTACACATCTGTGGGAGGCAGGATTTTCTTTAAAGAATTCAACTAACACGACACATCGCAACAAACTTAGTACAGAAGAGGACATGGTGCATGTCAGGGACTTCCAGGGGGTCCTTTCTCCCTCGTGGCGTTTACTGTACAGGTCTGGGCTTGGTCAGATTCTACGTATACCCATTCCAGTTATATATTGGGGGGCTTGGGGAAAGACCACAGAACAGGTCTGCAGGCTCACTGACCCCCTGTGATGCCTTCTTGGGCCAGGATTTTGCTTATCCTTTGGCCTCCTTAACAAACGATTTTAAGGGCAAACATGATGGGCTTTGAGGTCTCCCCAGGTATTGTCATGGACCTTTGTGGAACAAGGTACCCTAGTTGCCATGTAAGTCTTGCCGCCCATTATTGTGGTGACAAGCACCTTACCTTGGTGAGGTAAGGACTTCCCCCTAGTCTCTGCCATTCCAGAATCCTATTACTCCCACTGACACTAGAGAGCTTAGTCTGGGACAACGGTCAGCAAACCACGAAAGTGGACCAGCCACTTGTACCTGAACATTCTTTATTATGCTAATGCAGGGCTTGTTCTCTGGGCCCTCCTGGGAAATGGTCAGATGGCAGGTTCTCCCATCTTGCATAATCAATCCATTCTTAACATTCTCATACCCCCGAGTGGCTCCTAGGTACTCTGCTAAAGCAATTCCTGCATTTCTACATTTGCTGTCGGCCAACGTTATATCCCTAACTTCAAGGAGCCACCTCAGAAACATATGAGGGCCGGCACTAAGTGTCCTTGCCCAGACATTAAGCTCTGAATCACGGGAGAGCATTCCTTTGTCAATATGTTATTGCCTATCTAGATTTCACTCCATCCTGGTCTGACATCGTCAAGAGACATTGCTGCCCCCGTTCCTCTGTTTGCTACCAGTGCATCTTCAGCCATGTCTTATAATTTTGGTGGAGGACTGCTATTTCCTCTTGGAAAAAGCATTATATTTCCCTGTGCAGGCTGTGCTGTGACCCAACCCCAGTTCTTGGTCTGGAGGCAACAGGGTTCCACATGGGTAGCTCTAGAGGGCAAACATCATGTAGCAAGTCATCTGCCTCAGGTAAGGTGTTTTAGGGTGTCAAGAGAAGGTGACACTTCTTCTTGTAGCAATGGGGAGGAAGTTGATTCTGCTGACCTGAAGGGCTCAGGGGATTTTAGGGGTTCAAGATTCTCAAGTCCACCTGGCATCTCAGGCTCATCTCAGGGGCCAACTCCTTTCCTCTCAGCTGTTGAGCTTATGAATGCAACCTCCTTCGTGGTTCTTCTGCGCTTATGATCATGTCCTGGGCCTGACTTTCAGCATAGTCTGACCCAGGACCTAACAAGATAAAAGTTTCCTTTTACACCGCCATGGGAGTTTTCTGACTCCCATGCCTCAAGTTGTAACTAGATTACCTTTGACCCTCTCAATTTCTTTTTCAAGGCTTCTAAAGTAGTTAACAAAGCTGCCAACTCCATGGCCCTTAAAATTACCTTTGCCCCATACTGTTCGTGGCCACACAGCTCCCACGTCTCCTGAATCCTAGTCCCCACCTGTGACCATCTTAGTACCTAACTCTGGCTACTCTGTGCCAAGGGTTGTTACCGCCCAGCTGACTACCATCTGGCCGGTTTCAGAATTTCATCTCGAGGGCCTGCTTTCTAGGGCCGACTCTGATACCAGTGTTCTCAGTCGGGGTTTCTCTGGGAGACTGGGAGAAATAAAACAGAGAAGCAGGAGAAGTCAATACAGGGTATGCGTCACCTGTGTTCCCTCTAGGGGTAAGGGAGGCTGGACCATCCTGGCCTCTTCTAAGGCGCTGAGTAGAATGAGCCTTGAGAATTTTCAGTTGGGGAAGAGATCACAGGATCTGTTATCCGCAGCCACTCCCCAGGGATGTGGACCTGCCCCGCTGCTGGTGCCAATCACACAGGCTCCCCAGGCGGCAGGGTCCGGACCCTGGAGTAGAGTGAGAACGCCGTGCAGCTCCCTCGAGGTGCTGCCCAATGACCCGTCCTAAGAACGGGGGCAGCACTGATGGCCGGAGCACACAGTGCAATGAGGAGCTGAGAGACTGGGCACAGGGAGTGCCCAATATTATCCATATATTGGATATTATCCATATATGATCACAACCTGACTGATTTACTTTCCCCCCATTTCTGTCTCCCTCAACTGAGGCCACAAACTAGGCACTGCCTTCCTCTATATCCGCCTTCCTCTAAAATATTTAGCTTCCATTTCCTACCCTCTGATTATTGCCAAGTATTTTTAGCCGATATTGCACAGTGTAATGCCTCTTGATAATATAATGAGAGGTAATGAAAAATTGACGTCTACAAGCTGGCATTAGAAGCTCTTTAGGAAACATATTTTAGCGCTCCCTCATGGTATTATTTCCAAAGCTATAATTTAGCGAGCTTGACTTCATTCATTCACCACATTTTTACCGTGAAGCTAATGTCGGCCAGGCACTATGCCAGGCGCGAGAAAGTACAGAGACAAACCTGAAAAAAATAGTTTGTGGTGCTGACAAAATAGTAAAGACTGGGAGCAGGCAAACAAGCCATTTCAGAGCAGTGTGAGGAGCTGTTATAGAAATGTGCACGGGGCTGCGGGATCAGGCAGGAAGGAAACACTGGCGTGTTCACAAAGGGAGACAGGAGGTGTCACAAGGGAGTGAAACGTCGGGGTGGATGTTAAAGGGTGAACTGAGCCTCGGGAGCTGGAGAAGTAATGACGATATCTGCAGAAGCAGAGAAGCACCCAGCCACGTGCGGTGTTTGTAGGGTGGGGATGGAAGCAGCATTTTGGGGGTGGTGTCTCCTGAGGGCAGAAATAAGAGACTGAAGATATATATGGCAAGGGAGGTTACAAATCGATTGCGACAGATCTTAGATAGCGTATTAAGGAATCCTTTTAGTGTCAGGAAGCGACAGATTTAAATTGTAGCTTTGTGATAATAACGGAGATGTGTTGGAGAGGGTTGGAGCCAGGAGATTGGTTCGAAGATGATCATAATACGTGGAATTAGAGAAGATCTATGAACTGTGGCAGGGGCAGCAGGAACAGGGGATGATGGATGGGTTTCTGAGATATATACGAAATAGAATCAACAGAATTTAATTAACTGATTCGGACTCTCCTGCCTCCCTGTTATGAGGACTCTCGTCCTTACCTTGCCCTTATCTTAATCACTTGACACTAACGTAGGAAGAGTCAGAGTTTCGATTCTGATGACTGGTAGGTGGTACCCTAAACTAAGATACAGGCGTGAAGGGCTAACTCATATCTGAAGGTGAGGAAAACTAACCCGAGTCATTTTTGAGAAATGTCAAAGTGCATTTGGCAAACCCGTATGATGATCCCCAGGAGGGGCTACAGTCTGTTTCTATTTAAATATCCAGGAGGAAATCAAGGCCGAAAAGATAGAGAACCACAGGGCAAAGCAACTTGCCCCTACACGAACCGTGTTTCCAAGAAGCCGCACTTCACCCTACCAGAAGGAAGACTTCTGTCCAGAAAATGAGTTGGAACAGGGACAAGCTGACCACATCCATACAAAGTTACTGTAAGGAAAAAAAAAAAGAAAATCAAAATACTACAGCTGTAGAAAATTTCCCCCCCAAACCCAACCACAAAGCAGAAGAAAACAGTAGAGCCAACACCCTAAACAGAACCAAACGGGCTTGAACAAGCATCTCATGATTTTCACTATAACTAAACATAGCAAAGGAACAAACTAAACAATGGAAAGGAACAGCTCCTGCTTTCAGTCGAAGGCCAACTAACAGATACATATCAAATGATAAAGCAAGAAAATCTCAGTTCTGCCACCACCACAGTTGTAATTCAGGCAAGAATTTTCAACAAGTGCTAAAGCTAACGTGGGGCATTTTGATGAGGGGCAAGACCTTCGCAGAAAATCAAGATATTGCTTTACAAAGGTATTCATTTATAACAAAAGGGAGATAGTAATATCGTGGTAGAGAAGCCTGGTGGGGACTTCTTTGACCTGGTGATTTGTGTCCCCACAGGCGGTACTTTGAAGACAGTGTCAGTTATTCCGTTCCTGAGCTCTGCGGCCCCAGGGCCTCGCCTGACGCCAATCACCAAAACCTTAGGCAAGCTCACGCTGAAGAACTGTCCTCCAAAAAATGCCAATTTTGTGACATTTATAGACGCACTTTGCCATAAGAGGGAAATTTAAGTTCATATTCAAATTTGATTTTCAGCTCGTAGGTAAATAATGCCTTGTTTTAAAAATAAACAGCGGGAGGAAACAAGATGGCGGTGCAAGTAACGGCTGCGCCCGCCGCCTCCCGAAGCCACGTCAGAGTCACAACTAAACCACAGACCCACCGTCACTCAGAGCCTCCTGAGACCCGGCTGCACAGAAGCCCCGCAGCCAGGGGGCTGAGGAAGCACCGAGACCAGGAGGGGCGGAGACGGGGCCGCGGGCCCACACCCGTTGCCGCGGGGTAAACCCGGGAGGGAATCTCGGCGGTGGGGGTTTCCCGGAGCGAGGGGTCCCAGCCCCACGCAGGCCCCCAGCCCAGGCTCCAGGGCCGGGAAGAGACGTCCCCACAACTCCGGGCTGTGAAACCAGCGGGGACTGTCGCTGAGGGTCGCGGAGGCCGCGGGAGCCCCAGCAGCTCCTCTAAAGGGCCCGGCGCGGACTCACTCGGACGCTCCCTCTGAGCCCAGCGCCGGGAGCAGCCGGAAAGGACCCGGGACACTCGGGGGGAACTAACCTGCCTGAAGTCAGGGCGAGAGGCGGAGGGCAGCTTCCTCCCGGGCAGAAGGGCTGGCGGAGGCCACGGCTCCTGTGGCGAGTCCTCGCCGCACAGCCGGCAGGCGGGCGCCATGTTTGAGTCGCCAGCACGTGACTCGCACCATTGGCCCCGCCCCGTGATTCCCGGAGGCCCCGCCCCCCACCTGCAGCTCATCCAGGCCATTTCCAGGGGCTTTTCTGTGCAAGGGGCCTCTTGAGCACCATGCTTAGGACTTTCCTAAAATCTCTCAAACAAGCAGCAGCTGCCCCATCCAGCTTGAAAAGTGGCCCCAGGCCTGGCACTAGCGGCAGCTGCATTGGCTCATAGCTGGGCCTCTCCTGGGCACCTGCAAGCCCAGTGCAAGTAGCAGCCAACTACGGTTTGCTGAGTAGCTCATGCTGGGTGGCCCTGGGCAGGGCACAGTCAGAGGCTGACTTTGCACCTCCCGGGAGGCCTCAGAGACAGTGCACCTGGTGGTCAGACTCGACCACACTGGATTACAACCCTACCACATCCATGAGTGACACACTCAAGGGGCGCACTTGGTGAACCCCAAAGCCCCACTGAAGTAAATCCTGCTCCACAGGGGTGTCTCCAGCACAGCAGCTCTCTGGCTATAGCTGCAGCTGGTCCTCACAGCAGATTGGCCTGGGCGTCAATTCCTCCCAGTGATGCCAACAGCAACCAAGGCTCAACTACAACAGGACAGTGCACACAGCACACACAGGGAGCACCTAGAAGGCCCAGCTCAGGTGACTGGGGAGGCTGAGCCACTGGGCCCTACAGGACACCTACTACACAAAGCCACTCTACAAATTCCAGGAGACATAGCAGCTCTACCTAATACATAGAAACAAACACCAGGAAGCAGCAAAAATGCAGAGGCAAAGAAACATGTCACAAAGGAAAGATCAGAAGAAATCTCTAGAAGAGGAACTAAATGAAATAGATCCAAGCAAGCTAACAGATACAGAGTTCAGAATTTTGTTTATAACGATGTTCAAGGATATTGGTAAGAGTATGTCGAAAATAATTGAGGAAATTGATGACATGATAAAGGACCAATTTGAAATGAAGGCTGCACAAACTGAAATGAAGAATAATTTACAGGGAATCAACAGTAGAGTAGAGGATGCTGAGAATCAAATCAGCAATTTGGAACATGAGGAAACAAAAAACACCCAACCAGAAGAACAAAAAGAAAAAAGAACCCAGAAATATGAAGATAGCATAGGAGCCTCTGGGAGAACTTCAAGAGGCCCAATATTTGTATTATTGGGGTGCCAGAAGGAGAGGAAGGAGAGCAAGAAATTGAAAACCTATTTGAAAAACTGAATACAGAAAACTTCCCCTACCTGGGGAAAGAAATAGACTTACAAGTCCAGGAAGCACAGAGGGTCCCAAACAAGAGGAACCCAAAGAGACCCACACCAAGACACATCATCATTAAAATGCCAAAGGTTAAAGACAAAGAGAGAATCTTAAAAGCAGCAAGAGAAAAACAGTTAGTTACCTACAAGGGAGCACCCATACGACTGTCAGCTGATTTCTCAACAGAAACTTTGTAGGCCGCAAGGGAGTGGCAAGAAATATTCAAAGTGATGAAAAACATGGAACTACAACCAAGATTGCTCTACCCAGCAAAGCTATCATTTAGAATAGAAGGTCAAATAAAGAGCTTCTCATACAAGGAAAAGCTAAAGGAGTTCATCACCACCAGACCAGCACTACAGGAAAAGTTGAAGGGTCTTCTTTAGAAGAAGCTAATAAACAAAAGAATCTGATGAACTAAATGAATTCAGAGACATTGACACATGGAACAGACGATCATATTTCAGAGGAAAGAGGGAAGGGGGGTGGAGGGTGGGAAGAGATTAACCAAAGAAGTTATATGCATATATGCATAACCCATGGACACAGACAATGATGGGGTGAAGGCCTGGGGAGGGGGTGGGAGCAAGGTGGAGGGGGTCAATTGGAGGGCAAATGGGACACCTGTAATACTTTCACCAATAAAGATAAATTAAAAAAAAATACACAGCAATGTTATTTTGTCCAAAATATTACTTAATATTCTTTAAAAATGGGATTTACACTGTATTGTGCATGTACAGAGTGGGGCAAAAGTGGGTTTACAGTTGTTCATACGGAAAATAATACAATAACTAATAAATAATAATACAAGAATAAACTGTTCCATGTACTCACAACTGTCAATCTAGTTTTTATTTTATTTTTTAAAAATCCTCACCCGAGGATATGTTTATTGATTTTAAAGAGAGAGAAAGGAAGGGCGGGGGAGCAACATCAGTTGGTTCTCTCCTGTATGCACCCCAACCAGGATCAAACCTGCACCCTAGGCGAGTGCCCTGATTGGGAATCGAACCCAAAACCTTTAAGTGCATGGGGTGATGCTCCAAGCAACTGAGCCACCAGGCCAGGGCTGTAAGCCTACTTTTGCCCCACCCTGTGTTGCGGTAACATTCCTCTTTTTGCAAGGTGCTTTCTATAAGTGGAACTGAAGGTGTAAAAGTTACAAGGAGCTCCCAAAGCCCATGCGGAATGAACAGTAGACACAGAGGCACTCCAGGGCTTTGAATGTCTGTCTCCTGCTCACCCTAAACCTTTGTTGACCTTATAGAAATCACTCATCCCACCACTCATGGAGAAAAGCCCAGTCCCGCTCTGCAGGTTGTTTAGAAAACCCGAATGGTGATGCAGGGCCCCGGCTCCGTCTCATTGCAACGCAGGCACTCGCTGGGAGAGCTAAACTGCCTGCTCAAATCTTTCCCAAAGATTGTTTGGCTTTAAACTGTATTTAATGCTGAAGCAAAACATACTCCACGTCTAGGGAAATCATTCTGGTGATGAAACCCTTTGAAGCTTAAAAGGGTGTTAAAAAAGAAACCCGCCTGCCTCCTGGAATTAGAGTGTATGAGGGTAATTGAGCCAAATGGAAGTTTTATCTCCGAGTGGAATTACTTCCCCTGCACAGAGCGCAAGGCATCTGAAGATTTATCTGACATTCCCGATACGGCGGCAGTGACGCTGATGTTGGATGACACATTTGGCAGAAGGGAAGGCTCCTTTCTCTTTAGAACACTCTTTATTTGTTAATTAAATGATCATTGCTGGGCGCACACCCTCATGAATATAAATTGCTAGCCCAGCAGAGGGCTTAGATTTGCACGGCGTCTTTCATTAGGAAGCATTTTCTGGGGTGCAATAAGCCCCTGGTACATCGCCACCTGACATGCTTAGGGGTTGCAGCCCTGTCCTTAAGTAACTGTGTTAGTCTCAGGATGTAGCTCAGTGAATAGAAAAACTCTTATCCTGACTTGTGGAGGTTAACTTTGTGGGTTTTTCCCCCCTTAACTAGGCACATTTGCCAGCAGAATTCTGGACACCTCAACGCTTTGGTAATGGGCTATAATAATTATCCATATTTCTTTCAACACCTGTTGACAATTCCTGACGTGTCATATGTTTAAATTCGATTATCACTGGTTTTTATTTCCTGCCTGGCACTGCTGTTCAAACTCAGGGTGAGTGCTGGAGATCGGCAGTGCTTCGGAGGCTGGCTCTCTCGTTGGGATGCGAGCTCCACCAGGGCAGAGACTTCTGCTTTATTCCCTGTATCTCCGGGCCTCAAACAGTGCCTGGTGCATAGGAAATGCTCAATAAATAATTTCAACGGACTGAATCAATGGTATAAGTAAACAGAAGAGGAATATGTATACTTACAAGTATATATTTTTGAAATATTATACAACAGTGGACTAATTCCAATTCCAATCTATAAATTAGAAGTAATATAACAAATATGAAATAAATTTTATAGAACTACAAATAACTGGAAAAAACCTAATACCTTTCCTACTTTAATGGATATTTGTCATAATTTTTTGCCACCCAGCCTCTTTCTAACACTCCTCCTATGCTGGGAACAGTTTCATACAAGAGTTTTTTTTCTGATTTTCTACAATTTGCATTCTATATTCCCCTCATTTTAGCCCGCTTTTCAGATATATTGTCACAGTCATGTTTTATATAGTAAAACAGATTATTCATTACATCATGTACCTCCTACATAATATTTTGAAATTGTAATATTTTTATTATTGCGGACAGGTTTGGGCAGTAAGTTTATCTTCCTTCTTTTAAAATTTTTCTGCAAATGTTTGTGTCAAATGTTTCCTTGAATATTTGATAGAATTAACCACTAAAACCATCTGGGCCTGAGGTTTATTGGGGGAAGGTTTTTGTTTTGTTTTGTTTTTGTCTCTCTTGGCAAATATGCATTTGAAATGAATGCACATTTTACATTTCTTTCAATTGCTGAGAGAGTGGTGTTATAACCTTTGGTAATTGTGGAATTTTCAGTTTCTCTCTTTAATTGTTTTATTTATCTCCTTTTAATTTGGGGTCCTTTTATTAGGCATACACATTTATAATTTCTATTATTTCCTCATAAAATTTACCTTTTATGATTATTAAATGTTGCTCTTTATATTAGATATGACCCTTTGCATTAAAGTCTATCTCATTTAATATTAATACAGCTATTCTAGCCTTCTGCTTATAGTTTCCATGATATAATCTTTTACTCTGTATGTACTTGCAAGCCTATTTGCATTTTTATATTAAAATGTATTGCTTGCAGCAGCCCGTGGATGTTTTGCTTTTTAAGAACTCTGTCAACTCTGCCATTTAATGAAATAATTTAGACTAATAACCTTTAATAAAATTTTTGATATGGTTGTATTTAGGCTTAACATTATTATTTTTCATTTGTCTCCTTTATTTTTTCCCCCCCTTGATCCCATTTTTCTGCCTTGTTTTGGATCAGTTGGATAATTTTTAAATTCTATCTTAACCTATCTATTAGATATTTTTGCTATTTTTGTATTATATCACAATCTATATATCTGAACTTATATGTCTATTTAGCATTAATATTGTACCACTTCATTCAAAATTTAAAAACTTTGCAACTAGATAGAATCCTTTATCCTCATGCTCCACTGGCTTTAGTTTTTCATATGTATTACATCTACAAACCTTACCCAGAAGGTAGTTTTGCTTTAAAAAGCCATCCAGATGAAAATGAGGGAAAAAGTCTTTTAAATTTCATTGTGAAAAATTCTCTTAGTTTTCTTTCGCTGGAAAATGTCTCTACTTTGCCTTTATATCCAAAGAATATTTTTGCTGGGTATAGAATTGTGGGTTGAGAGTGCTTTTTTAATCTTTTTTTTCTTTTAGCACTTTACAAATATTACACTGCCTTCTGACCTCCATGATTTCTGGTGAATAGTCCACAGTAATTTAAATTATTCCTTCCATCACTTACCATAGCAATGCTTTTAGGGTTTTTTGAGGGTTTCATACATACACACACACATATATTTCAGTAGTTTTATTATGTTTCGGACATTTTGATTTTATACTGATCAGAGTTCAGTGAGTTTTTGGAGCGTGTAAATACTGTGTAAGTTTTTCACCAAATTTTGGAATTTTTACCTATTATTCCTTCACATCTTTGGTATGGAGGCTACCAATCACTTTCTCCTGGACTCCAATTATATGTATATCAAATCATTGATATTGTTCCTTCGACTTTGTCCATTTTTAAAATTTTGTTTTCTCTTCTTTCCAATTGAATTTTTTGATTTTGTTTTATCTTCAAGTTTACTGCTTATCTTTCCTGATATGTCCATCCTTTTCGCATAGTGAATTAGATCTTTCATTCTGTGTGTGGTGTTCAAACCTCAGTTAAGCTTTTACTTTTCTGATTTGAGTCTGTCCCATGCATGTGCAGTTCAAGAGTTACACTAATACTTGTACAAGTCATATATAAAATTAGGGGATTTTATTTTTCTGGCCTTATCTCCTTAGATATTTTCTTCTCTCTCTCCTGCTCTCAGGGGTTTTCCCTGATTTCACTAATAAGAATGATGATGGGATTTCTACTGGACTATTAGCTGACTGAGCTGAACTCCCCAAACTGTGACCTGCCCTTAGGGAAAATTTATGTAAAATTCATCTCCAGGCAAATTGCTTCTCTAATTTTTGACTCCCATGAACAATCTGATTACTTTACTTTTCACAGCCCTTGTGTAGTTTATTTTGGATTTTTTCTAGAATTTATGGCTGAAATCAGGAGGAGCAATGGACTTACACCACTACAGCAAAAACAAAACTCTGATGTCTTATCTCCTTAACCTCTGTCATATATATAGCTTTGTCTCCCTTTTAACTAGAAATTTTATATACTTATGCTTTTTTTTTTAGTGAAACTTGCAAGGTATGTTCTATTTTAGTAATTGTTCTAAAAAGCTAAGTTTACTTTACCCCTCAATTAAATCTTTGTTTCCTATTTCTTTAATTTTTGGCCTTATATTTATTATTATCCCTATTTTCCTCTTTCGTTTTTCCCCTAAAATTAAAAAAATAAATAAAAATGAGAAGTTAGCTAATTAATGTTAAGCCTTGCTTATGTTAAAATGTAAGAATTTAAAGTATACATTTCTGTCTTTTAAACCATTTTATTGAGTCCTAATGGACACACGTAGAATTGCAAATATTTAATGTGGACCATTTGAAATGTTTGGGCATATGCCAACACCCATGATGCTATCACCACAGTCAGAGGAACAGTCATACCCAGCACCTCCCAGAGTTTCCTCCTGTCCCCCTCCTTGCTTTGTTTTGTGGTAAGGACACAAATAAAAGAGATTTACTGCACGAGCTAACTTATATGTGGAGTCTAAAAAAGTTAAATTCATAGAAGCAGAGAGTAGAAAGGTAGTTGTCTGGTAGAGAGGTGGGGGAAATGGAGAGATGTTGGTCAAAGGGCACAAAATTGCATTCATATACAATGAATAAGTTCTAGAGACTGAATGTACAGCTTGATGACTATGGTTAATGATACTGTTCTGTACACCAGAAACTAGCTAAGGGAGTAGATCTGAGACCCTCTCCCCACACATACCTACATAACCATGCGCAGAGATGGATATGCTAATTTGCTTGACTATAGTAATCGTTTCACTGTGCGTGTGTCTATCAGGATATTGTGTTGTACACCTTAACACTTTTAATGAAAAAAATGAATAAAGTAGAAAAAAAAATCCCTTTTTGCCTTCTTATTGAGGGATATTCTCAATACCACGGACCATGACTAAGCCTTGACCACATATAGGGGCAAACTTGAGAAGAGAGTGAATGTTATTCTGATACTACTTCTCTGTCCACATTTGTTTAAAGAGAAAACAGAATTTCTAAACTCTATCCCAGCTGCTTGAAATGTTATTCTCCATAATACGCTGGGAAGGGCCTCTTGGCTTCATGTAGCTGCTGTGCCCCAGTCATTCGCTTGACTTAAATGAACAGGTTAACCCTGGCACCCGGGAATCTCACTGAACATATGTGCAGCTGGCAAAGCAAGTTACTTACTAAATAAATAACACCTAGAAATAGAAAGTTCCTGGTAGCCACAGAATTAAGCAATAAATAGAGAGTGAAACTATCAGGATTCACTGAAATATATAAATGCATATTATATGTATATCTGTGTATCTATAGCAGTATCTTCATATATTTAGGAGGGAAGAAAGAAGAAGCATAATTTTTCTATTTTCCTTTTGATGACAAGGAAAGTGGCCCAGATGTATGCATTCATCTCTAATCTGAATGGAACATGTGAATGTTTTCAAAGATAAAGCATATTTTATCTCAAATTGCAGTACCTTATCAGTCATACATTTGTACTAGAGAAAATGAATCTAACTTCCACTTAGAATTCAGTCTAAGTGGTAGAAATTTTAGAATTGATGGTCACCGTGGTTTTCTGCAAACTGTAAATCTTTCCTTGGAGTTGGTCTGCTCTTTCTAGCCATTATAGTCACTTCCTTTTCTCCCTCACTTATTTTTTAAACAGGGAAAAGATTTATGGAGACATATCTGCCTAAATTACTCATTTTGAAACTATATCTACTGGACAGACTTTCTCTATTATGAGTACATTCTGTAAAAGGTCACATGATATGACAGAGATCAAACTCCCATAAGCAAAAATTTCTGTGACCAAGAATGTGAATATCTTTAAAAGTCTCAATGGTATAAAACCATTTTTTTTCACATGTCATCATTGACAATTTTGGCAATGGTTCAAGTGATGAAAAACTGCATTTCTTTTGCCACCTCAACATGGAGTTAAGCACATATAGATGTTCAATATAATGATGAGTGAGAAATACTCTTTTTAAAAATATATATATTTTATTGATTTCAGAGAGAGGAAGGGAGAGGGAGAGAGAGAGAGAAACATCGATGTGAGAGCAAAACATCCATCAGCTGCCTCCCGCTCGCCCCCCACTGGGGATCGAGCCCACAACCCGGGCATGTGCCTGACTGGGAATCGAGCCTCAATCTCCTGGATCCTAGGTAGACGCTCAGCCTCTGGCTGGGCAAGAAATATTTTTATAAGAATATTATAAGTGATGAGTATATAAAAATTTGTTTTCATTAGTGATGAGTACATAAAAATTAAACCACATAAATTGTATAAATGCCCCCCTCTCCCTCCTTGCCAAAAAACAAAACCCACTACAGTTCCCAATCTTCCTTGCATTCAGAAGTGCCACATGGTGTAGTCTGTCCAAGAACACAGATGTGGAGGATGCCCCAGTGAAGTTGGCAGGGAAATGTTTCTGGTTAAAGGTGTGACTATGACTGGTAGTGTGGTTGTAGCCCTACCTCCTGCCTCTAAGACCTGTGATACTAGAGGTTAAGCCATCAGCCTGTGACTATGAAGAAAAGGCTGAATAATCAGAGTAGCCAGGCCCGGTCCTTGAGCTCCTGAACCCTTAACTCCTGACAGTCTGAAATGTGAGAAAAATAACCCTTATATTCTAAAGCAACTGCTGAGCTTTTATCTTGCCTATAGTTCAATGCATTTCTGAGTCAGTGACATATGGCACGAACAAAAGTCGCCAGTTCAATGGAGTGCACTGAAAACATATTAACAAGGGAAAGGTTTTCAATTAAGTAGCATCTTGTAAAGGCAGAAAAGAATAGAATTAAATATTTATTTATTTTTTTTTTTAAGAAAGAAGGAATGGAAAGGACAATGAAATAGATACCCCTGGCTCTTTGGGTTTCTGGACTTTACCTTTGTTGGCTTCAGGTCCATCAGCTGCAAATGAAAAGTCTCTGACTAGATGACCTTCAAACTTTCCTGTATTTCTGTAAGTCGGTGATTATAACCTTTCCTCTCTTCTTTCTCTGAGTCTGGAAGTTGTATAAATGTAGGGTCATCGATTCTCCGATGTAAAGAAGAGAGTGTACAAGGCCTTAGTTTTCTCCATCAAGTCAATGAAAGTTGAATAGAGGAGTCACTGAGAGCCAGTGAAGGTCAGGTTGAAGTTGCACAGCGTGAATTATTCACGGGTTAGGACTGGAAGGGTTCTGGTCTTCTCCCAAAAGTGCTCTTCAAGGGAGGCCGAAAGTGGAGGGGTCAGCCACAGAGGGAATTTCTTTACAATCTCGGATGTTAAAAAAAATAAATCTAAGTGAAGGATGAAAGGCTGCGGATGCAGCAAAAATGAGTAGGAGGCACCAAAAATATCTAGAGTCTAAAGTTTTACAAAAGCAAATTATTTGACATATGTCAAATAAGAAAAGCTTATGATATAGTTTATAGTATTTTTTTTTAATGCATTAAGATGAATGAAGCAAAAGCAGGTAGCACAGTACTTATAGGTATATTTTATTTTCTTGACACAAGTATATATAGTGCTTAACAAAAGCTCAGAGCTACTGACACAGAAAATTGAAAAGTAATCGATTCGGCTTTTGCCTCTCTTTTCTCCACCAAAGAAAGTGGTTTTCAAAAAAGTAATCCAAGAGTAACACACAAAATACACTGAGTGTATTTAATCACTTTTAATTATCCCTTTTCCTAAGCTTAGGTCCATTTTATATATATAGGAAGCGTCCAAGATTTTAATTATGTAGGAGCCGTCCAAGATTTTATATATATAGGAGTCAGCCAAGATTTTAATTGCGTAGTAATCATCCAAGATTTTACATATGTAGGAGTTGTCCAAGATTTTAATCATGTGTCCTAAAAAACTCTTGAAATCTGAGAGAGTGTGGTAAGTGGAAATATTGTTTTAATACTAGAAATACTTAAAATTACAACTCAGGTAGGAAATCCTATCACAATCATCAAAACTCAAATTTGGAAAATTCAAATTAGGAAACCTTGAGGTCAATGCCAACCAAGATTACACAATAGGTTATGCTATAAACGCTAAGGCCTCCTGGAAAAGCCTATGAAAAGCCCACTTGGGGCAGTGGTTAGTCATCTTTGAAGTTGAAGATGCCTCCAATGTCCTGAGAAACAGCAGACTTTGAGGGGAGGCCTGCCCAGAGTAGAACTCTTTGCTTTTTATTAATAGCTTTGAAGAGAGTCTCTCAGGAGATGGTAGGATCTACCGTTGAGAAGACCAAACTTCTGATGAAATTAAAAATTGAAAACTCTGGCAAGTGATTCCTAAGCACATGCTCTTTATTTAAAGGCTATCACATAAATTTATTCAAATGGGCCAAAGAGACAGGCCAGTTCCCCTCTGACTGAAAGGGTCAACCCACTGCTAGAAGGCTCCATGTCTTGGTTCAAAGGAAGCCACAGAGGTGGCTCAAGGACATGACCCATGTAACTCTTCCCCCGTCTCATCTCAGTGAGGAAGAGTTTCAGGAAAAGGGACAGACCATCAGTGGGTCACCCTAGGGAGGCCCCCTTGTGGAAGGCTGTATGGTGGGTGGGCCAAGTTTGATTTTTACTTGAAGAAAGAAAGTGTGATTATGTTTGTGTGAACTGTGTCACCCTCCCTTAAATTTAGACTGGTCCTTTCACAAGCATTTCACAAGAGTAATGCTGAAGTGAATTTGCATAATTTTGAGCCCAGGTCATGGGAAATCATACAGCTTCTATCTCTCTTACAAGCACAGCTTCTTCTGCATTCTTCGAGTTGGATATATTTATATAAGCATCCAGTTAAAAATACTTTCTAATTTCCATTGTGGCTTTTGCTATAACGCATGAGTTACTTAGAAATGTGCTTGTTAATTTCTAAATCCACGAAGATTCTGCAGTTATTTGTTCTTGATTTCTAACCTATTTCTCTGCAATCAGAGAACACTATGTGATTAAAATTCTTTGTTTAATATCCCAGAATGTGTTGATTATAATTAATGTTCCATGTGATTTGAAAAGAATGTGTTTTGGGCAGCTTATAAAGAGATTACTATATATAATTTATTTGAATTTTGTTAATCAAGCTATTCAAATCTTTTACATCCTTACTAAAATTTTGTTTCTTTGAAAAAGTCTCCTAATATGACTGTTGGTGAAATCATTTTCCCCCTTCTGTCGATTTTTTTGTTTACGCTTTCCAAATCTTTTTAGGTAATGCAATTTGGGACTATCTCCCCTTCCTGTAATGCCTTTTGCATTTCTTTCAGAATGACCTCGCTGTGGGATGGCTCACCCAGCGTGGGCAGTGAAGAATCCAAGTTCCAATCATCTGACACAATCTCACCCCTGGTCATGTTTCCCCCATTTATTCCTGCCTCATCTTACCTACACTTGCTGGTCAAACTCTTCTCAGTTCTCTTTGTCTTTTAAAAAGAAGCCTTTTTTACATCAAAAATCACATCATGAAGAGATTAACCAAAGACTTTATATGCATATACGCGTAGTCCTTGGACATAGACAATACTGTGGTGAAGGCCTGGGGTGGGGGTGACTGGGGTGGGGGTGACTGGGGCGGGGGTGACTGGGTGGGAAGGTGAGAAAATGGGCAACATCTGTAACACTTTCAACTGTAAAAAAAATCACATCATGTATTTTGTTTATGTTTTGTGATTGAAAACATTTTAGTTGCCCCTTAATAGATCATTCTCCTTCAAATTATGTTTAAATGACTTTTTCTTTCTACGTGTGGAAAAGGCAATCTCCTACCTATTCTCTTTCCAAATAACCATCTGTTTTGAATGAAAGTATTATCAAATTAAGCATATGCCTTCCCAGAGGAATTAACTCAAATGGAAACTATGGACCAAGCCGCAATCTGAAACTGCAACAAACCATGTTTACTTGGCGAATTAAGTATTAAGCCCAATTATTGCTGTTATACAACTAAATTATAATAGAATCATTATCTAAAATGAAAAATAAAACAAACAAAAAATCCCCAATACTCCCGACGATCATGAAATTGTGCAGTTACAATATGGTAGGCATTTCACCCGGGTCAAGGCATTACAGAACTTATTTGGTTTTGAATATATTATAGCCGTAGTCTATTTACAAAAAAAAAAAAGCTTTCTAATTGTCTGGTGAGAGATGCTTCCATAATTTGAAAGGCATTTGTATAGCATTTTGGAGAACTTTATATCTTTTGAGGATCTGTGAGTGCAAATACTTGAACTAGGCACTTGATGGTACACCTTTAGCTTTGTTTTCCTTTCCTCACCATCAATATCGGATGCAATAATTAAAGTAAGGCACGAAATGGGAATACAAACGGGATGGCGTGTCTCCCAAAAGTACAACTTTGAAAGAAGAAAGCATCCTTGGAAAGCAGGGCGGCGCTGGGCGGGTAGGCCCTGGGGCAGGAGCAGCAAGCCTGGTGGGGCCTGCAGGCTCGCCTGCCCGCAGGAAGGACATGCCCATTAGCAGAAACCAGCAGTTCAGGGAAAGCAGCGAAAAGATGTCTTAATTTAGCCCTGGGCCACATTGATTACCCCAAACAGAGTTAGGGAAACCATCCAGGCCATGCGATTAGTAACATTCCTGTGAGTGTGGGCGGCGCAGAGGAAGCCCCCAGAAGGGCTCCTGGAAAGCACCCCATCTCCGCTGCACGGCCGGCTCCTTTCTTTCGCTGTCTCGTCCCTCCGGCTCTCATGGTTATTATTTCCACCCAGCCAGTGCCGGGAGGGACGTCAGTCACCTCAGTGGAAAGTGGCTGTGCTCCCCTGTCCCACGGAGAGAAGGGGATTTCCTTTCACAGCAACCGGGCCCCAAGCTCCCTACCTCTCTCCTTCTGCATCTGGTCTCTTCCTAAATGAGAGTGGGATTATGTTTCACCTTCTGAAACATGTGGTTTATGGAAATATTTAACGGAAAGGTGTAAATGTAAAAACTAAAGAAAGAAAGGTCTAATTGGAATATGTAGGGTCGAGAACGGAAAGGTTTTATTTTCAGGGTGATCTCTTTGAGCTCTGGCGTCTATCAGAAGAAGAGGATTTTTTATTGAGAACCTATGAACAGCCAGATGAGCTAGTAACCGCTCTTTGTAGGACGTTCAGTGAGATGGATTTCCTCTTGCAATTCGGTCAGGCTAAACAGTCAATGATACACCTAAGGGATAAGCACCGTAAAGACACTCAGAGGATTGTAAGAACACAGAAAAAAAGCACCGAAAAGAGGCAGCTGACTCAGGCTCAGGCATGGTGTGTGCATGTGCATGTGTGTCCATGCATGTGCGTGCGTGCCCTCATGTGTGTATGTGTGTGTGCATGCACATATGCACTCTTCCACAGGAAGGAGGAACTGAGATAAAGAACTGAAATATTAATTGGACTGACTCAGTTTGACCTGGTGGGTAATACCGGGAAAGGCATTCCAGACAGAGGGAACAGCAAGGGCAGAAGCTTCGGAGGAACCAAATAGGCTGCGCAGCTCCTTGAAAGAGTGCGGGGGGGATGGGGTACGACTGAGGCCGGGAGTGTGCAGAGGGCGAGGCAGGAGGGCCTCGTGAGCAATGCCAAGAAGTCTGAGACTTAGCCTAAAAAAGGGCAAAACCTTGCAGGACTTTAAGCCAAAGAATGCCATTAGCATTAGGATCAGCCATGTCCACTCCGCCCTCTCAGGATGCCCCTCAGTTCAGGTGAGGGCACAGGGGAAGCCTTGAGCTCCTAAGAGCCTTGAAATCAAGGACTAATCTGTGAAACACTGTTAAATATTTGGAAGTGAGGATATTTTCCGGAACACTGGATGAGTCTGGTAATTTCCTTTGAATGGCTGAATAGATAAATGAATAAAATACCTGTGGTTATCTATATAATCACCCCTCTACTCCGGGCTTAATGTAGACTTTGAGATTTTGCCCGATCCCCACCTACAATATTTAATTTACCCCGTGCCTCAGTACCCCGCCTGAAGAAGCTCTGAAATGTCTCAACTGTTGGTCTTTGTCATCACGAATTTGGTTTATTACAATGAAATTCCATCATGCATGTCCGTGTGGCCCCTGCCAGCGACATAAAGACACCACCACGAGGGCCTTTTCGTGGAGCAGTTGATGATCTCACCTCTTTCCTCTACAAACACAGTCCTCCTAAATCTTGAATTTAACATTTTCTAACTGAATGGAATTTTCATTGCATCAGGGTCATTAGGAAACTATCATCTTTATTTCATATTTCATTGTATCAATTACCTAACCACTCAGGGCTCTTGATATTATTTCATGCTCAGAAGTGCTTGCCAGATCTCTGTTTTAATTAAAGAAATATTTCCCTTTACATTTACTCTACGAATAAATCAGTCTCTTGAAACTGGATCACGTTTTGCTGTTCACAGCTCGGCGCCGCGTACTCAATATTAGCTCCATTATTTGTGCCATATTAAAGTTTGATTTTAACAGATGGCAATTGACAACTTTAAAATTGCAGGGAGAAGAGCCTATTTGTTTTTGCCATTTTAATATATGCAGACTCAGTTTGCTTTATACACGAATGAGCTGAGGTTCTTCCACAATTTTAAGTTCTGTTCTGGTCATTTTGGATTTCCTTCCCACACATAATTTCTTAACTGCTCTCTGGACTCGTAAGTTTGAAAGTAACTAAGATCCTTATGACATAGCATTTTGGAGAAATTCTTTGATGCATTTTTTGGTACAGTTTCTGCATGTTTATTGTATTAGTTAAGAGAAAATACAGTGTTAAATGCATAGATATGGAAATTGTGAAAAAACAATGAACTGTTGGAACAAAGGATTGCTTCTAATGAATTGTTTCGACTTCTCCATTTTGGATTCATGAGGTCAAACAGCAGGTAAATCCGCAGTCTTAGATATAACTTAAAAGCTAACATTCTCAGTGTACGACACTTAGAAAGTTCAAAATCTCCACTTTCTAGATGGATGCAAAATTATCTTTATTTTAGAAATTACATTTAATAAGACTAGACCGTATATTGTAAGATTACTGCCCCATTACTGTACATTTTTGAGTGTTGGATGCTTAAGTTTTGCCCATTTCAGTATTTTTTCTTTTCTGCATTCATTTTCTCTTCAAGTAAGAGAAAAGAAAAGAAGCGTTGAAATCTGTAAGAAAATTACACGGTGCATTCGTCGTTCTCATTTTCTGAATCCGCAGTGTTTCAGCTACGCTGGTGGGTAAGCCTTAAACACATTTCCTGAGTCGGAAAAGAGAGAGCTCGAAACTTTGTAGGAGCCGATGGCTGGGAGGTTTTCTTCTGGGCGATCAGTCCTGCCGGGTTTCTCCCACGGACGCGAGGACTAGGCCATCGAAGGGCCTGTGGTCCTCCAGGCCCTTGCTCCGAGCCCCAGGCATGCTCTTGTCCTCCGATGTCACCGAGAGGGCCCTGGCAGGCCTCAGGGATGTAGCCAGGAGCCCCCCGTTAGCTAGTTAGACTCTGTCTCTAGCGAGGGCTCCCCTTGCCCCCACCGACAGTGACAATGACAACAATGAAGGCAGTTAACAGGAATCAACGACGAATTTCGTACCAGTCCCCGTGCTAACCGCTTTACAGGCCTCGCTCCGATCACTTTTTGGAAGGAGGTTTAACGTCCGCATTGGAGAGCTGGGGAAAGTGCAGTTTAGAGGAATGAGGCGACCGACCAAGCCACCAAAGGAGCAGATCGGACCCACAGCCCCTGCCTTCAGCCGTGAGGCCTTCGCAGTTTCTCTCCGGATCCCCCCTGTCTGGGGGAGCCCCTGTTTGGAGCAGGCCCAGCCCCCATCCTGCTCCTCCCGGGAACCTGTGTCCGGCTCTCCTGTGTCTCCCTGTCACGCTCCGCTTTCAGGGGACAATGTGGTCGTTAATGACCTCAGTGGAAAGGCCGAGATGCTGTCCTTCTCTCAGGCGGGAGCCACACCTCTCGTCCTGGCTGCGACCATCATGAGCTGGACGCCTCCGAGCCGGTTTCACGGGAATATGAGCAGAGGGTGGCATATTATCCCCACTTTGTTGCTTTTGAGGGTTTTGCGTTCTTTCCAAGGCTCTCTCTGCGTCTCCTCTCTCCTAAATTATTTCTGATGCAATTTGCCGCCTAAGGCAGGAGCGGGAGCACCGAGGGCCTCCGGGTGGCCTGGCACCGTCGCCCTGCGCATCCCTCAGCGTATCAGAGCCGCGTAACGAAAGAACATTGTTCAAAGCGCTTTCCTCTCCTGGAAATGTATGAATACTGGGCAAGTATTTTTTTGTTTTAGGTGAGCTCCATTTTTTATTGATTTCAGAGAGAGGAAGGGAGAGGGAGAGAGAGATAGAAACATCAATGATGAGAGAGAATCTTCGGGTCCGCTGCCTCCCGCACCCCCCTACTGGGGATCAAACCCGCAACCTGGGCTTGTACTGGGACCGGGAATCGGACTGTGACCTCCTGGCTCACAGGTCGGCCCTCAACCACTGAGCCACGCCAGCTGGGCTGGGCAAGTACTCTTAGGTGCATTAGGGAGCTCAGTGGGCAGATAATGACATACCACACTTTTCAAATAATAGCCAGGTAGCTTGCTTGCATGTCACACAATTCCCAGGCAGCTCCAGCCTTTAAATGACTGACCCCCTCACTCACAACCATTGCTCAGTTCCTCCCAGGGGCTGGGATGTATAACCTTCCCTGTGTTTTCTTCTGGGCTAATGCTCTCCCTATGGAATCCAACATTAAAAGTCCTTTGTTTGATGCAGGAAAATAGAAAATCAGAAAAAGGATTCTTCCTTTAAAAAAACAATCAGCTTTAATTAAAGAGAATCTGGGTAGGCAATATCCCGGAGAGCGGAGGGGGGAATACTCATATATTCGGTTTCTGTCTTACAAATACCTTCTGAGTGTTTATGAGAAACCAAACTCTGGACCTACTAACCTAGACAGAAAAGCATGGGTTGGATAGCCACACTTGAAGTGAATGTTTCCGACAAGCTTAAACTTGACCATGCCCTACCCGTGTGGTGGCGATGAGCTTTCTGTCGGTGTTTACCAGCCAGCCAGGTAAGGGCACATGTGTCGTCACTTTCCTCAGTGGAAATGCAACCTGTTAAATGGAAGCCTGGGCATTTGTGCTGCGAGTCTGTGAAGGACATTTCAGATAATTGTGGAAAGTCTTAGAACCTGACAGTGGAGGAAGTTGTGCTAGCTTACAAATTGCACTTTTTATAGTTAAAAAGCACAGACAAAAAAAGGGGACATCTGTAATACTTACAACAATAAAGCTAAATGTTTAAAAAAAAGGCTCAGACAGAATCAGCTTAAACAAACCTATTGTTTTTTTCATCATCACCTCACTTCCCACCTAAGGTCTCCATTTGAATACATACAAAAGCCTGAGTAGAATTTCCAATATTTGGAAGCAGCCTGGTTTCCTGTCTCTTATCTGCAGATGTTTAAAATAAGCTTGAAATGCCTCTGAGAGTTTCAAATTCAAATCATAACATGCAACTTGATTCATATTTTAACACATACCTCTAACCTCCCACAGTACTTACTTTGTAAAAATGTATGAATTTCAATTCCCTCCAAAACCTAAGCTAAGTGTGTCTTCCCTCGTGTATGCTGCTCACTTATGCCCCAGAACAAGCTACTGCCCACAATCCATAAGTAACCTTGGATTTGAACACTTGCCTATAGCCCAACATCATCAGGTGGGTACGTGGGCCTCCTGGATTCTTCTGAAGCCATGTTATGCAAGTAGCTAATTGATAGCTTGGTTTAGGAAATGATGATAGTGATGATGCTTGCATCAAAACACAACATTAAACCAGCATGATTTTCAGCAATTATTACGTAACAGGCAGTCCGCTAAGAGTTCTCTGCCTATTGGGTCATTCGAGAGTTACAATAAACTTCTTGAAGAAATGTAATCTGTTGGTAGCATTGGCCAAATTATAAGGTCCTAAATGCGGGAGGCATTATTTCTCCTGCGTCTGACAAAGACTGTGCTCAGTTAATATCTATTTAATTATTAAATGGCTGCTGTCACCCCTGCTTTACAGATGTGGAGACAGAGCATCTGAGAGGTTACCTAATTTTATCCGTGGAGTTTATTAAAAGCTGGAGCCAGGATATCTGATTTCAAAGCCTAAGCTTTGCTCATTGCGCTCTATTGCCTTGTGACACTAATGTGTAGATGTAATTCTGGTCCTGTGTTAAAAGCGTATAAAACCGAAAGAGTGGAGACTCTTAGGTGTTTGCAACATAGAGGCACAGAAAATTGATCTCGAATCTAAAGCCGACATGCAGGTTTCTTTCACACAAGACAGTCTGTGCTCATTCTCACAGGACATAAAACGTCAGATCCTGACAGTATTTAGTTCATAACCACGGCCTGGATTCAGTGGGAAATGGACTGATTCAGCCCATATCAAAGGAATCTGTCCATTCTGTTACTGAAATTGTCTAAATCAAAGTGGTAGCTATCCTTTATTAATCATTCATGACATCTGCTATGCAGTTTACCCCAGGCAAACCCCTTGAACCCCTCAAGGCCCACTTTTCTCTGCCTTCTTGGTGAGCCAACACAGCCCAGCCTAGGCTCGCTCCCCAGCCCTTCCTTGTTTCACTGTCCCCGGCTTTAATAAACATCCTCTAAAAAAGATATCTGCCATGGAAAGCTTAAAACTATTTGTAGAACAAAACATTTTCTCAGACTCAAATTTCACAATGCCCTCTCCCATCCCTCCACCAGACCTAAAGAATATCAATAGGTATAAAATTTTATTTCAGTGATTTAGTTTGTTAGTTTTATATTCATCTTCCATTTCCTTAGGCCGCACTCTTCTCTGTGAGAATTCAGACTCCTAGAAGCCCCAGAGTTTCTCTCTGACTTCCCCCTGGCACCTGTCCATTTTCCATCACAGAGGCTCAGTAACTCTCAAGTCTTCTGCCTTTTTGTTCCAATGAACACAAAAAAAGTCTGGGAAATATTGTTTAAAAATACTTTTCGGGCCTGACTCAGCGGTTGAGCATTGACCTAGGATCCAGGAGATCGAGGTTTGATTCCCGGTCAGAACACATGGCCGGGTTGCGGGCTCGATCCCCAGTGCGGGGCCTGCAGGAGGCAGCCGATCAGTGACAACTCTCTCATCACTGATGTTTCTATCTCTCTCTCTCCCTCTCCCTTCCTCTCTCTGAAATCAATAAAGATATATTAAAAAAATAAAATAAAAAATAAAAATACTACTCGGCCATAAGAAAAGATGAAATTCTGTCATTTGCAACAACATGGACGCATCTTGAGAATATCACGCTAAGTGAAATAAGTCAGAGAGAAAAGGCAAGACCCCTATGATTCCACTCATATGTGGGCTATAAAACAGAAAGCACAAGTGCACACACAAGACAAACAAAAACTCATAGCCACAGACAGTGGTTACCAGGGGGAAGGCGATGGGGGGTAGTAAAGGGTAGAGGGTGTCAAATGCATGGTGATGGAAGAAGACTTGACCTTGGGTGGTAAACACAATGCAATACACAGATGACGTATCCTAGAAACGTACACTTGACACCTATATATTATTAACTAACATCACGCCAATACATTTAATTAAAAAGTTATGTGCTTTCGACTGAAATCCGAATTGATCCTGAACCCAACAGCTTTTAAAATTCCTTCCCATCTAGAATTCAGAGTCAGTGTGCGATTCTCACCAGTGCACATTAGGAATCGTGCCACTGTTATACTCCGACTAAAATAAGCTTTATAAATTTGAGGGAGAAGAAAAAATTGTAAGTGCAGCTTTTCTAATTTAAATCCCACTCCTCTTAAAGAGCCACTTCCCTAAATAGTATTTGTAAGTTGTTGGAAGGTTGAAAAGTGAAAACATTCTCTTGAATTAACCAGCTCTCCCAAGAAATAAAAAAAGAGATTAAACACTGCTCTCGTCCCCACTAACAAATCTTAAAAGAAATGGCTGAAAGGATCAAACTTGCTTTCCAATGAATGTACCTGTGTTCCAGAAAAAAAGCTCAAGAATATTCACAGGAAAAAACAAACAAAAAAACCACCCCCAGCACCCAAGGGAAAATTTAGTCTGGCATCCAACGAAAGATCACTGTCAGGTGGGGAACTATGGATAAGAAGACTTGTTGAAATGGACCCAAATGTTAGAATTAGCAGAGAGGGGCATAAAGACAGTTATTAGACATGTGCTCCATATGTTGAAAAAGTTAAGTAAGACAGAACGGATATAAAAGAAGACCCACTATTTAGTCAGTTGCTGAATAAATGAATTGATGGGCTGGCTAAAAGGCTAGAGGTGGTGGGAATAAACCAGGCTGTGAATTTACCTGAGGCAACCAGGGGCAGGTTGTGTGAGGTAGAAGCTAGAATTTCAAAGGAGTAGAAACCGATATCTTAACCTGGAGCAGAGATTCTCAACCCGAGGTCATAACACTCCTAGGAGGCCATTCTCATATTCTCAGAACCTCAAGTTATCGCCTTTACTTTTTATATGCATATCTCATTATATACTTAATTATGTGATTTTTATGTAGATGACAATGGAAACAGTTGATAACATGCTCTAGGTGGCTAATGTATAATCAGGCAGTGGCATAACTCTTTGGTGTCATTGGTTGCATATGCGTCTGTGATCACTTTGTCCTCCAGCAACTATTATAAGTAGTAACTTTAACAGAAACACAGTATTTCTTAACTGGGGTCCGGATATACACGTGTGCTTCCATCTGCATTTTGACTTTCTTCAAGTTCTCTGGTTCTAAATGAGTGGTCTAGAGTATATTGTTGAGCATCAGTCTTTGTTGAATGAAGGAATGAAAGAGTTATGGGGAAATGCTGCTTATGTGTTAGGAATATGACATTTTAAAAGATCATACATTTTGTTCTGCTTGGGATAGTAACAGAAATTTTAAGCCCTGTACAGCTTCTTGAAAGTGTTCAGGGAAGCAACAATTTCAGTTTCACAACTGGGATGGAAAAGTTCAGAAAGAAAACACAAAAACATACTGAGGATGTGGGTGTTTCTGAGTCGAGGAAGATCATTCTAATTAGATAATTGGAGTTGCAAAAGGACACGTTTCAGCCACAGAATGAAAGCAGTTTTGATGCTCAAAGCATAAATGGGACAAAGCAAAATATTTATCCTAAAGACAAAAAAGGCAGAACAGATTTAGCTTAGATAGTTCAAAGACAAAAACTGAGTTTAGAGGAAGAAGATAGATAGCTTTTATCTTCTTATTTCATATAATTTCTATTTCTACTGGGCAAATGTAGTGAATGGGAAAATTTGTTGCCATTATTTTAAGAGTCTTTCTCTTTCAGGGCAGCTATTATATTATCTGGATCATATATGATAATTGGGACCTTTGTTTTTCTGCGTGTAGATACCTTCTCTTGACCGACTTGCCTGTTAGCCTTGTTAGCAAACTTGACTACCTCTGGCTAGTTGATGAAAATGCACCCACAGGGCTGGCAAGGGGTCAGCATTTCTAGGCCTGGTCTAGAAAACAAATTTATGAAGCCACAGTGAAGGACATAGAGCCCCAAATAAAGATGCCCATGAATATGGTAATTGTACGTTGAATACAGAGAAAATTTTGAGTTTTATTGTTTCGTGCGTTTTTTCTCCTTTTACAAAATAAGTCTTTGGTACAGAAGTTATTCATATTTGGAGAAATTATCCAGGATTATTACAGTGTTCAGTTATTAAACTACAGAGGAAACAAGACATTACCAATACTTGATCCTAATATTCAATTTTTATTTTTTGCATCCAAACTAAGCTCATTTCTTAGGTCATAAGGTTTTAGGAATTTCTCCCTATGTTGGCCTTTTAAAAAAAATCTAAATCTAACCTTCATTTTCCCTCCTTTGCTCAGGGCCTAGTAATTCTACAGAAGAACAGAAACGAGCGTTTTCACAGCGTCGTCGCATTTGCCCTCTTACCTTCTTGTAAATTGAAATCTTTAAAGCCTGTACATTTACATTTCACATCCGCACATCAAAGTGCTCATTTCATCATCTCGCTCCTGAGACAGGATCAGAGGAGCCACGCAAACCGTCGCTGAGCACCAGCTTTGGGACAGACCCTGCGGGATGGATGAGTGCCGCACGTCGAGAGCACCGCTGCGGGGCCAGAGCTCCCCCAAAGGGGCGGCCTCAGACCCTG
Source organism: Miniopterus natalensis (assembly GCF_054644295.1). Taxonomy (NCBI): domain Eukaryota; kingdom Metazoa; phylum Chordata; class Mammalia; order Chiroptera; family Miniopteridae; genus Miniopterus; species Miniopterus natalensis. The sequence continues at coordinate 6,347,129 of NC_142090.1, read as the reverse complement.
GGGGTCACGAAGCAGGCTACTTTTTCTTCTGGAAGCATTAACCCATGGCTTTAATCTGGGGAGTATTTTGGACAGATTATCTGTGTACCTTGTGATTTGGTTACTGCGAGGTGCCAACACATACACACTTGCCCTTAGCTGCTGAGTAGTATCCTCATATGTCAATAAGTGGATTCCTTCATCGAACCACGCTGAGATTCTCTCTCTCTTCCTCTCTCTCCCTCTCTCTCGTCTCTGTCTCTGTCTCTGTCTCTGTCTCTGTCTCTGTCTCTGTCTCTGTCTCTGTCTCTGTCTCTGTCTGTCTCTCTCTTCATTGCGTTGGGTACATAAGCACTCCCCTTCTCCCAGGGGAGATGACATGATTCTGGTTGGGGAGGCCTATTTATCAAAGAGAAACCCAGAAATGTAGGTTGGAGGGAGGAGGTCACTCGGAAAAGAGAAGAAATTTTCAGCTCTGAAAAAGCTGGGGACCAACAGAGAAAGCTTCTGAGATAGTCAGGGCACGTAGATGGGACTAAAAACAGACAAACCAACAAACACACAAACAAACCAGGACAAGACTGCCCTTCGATGGTAACTGGGGCCACCCCAACTTGCTGGTGTAAGTGCATTTCTCACCTGTGTTTCCTTCACTTCAGCTCTCCGCTATCTTTGGTTCAGTTGAGCAGATCTATTGTTCTTTCTTCCTCAATTCCCTGTTTTCCTATAATCTTATATCAAGGACTTTTTTTTCCCTAGGTTACTACAAGATGACTACTGTTCGAAAGAAGGGCAATAATAATTATATCTTACAGCTCTAATGAGCTTTTTAGCTTTTCAAAACACTTTTGTATCTATTAGTTATTAGCACATTTAAATTCTACAACCACCCAGGGACTACGTTGGGCAGTTATTAGAAATTTTATTAGATAAATAAGAAAAAAAAGCATTGAAAATTATAGTAAAACAGAACAGAGATAGGTGAAAATGCAGCTGATAGCAAATTAGTTTACCTAATAAGACAAGGATATTAGATGTGTAAGAAAAAAAATGAAAAAAATATGAAAAAAAGGAATATTTTTCATGTAAGTTTCTTTGGTATATGGGAGGGGAATATTCAAATTTCAGGGGAATTTCTGCTCACTGATGTTTTTATGCCTTTGAGCTGTGTTCTTTTATGTATTTTCTGTGGCTGTGTTTGATCTTATACTCTCAAACAATAATGCAAGATTCCTGCAGGCACTGCCAGCTTGGGGTAGGGTTCTGAGGTGGTAAAAAAGGTAGACGGTATCTCACAAGTAAATTAATAACTTTAGTCTCACTTAGCCAATCAGAAAGGAATGTGAAATATTGTGATGATTAGTCCAGCCAGTGTGGCTCAGTGGTTGAGCTTCGACCAAAGGACCAGGAGGTCACAGTTGGATTCCCGGGCAGGGCACATGCCTGGGGTTTGGACTCGATCCCCAGCAGGGGGCGTGCAGGAGGCAGCCGATCAGTGGCTCTCATCATTGATGTTTCTCTCTCTCTCTCCCTCTCCCTCTCCCTTCCTCTCTCTGAAATCAATAAAAATATATTGTAAAGAATTATAATGATCATGGGTTTGAGTTATATTGCCCGGTGTCATGCGTGCATCGCTAACTGAATTTATTTGCAGAAAGTGTTTCACATTGAATTACTTTATCTGAAAAATCATGTTTGGGATTGTGTGATCACTTAAAGTTCCTTCTAAGTCTAATCGTCTACGATGCTCTCTAACACTGTTCTCAGAATTGTGGGGGGTTATGCTTGTGGAAAGGCAAGCAAGGTGAAATATATAATTTGAATAATTTTAAAAATGGAAATACAGTTTGGTACACTGTTAAATAAGCCCTTGATACTCACTTTTGAATAGAAATAACCACAGTTAACCTCAAATTATGAACTTATATGTAATGACTTATAATTATATATTTAATTATGCTTATAATTATAGAAAATAATGTATATAATGATATGTAAATTATAGAAAATAATTTATACATATAATTATATGTAAATTGCATAAAAATAATTATATATTATACATATTATATATAATTCTAAATTCTAAAATTAAGTTAAACAAGGAAAGGTAGTAATCAATTCCCCAAATTTAATCTAAATTATGTAAATATTTTCTACAGCAGTGTTTCTGCATGTTGGAGAGCAACTTGATGGGGCCGGATGTGAATCCTAGGACCCAGGGATTCCTGGGTATGTAAGGTTGTTTGAGATGCTAGCTTGCTTTGCAATGGTAAACAACATGGTATTAGTTGACACAGGGATTTGTTTTTATTTTATTTAAAAAAATATTTTTGTTGATTGTTAGGGAGCAAGGAAGGGAGAGGGAGAGAAAAAAATATATAGGGTGCCTCCTACCAGGGACTGAGCTGCAACCAAGGCATGTGCCCTGACTAGGAATTGAACCTGCAACCTTTTAGTGCTTAGAGCAACACCCAACCAACTGAGCCACACCAGCCAGGGCCAGGAACTTTTTTTTTTTAAGTTCCCTCCCGTGTCATGAAAATTTGCTGCCTGTGGATGGTGGTAGAGGGGAGCTGATGTCCCAAGTAAAAGCCAAGAAAGTGACATTCACTATGAAAATATATTCTTCTTAAATCATATCATTGAAAATTGATTTTATTCACTTAACTAGTAATTATTGAATGATTAGTATACGAATAACACTGTGGGTTTTTTTCCTTTTTAAAAAAACACATATCTTTATTGATTTCAGAGAGAGGAAAGGAGGGGGAGAGAGAGAGAGAAACATCAATGATGAGAGAGTCATTGCTCGGCTGCCTAACCCTCAACCTGGGCATGCGCCCTGACCGGGAATCGAACCCTGATCTCCTGGACCCTAGGTTGATGCTCAACCACTGAGCCACGCCCGGCCGGGCTGAATGGCACTGTTTTTTGCTAAAGGGAACACCAAAGAAACCCCAGGAGTGGCTACTACCCCTTTCAAGCATTTTGAAAATAATTTGGAAGAGATAACTTACTTACTCTAAATAATTATTTAGCAAAGTACAATACTAGTTTGTCCAAATGTATGATATAAGCAAGAATTCAATCAGAGATTACTTATTTCTCGGAAAGCAAAAGAACGTTGTTTTGGAGAAAATAAAATGAGCTTCCATTGACTTGAAAAAAATGGGTGGATTGAGACTAAGGATAGAAAAAGGCAATTTAAGTGTAGTGAAAATCATAAGCTGGTGTTTACAGCCTATCAGAGGCTGGTGTGTGCAGACGATAATAATACGAGAGCGAGAGGTGTGGAGATTTGTGTTGAGATATGGCGGGAAATAATGTAGGTAAGAGAAGGCCAGGTAATGGGCAGCCTTAAATAACAGAAAATTTGGACTGTATTTTCAGACAAAAGAGAGACACTGGCAGCTTTTGAGTTGAAATTAGTGTTTGAAGAAGATGTAACTGAAAGCAGGCTGTGGGCTGGGTGTGACAGAAAAGGTATTGTATTGTCAGAGAGATTTCCTTGGTTATAATTTTCATTTTAGAACTTGCTAGCCACATGGTGTTCACTTAACTTTTCTGGGCTTCAACGGAATCATCTCTAAGACCTGTATGAAAGTAGGTGGGAATGTGCTTACTGGATAATTTTTTCAGGTAATTTTCTAGCTTATGTGGACCAGAAAGACCAAATGTAAAATTATACTATTTATCTAAGTGTGAGTTAATGAGCTGGGGAAATAAATGAACGTACAGACAAAAGGAGACGTGAGGGTCAGAGAGGGCCTTGTTTTTCAACTGTTTGATTCTTAAGAACCATGAGTAGAAGCGGGTTAGTTAAGAGAGGTGAGGGGTTAACTCATACAATGACTATGATGTGATGTTAGGACATCCAATTTCATATGACCTAATGGGGGTGAGTAAATAGTATTTATTAAGCCCCTGCACAGTTCCTTTAGGTTATAATCTTTGCTATTCTCTCTACTTACTCTCTTCCCAATATCCAATCTATTACCTAACTGCTTTACCTATTCTAGAGAATACGTGTGCTCATTACTTCCCTCCACCCCACTTTGCCTCTAGCTTCTTGGATTACTGCTACAGACTCTGTGATAAATTGGCGAGGACACTAGCTATACGAAAGGGTTATTACTGCAGTCTAAGAAAATTAGGCTAATTTCACTCAATTTGTTTTTGTAATATTTCAAACAACTTAATAGTCTTAAGAAATTTAAGGAACCAGGAAGGAGAATGTTAAGAGGCAGGAGCCAGGCATTTTTGTGATGGCATTCCTGTGTCTGCGGGATTTACCTGCAGTAGACTCGGATCTTGGGTTTATTAGCGATTAGATAAGACAGTTTAAGAAACAGGAAGGGACATTAATATTTGCAGCTATGCCATACACAAATGGCTGGTGAAATATAATCATCTAGACCAACTTTGTAGAACTCAGGATGGGTGGACCTGCTGACCTCTCCCCATGCCACTCATCCTTGGCAACCAAATTGTCATGACTTCATTTATCAGTGAAAGGCAACCTGTGTGGCTGAGCCCAAACTTACACTTAGTTCATCTCCCAGACTCCAGTAGTGCTCACTTTCAGTCCATTCCATCCTTATTAAATTTTAAAAAATATAAATATGATTATGTCACATAGATCATAGCACCTTACATCATGAGCCAATCTGGCTTATGGTCAAGATGAACTCCAGCTGAGCATCTTCCATATTACTGCTGTTACTTCTATGAGATTATATCTATATCTATATCTATATCTATATCTATATCTATATCTATATCTATATCTATATCTATATCTATATCTAATCTATTTTTTTAGCATCTGAAAGTCAAAATAACCATAGTGTCTATGTATAGAAGAGTATATTTCCAATTCCTTTATATTCTAGGTTCTTCTGTAAACTGACTTCACCTTTTGTGGAGATAGTGTATGTGCTTCATTGGTGGGGTGGTTTTTAAAAACTGTAGGTGGATTTTGAAATTTCTATGTCCATCTTTCATAAGCTGTTATTCCTGTTTTACGTTACTGGGGACTGATATCCATAAACCATTTCCAGTAGTACTCTGAACTTAGACTTCCTGCGTTATCTGAAAATCAAGGATTTTGAGCTACATTGGCACTGCATCACAGCCAACAGTTCTGTATTGATCAGTGTTAACAATTTACACAGTTGAATTTCTTTATTATTTGAATATTTTATTGCGTTTGACATTGTTCATTTACCAAAAAATGAAGCAATACAGAGAAAAAGTGACAGGCTTGGGTCTCGTGAACTTCACAAAACTGAGACAAATATTGAAATAGTTACATATAAAAAAGGGTGAATTTTTAGCGTCAGCTGAGTGCTCAGTTAATTGCGTGCCCAATTATAAGGGAAAGAATAAAATTAAAGAGCATGTACAAAATGCTAGAAATAGGTTGCCAAGATTGAGTCTTGGAATTTTATTATAATTTTTAAAATATATGAAGCTCAATCTCTACTTAGAAGGCCTACATTTTTCACTTTACTTTTACAATTTGAATTTTTGTAGGAAGAAATCATTAGAAGTAGAGGGATGTCTCTTGAGATACGTTTTACCACCCTAACCAGTCAAACCTGTTTGGGGGTTTTGCAGTTAGGGAGGTATTAATACTCCTTCCAGATCCCACAAACATTAGAAGTTTTCTATCCATCCACATCAGGTATACATATATCTAGTATTCTGCAATGCTCTGCTGTTTATTTTTTTTGTTTCCGTGCCTATTTAACTTGCTCAGAATTCAACAAAACCTGTTCCGTTACTGGAAGCCAGTGTATCAGATTCTGTCACAAGCACGGCCCCTTGGCCCTCTCTTAATTTCCCTGTGTACAGCCTTGGCTGGTTCCATCTGGCCCAGGAGGGTCCAGTTGCTCTCGCTTCCCTGGCAAATATTTTTTATAATTCGCTCATTTATGGGAAACTAAAATGAATCTCTCTAGCCTCTGCCCGGTGTCCTTCGCTCTTTGCACATTTGGGGGAAAGAAACCCCTCTCGGCCGCTGTGAGCACCAGCGCGTCAGTTCCCTGGAAATGCTGCGCCGGTTCCGAAGCCCGGGACCTGGCGCTGAACGCCTGCCAGCAGCCCCCCACTGCCCTTCCTCACGGGCCTCGCTGCTCCCCACTCCTGCTGCTCGCTGCCCGAGGGAGGCCAGGCGCGTCTTCTCGGCACATGCACACGGTGGCCCTTGTAGTATTCAGAGGGACAGGGAAGGAAAGGGGGCTGAGGGAGGGACAGGCCGGGGGGAAAGTAGAACAGGATGGATGGAGGTGAGTAGGGGATCGAAGGGAGAGGAGAGGGGGGTCTCTGCTGTTACATGTGGTAGCGAGGCCTGAATCGAAGCCACTGTCACCCTCAGATGGAGACTGCTCCAGACTCGGTACATGGCTTCATGGACTAGACTTCCCTGCAGTACACACACATGCACATGCACACACGCACACGCACACGCACACACCCCCCTTTAGCTGTACAGGGAGCTTTTTTGCAGGTATGACTCTGTGCAGCTTCCCAGGTCATGCATGCATCCTGACATTCTTAGAGCGCAGATGGGTCTTTAAGGGGCCCATTCCCCTCACCCCGCATAATGAGTCAATATCACCTTCCCAGGGGACCTAGAATTCCTGCAACGACTCCTTCCTTTCCCCTCTACATGTGCCTGGGCCCTGTAGGCTTGGGCCCCCAGCATCACTCCTCCCTCGCTAAGAACTGTCACGTCACCATTCACTGCTAAGGCGAGGCGTCCCTTCTCACTGAGCTCTGTCAAAACACAAGCTGTCCTTACAGATGTGCAAATCGAGCGTGTTTCACCGAATACTTTTGGTGGTGAGGAGCTGAAGGAAGCCATAGAGAACATTTACTTCTATAATGCTGCTGTGGATCAGCTAGAATTGATTGGTGGCTTTCCCTCCTTGTTTTAAACTCCCATGGCATCCCCAATGTTTGTAATTAAGGACAAACACTAAAGCAGCATCCTTATATAAGGGGTAAATTAGAAATCAAAGCACCCTTCTCAATCTGCATCATAGAGCTACAATTACATGATCATTTATAAAATTCTAAAAATTTTAAAAAAGAAGGGACTAAGCCAAAAAAACACACACCCCAACCCCACAAAAACAGCAACACCTCAGAGACACAGACAACAATGTGGTGATGACCAGAGGGAAAGGGGGAGGTAGAAGAGGGTAGAGGGGGGAAAATGGTGATGGAAGGAGACTTGGCTTTGGGTGGTGAACACACGATACAACATACAGATGGTGCATTATAGAACTGCACACCTGAAACCTATATAATTTTACTAACCCATAAATTCCATAGACATTTTAAAAAAGGGGAATGGGTTCTCTTATTGCGGAGAGGATACAGGGATACGTATAAGCACGATTCTTCACGCTCCCCTCCTGAGCCTGAGGCCTGGCCACCCAGGGGTCGGGCAGGGCCTGCCCAGGGCGAGAGCCAGCCCCGTGGTGTCAGGCTCGCAGTGGGCTCCTTCGGTCTCCAGAGAACGTATTCTCCTGTCAGGGTATGAACAAGTAATGACCCAGAAGATCCTCGCCTGGCAGCCTGTGGGGCTTAAACGTCTTGCCCGAGATACATTTCTAGTAAATCAATAAGTCCATTCCTCCGACACGGCCACTGTCACCCGGGCATTCCCGGGAAAACTGCTTTGCAGACGTGACGGCTACATCAGGGCGGCTCGCACCAGCATTTGGGTCCCTCTGCACACCTTTGCCTCCGGTTGCAAAGCTGGTAGGGGACAGTGCGATTACTCAGTCACTATGTCCCCAAAGAATCCCTTTGCGTTTCTTAAGGGAAGGCATTAAAAAGACAGTTCAGCAGGTAGACTTGATGGTAACACGAGACATCCACCAGGAGCTATGTCCCCTTTCCTTGCTGTCAGGTGCACGGCGAATGTGCGTGGCTTTTCTGGAGGGTCATTTTCGGTATTGCGGCTTCCACGACGGGGAAGCCACATAACACGTCCCATTTTCAGAGAGAAGAAACGTTACCCTCCTCTGTGTCATGCCGTAAGCACAATTTTGATGTTGATGCCAAGAAAAAAAGAAACACAAGTCAAAGGAGGAAATAATTAAGAGGAATGCGAGTGCCAGTCTTTCGGGGGTCAGAGTAGCTAAAATGCGGATATGCTTGCGACAGGCCTCATGACAAGTCTGGAGGGAATCTGAGAGTCTGGATAATTTATATAATGGGAGCAGTGATCTGACAGACGAGGCAGAGCCCGTGTGGAACTCAATAAAAGCAAAACATAACTTGGAAGATAAGAGGTTGCTTTAGAACAGCCTGCAAATCTAATCCTGGTGGCAGCCTGTGATCGTCAGAGGGTTACCTGTCCCCGGGGAGATCTTATCACGAATTTACAATGGAAATATTCTCTGTGTACCCATCGCTCAGTCAGCCATGCACAGAAAAGGTGTGTATAGTTTACTCAGGATGATATTTGCCTTAATTATTTCATTTTCCCCAAAGTCCTACTTAAGAAGTCCATCTATTATTCCATCGGGAATGCCAGACCCAGGTAGATGCGAGTGACCAGCTTTATGCCTGACTTGAACGTCCCATCCGATGCTTGTTTAAAATAGCAAGATGCTTTGCACGTCTGCTTCAGCTATGAGGGTGGAAATGCAAATTGGTTCAACCATTGTGGGGGGGAAGATAATGGAGGTTCCTCAAAAAATTAAAAATAGATCTACCATATAATCCAGCAATTCCACTTCTGGGTAGATACCTAAAGGAAAACAGGATTGCCATGCGATATGAGCACCCGTATGTTTATCCCAGTATTCTTCGAGACGGTCAAGATACGGGAACCACCCGAATGCACGTCAACAGATGAATGGGTAACATAGATGCTGCACATACACACTACGCAGTGTCATTCAGCCACGACATAGGAAGCTGTCCTCCCATATAGGACAACATGGGGGGACCTTGAGCACCTGATGCTAAGTGAGATAAGTCAGAAAAAGGAAAACACTCTATAATATTGCTTATATGTGGAATCTAAAACGGTTACACCTGTATAAAGCAGAGTAATATGTTGGTTACCAGCAGACGGGGGATGGGGAGATGGGGGATGAGAGTGAGGGTGTTAAGGGTACCGATTAGTAGTTACTGGTAAATAAGCCATAGCGAGCTAATGCACTAAGGTATGGTGACATTCGGCGATAATAATGCGCTATAATTATGCAATGTGATAACTCTCGCTACAGTGGCCATCCTATTATAATATGTAAATGTGTCAAAGTAGCACAGTGTACACCTTAAACTGACACATTACACATCAAATTTATTCAATAAAATGTTAAGCAAGCTGCCCCCTCCCATTCTCATTGAAGAGAAAGGACATGAGAGTGAAGCGACATCCCTTGACTCGGATTACAAGAAATAAGAAACGCAGTGTGAAACGGGCCTTGTTAATAAAGTACGGTGACGTTTCCTGCAGAGCTCTTGATTTTCACATTGCTCCTTTTGGAAATCACTGTTTGTGCATATATAAACATAAACGTATTTTGGAATGGGTAAGGGGAACACATAAACTCTAGAAAATCACATTGACCGTTGAGGAACACTGTAAATTTTATTTCCCAACTAAAAACTATCTTGAGTACCATCTTACTTACACATAGTTACCAAAATGCCTAAAACCAGAGCAATAAGCCACTTTTCATTTAGGAATTTGGCAACACATATCTTGCAATGGTTGGCTCTCCACACTCATGAAATCTCATTAACTGAACTATTTTGCAGCTGCCCAATGAGAGCTTTCAAACCAGCTAAATCAAAATGTCTTTGTAAAGTAATGATGTCTGTATTTGCTTAATTTTTTTTTTTTTTTAAAAAGAAAGCTTTTACTTCATAGCAAACTGGCAGTGGTTAAAGGTCAGTTTCAGTTTACATATCATGTCCTTTCTCTTCAGTGAGGGTAGGCGGGGGGGCAGTGTTTTATTTCTGCTCACACGAAAATTGATTCTGAGCAAACTGGCGGAGGGTCTGGAAATGAAAGGGTCTGACACAGCTGCAAAATAGAGCAACAAAAAAGATTGACTGCAGATTTGCTTTCTAAGAACTCACTTCTCAGGCCCTCATTTTTAAATTAAACAGCGCTGAGCGTGGCTGTGGGGCCGTAAAACGCTGCTCTTCCATCAGGAAGACCCTGCTCCAAGCAGCCTCCTGTGGCTCCTAGGCCTGTTTTTCCACCCCTGTGGGAAGCTGTCCTTTTCAGGGCCACACACGACCCCCCTGCCACCCACCCACCCACGTGCACCCAGCACCCCCCTGGGAAACACTGGTTACTGAAATTTCATAATTATTTTCTCTCATCTGTTTTCTAACCAGTTGGCAGCTGCTTAAGGCCCAGCATCCTGCTCACAACAGTGATGGGGACCAGGAGAGACAGAGAAGGGGCGAAAGGCCTGGTCTCTGCCCTGCAATTCACCTTTTACTGGGGCGAGAGAGCGGCACACACACCTCGAGGGGAAACAATAATAGGAGAGGAAACAGCCTTAGACTTCAGCTTGGGCTCCTGTTTCTATGGCCAGGTACCATTCCTGCTTTGAGGCAGGAGATACAAATGAAGTTCTACTGATCATAGGTTATTTTTTTTATAATTACAGAAAAAGCAAACAAAAAATAAAATAAGATTTATTTTTCCTACTTCGTTGGGATTTTTTTTTTTTTTTTAAATAATGATGGAATAAAAATATTTGTGTAAAGCTTTTGGTTTTTAAATGACCAAAAGTTGACAAAATACCAAGGATGACTGGTTTAACCTCTTATTGAGTGTTCTTTTAATAGCCTGGTTAATGTTTACATGATAAGAAAAGAAATATACCTATAATTCATAATCCATTAAGTATGTGTTTTATAAGGTTTACCTTTATTTCCTTCATTTCAGCAAAAGGACTAAAATTCTACTAAAATTCATAGTTTATATTTTCACGTAATTTTTTCTTGTTAAAATGATTACTTTAGACAAATAAATATAATTGTATTGGAGTAATAAATTTGAAAATATATTTATTAAAGTATAAATCATTTTTTTCAAAAAGGTATTTACCCTAATACATTTGAAAATCTATTCTAATGATGGATAACACAAGTTTTATAAATTATAATTAATAAATACAAAAAATTGGCATTTAAATAAAACTAAAATTTTAATATATATTTTAGAAATTTAATTAAATGTTATTAAATACTTTTTAAAAAATTTATCTTTATTGTTGAAAGCATTACAGATGGCCCCCTTTTTTTGGCCATTGATCCTCCCCACCCATCCCAGGCCTTCATCACACTGTCGTCTGTGTCCATAGGTTATGCATATATGCGTATAAGTTCTTTGGTTAATCTCTCCCCACCCCCACCTTCCCTCTGAGATTCTTCGGTCTGATCCATGCTTCTATGTCACTGAATCCATTTTGTTCATCAGTTTATTAACTTCTTTAGATTCCACATACAAGTGAGATCATGTGATGTTTGTCTTTCTCGGCCTGGCTTTTTTCACTTAGCATAATACTCTCCAGGTCCCTCCATGCTGTCCCAAAGGGTACGAGGTCCTTCTTTACAGCTGCGTAGTATTCCATGGTGTGAATGTCTCACAGCTTTTTTATCCACTCATCTCCTGATGGGCACTTGGGCTGTTTCCAGATCTTAGCTGTTGTAAACTGCGCTGCTATGAACATAGGGGTGCATAACTTCTTTCTGATGAGTGTTTCAGGATTCTTAGGATATATTCCTAGAAGTGGGATCACTGGGTCAAAAGGCAGCTCCATTTTTAATATTTTGAGGGCCCTCCACACTGTTTTCCATAGTGGCTGCCCCAGTCTGCACTCCCACCAGCAGTGTATGAGGGTTCCCGTTTCTCCACACCCTCTCCAGCACTTGTGACTTGTTGATTTGTTGATGGTGGCCACTCTGACAGGTGGAATCTAAAGCGTCTCATCCAAAGCACCTGCTGAGCTTGTAGAACTGTCTGGAGCCCCCTGGGGTCAAGAGGAGAGGCTGCCCTTGCTGTGGTTCCATCCCTCGGCCCTCACCTGAATGAAACTTCAGAGACTGGACAGTTTTTCCTGGGCCCTTCTCCCTCCCCTGCTCTCCTTTGCTCCCACGTTTGCAGGGGTTCTTATTAGAGTATTTGATCTCAAATTTTGTAATAAACTCGATGTTCCAGAAAGATGTATTGGATACTCTGTTTTTCAATCTCTGCCCAGAATTGGGCCATGCATCTTATAGTCTGAGAAGTTCTCTCTTAACTCAAATTAGCCTTTGGTCCCACTTCTTCAGATTCCTCTTGCTTTTCACTGAAAAATCTCTTTCCAAGGTTTCCAATTCCTTTCTTATTGCTAAATTCAATTGCCAATGATCAGTTCCTTCCTTACTTGACAGAGCCACAGCATTTGACACAATTAATGGCTCTTCCTCTTTGGGTTTTTTTTTTACTCAGTTGGTTTCCAGGATACCACAGTCTCTTGGTTTTCTTTCCACCTCACTGGCTGATCCTTCTCAGGGTTTTTTTTGGTTTTTATCTTCCATTTCTGCCTGACCTCTCAATAGTGAAATGCCTCGGGGCTCAATCTCTGATCTTCTCTCTGCTCACCCCTCTGGTAATTTCATCAGATCTCATTACTTAAATGCCACACATATGACATGAATTCTCCAAGTTACATTTTAAACCTAGGTCTCCATAATTAACTCAGTCCTCATATATCCAGACTTGAATATACGAGCTTAATGTGTTCATTATGTGAAATCCACACCTGCCATTCACCATCTGGTTTTATAACAACTCCATCCCGCCAGTCGCTCAGGTCAAAATCTTGGCATCAGCCCATGACTTCTCTCCGTCTCTTACACATAACATCCTATCTACTAGGAAATTCTATTTATCTCCAACATATATGCAGAATCCGCGTTGCTACCACCTTGGTTGGAGACAGTGTTATCTCATCTTGGATTTTTGCAGTGGTCTTCCTACTCCCAACTCTTCTTACACATTACAGCCTATTCTCAACACACCAGACAGGGTGATCATTTAAAATGTAAATCATGTTACTCCTTTGTTCAGTGTCCTGCAAAAGCTCCCCATTTCAGAGTAAAATCCCAAATTCTTGGAGTGGCCTACAAGCCCCTCTATAGCCTGGTCTCCTCCTTCCCTCCCCTCACTCAGTCTATTCTGACCACAGTGACCTCTCGGATGCTCCTTCAATAAGCCAAATACACTCCTGCATCATGACTATTGCCTTTGCTACTCTCTCTGCCTAAAAATCTCTTCTCTCAAAAAGCTACATGGATACTTCCCTCACTTTCAAATCTGATCCCAAAGCCCCTGCAAGTCACCTGCTGATTGAGGTCTTTCCTAACCACTGTACTTAAAATGCAACCTACTCACCACTCAGTGCCCCACATGCCTAATGTCCCCTTTCACTATTCCTTAGGTTTTTTTCATGGCATTTAAAAAAAAACTTATCTTTATTGTTGAAAGTATTACATGTGTCCTATTTTTCCCCCCAATTGACCCCCTCCACCTCGCTCCCACCCCCTCCCCAGGCCTTCACCCCATCATTGTCTGTGTCCATGGGTTATACATATATGCATATAACTTCTTTGGTAAATCTCTTCCCACCCTCCACCCTCCTTCCCTCTTCCCTCTGAAATATGATTGTCTGTTGCCTGCATCAATGTCTCTGGCTCTATTTAGTTTGTCAGATTCTTTTGTTCATTAGCTTCTTCTTAAAGAAGACCCTTCAACTTTTCCTGTAGTGCTGGTCTGGTGGTGATGAACTCCTTTAGCTTTTCCTTATCTGAGAAGCTCTTTATCTGACCTTCTATTCTAAATGATAGCTGTGCTGGGTAGAGCGATCTTGGTTGTAGTTCCATGCTTTTCATCACTTTGAATATTTCTTGCCACTCCCTTCTGGCCTGCAAGGTTTCTGTTGAGTAATCAGCTGACAGTCGTATGGGGGCTCCCTTGTAGGTAACTAACTGCTTTTCTCTTGCTGCTTTTAAGATTCTCTCTTTGTCTTGAACCTTTGGCATTTTAATTATGATGTGTCTTGCTGTGGGCCTCTTTGGGTTTCTCTTGTTTGGGACCCTCTGTGCTTCCTGGACTTGTAAGTCCATTTCTTTTCTAAAACTTGCCCTAGGTAGTGCAAGTTTTCTGTCATTATTTTTTCAAATAGGTTTTCAATTTCTTGGTCTCTTTCCTCTCCTTCTGGCACTTCAATAATACGAATGTTGGGCCTCTCGAAGTTGTCCCAGAAGCTCCTTATACTATCTTCATATTTCTGGATTCTTTTTCCTTTTTGCTCTTCTGGTTGGGTGTTTTTTGTTTCTTCATGTTCCAAATTGCTGATTTGATTCTCAGCATCCTCTATTCTACTGGGCTTGGAGGTGCCCAGGAGAGGCCCAGCTATGAGCCAATGCGGCTGCCGCTAGTGCCAGGCCTGGGGCCGCTTATCAAGCCGTATGGGGCAGCTGCTGCTTGTTTGAGAGATTTTAGGAAAGTCCTAAGCATGGGGCTCGAGAGGCCCCTTGCACAGAAAAGCCCCTGGAAATGGCCCGGATGAGCTGCAGGTGGGGAGGGGAGGGGCCTCCGGGAATCACGGGGCGGGGCCAAGGGTGTGAGTCAGGTGCTGGCGACTCAAACATGGCGCCTGCCTGCCGGCTCTGCGGGGAGGACGCGCCACAGGAGCCATGGCCTCCGCCAGCCCTTCTGCCGGGAGGAAGCCGCCCTCCGCCTCTCGCCCCGACTCCAGGCAGGTTAGTTCCCCCGAGGGTCCCGGGTCCTTTCCGGCTGCTCCCGGCGCTGGGCTCAGAGGGAGCGTCCGAGTGAGTCCGCGCCGGGCCCTTTAGAGGAGCTGCTGGGGCTCCCGCAGCCTCTGCGACCCTCAGCGACAGTCCCCGCTGGTTTCACAGCCCGGAGTTGTGGGGACGTCTCTTCCCGGCCCTGGAGCCCTGGGCTGGGACCCCTCCCTCCTCCGGGAAACCCCTGCCGCCAAGATGCCCTCCTGGGTTTACCCTGTGGCACTGGGTGTGGGCCCGCCGCCGCGTCTCCAGGATTCAGCCCCGACCCGCCCGCGTCTCCGCCCCTCCTACCATCTTGGTGCTTCCTGAGCCCCCTGGCTGCGGGGCTTCTGTGCAGCCGGGTCTCAGGGGCTCTGAGTGACGGTGGGTCTGTGGTTTAGTTGTGATTCTGACGTGGCTGCGGGAGGCGGCGGGTGCAGCTGTTCCCTGCGCCGCCGTGTGTGTCTTTGTTGCATTCTCCTGCCGTCTAACGTACACTGACAGAGACCTACCCATAGTGCTCATCAAGCAGGCCTACCCTATATTCCCAGTTTTGAAAGCAATTAGTGTAAGGACACATGACAAATTTTGGCCAATCAAATATAACCAGAAGAATATGGGCCATTTCTTAGTCAATGTAGCCTTTGCCTCCTCTGTTTCCCTCTCCTTTTGCCTCTTGGTACGGTGACTTTAGATGGCACTTTCCCAGCTGGAATGGCCACCAGCACATAACAGACATGACACAAGAGGGAAAGGAAACTTTTTCTGGTTGCGCCATTGAGATAGTGAGGCATTTATTTTGCAACAGCTAGTATCAGTTATGCAAGCACTGGTGCCTCGGTTTTCGAATGTACTCCATTCTGGAGACCGTTCAAGCTCTGAAATGTTCGAAAACCGAGGGATCAGCAGCCAACAGCTGGGCCTCAGGACCTTGCCCTCAGCGGGAGATGCTTGGTATGCTTGACTTCTGAGGCGAGTTCGAAACCCGAAGCATTTCCTTCTGGGTTTTTGACGTTCGTAACCCGAAATGTTGGTCAATGGAGGCGTTTGAAAACCAAGGCACCCTGTATTAATACAATCCTGTAACATATTTATTGTTTATTATTGCCTTTCCTTTGCAAGTACTATGTAAATACCATTTGGATGAGCATGCATGTTGCTTTTGTTCACTGATTTATCCGGAGTGCCTGGCAAATAGAAAAAACTCAATCATGTATTTGTAGAATGAATGGATGAGCTAGAGAAATGTGATTTTTACATTTTTAGTCTGTGCTCTTAACAAGCTCTAAGCATCTTTCCCCCCCACTCCTAGCTCAAGTAGTTTCACTTCATGTAGTCATTTGATGAATGGGAGTCTTTTGGAGGTGACTGGGATGTTTGCCATGGAACATAGCGGGTGAGGGGTTCACAGGTAGTTTTGGCTTTCTTCATCTCTTCCTTCCCTAAAATTAAAAAACAAAACAAAAAACTATCGTCACACTGGAGACACGATGGTGCAGAACGGGTTGCAAACCTTACACTGGTGCACTCACCACAGGGACACATCAAAGAAAATCTCATGCTCCAAATGAGATGATTTCTTGCAGCAACCCCCAACTCCCCTCTGTAGTATTACACACATAGGTGAAATCCTAATAATGCCCGTGAAATTCCATCAAACAGCAGCACGAGATTTTATTGGAGGTTTGCCCTGTGGTCACTGTAAACAGGCTGGCCCCCCGCGAGGGGCACTACCTCCTCCTTCCAGCCGAGACCCAGCCGCACCTTGCAGACCTCGGCATCTGTCAGCCTTCAGTGGTGGGAAGTTGCCTAGCGTCTGGGACTCGGATGGAGTGTAGGCTCTAGTGAACTTTCCAACTCTAAAGATTCAGGTCTCTGTGCTGCCACTGTGGAACAAAATGTCCCCATCCTCTGTCTCCTTAACAATAAGCCTTCGCAACAAAAGAACATAGAGTCTCGTGGTTATTATTGTAGTGTTAACGTCACCAGATTTGGCCCAAGATGGAGTCGCTCATGCTAAGCCCCACATCAGCAAAGCAAAGCTTCACTAAGTTTCTGTGCTCAGCTGTCTCAGAAAAGGAACATGTGTATCAAGGGTCAGTGCTTGTCTGCTCAACACAAGTTACGGGACCTACTCCAAGTCTTCCCCTTGGTCCATATAGGGTGAGGAACTCTGCTTTAAGTCTTCCCTTTGGTCCATACGGGGTGAGGAACCCTGCTCCAAGTCTTCCCTTTGGTCCATACAGGGTGAGGAACCGTACTCTAACTAATCAGCAAGGCCCAGTGTGACTTCCTCAGTCCTGCTCACCTGGGGCTGTAAAAATCTCTCAACTTTCACAGCTCTTTGGAGCTCATCTCTCTCTGCTAGGTTGGCTGCTGCCCAATTCATGAGCTGCTAAATAAAACCAATAGGATCTTTAAAATGCACTCCAGTGAGTTTGGTTCTTTAATCATAGTAACAATCACTCTTCCTATATTTGTATAGTACGTTACAAAGCACTTTCACATACGCTATCACTTTTGATCTTTGAACTAGGACCTAGCCTAGTCCTTGCAGCATAGGAAGCACATAATATTATCTGCTGAAGAAATGAATTAATAAGAGGCTTTAAAAAATAAAACTTTAGACATAAACATCAAAGGGGAAAGGGGCAACTTTCCCTTTGAATCTTCTATTTTATCATCTGGAATCTTCTTAGCACTTTTGTTCCTAACAGAATATAGGCCCATCTTTCCCCCATGCACAATTATTTATCTATCTACTTATTTACAGAGACCATCTTTAATATCTTTAATACCAGTATAACCCTCCAATGCATCTCCCTCCACTGCTTTCTCCCTGCACATCTGATGTGCGTGTGTGCACACATATATTTTATCTTTTATACCATATATATATATATTTTAAAATATATATTTTTATTGATTTCAGAGAAAAGAAGAAAGAGAAAGAGAGAGAAAGAGAGAGAGAAACATTAATGATGAGAGAGTCATTGGTTGTCTGCCTCCTGCATGCCCCCTACTGGGGATCGAGCCCGCAACCTGGGCATGTGGCCTGACCGGGAATCGAACCGTGACCTCCTGGTTCACAGGTTGATACTCAACTGGTGAGCCACGCTGGCTGGGCTTTATACCATGTTTTTACTGTACCAATGTGTTTCACTGTGTACAGTATTCAGTACAGTAGCATGCTGTACAGGTTTGTAGCCTAGGAGCACTAGGCTACACCATAGAGCCTAGGTGTGTGTTAGGCTATACCATCCAGGTTTGTGTAAGTGCCTATTATGATGCTTGCACACTAAGGACATTGCTTAAGCATGCAAATCTCAGAATGTGTCCCTGGCAAACGACATATGATTGTATTTAAAGCTTCTTCTTTGAAACAAAGTTAGTCAATTTGCTCTTAAAAGGAAGAGACTTGAGCCCCTCAGTCTTCCTTTTCTGAGATTCACTGCATTTAGCACTGGTGAAGAGAGGTTTGGCCTGAGGCTGATTCGAAGGAAAGTGCACCGGGACCCTCCCAGGAATTCCCTGCGGAAGCCAGCCCTCTCCTGCACCAGTTTCCTGCCACTGGCTAGAAGGCCTTGCCTGTCACAAGAGAGGAAGCCCTTCCAGACCCAGCCTCCTGGCCTGCAGGGAAGACTTTGGAAATGAGGTGAATTTAAGTAAAGCTAGTGTCATCTTGGGAAAGGTGGGGATATAGAATACCAGCTAGCCTGGTGGTCTAACATATAGGCCTTCAAACTCTGGTCCTTCTTGCTCCAGTTAAAAGAACTAACATCAGATCTGGCTGTGATACCATTGTAATTAGGTAACAGGAGAGGAGCCAAGGGAAGGCCAGACGTTACAGGCATTCATTTGTGCAGCTTTCCCAGGAAGCTCCCCAGGGAACCACCAGCCTATTCCCTGCAGATTGATGAGGGAAGGGACTGGATGGGGGTGGGGAGACAGATGCATGCCCAGTAGCGTCTGGGTGACATAGGGAAGATACTTGCCTGTCAGTCATACCTGGGAACAAGACATTGGCCAGAGTAGGCCTGGCCACTCCAAGCAAGGGAAGGTTGAGCTATTTAATCTCCTAAACAAAGGAGTTTGCTCGCTTGGCTCCTGGGGCCCTTGGGACTCTTGGGACTCTTGTTGCAGGGGGTGCGCTCTCTTGGTCTTCTGCTTTCTCCCACATGGCCCACAGCCAAGTGGACCCCACACAACAGACTGATGGACTGCAACGAGCCTGATGCTGTACCAGACCCAACTCCACCACCACAGAACAGACACTCCAGACGCTGGCTTTGCTTCTAGCTCCACTGAATCCCCAGCTGCATATCTTCCAGGACTGCATTAAGGGAAATGGGACTTTAGAAACCTAGAGATATAATTCCACACAAATAAACATCACTCTTCCTCCTATTCGGGTCTCAGAAAATTCTTTTTCTCAAGATATCTTAAGGACCCAACTCCCAGCACTCAGTGGGGAAAGGGATGCCGCTTTCACTGATAACAACTGGAAGATTGGCTGAAACTGCAGAAAACTACCATTCCATGTGAGCAGAGGGGACCTACCCAGCATGTGTGTGTCAGGGGTGCCCAGGTGAGGCGCTTGAGGCTTCACTACAGACACAGGCTGTGGGAAGCCTTTATGCCTCCCAGCAAATAAATGTTTAGGATAGAAGGCTTTATTGGAGACCTATTTTAATTCTCATGTACCATTCACTAGTGAGCATACATGAGGAGATATTAAAGAATTTAATAATAATAATTGTACTAAATAGTGAGAAAAATATGGGTTGCAGTGGGGTCTAAGCTGGTGTATAAATCAGGGAAAGCTTTTCTGAGGAAGTGAGGTTATGGAATTAGTTTGGTAAAGATATGGGAACAGCACTCCATGCTGAAGATCCCGAGGGTTTAAGACAAGTTAACCGATTTCTGGAGTAGGAAGGGAAGTCAGTGAGTTATGGCTGGACGGCCATGTTAAGGATTTTTGGCTGTATCCAAAGAGAAATGGAAAGCCAGAGAAGGAGGGACCCTGGTTAATTTACATTTTAAAGAATTATTATTTGTGCCTAGCCAGCATTGCTCAGAGGTTGAGCGTCGACCTATGAACCAGGAGGTCAGTGTTCAGTTCCTAGTCAGGGCACATGCCTGGGTTTTGGGCTCAATCCCTAGGGCAGGAGGCAGCTGATCAATGACTCTCTCATCATGGCTGTTTCTGTTTCTCTCTCTCCCTTCCTCTCTCTGAAATCAATAAAAACATTACCAAAAAAAAAGAGTTAATTTTGCTAAAAATATAATTTGGCTATAGTGGAGCATAAGATTGTGTGTGTGTTTGTGTGTGTGTGCGTGCACTAGGCAAAGAGAGAATGATTGAGACTAAGAAGGGGTCGTTACTAAAACCAAGGCAGCAATCCACAGTAGCTTGAACCAATAAGGAGGCTGCAGGTAGGAGAGAAGTGAATGGATTTGAGATAAAGACCTAGAAGGAAAAATCCTCAGGGATTAGTGATTTGATGGAGGTAAGGGAGGGATTTTTTAAAAGAATATCCCCAAAGTATTCTTTCTTGGGGCTACCTAAATGTAGAGTGTTTATTAAAACTGGAAAAGACATCAGGGAGTACCTGGTGCAAATTCCTCTTTAATTATAGAGAAGTTGCTATCACCCAGAGTGCTGAAGGGGGTTGTCCCTCCCCAGGTGGATGGTTAGTCAACGGCAGAGCTTAGACTCAAACCAACGTTATCTGCTTTTTTCATTACATTTCCTTGACTCGATGGACAAGTACCTCCCCTTTCTTACATGCTAATATTCACTTATGGATGCTAAACAATTTTCTAACCATGCATATGCAAAAACACACTGCAAAAACATGTTTTTTCTAAAAATGTTGGGTATTTACCTAAATGATAATTCAGCTGGCCACTAGACCATTAGTTTACAATGATCCATATTAATAATGTACATGAATTAAATGCTGCACTTGAAAGCCAGTCTTCTGCTTACTGGGCATAGCTTAAAGCTAGTATCTACAACCTAAAAAGTTCATGCAATTTGACAAGGATATCACTTGAATTTTTGTTTCGATGTGAGCTTGTTAACCAGAGCTCGGTCTAACTGATTCCCTTTTCCATCTTTGGGGAAGATCGGCAGCATTGCAGAAGCTCAGACGTCATTACCACTAAAACTTTAGTATTTCCATCTTGCTACACTGAATAAATGCCAAGAACTTGACATTAGAACTCCTTTTTTGGATAATTCAGCCTCAACACAATCTACTGCAAGATTAATCAAGGGAAACCAAGGGAGAAATGAAATAGATGTTGCTATTCAAATGGCAACATTTAGATAAAGGACTGCGTAAACACGGACATTTAACTTTATAGAAATTTAAATGAGTTTACTACTCATCGGCTATAGGGCCTGCTTATTAAGGCATGAGTGCCTTGTAAATCTTGGATGACTGCCTATTTGCCACATCCAGTTGTGTCCTTTGTGCAAAATGAAGAATAAATCTAGGCCAATTAAGATACTGTATGTGCAATTATGAATATTGTAAATGAAATGAGGTGACCATGGATTGTGCATCTTAATATGCGTTAGAAGGAACTATGTTGCATTAATTCGGGGTAATTTTTTGCTGATTATTGCAGCCCACTGGATAATCTGCTACTAACTAATCATCTTTTGGGCAGGTTAGGATAGCCTACAAATAAAGGGGTATTATGTAAAATCACTTGAATCCGGTCTCTGTTTACAACAATGCTGACGACTTTAGGAAGTGTATATCCTTCAGCATAGCGCATGAGAGGAGCGCTCGGGATACTAAAATTGTCAAGATGTAATCTTTGCATCAGAGAACTCACAATCTTGAGGGGAGGCAGACACAGAAATGAGTTATGATCACTGCTGTTATAATCAAAAACTGCGGAGAGCACAAAGTGGGTAGCAATTCATTCTAATATGAGGGGTTCTTGGGATTCTCGAGCTGGGTTTTCAAAGACGGAAGGCATATCTCAGAGGGTGAGAGGCATTTAAATCACCACGACTTCCTTAAATCATCGTGGAAGGCGAGCACGAGAGCATTTTTTGAGAGGAAATCCAACCTACCCAGAGAAGTTAGATGCTATTAAAAATTTATCTTGAGGATCAGGCAAAAGAATAACTTTGTTTTCACAATGTTGTAACAGGACATTGTCTTAACTCTTATTTAATTCTTTTGGGGATGTACTTTTGTCTTTATTTGCCATTCACTATTTTCACTATTTATCAGGGTCAAACCTGTGCGAAATCACATGTTGTTAACATTCAGGTTTTATCCTGTAGAGATAGATGCACACGATTTCTGTTCCATGGAAAGATGACTCTGAAACTTATGGCTTTGTTGCTGGGCAGGGCATTAGACAGTTTTCCATGTAATCTAGAAAATTTACTTCAGCGTTCTTTCTTTTCTTTTTTTTCTGTATACACTTAAACTTTCAAATTTTGCTTTGAACTACCTTTATCATCTTGCTGTTTTTTCATCAAAGAGTTAACTATATCCTTGACATGCCTTTATTCTATACTTGAAGGATATTTCTATTTTATTTTATTTTTAAATATATCTTTATTGATTTCAGAGAGAGGAAAGGAGATGGAGAGAGAGAGACAGAAACATCAATGATGAGAGTCATTGATTGGCTGCAGCCCGAAACCTGGGCATGTGCCCTGACCGGGAATCGAACCCTGATCACCTGGATCCTAGGTCGATGCTCAACTGCTGAGCCACGCCCGGCCGGGCGATATTTCTATTTTTAATGTGTTAAAAATTATAGCTTGATAAAGCATATAGTAGAATTCGTAACTTTGAAATCACAACCCATCCCATAGAGAAGTTGGTCCCATCCCAACAGATAGAAGAGAGGTTGGCATTTCTCTTCTTTACTTTCTTCTCTCCATTGTCTTTACTCTTTAGATCCCTGGAGAAGCCTCAGAGAAATGATGGGCCCTTCCCCAGATGTACAGGACCCTTACATTTATAGACGGGTCAGGGAGAAAGAGGCGAGGCAGGTCTTGGCACAGTAGCAGTCATTGAGGAAGGTGAGAGAGGGAACTAGTATATTTCGGAACTTTTAATTTTTCTTTGCAAAGCATGGCCCATTTGTTAATTCTAGACATCAGAATGGAGTCTATTTCAAAGACACATTTTTTGTTGCTTAAACTCTTTCCATAAAATATCTGGACTTGAGGCAAAGATATAGACTTTTTAACCCACTTTAAGATACCTTTGGGATTAAGGTTACAATCCATTTCTTAGGGGGAAAATAGATGACCCCAGAAAACCACGTATGGACCGACAAAGAACAAAAACGGGGGTCAAACCCTCTTGTCTGAGACTTGGAAACTTACCGAGACTTCTGTTTACTGCTCATTTTTGTTGTTTGTAAAACAAATGAAAGAGGAATTTATTGAACGTTTACCCTGAGCCTGCACCTTAGTAAGCATTTATATATAATATGTGTGTGCATTGTGTGTGTGTGTGCACATAATTTTATCTCAAACAAGGCTTGGGATGTCCATATCATTTTTGGGAAATGACACTCTACCTGTCTAAGTTTAGGATGATGCATTTCTTTATGGAGTAGTTTTTTGGGAAAGACTCATCAGTGATTTTATCCAAGGTTGAGCCCTGTGGGGTCGTTCATAGTCAGCACATCTTCTGCCTTCTGCTGTGGCCTCAGATGTGAGATGGCCAGTCTGAACTCTAGACGTAAATAGCTCTTTCTTATTAAAAAAAAAAAAAGTCCTCAGCAAGAAAAACCCAATATTTTAAAAGGAAAGCATGCACAATTTTTATTTCATGCTAAGCATACATTTAAATTCTCCTTACTACTACTTCCTCTGTTTTTTCCAGACTTCATTTAGCTATTTAAAGCAATCATTTACTCAGAGCACATCTTATTAGCATCTGGGTTGATACTGTAGAGTATGCAAATTGGATAGGAGAGCTGCAGTTGCAAAAAAAAAAAAAAAGTCAATCTAATTTGGGAATCTGATCTTGATTTGTAGTTACTTACCCATGTCACTGCTCTCCAACATGCTTCCTCGGGCCAGATGCATGACACTCTGCAGAGTATCGTAACGCTCAGTTGTTAATTTTATAGTTCGCTGTAGCTCCAAAGTCTGGCAGAGGCAGCCCGCAGCAGAAGAGAGCCAGCCGTGAAGCAGTTAAATGTTTGTCTTCCCCTGTGAATGGGAAGAGAAGTCTTTCTGAGGCAACCAAGCTGACTTCAGAACTTGAAATTTTATGTTACAGAGGCCATCAGCCCTAACTATACATTTTTTTTCTTTTCTCTTTAATTTTTATTGACTTTTTTGAGGTGACATTGATTTAATAAAACTATATAGGTTTTAGGGGTACAGTTCTATACTACACCATCTGTATGTTGTATTCTGTGTTCACCACCCAAAGTCAAGTCTCCTTCCATCAACAATTTCCCCCCCTTTACCCTCTCCTTCCTCCCTTCACCTCCCTTTCTCTCTGGAAACCACCATACTGTGGTCTTTGTCTATGAGTTTTGGGTTTATTTGCTTCATCCCTTCACTTTTTTTCACTGAGCCCCCTAACCTCCCTCCCCCCTGACAACTGTCAGTCTGTATCTATAGTTTGATATCAGGGAGCGGGATTCCTCTAACTTTGTTCTTCTTTCTCAAGATTGCTGAGGATATTCAGGGTCTTTTATGGTTCCATATAAATATTTGGAATATTTGTTTTTAATTTTGTGAAATATGGCATTGGTATCTTGATATGAATTCCATTGAATCTGTAGATTACTTTGGGTAGTCCAAACATCTTAATGATGTTAATTCTTCCTATCCATGAGCATGGTATATGCTTCTACTTATTTGTATCTTCTTTAATTTCTTTCTTCAGTGTCTGATAATCTTCTAAGTACTTGTCTTTTACATCCTTGGTTAAACTTTCTTCTGATGCAATTGTAAATGGGATGGTTTTCTTAGTTTCCCTTTCTGATAGTTCATTATTGTTGTATAAAAATGCAACTGGTTTCTGGATATTTATTTTGTATCCTGCTACTTTACTAAATTCATTGATCAGT
Organism: Miniopterus natalensis; assembly: GCF_054644295.1. NCBI lineage: Eukaryota > Metazoa > Chordata > Mammalia > Chiroptera > Miniopteridae > Miniopterus > Miniopterus natalensis. Next base: position 6,322,238 of record NC_142090.1, on the reverse strand, counting down.
TCCAGTATTTTTTTGGTGGAATCTTTCTCTATATACAGTATCATATCATCTGCAAACAATGACAGTTTTACCTCTTTCTTTCTAATTTGAATGCCTTTTATTTCTTCTTGTCTGATTGCTGTGGCAAGGACTTCCAGTACTACATTGAATAAGAGTGGTGAAAGTGGACACACCTGTCTTGTTCCTGCTCTTAAGGAAAACTCTTTTACTTTTTGTCCATAGAGTATGATGTTGGCCATGGGTTTGTCATATGTGGCCTTTATTACATTGAGGCACATACATTTACATTTTAAGCATCTAGTCTATAGTAGGGATGAAAAGGAAGACTACTAATTTTGAAAAAGTTTTGGGAAATAAAATCAGTCCTTCAAGAAATCTGGCCCAAGTTTAACAAATAAGTGTTGAAAATACTTATTAAACCAAGAGTTGTTCTTAAGACAAGTGATCTTAAATCCATCTTGAATCAAATTTGTCCTATTATTACAGCAATACCTTATTTGTCTGACTCGGTCAGGGAATGAACTGTTCCACATAAGTGATTTTCATAGATAACAATCATGCAACCTGAAGTGTAAAAAGTTTTTAAAAATTGAGCCATTGTGATAAAAACACTGCTGAAATGTATTCTGTGACACATGCTATCTTAAATAGCATAGCCAAATAACTAACACTTTTTCTTAATGTAGTCAGTATTTCCCCAGAACTACCAAATGGGACCAGGAGTGGGGCAGGAAATGAAAATAGAGTAAGAGCAATAAATACTCTCTTTGACTTCAATCCCCATTTGTTACTGAAGGATTTTTCTCCCTTAATGATTTCTAAAAGTACCTAAAGGGTATGTCCTATGTTCTAAGCGTAAAGGGACGACTCTTTTCAAATACTGCACAGTGTCTTCTTTGTCTCCTGATCCCTTAGGTGATGTGGACACATGAAGGCTCCTCAACTCAGCCACTGCTGCTGGTCCTGCTCCCTGTCCCCTAGGCACTGTTATCTATAACTTTCATACTGGCCTGCTGCTGTGAGTTAAGATGTCACTAGGGTGACCATCGTTCACTGATGCTTCATGACCAACCACTGCTTCTGCCACCTATGAAGAAGTGAAAGTCATCATACCAGTTTCCCTGGGTGACATGGTGACTCTGGTACCACTTCCTGTGATGTCTGCAGGCTCCTTCTATGGCAGGGTCACATCTCTGAAGCTGCTCTTTAGACGTGAGGAGGATGTTTATTCACACTTTTGAGTTGTTGTACTCCTAAGAACTCAGAGATTTTATGCAGAAACAGGTCTCTCACTTTTTATTTACAGCCTTATTGCTCCTTAGGAATAGGCTAGGGGTGACTTGGCTGATGGATAATATGAGTTGAAGACACTATGGAATGTCCCAAATAATCTTTCCTCTAGGGTGTCCTGAGATTGTTCTTTAAAATAGATCATCTGTGTGTGCCTCCCCAGCCCTTCTGATATGCCCACACATTGCGGAAACTCAGTGGGAACACAATTTAGGCTCAAGGCACTACAGAACCCCAAGAGTTGCTATTATTATAACAAATTAGCTTTTTACTAGGTAGCTAAATAGTGGTTAGATGCCTACTTCCCTATTGCCAGTCTGTCAACTGTAAGTGTGACTGTCCCTTTCAGTCCTCCCACCTCTAATTGCATGTTATCAATCAGTTACGATTTGACAGCACAGCTAACCAAGACTGGTGGTACTTTGTGTGAAACATGAGTCTATAAAGTATGTTCGAAGATCTTATTTCACTAGTTCTCAACATTTTTGAAATCATACAATTTTTAGCAGCATATGCTAAGTGATCAGCAGTCACCCAAAACAGTTTTATAGATTAGGTTGGCCTGTGCCCAAGGCAAGCAGGGTGGGGGTTAGCTGGATAAAGAAGGTGAGGGGACCAGCTAAGGAACATATACGCATACCCCATGGACACAGACAATAATTTGGTAAAGACCAAGGAAGGGGGAGGGGGAAGTGGGGAAAGGGGGAGAGGGGCACTTTTGCAAAAATGTTAACATTAAAAATTTTTTTAATAAAAAAAGATTAGGTTTAATTACAGTACAAATAGTACTTCAGTATAATGCCTTACAAAATACCGACAAGTATCTCTCTGTTATCTAGGACTCATTTAAACACATCGTCACTGTATTGTTTCCTTTAGAACTGTTCATTTCCCCTAGCAAGCTCTATCATACTTTTTTATATCCCGGTAAACATAAAACCTTTCTTTGAAACTTGTAGTTTTAGATAGCTCTAACTCAGGGCACAAGACCCACTCAGCTCAGCTTTCCACAGGAAAGATGTCTCTGAAGAGTATGATTATGACCAGGTAAGACCAAAATGTGATTGCCTTCACGGGAGAGAATCACACCATGTGCTGTAGCACACCGACTGAGAACCCTGCCGCTTCCACCAGGCTGTCCTCCAGTTGGGTGGGTGTGGACACCAGGGCTGTACATCTGTGCCATGGCTTCTACTCCCCAGAGACCAGATCTCCATCTGGCCACATTCTAGGCATGCTGAAATATGGCCCTTCTTTGTGCCTCTGGACAAATATCATGTCTCTAGACTGCATGAGATACAAAATCTCATTCAACTCAAACCATTTGTGGTGCAGAGTCAGAGACTGGCAGCTCACATGAGATCTTCAGGACTGCTCCTGGACCTCTAAGGTCACCTCAAGGTCATTTGTAATAAACTTCCCTCCTCACCTTCTTTCTAACCTCTTCTCAAACTTTTTCTCTGTGTTCTGTCTGGTCCCTTAGTAATAACTAAAATAGGAATACTGTCTGGGTCAAGAAAGAGAAAAGCTTTCCTTTCAAACCATTTTTGTATAAATTAATCTTTCGATACACCAGGCTTCATTATGAATCTTGGAAACTTTGAGAAAGTGTGGGTAAAACTTAACATGTTTTTTGAACCAGATCCCCTCTGAATTCCCAAACGTTCCAAAATTAACCAAAGATGTACAATTTCTATGTGTTTCTCAGTACTTCCCCCCGCAGTGGGGAGGACTGTGAAAAACAACTTGCAGGGCGCTGTGGCTGCTGTGCTGGTTTCCTTGGCGGCTCTAACAAGAGACCGTAAACTGGGTTAAAACAACAAGAAACTTATGCTCTCACAGCTCTGGTGGCTCAGAGTCTGAAATCAAGGTGTCAGCAGGGCCGTGCTCCCTCCAAGGGCTCTAGGGAAGACTCCTTCTTTGCCTCTTCCTGGCGTCTGGTGGCCGCCAGCCCCCCTAGGTGTTCCTTGGTTGTAGCTGCGTCACTCCAATCTCTGACTCTGTTGTCACATGCTCTCTTCCCTGCGTGTCTTTTCTGTATGGATGCCACCCAACCTAGGCTGGCAGTGTTTCTGCTGATACAAAATTCTCAAAGCCTTGCCAGTGTCTTATGCAATGAACAGGGGAGTAAGCCATCAGACGAGGGCCTTCCAGAAAGCTTTCCTGGATGAGCCCGTTCTTATTCCTGGCTTCTGTTGAGGTGGTTGATTGAATCCCACTGATTACAAGCTTATTCTTCCCCCCAAAAAGGTTGTCCAGCTACACCCTGTGAGATTGGGAGTTCAGTTTGTGTCATTTTAGCCACTTGTAGCATGAGTCTTTGGGTTTGGTTTTCAGAAATCTCAGCTCCTCAGCTACAGGAGGTAAGAATTTCTTTCAGGGAAGACATTGAAACTTTGTCATTTATGGGGCAGATGAACTGGGAACTTGAAGCCCTGAACTCATCCTTTCCCTTTCCCGCTTCCGCCACCTCAGTTAAGAGCAAAGAGTCACTTTCATTATTAAATTCAATAGTTTGACAAAAATGTTCTAAGGTATCAAACACACAGTCACCCAGAAACTCACCTTTTATAGACAGCTGGTGAGTGGCGTGCAGTGCTGATATTTTGTGTTGCCTCTGATGCCCACTCCATGCCATGGGCCATCAGCACCCTCTTAACACTAGTGCTTTCACTCTAATTAGCTTAGGGAACCTGTTCCAGAATCCCCAGACCCGACTCAGAAAACTCATCCTTAAGATTCTGTTCCTCTAAAACCATCCCCAGTACCAAGATCTGTACCAGTCAGGGTTCTCCGGAGAAGCACAATCAGTTGGATACACATGTTAAGAGATTTATTCCAAGGAATTGGCTCACACAGTTGTAGGAATGGCAAATTTGAACATTGCAGGGAACCCCTACAGGTTGGAAAGTCTTAGGCAGGAGTTGGTGTCTCAGTCTTGAGACAGAATTTCTTCTTTCTCAGGGAAAATTCAGTTTTTGCTGCGATGTCCCTCCAGCTGATTGGTAGAAGCCCACTGACACTGTCAAGAATAGTCTTCTTGCCTGGCTGGCGTGGCTCAGTGGTTGAGCATGGACCTATGAACCAGGAGTTCACAGTTCAATTCCTGGTCAGGGCACATGCCCGGGTTACAGGCTTGATCCTCAGCAGGGGGTGTGCAGGAGGCAGCTGATCAATGACTTATCACTGATGTTTCTGTCTCTCTCTCCCTCTCCTTCTCTCTCTCTCTGAAATCAGTAAAAAGATATAAAAAAAGAACAGTCTTCTTTAAAGTGAACTGGTTGTGTGCATTAACCACATCTGGATAAGTGTTAGACTGAATACCTGGGTACTGTGACCTGGCCCAGTGGACCCATAGGACTAACACGTAGGACACACAGAGTAGAGGTGCGAAGAGAAGAAGGGGCCCCCCACAGCCAGCTAGGCCTCCTGCTGTGCTCACAGGGCGTCACTCCCCTTCCAGGTAGGACAGAGCATAAAAAGGTACTCTCCCAGCAAAGCACAGAGGAGGGAGTGGCTGCGAGCACACCTTGACTTTTCTCTTATAAACCATGTTGGAGTTTTTCACACATTGCAGAGGACTTTTAGAAAGAACTAGGACCCCCCCCCCCCCCGCCATGTGTAGCTTCTCCAGTGAGTAGATTGTGATGCCAGTTACAAAGGCCACCAGCTTCTCACTAACCCACCTCTCTGCAAACATTTTGGATCTAACAAGCCCTACATAGGCTCCCTTTTAAAGCTCAGTCTAACACAACTGTCTCGAGATGGCCCTATTGATTTCTTCTGAAGGACTGTGGGTGATCATTAGGCGATTTGTAATGCATTGGCTCCATGCTCCCAGGAAATTTTCCCCTGGGCCCCTATTACACTACCTCTCAAAGAGTTGGCACATCCATTTTCCCGCTTGACTGCCCCTGGGTCCCTGGGTCTCTCCCTCCGCTCCTGGCACTGCCCTGCCCCCTGCCCCCAGTTCTTCACCCCCCTGCATCGAGTTCCTTTCCCTTCTGTCACTTTTTAAACTGACAATAGTGAGATTTTTTTTTTCTTCTTCTTTAGCAAATATTGGACTAGGTTTCTTGATATATATTTTTAAAGTGGCTGAGTGGATGTTATGTTTTATTTTTATTGAAACACTAAATTAATAATGTATTATTGACTTTTCTTGCCTGTGTCTGCCACCTTCTCTTGCCAGTCATCATGGAATAGCTTCTATGTTATCTGACTAAACTCTGTTCTCTCCAGGTAAGACCAGGGCTGCCTTGTGGATGGGGCCCAGCACGCACAGGGCCCAGACGACATGATAATCTTAGGAGCCCATGAAAATGTTTTAATATCAGAGGAAAAAACCAAATATATTCAGCTTGGGTTGCATTCATGTCTTTGCCATATATTTGAGATATATAAATATAAAATAAACAAATATAATACAGCTTGGATTTTAAAAATAAATGAAAACACAAATATAGCCTATCTTAAATTATATTCATATTTATGCCAACAGTGATAATGTAAAGTATATATATATATAGATATATAGATATATATATACACACACACACATATATATGCATTTTTATTTACATAAATAAAATAAAGTATATATACAACATGGAGCAAGGGACTCACAAAAGCAACAGGCAAGGATGCCTACAGCCCATGAAAGACAATGCAGACCTGGATAAAACAACGTAAGTTTTAAAGCCAGAAAAAAAAAGAGAGAGCGAGAGAACTCATGGACATGAAAATTGCGTTCAGGATGGACAACAATTGCGGGCAGGGACAGAGGTGGGTAGAGGTGGAAGGAGGCATAGAGAGGAAAGGTGGTGATGGAAAAAATATAAAATAATAAAATAACAACACACACCGAGGACTAAGTCACTTTGCTCTGTAAAAATCTATGACTTTTTAAAAAAAATCATCTTTATTGCTGGAAGTTTTACGGCTGCCCCTCTCTTCCCTCCCTCCGACCTCTGCCCCCCCCAGGCCTTCCCCACCCTGCGGCCTGGACGGGTGAAGCACATGCGCCCGTGAGGGCTCAGGCCCATCTCTCCCCGCCCCTCCCTCTGCGGCGGTCAGTGTCGGCCTGCTGCATGCTTGCCGCCGTCAGGAGGAAGCATTGCCACCCTTTGGGACCGCGCGGAGGGCCTGGGGGGCATTATGCTGAGTGAGACAAGCCAGTCGGAGAAAAGCAAGTATCGCAACAGCTTCTACGACTTCTTCTTGCACGCAGGATAAAGACCCAAACCCTTCCATGCGATGGAAGCCTTTTATACTTAACTTCATTTCATATCTCTCTTCCTCAGATTCCCTATTCGGTTAAATCTGTGCTTTCAGCTCCCGGCCACACCCCACCGTTCCCCCCTCGGGGCCCCTCTGCTAGTTTTTGGGTCTTCTGTCCAGTTTTTATTTTTGGCTTCAGTATAAGTGTTACTGGCTTAGGGGATTCTTCCTCAACACTTCATCTAAATTGGAGCCTTTTTCTTGTCTCAGAGCCTCTTTTGAATTGTGTAGTATTGATCACCTAGTTATTGGTGTGTTATTAATACTCTCCCGGTCCACTGTATAGTTCATGAAGTTAAGGCTATTTTGCGTGTTGGTCCCCACCGCAGTTTCAGAGCCTAGGCCACTGCCAGGCAGGAACACGCAGACAATATTTGTGGAACAAATAAATAGCCTTGAATTGATTAAATACATTAGAGAATTTTAAAGAAAAACTAAACTAAAATATTTAATCACATTTAAATTTTTGCATAATGGTCTCTCATTTCCTTTTTTTAAAAAAACCTCTATCCTTAGAAATGGTATTAAACACTATACAACTGCGCACTAAACCTTTAATGGCAGACATGAGGCCTGAGAACTTGAAAACACAAAATCCTAAGGGTTGCCATTTGCTGTAAGCTGTTAACTTGTTGGAGTGATTTTTAAAGACTGTTTCCTTTTTCCTTCATTTGAATTTTATTTTATGGTGGGAGGAACATGCAGCATGCGATCTACTCCCTTAACCAATATTTAAGTGTACAGTACATCACGGTGGACTGTAGGTGCCATTGTATACAGTAGATTCCATGGCTTATATATTGTGCTTTCGCACATTACTATGACTTCCCTTTGAATTGATATCTCTGCCTTCTAGAAGGAAATTTTATTTCTAAAACAAAAGGCCAGAATTCATCTCAGCCTTGTTATATTAGTACAAGCTAGTAAAGTCTATTTTATCTATAGGAAAACACACAGCAAATCATACTACGTGATGAAGTTCAGTGCAGGGGATCTGAAACTTTTCGGAATTAGGCCAAGTAATAAATGCTGTGATAGTTCTCAAGGGCCATTCTCAGGGGTAATAAATCCGGGAGCTACAGAAGGAAGCAGTTTGTTCAAGAATGACACAGATATAACATTTCTTTTGCAAGGAGTGAGCTAGGAGTTAGGATAGTTCGCTTCTCAAAAAGAGGTGGGTCACCATAAGAGCTTTGCTCTGCCTTTGATTTGCCTCTGGGGTTCAAAGCTGATGGTCCTTCTCCTTGGCTGTGAAGGCTCCTATGTATTTCTGCCATGATTTACGTTTATATAAAAATATGATTCCATCTCAAGTGTCAGTTACTTATTAAAAAGCTACTCAGCAACATTAAATCAATTCAATTAATAATAATTTGAAACTATTGGTTTCATTTTCTATTATGAATAACTGAGGAGCTCAATAAAGTAAATGACTTCATTTATTATCTATTTTGTCTATAAAAAGTGTTATAATCATAGAACCTTAGCAAATAGTATGTATTAAACACTAGGCACGTTGATGATTCCCATTTTTGATAGAGTTTGAAATTAAACTATGCTTTTGTGGAATCTAAGCATATACAAGCAATCTCAGGCAATGTACATAACTGGCTATTTTTTTTAAAGAGAGTAAATTCTTGCCTCTACTGATCAGCTCTGTGAAATTAAATAATTTATTGGGACTCAGTTTCCTCATCTATGAAACAATAAAGTGAGAAGTCAAAATGAGCATTTGGTTATAACTTCTCTAAATTGCCTTCCAGTGCAATCATTCTATAATTATTAGTAATATATCTTCATTTCAACTTAAAATTTTCTCGTCAGTAAAACACTCAACGGCTCATTTTATAAATATAACTTAGGCTTTTAAAGCCAGTGCTGCTAAAAAAGCAATGAGAACCCAATCCGGTGAAAGTGAACAAAAGTATTTAAACTTGACATATTGCCTTCTTAAGTATTAATAAAGAATCCGATATTGTAAAATTCCCCACTCTCCAAAAATTCTCAAATAAGAAAATACAATGACTGCTTTTCGCACAGGCTACTTTCCCCTTTCCAATCACTGTATAAATCATTAGCACACACAAAAAAGTCCCCTTTGAAAACGTTACTCAGCCACTTCCCTGTCTGTCTCGTCCAAACAGCAATAACTATTTGGGAGGAAAGACCTAAGATAAATATTACTGATAGTGCTTTAGCATTAGTGCTGAAAGTTGGATTTCCAAACACAGCTAATTTCTGTAAAATCCATCGGTCAAAAGCTGCATTTGGAACAGCATTGATTGTAATTGAGAAAATATGTACATGGCCATTCAAATGGCCCAAATATTGTAAAAGCAAGATCGTTCTGTAAGCTGCAGGAGTCTCAGCCTTTCTGGGTGGAGAAAAGAGAAAATGACATTTGACTGCCGTGATCAGGGAGAAATGACAAACACAGGTAAAGAGGGCCATTTCCATGCTAAATAGGTTAATTTTTTTGGCAGAGAGACTCTCTGTGATCTAGTTAAGTTAATGAGGCTTCTTCTGAATTAAACCGAGTTGGCGAGTTTCACTGGGTCTCTGGAGACTGTCACATTCTGCCAACAATAGACACTTGAAGTATCTGAAGAGGGAGGAGGGAGCATCTCTCCAGAAACCAAGCTCTGCGGTAAGAAACAGTCAATGTCTAAATGAACGGAATTAAGAACTTGAATATATACTTTCATGGCTAGGCAAGGTTTTAGAGTTTGAGGTAATGTTTTTTCTTGTTTTCCCCTCTAAAGCCTTTATTATCATATTGACTAAAGAAAAGTGTGAACTTTGTAAAGTATATGATTGTCTAATCGCTCTACGATTTTACACCTGAAACTAATAGATAAAAATATGGAATGCAAACTGTAATTGAAAGAAACATAGTCATGGGGATATAAAGGAATATAGTTAATAATATTATAATAACTATGCACAGTGTCAGATGGGTACTGGACATATCAGGATGATCACTTCATAAGTTGTAAAAATGTCTAATCACTCACTATGTTGTACATCTGAAACTAATATAATATTGTATGCCAACTATAATTGAAAAATAAAAAAATTCTAAAAAATAAAAATAATCATTGCCTGGCTGGGTGTGACTCAGGGGTTGAGCGTCGACCTAGGATCCAGGAGATCAGGGTTTGATTCCTGGTCAGGACATGTGCCCGGGTTGTGGGCTCAATCCTGTGGGGGGCGTGCAGGAGGCAGCCGATCAATGACTCTCTCATCACTGATGTTTCTCTCCTCTCCCCCTCTCCCTTCCTCTCTCTGAAATCGATAAAGATACATTTTTTAAAAAATCATGAAAAAATGTGATCAATAAATCTTCAGTGTGTGTGTTGGGGTCGAGGGGGGCAAGAGATAGAAAAAAAAAAAGAGAGAGAGAAAAGTGTGAAAAAGAAGGGAAAAAAACCCCCTAGCAATTGATGCCACAATTATATAAAACCTAAGGGGTTAGAAAAGCAGGAGCCCAAATCAGGGACCTATGCTTCTGCTAGCTAAGGTTTATCTTTCCAAAATGTGCCTCCTGCTGAAGAAATGTGCCCATAAACCCACGCTCGCAGATCATTGTGCAGTAAAAGGCCAGGCACAGACCTGCTTCGAAGCGAAATCGTGAATCAGGCTCAGCCTGGCCCCCCGTTTCAGCTCCTCTCCCCAGAGTCAAGCAGTGGTCCCCCAGCCTTCGCGTGGCCCCTGCCTCAGCGGCCACCCTGTCCCCCGGGCCGGCCTTGCAGTGGGCCTGCGGCCTGGGGTCCGCGAGTCACAACTGACGGTTACCCTCTGCTGGCAGGAGGCCGAAGGGAAGGGGGCCCAGGACAGCTCCTTCCTTTGACATCCGCGATTTCCTTCACTGGGCCAAGAGCTCCTAGGCTTGGGGTTTTCTAGTCCAGTACAATTGCAACAGCAACGGAAATGGGAATGTGGGGGGCGGGGGGGCAGTAAGATGGAGCTTTCCGCTGGGTGTTTAATAGAAACGAGCCGGACGAGCGAGTGAGGGCTCACACACACGCACACACATGCACACACGCACACGCACGTGCTAGAAAACCCAACACGGAGATTGATGATAAATGCGCGGCGGCCACACAGCAGCAGCAGACTCCCCAGGCGTCGGGGAGCTTTTCCCCGGCCCCTTGTGTCTCTGTGAAGCGTCTGTGCCCATCCCTGTGGGCACGGAGTATCTCATGAGTTTCTGGCTGGTAGAAACCTGCCAGAATGGAGAAAGAGGCCCAATTCTGCCTTTAACACAAGCCTTTGCTGGCCATTTTTTCACCCTTGGAGAAGCAGCTCCGGCCGCCAGGAAAGGGACGGCTGCTTCGATGGGCTGATGTCCCCATGTGGCACCAACCCAGCACCAGTCCAAGTCCCTGCCTCTCGGCGGGGAGCAGAGAGACAGTGCCCAGGTGTCTGAGCACCTCTCTTAGCCTCCCCAGGAAGGCTGACCACCTGTCCCATTTTTTAATTTTTGCCGAGTAAGGTAATCAAACACAATAACGAAATAAAACACTGCCACCTCTTTGTGCCAATAGTTTATTAAAATATTTTAATATTATTATAAACATCTTCATTTCAAAACAAAAGGAAACCCTTTTGCCAGCTTTTGAAGACCAGAGAAAGCCGTATCAGTGAATGGAGGTGCTCTCGCAGTTTATTTGCAGGTCGTTGAACTGCATCGGAGTCACTTGGGAATAAACGGATTAGCCGCCGGCCTGACGCTGGGACGCTCCTGGGGCCTCGCCGCCAGTCCCCTGCACTATATCAACAGGCGCCAGGTGGCGGTCAGGAAGCGCAGGAAAGCTGGCAGCTTTCACCCGAAAGAAGTCATGAATTTTAAAAACCCTCTTGTGTCTCAAAATTCAATTAGCTTGATTATTAAGAAAAATTAATCACGATAATAAAATCACGTCTACAGAGCAAAAAGCAAAAGCACCGTAACCTTCAAAACAACATTTGTTAAATTTCTTCATTTAAGTTTTGGGGGCTATATTTTCATTTAAGTTTTGGGGGGTATATTTTCATTTAAGTTTTGGGGGATATATTTTCCCTTCATCTCTACATTCTCTCTCCAACGTTTTGTGTTTGTTTTTAATGTCTACTTTACCCGAAAGTTAGGCTTCCTTGTGTTAAAGTCAAACCACTTCTAAGTCCCTTCGGTCTCTCGAGTCCGTGGCTTTTTTTTGGCTGCTTGGCTGTATTTCAAAGCCCCTATGTTTTTCAGTCCCCCTTTCCCAGGACTCGCCTGTGCGGTGAGACAGGGTTGTGGCTCCTCCCCGACTCTTAGCCACCAGGTCTTCAAAATGACTCCCCCTCGGGGCCTGTCTTAGTGAGCTCGGTCTGCAGCGGCAAAGCACCGTAGGCCTGTGGCTTGAACCCCAGAAGGTCAATCCTCATAGTTCTGGGGGCTGGGAGGCTGACCCAGGCCCCCGGCATGGGTGGGGCTGGTGGGAGCTCTCCCCCTGGCTTGAGCCTCCTACTCAAGCTCCGGTCTCTTCCTCTCCCGATAAGGGCGCTAACCTGCTCGTGGGGCCCCCACCCTCAGGATCTTACCTAAAGCTAATTGCCCCCCGAAAGCCCCACCTCCAAATATAAATCTCAGGGGGGGGGGGTCCAAACATTCAGTCCCGAATAGGGAGGAACGGTGACTTTGACTTTGTATCAACTAGTCTAGCTGTTCTCAGTCCTCGCCTGGAGAGATTAAAAATATTGATGATTCATTCTACCCTTTTATATTCTGGATTAATACTTCCAGAATGGGGCGGGGTGGGGGGGGGAGACATGCTTTTGTTTGTTTTAATTCTTCAGGTGATGTTAAAGTCAAGCCAGGGTTGAGAACCAGTGACTGGACCAAGATATGATGGGACATCACTTCGATCATGGTGTCCCTTCCTCAACCACAGTAAGAATATATTCGACATGTAATTTGTTCTCAGCTCAGTGGGAAAATAAAGAGAGGAATGCAATTTATTTTCTATTGGCTTGTGTTATCACTGAATAAGCTTTTTAATGTATGAATGATTAATGAATTTGTAATATGAATTTATGCTGTTTTATAAGAGTTGCTAGAGCAAGTTAGAAAACCTATTTCTTCCCCAAGAATTTATCTGTGAAAGTAATAATATACAAATACAGAAAATACACAAACATGCAAAAGAAACCCCGTGTTTATTCATTATCATGGAGCATTAGGAGTGGAGCAGGCCCACAAAGATCAGTTATGTCGGTGTGTTCCCAGTTTCGGCTATCACCTAGGAGAGCGCTGTGAAATCAAGGTAGAGGGTTGCAGCCAGCATTGTTTCTTTTAAAAGAAATAATCTGGGATAGAACAAATCGGAAGATAAAGCATCAGAGTCCACCACATGCAGGAAGGGTCAGTGTTTTTTTGCGAAACTTCTTTGCCATGTAAGATCTCTTTCTGATAGTGGGTAGTCATCCAACCACTAGTCTAAGTCACTCCTCTGTCTTTAGAGAGGGAAACAATGGATCCCAGGGAAAAATAAGAAAATTGCTTACATTTACACAGCTAGTTTGTAGAAGAGGATGGACTGAAACCAGGCTTCCTGAGTATTCTCGTGCTGGATTTTCTTTTGGGGGGTATCATGTCATATGAAAGAGGTGACCCTGGCAAACGGGGGCGCTAGGCGAGCAGAGGGCAGGTAGCCCCTTTGTGAGGGGTGGCAGTGATTGCACGTTAGTATATAAGGAGAAGGAAGTAAACAGGATTATTTTGTCAGTCATATTAAGTAAAAGACTTCGAGTTTGAGGGGGTTAAAATATAGGAAGGAAGAAATTCAAGGTGACGGAGGCGCCGACGGTGACCCGTGAGGCTATTTAGACGCGATAGGCTGGATGGGGAGAGGCTGGCTGTGGCACCGTGTTTCTCAAAGGAAATTCCCTCATTCTTAATCACCTGGGATCTTTGTTAAACTTCATATTCTTCTATTTTCAATCGTGGTGAAGACACACGGCATACAACGTGCCCCCTCACCACTGCCAGTGTGCAGTTCGGTTGTGTTAAACCTCCTTAGCGCTGTGTAACCAACCAACAGAGCTTTTTCAATTCTAGAAACTGAACGTCTAGACCCATTAAACAACAACTTTCAGTTTCCCCCTGCCCCCTGCCCCTGGAAACCACCGGTCTACTTTCTGTGCCTATGAATTGACTACTTAGAGACCTCAAATAAGTGTTCCCTGGATCATACGGTGGTTTTCATTTTGCGACTGGCTGGTTAGCGTGTCCTCAAGGTCTTTGTCCATGTTGGAGCTGATGTCAGGGTTTCCATTCTTTTTAAGGCTGAATAATATCCTGTTATACGTATGTATCGCATTTTATTTTATCCATTTGTCTGTTAATTGGACGTTTACCTGTTGATGACTTTTGTGAATAAAGCTTTATGAACATAGCTGTACAAATAAGTTTTCAAGATCCTACTTTCAATTCTTTTGGATATACATCCCAAAGTGGAATTGCTGGATCATAGTAACATTTATAATGTTGGCTTCTACTTTGGCTGTGCTGAAATGGGGGAGGTCTAGGAATTTGCATTTTAACATATGTGGCCTGGGTGACTCTTAGATTCTGTAAAGTTTGAGAAGCGCTGGATTCGCATGTGAACAATTTCAGGTGTCAGTAATCACCAAGCCATTTCTAACCTAACATTGTTCATATGTCTGTTAGTGAGACACGGTGCCAAAGAGACACGGGGGGGGAGGGGGGTGGCGTATTTGGAACAGGGCTTGGTTGACTTGGGAAACAGCTTTCCTTACTACTTAAGAGAAGCCCCAGGTGGCCTCCTGTCTCTTTAGTGGCCTCTGTCCATTTAACCACTTGACAGTGAAAGTTTCCTATAAGCCCGGTACTCGGTTAAGCTCTCGGAATGCAAAGGTGAGTGGAGGATTATATTAGACACATAAGTCAATTGCTGTCATACCCAACTTCTCTTCTAGTCCAGGGAAACCCCAGGCTCTGTGACGCTCTCATTCCCTAGGCCACAACTGAATGAATGAGAGCTGGACCCCTGCCCTAAGGACAATCAAGTGGTCAGATGCTCCCTCTCCAGGATTTGAAGGAGACAGAAGGTCTGCAGTCGGTAAATTGTGGTAATGAGTACATGAATTATGGCTATATCGCTATATGGAGGGATGACCACAGCATCTTTCCAAATTCCTTCAGACCTTAGTTTGCATGTCGCTTCCTAAAGGATCCTTTACTGACATCCTATGTCAGATTCTCTTGATATTTTATTTTTTTCTGGTGCTATGCATTTCCCAATTTAAATGCATTTTGGCAAGCCTTAGACTTCAAACATTTACTAATAATGCTCTTTCATTTTTCAGCCTGAAGATATAGCAGTTGTCCTTAATTCCACACTGCCCGTATTTTCCATATCTATTAGCAAATCCTGTCAATATTACCATCAAAACCTAAGTAAATCCATCCAATTCAATCTTCATCCCTACTACCACCGTCCTAGTTCAGGTCACTGTCATCTGTCACCTGAACCACTGCAATAACCTGCTAACTGGCTTCCCTTCTTCTGCTCGTTCCCCCCAAATTTCAGCCAAAGTAATATTACGCAAATAGGAACACAACTTTGTCACATCACCACTTCAGACTCTCCGACGGTTTCCCAAGGCACCTAGAATAAACTCCAGACACACCGGATTGCCCCCAGGTCGCTGGTCATGCCTTGTTCATTTCTACTTTCGGGCTTTTCCATTAGCTTCTGTTCCCTTCTGGAATGCTCTGTGGTCTTCTCTTCCCATGGCTAGTTCCTTCCTGCCATTCACTCTCAACGCCACCTTCTCAAAAACACCTTCCCTAGTGACCCCATCTAGGAATCACTTAGGCACAGTTACAGCAACGCTAATGCTCCCATTTTCTTATCAGTATTTGCCATTATTCTTGTTTCTTTAAGGCTTTTATTGCTAGACTCACCCGGCTAGAAAGCAAGCTTCATGAGAACAGGATCTTGGCTCTCGAATTCACTTCAGTGTCCCTGGAGCCTAGTACAGTCCTCTGGGGCATCATGGGGGTCTCATTAAAGACCGAGAAAAGGGACAGATTATTACATGAAGATGTAAGATCTCTAACCTGAAAGTCCCCCACTGGCCAAGGGTTGGAAAATTTACCCAAGAGTTCTCATTCTCACTGAACAGAGGATCTCGCCACGATAACATTTCATTCTTTACCAATAAGTGTGTATAATTTCCATTTTTTTCTGACATCACTTACGCTGGGGAAGAAAAGGCATTTTCATCATAACATATGTCAACTTTCAATGGAAGAACTCTAGACTTGCGACCTTGTTCTCCGCTGATCTCCTTGGACCAAAGGATGAATCACTTAACCCTGGGCGCCCAGGCTCTGCCTTGAGGTTAATCATACTGACCTTCCTGGCAGGGATCATACAGTAAACTAATCAATGTCTATAAAGCATTTGGGTAATGAACAAAGACACAGGAATAATCACCATAATAGTCCTTCTTGGGCTGACACATGAAACAAGAGCAAGAAACAAAGTGGAAACAAAATTTACGCTATGGAGACTTTTATGGTTATGCGCAATGACTTCATAACCTTTACATTCTATAGCCTGTCTCTTATTCTTTGGGACTCAAACTGTTGCCTCCTTCAAGGAGGCTATCCTAATATTATTTAAAAAAAATACCTATTCTTCCAGGTCGGAGTAACTGTCTACCTTTCCCTTGCGCTCAGGTGACAAGGGCTCCCCGAGAAGACATAAAACGTGCACTTAGAGTTACTGTAGACTGAAGCCATCCAGGGGGGTGTTCCCTTCAGATTTAATTTGCTGGAAATGGCTGGAATGTTGGCATTCTGTGTTTCTAAAGGAGAGGAGCCCATCTGCTAGATGCCCGATTGTCCTCTCCCGCCCCCTATGGTGGCACTAACATTGTGGGATGGCAACGACGCCAACCGTTTGCTGGCAAACGTAGGGCTGCCTCTAGGACAGGCATTGAAGAAATGGATTTAGTGTGGGTGAGGCATCGTTTCCTGCCCTCTAACTGTCCTTTCCTACTGTTTCCTTTCTACTTCCATGTCCTCATTACTCTAGTACCCACGCGAGAAGTGCCACAGACACTCAAGTCAGAAGAATCCGTGCTGCACGCGTGTGTCCTTCCACAATGGGGCCTGAAGAAAGAGAAACACTGAGCCCAAGGGCGCGGGTCACTAAAGGAGCAGCTGGGAGAGGGGTAGGATTTTAAGCAGGGAGGCGTCCCGTGTCCTGTCATGTCACGTCACCCCCTCCTACCAACATGGCCAAGGGTTAAAGCTGGCCCCGGTTCAAGTTCAAGAACTGGGTCGAGGCTGAATTCAATTCCGTATTTCTCCTCCTTGATGGTGCCATTTTTATGTCTTCCAGAGCGTTACTCTATCAGAGGCAAGAAGGGATGCTGTGCCTCACAGCACTTGCTGCTAGATTTCCCTCGCCCTTTGTGTTGTTTTAGGAGGGTTGTAAATCATGAAGCGTGACTGTTGGACTGAAGTTAGATGGCATAGAGAGAGTAGCAAGAGAGTCAAGAGAGGAAGACCTACAATGACAGGATGATAAAAAACAAAAAAAGTCAAATTTATAATATCCCCGATTTGAAAGGACGCTAATAAACCTGAAACTCTTGCTAGCTTCACAGAAGCTATAACCAAGACACAATTTCCTCTCTGGTGTCTTGTGCCCTTTCAAATATCCAGAAAGTCATGTAATACTGGGATTCTATTCAAAATGCTGAGAAAATAAAGGTTTGCTACATATGAGGCTATCAACTTTGTCAGAATATCATTGTGTTACAGAAATTCTGAGGAGCTATGACTCAGGAAGGAGCAGAAAACAGACCCGGTGACACAGAAGCATGGCACAGACTGACAAACCCTAGAGGGAAGGAAGGCGGGGGTATGCATGGCCCATGGACACAGACAACGGTTGGCGAATTACGCTTTTTAATGATCGAAAGTATCAGAAAACTGCTCGTCACAGCTGCCCGGTATCCTTGATCCTTCCGTGCCCAGGCTCCCTTTCATAAACTCAGCCTTCCCGAATTGCTGCGACTGCTTCTTAGAACAATAAAGGGCTGCTCCCATATATCCTCAGTCAACAGACAATAAAAGAGAAAATTGGGCTACTAAAAAATGATAGCGGGGCTTAGGAGACGGGGTGGCGGTGGTAGGCTCACTAAACAGTTATCTCGGCTCGAATCTTTCTAAGGAACCAAGGCGAGAGGCAACATTCTTGGTTTCCCTTCTTTTTTGTCTTCCCAAAGACTCCATAATGTGAAAAATGACATCTACCCAGAACAAAACACTCAAAAATGTTCCTGTATCAATAACGTAGCCGTTTATGTAAGGACAGCAGGTAGGCAGCCAGAACTGGAAAATCAGGGAAATGTGGGTTTGGTTGCCTTCTTTCTGCCCCAGGGCACCTTGCACTTCTCGAGAAGCCATCTGCATGAAATCGCACCATGTACAGCAGGCCGGCTCCTCTGTCACCTCATTGTCTCTCCTTATCTAACTCCCTATTTCTTTGTAGCATTTATCAACACCAGGTGCGTGAATTTAACGTGGTTCACGTTCTGCCTCCCTCCACTAGAGCTGAAGCTCAGTGGTGGCAAGCACTTCACCACTTTTCTTGACTGTTGTATCCCTAGAGCCCACCGCGGGGCCTGGTACATTGTAGGGGTCATGAAATATTTGTGGAAAGGAATGGATGAGTTGTTAAAAAGTCATTGATGTTGGGCAGTGCCAATCTCTCCACTGTTTACCCAATTGTGTTTTAACTCTTTTCCCTGAGACTCACGTGTAAAGAGTGGTCTTCCAAGCCATTTTCCCAGCATTCTTTCTAGTTTTGATTTCCTCTATTTACTCTACAATTAGGCAAACTGGACTACTGAAATGATTGTTTCCAAATATATACTATAATATGTAGTAGAAAAAATACTGGCTTTAGATTTAGATGAATTTCTAACCTAGTTCGGCCTAGTTGAGCCTTGTTTGTTTTTTTTTTTTTCCTTTTTCTTTTTTTTTCTTTCCAACTAAACACAGATCAAGGCATAGTTACATAAAGCTAAAGAACTGGTCTTTGTGAATTAATGATCTTCCATGAAGTTGACACTATGTGGGCCAGAGGGACGGTGCACTTCTTATGCCATAACCGAGAAGTCTCTGCCCTCCAAAGCAGACACTGCCACAGATAGCCTGTAATCTCATGTTCATGTATAAGAGGGTGGGAAATAAAAAGAAGCCCCCTTTCTCTGCTATTATGCTCAGTCAGGTGGGTCCAGGTCATAGTATGTCTTCTTGGCATTGAATCGAACGTATCGGAGAAGTGTTCGTCACAGTTCCGTCGTTTCCTGTGGGCCACCTAAAGGGCCAGGCCATAAAAGGCTAAAATGATGGCTTCGAGCCAACAGCTCCCCTCAACTGTGAGGAGTGTGCTTTGTTACTCTCACATCCAAAGAGCTAGTCCTCAATCTTCTACCCCTTGCCCGTGAGCCCAGGAATTAAATGCACTATCTTGAGGCTAGAGGCTCTAACCCCACTGCAGTTACCAGCTTGTTGGTCCTTCTAGAATCTTCCGGTTGCTGCCACGTGTCTTGGGATGGTTCACCCTCAACAAAAGAGTCACACCCGAGTCTTCTCCAGTCCCCGGGGTTCTCAACACCTGCTTGAATCTGCCTCAGCCTGACTGACCGTCACTGCTTCCCTACAACATTCCCCTGCACCCCATGACGCGTAACAGGCAAGATGAAACAACAGGCTCCGGCGTCTTTACATTTCTCCATGATACTGTGGCTCACGTTTGCCCACAGGCCCATGACGATAAGGGAAATGACAGACACTGAAAAAAGAGCTGGTCATGTTAGAACGATGATGCATTTGGTCTGGGAGCCTTGAATGTTATGACCTCTTCCCAGTCTGTCCAGTCGTCCAGGGGGACCTCACCCTACACGCGACACCACCTGCCACTCCCACCTACCTGTGCCCTCACTGTTGGCTGGCTGCGCACGGGAACCCCCAGGGATGGGGCTTGGCAAGGACATCCAGGCTCCTCGATGATTCTGGATCACAATCCAGGTTCAGAAACACTGTTGAATGTGATTTGACACCCATTTCAAACCGCTTGGGTGCCTCCAGTTGGATAAAATTATAACAATGAATAATATTACTAGATAACGTTTACATAGCAGGCCCTGTCTTAGGAACTGTTATGTACGAACTCATTTGCCATTCACAATAACACGACGGGAAAAGCACTGTTAAAATCACCCCGTTTTATGAAAAGTCCCCACTCATTACTGTTCTGTGCTGTCCTCTTTTCCAAATAATTCAAAGACGTAACCAAGCGCAGTGCATTCGGATCTCATCAGTTTTTCTCTTTCAAAATCTGCTAAATGTGCTCCTCCCTCAAACCCTTTCTCCTGGTGAATGGCCCAGGGTCCACAGTCCCGCACAGATCAGAATCCTCGGAGATGTGGCTGGCTCTTCCCGTCCCTAGTCACTAACCGTATGATGTCCCACTTAGTTCCTCTGCATAATCCCTCTGAGAATGAGTTTTTCCCCTTCTTGCTTCCACTGCTTTAGTTTCGGCCACTGTTTCTTTTTTTCCTGAGCCAGTGCGGCCCTTTTCAATTCCCTTCAATCTATATGTTGTTATTTCTAAATCCCCAATTAATCCTTCGCTGCTTAATAACTCCCAGCTGCTTCTCATAGCCTGCTGATGAAACCCCAGCTCCTCCGCTCTGCCCAGGACTGTCCTGGGCTGCCGCCCGCCTTCACCGTTCCCCTTGGCAAGCTCGCCTGGCGAACTCCTGGAGGCCCTGAGCTCACTCCCTCCCTCGCTGCTGCAGGGACCTGGCGCACGCTGCTCCCTGCCTCGTCCCACGGCCCGTCTAAGGTACGTCCCGAAGGTGGTCACCTGGGGGAGACCCACCTTCTCTGCCCTCTCCCGGGATCTCCCCCAGACTCCCACAGAAAACGTATCACAGTCGTGCCCCCTTGTCCTCGATTTCACTCGCCACCGATTCGGTTACCCTCGGTCAGCTGGGTCCCAAAACATCACATGGAAAATTCCAGAAAGAAACAGTTCGTGGCTTTTAAACGGTATGCAGTTCTGAGTGGTGGTGAGATCTTGAAAGTCCAAATGTGTCCTGTACGTGACTCAGCCCTCAGTCCAGCGTGTCCACGCTGCTGACACTGGGTCTCCACGCCGCTGGTGGCCTCCCCTTCGTCACTTAGCGGCTTAATTAGCAGATGGCCTGTCCTGGTATCACCCTTACTTTCCCTAACGATGGCCCTGAAGTGCACTGGTAGCGATGCTGGCGAGGGGGATCTGCCCCAGGGAAGCCCTGAAGTGCTTCCTTTAAGTGACACGGTGAGTGCAGACAGTAAGATATTTTTAGAGAGAATGCTACTCGCCTAACGGTTGTTACAGCGTGTCGGTTGGTGTAATTGTCCTGTCTTATTAGTTACTGCTGTTAATCTCTTACTGTGCCTGATTTGCAAATTAAACTTTATCACAGGTATATAGACACCTATATCTATCTATATGGAAGAAACAGTGTAAGGGGGGTTCAGTACTCTCTGAGGTTCCAGGGACCCCCTGGGGGGACCGCGGGACATTATGTGAACACCCTTGGGTTGCGGGGAAGTTTTGGGAGGACAGGCCATTTTCGCGGCCTTGCCTTCATCCAGTAGGTCAGGTGCTGAGCGCACAGTCAGCAAACGCTGGGCTGAACGGGCACGTCGGGATCAGGAGTCTCCTGCACGCCAGGCATCCTGGCGGGGACCGAAAGGGCACGTGTGACTAGGCCACAGGCCAGCTTGCTTTTGGAGAGCTGGGTCCGAAAAGCGCCGGGAAGGGTCCTGAGCACGGGCTAGGCTAATGATGACCTACATACCTCTTGATGGCCACGGATGTTGAATTAAAATTACATACATAACTCCAAATTCTCTCCGCAGGGATGTTTGAGTTCAGTGCACGTCCGAGTTTTCTCAGATCTTCTGGGATTTACGCACTTTGTGTTATGATGTTTTAGAAAGCAGACAGTGCTGGCTCCACTGCGAGCTTGTTCCACGGTTCTGAAGCCCTGATACATGGGGGAGAGGAGTTGCCTAGTCTTTTCTGTGTAACCCACGAAGCCACCAACCGTGCGGTGGGGTGGCAATTACAGGAATGACAGGGGTGACATTTAAGAGGCGCTAACAGGGCCTCTCAGCACAAGCAGCAGGAACAGCGGAGGGTTCAGCCTTAAGATCAGTCACAAGGCCACTTTGCAAGACAAACTCCATAAGGAACGAAAGGAACTTAATTTGACTCTTTAAAAGTTATTTGATAGAGACACATGGGAAGTGTCGATTTACCTAACTGTTGATTTAGCTAAAACGTTGGCTACAAGGAATGTAAGGTAAATAAGAGCCACACAGTTCCCCCTTTTCAGTCTGTTACACCTGACACGCTAAAGAGTAGCGATATCACAGTATTTTAAGTTAATCTTTTTGTTTTGTCTATTTTAATTTTTATAATTTTTAAAAATACATATATCTTTATTGATTTCAGAGAGAGAAAGGGAGAGGGAGAGAGAGACAGAAGCATCAATGATGAGAGAGTCATTGATTGGCCGCCTCCTGCATGCACCCGGGGCATGTGCCCCAACCGGGAATCGAACCCCAATCTCCTGGATCACAGGTTGGTGCTCAACGGCTGAGCCACGTCTGGCCGGGCTGCTTTGTCTATTTTAAATATACATGTCAAATTATATTCTACCGACTTGTTTCTCTCCGTTTACAATGAATCATATTATGTAAATGGTGGCCTTGCTTACATTTTACACAATGACCTGAGCTCCTGGACGGTGGCCTAGGGAAATAAAAAAGACACTTAAGAAATCAGAAATAATGTTCTACATGGAAACATTGTTCCTAAGATTGATTTTGAGTTTGTATATATGTCACCATTAAGGACGTACGTTAGAATAATTGCCTTCATGGGAATGCCCTTGTGTGGACGTCCGTCATAGACCAAACACACCTGATGTTAATAAAATATGCCCCCAATGGATTTAAAGCCCCGTGGCCAGGTCCTGGCTGTGAATATTTGACGTAGTGCTACAGGTTTCTTTGTGAATTGTTAATGCATGTGTTTGGCATTTCCCAGCATTTTTTTTTTTTTTATGACAAAATTTCTGTTCTTTGTGAGTCTTTCCAGAATGCTTGACTACATTTCAATTCTAGTGCTATGTCCTGAGCCACTTCTAAATAATCTTCTCGTCTCTGAATATCACCTTGATCTTGAGAAAGGTAAATTTAAGACAAGTATATCTTACAGGACCTAATTTCTGACAGATACTTGGATAGCAGGGAAACCATTTCTCCTTTGCCTAATAGAAGGAAGGAGACTGTGCCGGGGTAATGTGCATACAGGTTGTGAAGATTTTCATAGTGTTTCTCTAGACATCTGGAAATTCATACAAAATAAATTGACTATCCTGAAAATTTCCCCAGAAATAGAACACGTGCCGCGTGAGTTTGATTGAAATCAGGTTAACCAGTGTTGTGTCTGTGGCATTATGATTAAGCGCATGCACTCTACAGCCAGTCGGCTGGGTTTGAATCCCAGCTGGGCTACTTGCTGGCTGTGCGATTTTAGGCAATGGGCCTCTCTGAGCATCAGTTTTTTAATCTCTTAAAATGGGTGCTATTCCATTGTATAGATTTTATAGACATCTATTTTACAGGCTCATTTTGAGGATGAAATAAATTAATATTTATAAAATACTTAGAAGAATGCCTAGCATGTAGTGAACACTTTGTAAAATTTTGAAGAAAGCTTTGAAATTTTTTTTATTGCAGCTATAATTTGTATGTTTTAAAGGACTTTTATGTATGTTTCTATGTAAACACCTTTCTGATGGGGTCCCTTTACTTATAGTAAAAGAAAACCAAAACTTCAAACAAGGGAGAGGGAGGCTGTATTTGTATTTTTGAATTTTAGCAGTCATTTGGCATGGACTAGATCAATATGAGTAACAAATCTTTAGCCATATATATATATATATATACAAAGAAAATTGAGTGTCATAAGCTAATAAAGTAGAATTGTTGCATAATTCTCTTCTTTGACACAAAACTAAATCTTACAGGATCTCTTTCTAGATTGTCTCTTTCAAACAACTGGAGTTAGATCAGGATGTGTACTGTTTATTGTTTTAATCTGGATATTTCTGGTTGGATTAGTGTCCACATTTTAAAAAATGCAGCCAAGCAGATTGAGGTTTCACTTAAGTCATCTCACTAAATTTAGGCCGGAAGTAAATTTCAAATTTCAAGAAGAATGTACTGTTTATTAACTTTTTTAAACATCAAATGATGATGTATTAATTTACAATGAAAAATATAAATGTTGATCAGTCCAGAATTCTCGAATTGGCCTAACCAAAGCCTTTTCATTTTAGCAAAGCCTCTACACGAGAGGCTGAATTATTAGTCTCGTGATTTCATCCACAGGTGACTAATGGCACCTGTTGAGACAGGTTTTGCTAATTTAAAGACAACCTAATCGACTTTGTAATTGAATTCATTGGGGTGACATTGGCCCCCAAAACCATACAAGTTTCAAGTGTACAACTCAATAAAACGTCACTTGCACCCTGTACTGTTTAAAAGTGAACTGTTTCTTTACAGAATGAATTCACAAACCTGCGCTCCCATGAACAAAACTCTCCATGTTTTGTTTGGGGTGGTGGTTTTTTTGTCCACAGGGGGCTGGTCTACTATACAAAGTGAAGCTATTTAACTTTTAACTCCTGGCAGTCACACTCATCAAGTGAATTTAGGAAATTATAATGAGAAGACTTAAAGATGGCTTCTGGGTTTGAAGCTTGAGCACTTGGGTTAATGATGGCAATGCTGAATAAGAGAGGAAGGGGGATGTTGGGGAGTGCAATGCATTTCGCATGAGCTACACAGCCTTTGGGGTGCCTGGACTCTGTCTGATGTGAGATCTCGCCTGGCAGCCAAACAGAAGGGCCCAGCCCTGGAAGTGCGGGAGCTGGGTGTGTTGGCTGGCTGTCATCGACGCATAGATGGCACTCGAAAGCTTGTGTGTGGGTAAGAATGTCCAGGAGGGTGGCACAGAGGGGTGCAATCTAGGGCAGAGCCCTGTGGACTTTAGGGGAAGGCTAGGTAAGAGGCTGGAAGAAGAGACCTAGAAGGACTGGTTAGACATGCAGCATAGCCCTGGAAACCCCAGGGGTGCACAGGGATGAAGCGTGCAATATTGTCAGAAACATCCCTGTATCACTTAGTGCCAGGCAAGGTCCAAATGAAATGGCTCCAAGTAAGGAAAACGTGACTGTGACTAAGTTCATCCCAAGCTGAAACACTTCTCATCGCCTAGACAGACACGTTAAACTTTGCAGGAAAGAGCAAGTGGTTTAATACCACTGAGGGGATTTCAGGAATGCAGAGAGTGGTACGTTGAATGTTTACAACAATTTATTCCACTTATAGATGGGAAGCTAAGTCCAGAGGGGAGGTAATTTGCTGAAATTCCCACGGGCAGTGAATGGAAGAGCAGGACAAGAGTTAAGGACCCCTGGTTCTCAATATTTGTTGGGGGAAGAAATCGTTACAGCAAAAATAAAATAGTTTATAATAATGGGGATGCGTTAACATTGCTCAGACGGTAATGATGACATGGAGTGCATAGGAAAAATCAGTGGCCTATATAAGAGAAGCAATAAGACTCACAGCGTCCCAGCCTACACGGGAAAAGGAATCTGTTACCTGTCTGGGAATGATTGAAGTGTTGTAAGGTCTGTCTAGAGGTAGAATGATGACCTTGTGCTCCCCTTTTGTCATGCCGAGAGGTCCCTGTCACAGAAAATCACAGTCACCTAGACCTGTGCTCATAAGCTTCCTCAGCATTGTTCTCAGGATCAGTTGTATTCGCTGCAAGACAACCAGCTGCGCGCTTCAGGTCTGATCCACACCATTAATTCAAGATGTGCAACACAATCGACTAAATACACATGGAACTGGGATTATTTAATCAGTAACGCTGTATCTGAAGAAATCTTTCACGTGGGGATAGTGCAAGAAAGATCATAGAAATTCAATGCTGAGATATGTGAAACTCAAGAAGAATTATTACTGCTTTTTCAACAAATTTCAGTGTCACCTCAAAACCAAAGTTCATTTAAAAATTTCCACCCAGCCATAAAGCGGGAAGCATTGAAATTTTGAGATGTCTTGAAAGGGTGTTCCTCAGTGCTTAATAATGTGTGTGCACACACACATGTCCCCATTCTAGGTGAACATTATATATTAAAAATCTTAAGACTTACTGCTCCACACTCTTAGAATATTAACTACTAAAATGTGGCCTCTGAATCTTTTGATAGTGTACTTCATTAGTAAAACATTTAGGTGAGACCAGGGAGGCAGGCCTAAGCAGTACAGTTCCTAGCCTGCTGTTCAGTTGGCTTATTTCTTCCAATGGGAGGGGCTGGCTAATTTAAACTATAATTCTATAATCAATAAGCTTGGGATGCTGGAACTTCCTGGAATAGCATAAAACAGAGATGGCCAAACTATGCCCCACCCCCAGGCCAAATAAGGCATGTTACTTACCAATAAAGTTTTACTGGAACAAGGCCGTGCCCATTCGCTACTTGTCTATGGCTGTTCCGTGCCATCAGGACAGAGTTCAGTAGCAGAGTTGCAAAAGAAAAAAATTATGGTGCACAAGTATAAAATACTTGCTATCTGGCTTTTTAAAGAAAAAGCTTCTGACCTCTGCCGTAAAGGAACATGTTCAAAAGGTTAGTGGGGAGGGAAATTTGAAGTGAATCTTTTATGTGCAGCTTGCTTAGCCACACTGAAAAAGCTCTCTCTGCTTTCCTCTCACTTTACAGGGGGTCTTGATGTGGCTGAGAGCACTGCACCCTAGCAGTTTTATTGATATGGGAGGGCCCTGACTTTCCGTGGGCTTTGTCTATCACCTGCCAACATACACGTGCCTTCCTAAGTTTTACTAATAGGATACTACTTTACCAGGTCTAATTAGCATGATGCAATCATGTTGAGTGCTAGCCTGATGTTCTCTGGGGTTCAAGGAGGTCTCTGCAGACTATACTATGACACCGATGAGGAGAACGTAGCCCATGCTGAGGTGAGACAGAGGGTGTTCTGCACCTGCCAGGTATAGGTCATCTCCTGCCTTTTTTTCTTTGTTTTTATTGGTTTTAGAGAAAGAGGAAGGGAGAGGGAGAGAGAGATAGAAACATCGGTGAGAGAGAAACATCAATTGGCTGCCTCCTGTCCGCGCCCTACTGGGGATCCAGCAACACATGGGGTTCCATGTGCCCTGACTGGGAATTGAACCAGTGACCTCTTGGTTCATGGGCTGATGCTCAACCACTGAGCAACACCAGCCAGCTAGGTCATCTCCTTCTGATTGTCTTGATTAATTAGGACTGAGAAAAAAATTCACCCACTCAACAGGGGCATAAATGTGTACCTTATGCAAGGGGCTCCAAGGATTTGCACCAGTAAAAATACCATATTTGCAATGAGAGCTGTGATTGACATCACTCTGATTAAGCGGATGGTAATCTACTGTCATCATCCAAGACCCATCAGACCCCTATACTAGAGCTGCAATTCAGGGACGCACGAGGAATTCACACCCCTGCATCTTTCAGCTCTTTCTTTGCTCATGGCATTAACCTTTGGAATCCCTCCAGAAATGCATATTACTTTCGTTTTATTCTGAAAGACACAATTGTCCTTGATCTTTCCTGCTACAACAGCGCTCTCTCTCTCTCTCTAACACACACACTCCCACACACACAGATGCACACATACAACTGTGGAGATTTCGACAATTATGAAATGTGCTTTTTCCAATGTAAACGAAACTCATACTGGTCTCCCAGGTGCACTGGACTCATTATAAAATGGACTACCGGCGAGACTCCCAATATCTCTGATTTCCACAACTCCCCACTCTGACTGATGGACCAAAGTAGGCATTTTGAGTCCCTGGAGATTAGTGTCAGCTCAGAGCCAACAGTTAATGACTCCCCATGGAGGTGACATGCATGACATTTGGGTGTACCGTGGTGACCCTCTTACCAGTATTAACTGATGAAGTCCCCAGTTTTTGAAGGAAGTCTGGAGAAATAGAAAGTTCTGGGGCACCAGGGCCAGACTGCTCCTCTCTCATTTCCTCCTCTCATTTGTCAACTCCCAGTCTTTCTACTTTGTCAAAATATACTGTCTTGTTAATTTACATAGATTTGTGGAGGATCTGTGCAGAATTGTGATTTGTGTGGCTGCAATTTTCCTTTAGTTTCTAGGAGCTCTCCTGAACACATTTAAGGGTCACTCCATTTAAAACACAGCATTTCCTTGTTTAAAAAATAGCAGTTATTCCTTGAAGCATAAAATAATGCCCATAATGTCCATAGACCTTGGCCTGGCATTCTGTGTTCTACATGGCTTTTTTTTTTTTTTTTTAAAAAAAGTATGTTTTTATTATTTCAGAGAAAGAGATAGAGAGATAGAAACATCAATGATGAGAGTCATTGATCGGCTGCCTCCTGCAGGCCCCCTGCTGGGGATCGAGCCCGTGACCCGGGCCTGTGCCCTGCCCGGAAATCGAACCGCGACCTCCTAGAATAACCTAGCTGTTGCTCTGACTTTACATATTTAGTTCCTGGCCTTTCCTTACAGACCAGTTTAGTTCCCACTCTTTCTATAAAGTTTCCCCTTAGTATCTGGGCACAGAAGAGTCTGTTGTGTGTGATCTGTATCTACCTTCTGCTTATGCACATGCACAATACCCGAAGTTTCTCTTTAACTTTCCTTCTCTGTCCGGATAGATGGGTGATAGATAGACACATAGGTGCATAGCTGTACCTCTGTATAAATGTGAATATGTGTCTAATTATTAGAATATATAGTATATTTACTTTTTCTTAACCCAGGTTCCAGAGCCTTGCTTTAATAACTGTGCACACGCCTTCTGCACGGGACGTTTCTATTTACTGCAGGCCAATGACAAGCTTCAGCAAACAAGTGGCCCCCTTCCCTGGGCGGCTTTGGCACACATCAGACCCCTTTGCCGTGTGGCACTGTAGGCAGCAATTACAAGGTAACTGTCTCCTAACCCTGATGGCTCAACTAAGCTCAGCACCCACAGGGTGCACTTCTTAAAATTCTTTTTATCGTTGGGCTTAGTATAAAGCTCGCACACGGTGCGTGCCTCCTTTATATTTGTTATCAGGGTGTGGAGAGATTTAAATGGGCCCAGAGCTAATTTGTACAGTTCCATCAAAATTCTTCCTGCCCGTGACCTCCTGATGATTTTCTTGAGTAAGTTTTAGCTCTTGATTTCAATTCCACAGAAATGTGTTATTAAACTCCCTGCTTTATTTCTCCGTACACGCCTTTTCTAGCAATATTCCAAAGTGGAAACTGCACCTTTCTATTCTTTAATTAGCCCCTCGTCCGAAAATCGTAAGGCATTGTTTGATTTCTGTTAAAAGGCTGATGTTTTTGGAATTGATATTTGCATATAATGAATAATTAGCTTCTTGGCAAATTGAGAAGAGATGTATTTTAATAACAGCTAATATCTGTTGTTAGAAATCTGTATGTTGTTTGACTATACTAGTCACTATGTGAGGGTTGGTTTAAAGAGGTTAACTTTTTATAAAAATCACCAAGTCATTGAATTCTTTTTATGAAATGATCTTAGGACAAGGTTCATTGTTTTATAACTGGTTAGTGTTTTGCTTTTTCCAGTGAGTGGTACATGAGTGGTTTCAGTATTTTTTCTTTTTTTTTTTTTTTTTTTTTGAGAGAGAGAGAAATAAGAGCTTCTTTTTTGGATCTTAGCCAAAAGAAAGAATATTAAGTCTTTTTAGGGAATAGATAACCCAAAAATATTTACCTAGTTTAAGTAACACACCAAATATTCCTCACAGTTGTTAATTATCTGGTTGGAAAACATTTAAATTTTTTATTTAGCATTTTTTGTCTTAATTATTTATCTTTTGGCCAAAATAAGAAAAAAATTACAAGTCATTTATTTATGATATACACATAAAATTTATTGTTGTGTTTCATTTTATTAAAGTGACACCAACAGTAGTAGCTGTAGTATATCTGTATTCCCTTAATTCAGGGTATATAGACGATACCCTAAGATTAGAAATGACATTTAAGTTATATTTTGCAGTGAGGTCAAGAGACAAGTGACTAATATATGTCATAGGAAATGAGCTTTATGGCATTGTTACTAATCAGAAATTTTCAAACAGAATAAGGTATGAATCCATACGTTGGGATTTATTCCGCAAAGACTGATGCATTTTGAATTTGGTTTTCCTCACTAAGTTTATCTGAACATACTCCAGAGAGGAAATATATCCCTGTAGAAAATTAAATATACATATTATTTTTCAGGATATATGAACCTTGTGAAAAACCACAATGACATTCTATCCCATTAAATGGTTTATCCTAAAGCAAAATGGTCTCTCTGTTTCACAAAAGGAAGTGGAAGAAAGTTTAGAAGTTACTTAGCTCAATAAATATTATGCAGCAAGTTTCAAAAAGATGCTTTTGGAAGAGAAAAGGCATTGTAACCTGGGAGAGAACACTCCTCTTTTGAAATGGGTGTAGCTGTTACCAAGTCCTTCCACAGGTAATCCAAAAGGTGCTTCCTTCTGATTCTTTCACCCCCGCCCCCCATCTTTCCTAGGCGTCAAAGAGCAAACCCACCCTCTCTTCGATATAATATCCTTAGTGAGTGTTATGCCTTATGCTAGGCCTTATTTCTTAGGGTTAAATAATCCAAGCCCTTTCATTTACTTTTCATGGGGTATAATTACCAGCATATTCTAGCTGCTTTAATCTGGATAATTGCTAGTGTGTGCGTCATTTTTTAAACGTTCGGTTGGCTGTGGTGTTTATAATGCTGGGCTCAGATTGAATATTATACTCGGTGGATGTGGTCTGACCAGGTTAGAAGAGCTGGGCACTCTGCTTTTTATTTACTTCGTCATTGTATTTCTGTTAACCCAGCATAAATTTGACTCAGATAACCTTGATAACAACATGATGCTCTTAGGTTTCTCATAATTGTATAATCAGCCCAATACCTTGACCAGTTACTATTATGCAATTATTATCATTTTTTTTTGGAAAGTAAATATAGCACTTATAGTATCTATTAAGTGTTATATTGTAGTAGACGATCAAAAGCATTTCAATCATTTTTGTGGCTTAGGTGCATAGTAGAGAATCTAGTACATAGTGGCAGCTCAATAAATGTTTCTTGAATAAATATTGCTAAATAAGATGTCTTTGAATTTTAATGTGTAATTTCTTAGCACTGTTTTAATGGAATGTTTATAGCAGATTTTGTAAGTATGATTACAGGCTCCCTTCAGTTTGCTGACATAAATATCATAAAAGACAAGATCAAGGATAGGGCTTGACGGCAATCCATCAGGGGCTCCGGAGAGCTTCAATTAAATTCTACGATCGTTCATCACTGCTAAGGATCTGATAGGGCTGCGTAGCATTAACAATATGCTGCCCTGAAAAAATACACAGGCTCTCGGGCATAGCCCTATTAATCAATACTCATGGGGTTACTTAGCTGTTAATTCATCTCTCTATCCCATTATGTATATCTCATTTCACCTTATACTTACAAAGCTATTATTTGAAATACTTTGGTGCGTCAAGATAAACTATGCCTTCAGCATTTACACAATTTGCCAACCTGGAAATGTTAGAATAAAGCTGCTATGAGCATTCACGTGCAAGCTCTGTATGAATGTCTCTTATTTCTCTTTGGAAAATATTTAAGTGTAGATGGTTTGGCCAGATAAGTGATTTGCAAAGATTTTCTTCCAGAGTATGTTTTGTCTTTTGTGTCTATTAATATCTCTCAAAGAAAAGAAATTCTTACAATTTTGTTGATGAAGTCTTGTTTATCTACTTTTTCTTTATGGATCATGGTTTTTGTGTTTTATCTAAGAAATTTTAGCCTAACCCAAGGTCAAAAAGATTTTCTACTAAGTTTTTGACTAGATGTTTTAAAGCTTTAGATTTTATATTTAGGTCTATGACCCATATGGAGTTAATTTTTTATATGGTGTAAATGTGAATTGAAGTTTATTTTTGGCATATAGATATCCAATTATTCCAGCAATGCTTTTGAAAAAGACCATCCTTTCTTGATGGGATTTACACTACACTGTTGTCACAAAGCAATTTATCACATATATGAAGGCCTATTTATAGAATATCTGTTTAGCTACATGTATTGTTTTCTGCAAAATAACTTTAAAAATGGCCACGGCGTTATTCAGGTTACATGTTTCTTCTTGAGTGAGCTTTTAGCTGTGTGTGTTTTTCAAGGGATTTTTCATTTCATCCAAGTTGTCAATTATTGGCATAAAATTATTCAAAATTATTCTTTTAATTCCTTTTCTACATATAGGTTCTGGAGCACATGACCTTCCTCATTTTTGATATCAATAATTTGTGTTTTCTCCCCCCTCCCCAGTTATGATGGCTATAAATTTATCTACACTCTTGATCTTCACAATTTAAATTTCATTGATTTTCTTTATCATTTCTCCCTTTTTATTGCTTTATTCTCTGATCTTTATTTTATTTCTTATATTTTTCTAGGAATAAGTTACTCAACTAATTTCTTCAGGTGGAGGTTGAGATAACTGATTTGAGACCTTTTTTCTTTTTGATACTTATAGGCATTTGATGCTTTAAATTGTTTTGTTTTGTTTTTTACAATATTGCTTTAGATGTAGCCCACAGATTTGGATATATTGTCTTCTAATTTTCATTAAGTTCAAAGTATTTTCTAAGTTTTGGAGGATTTCTTCTTAGATCTTTAAATTTAAAAGAATGCTTTCCAAATAATTGTGATCACTCAAATTCTTTCTGTTTTTATTTTTAATTAAATTTCCCTGGGATCGGAGAGCATGCTTGGTACAGTTTAATTTTTTAAGTCAATAAATCTTGTTTGTGGTCCAGATAATAGTCTGTCTTGTTAAGTGAAAAGATTGAATATTCTGCTGTTGAGTTGAATGTTCTGTAAACATCAATTAGAGTTGCTCAATAGCATTGTTTCTGTCTTCTACATCCTTACCAATTTTCTGCCCACGTGTTTTGGTCAATTTTTGAGGTGATAGTTTTGACATCTCCAACTCTAATTGTAGATTTTCTATTTTTTCCTTACAGTTTTATTCAGTTTTGCTTAATGTATTTTGAAATTCTATTGTTAGGTACAGAAATATTTGCAATTATTCTGTTCTCTTGATATATTGATTCATTTATAATTATAAAACGATGCTCTTTATCCCTGTTAATTTTCTTTTTTTTAAATATATTCATCTGATATTAATATAACAACTCAAGCTTCTTTTATTGTTGGCATGATATGTACTTTCCCTTCCTATTTGTTTTACATCATTTATGTTTTCATATTTAACAGGTAATTCTTTTAGGCAGTATCTAATTTATCCTTGCTTTGTGTCCCATCTGACAATATCTGCTTTTAAAAATGTATTTAGATTGCTTGCATTTAATGTGAATATCTATACAGTTGGTTTTACATCTAACATCTTGTTATTTGTTTCCCGTTTGTCCCATCTGACATTAATTCCCTTTGCTTTCATTTCCTGCTTCCTTTGGCATTGATTTTTTTTTTTATGATTCTAATTCATTTTCTTGCAAGTCATTAGTTATAACCATTTATTGTGTTATATTCATGGCTATTTAAAATTTATAGTACACATTTTTAATTGTTACAGTCTACTCTCAAGGGATAATTATGCCACTTTACATTTAGTTTATGAACTATATATTAATGTACTGCAATTATCCCCTGTTGCCTTTTGTCCTATGGTTGTCCTACACTTTAATTCTACATGTTATAAACTGAAAAGTTCATTGTCATTATTTTTACTTAAAGCAGTCATATATCTTTTAAAGATCTTTTAAGTGATAATAAAAATTCGCCTTCTAAAAAATTTACATATGCTGTTACAATTCCCAGCGCCCCTTGTTCCTTTGTGTAGATCCACATTTGCATCTAATATTATTTTTCTGTTGCCTAAAGGAATTTCTTCACTATTCCTTATAGTTCAAGCCTACGGCTGATTAATCCTTTCGGAATTTTTCTGACGGTATATGTTTTTATTTTGCCTTAATCTTTGAAAGCTATTTTTTCCGGCTATAAAATTACAGGTTGACCATTTTTTTCCTTTTGGTATTCGCCGCCTTCTGGCCTTGCTTGGCTCACAGTAAGACGTCTTCTTTCACTCTTATGTTTGTTTCACACAGAGCGTCTTTTTCATTTGAATGTTTGTAGGGCTTGCTCTTTTATCACTGATTTTGAACAATTGATTATGATGGGTCTTGGTGTATTTTTCTCCTGCTCCTTCTTTTCTGGAGCTTCATTATTCTTTAAGCCCGTATGCCGTTGTCTTCTCTTTGAGAAACTCTAGCTGCCTTGTCCTCCTGAGAAACTGGTTTTATCTCCTCAAATCAGGGAAACCCCAGGCTCCATCTGCATCTCCTCCCCGCGCCATGGCTCTGGGCAGTCCGCTGTTGCTCTCCTAGAGTCCATCTCATTCTTTCTTTGTCTCTCATACATAACTCTCCTTCATCGCCTGATGTCCAGTGTTTTGAATGGCTATTGTATATGTTTTTCTAGTTTTTATTTTCGGTTTGTTCAGAAGGAAAGATAAGCCTGGTTCATATTACTCTACTTAGAACTGAAGTCGAAGCAACAATGTTCTTCATTTTTCTTTTTTTTCTTAACTAATATACTTTTTTAAAGAGCTATTTTACGTTTAAAGAAAAATTGAGCAGAAGGTACGGAAAGTTCCCATATATCACCTTTCACCACCATCCCCTCCACACCCTTTCCCTTATTATTACTATTAATTTAAAAATATAGATTTTTATTGATTTTAGAGAGAGGAAGGGAGAAGGAGAGAGAGAGAAATATTGATGAGAAAAATGAGAGAGGAACATTGATCGGCTGCCTCCTGCACCCCCCCCCCCCCCCGCTGGGGATCAAGCCTGCAACCTGGGCATGTGCCCTGACCTGGAATTGAACCATTGACCTCCTGGTGCATGGGACAACACTCAACCAACTGAGTCACACTAGCCAGGTGCCCCATTATTATTATTATTATTATTATTTATTATTATTATTATTATTATTAAACACCTTGCAGTATTATGATAAATTTGTTACAATTGATGAACCAATATTGATAGATAATTGTCAACTAAAGTCCATAGTTTATATCAGGGTTCACTCTTGTGTTCTACAGTTCCATGGGTTTTAGAATATGCATAATGTCACGTATCCGCCATTACATTATCATGCAGAATAGTTTCTTGCCCTAACAATCCCCTATGCTTTGTCTATGCACCTCTCCCTCCTGCTCTCCAACATCT
Source organism: Miniopterus natalensis (assembly GCF_054644295.1). Classification (NCBI taxonomy): domain Eukaryota; kingdom Metazoa; phylum Chordata; class Mammalia; order Chiroptera; family Miniopteridae; genus Miniopterus; species Miniopterus natalensis. Next base: position 6,287,122 of record NC_142090.1, on the reverse strand, counting down.
GGCAACTACTGATCTTTTTACGGTCACCCTAGTTTTGCCTTTAGTACAATGTCATATTGTGGGAATTATAAAGCATGTAGCCTTTTAAGATTGGCTTATTTCACTTAATAACATGCATTTATGGTGCCTTCATGTCTTTACATGGCTTGAGACCTCCCTTCTTTTTGCTGCTGAATCAAAGTCCATTACACAGTTGCACCACAGTTTGTTGATCCATTAATCTACTAAAGGGAATCTTGGTTGATTCCAAGGTTTGGCTATCATGAATAAAGCTGCTATAACCATTTGTGTGTAGGCTTTTGTGTGAACATAATGTTTTCAGCTCACTCGAATAACTACTAAGGAATGCAATTGATAGATCATATGGTAGGATTATGTCTAGTTTTGTAAGATACTGTAACCCTATCTTCCAAAATGACTGTACCATTTTGCGGTTATGCCAACAATAAATGAGAGTTCCTGTTGCTCCATATCCTCATTAGCATTTGGAGTTTTCAATATTTTAGATATTTAGCCATTCTAATATGTGCATGGTGGTATCATATTATACTTTTAACTTGCAGTTCCCTAATATATGACGTTGAGCATCTTTTCATATGCATATTTGCCATCTGTGTATCTTCTTTAGTGAGGTGCCTATTCAGATATTATGCCCAATTTAAAATTGTAGTTTTTTATTTCTTATTATTGAGTTTTAAGACTTCTTTGCATATTTTTGGATGGTGTTTTTTTCTCTCCAAGCCTGTAGCTTGTATTTTATTTATCTTGTCAGTGTCTTTCACCAACTAGAAATTTATAATTTTAACAAAGTACAGGTTGCCAGTTTTTTTTTAATGGGTCATGTTTTGGTGTTATATCTTAAATGTCATTGCCAAACCCAAGGCCACCTAGATTTTCTCCTATGTTACCTTTTAGGGGTTCAGGATTTTTGCATGCATATTAAATTTAGATACATGATCCATTTTGAGTCATTTACTTTTTTCATGTGGATGTCCAGGTGTTCCAGTATCATGTGTTGAAAAGACTGTTATTTCTTCACTGAATGGCCTCTGCTCCTGTGGGCCTATTTTGGGGCTCTCTATTTGGTCTCATTGATCTATTTTTCTATTATTTCACCAATACCACACTGTTTTGATTTCTGTAGCTTTTTAGTAAGTTGTGAATTTGGACACTGTCAACCCACTGGCTGTGTTCTTAAATATTGTGTCACCTATTCTGGGACTTTTGTATCCCCTGTATAAACAATAGAATCAATTCTTGATTTATATCTACAAAATAACTTCCAGAAGACATACATAGTGGCCTATAAGTGGTAAAGCATTTCCTGTGTTTACTACAGTTTTATAATCTTAGTGGCAGATATTTTACTATTTACTGAGTGTCTATTTTGTTTTCCTTTTTACTAAATACATTGGGGTGACATTGGTTAATAAGATTATATAGGTTTCAAATATATAATTCTCTGATACATCATCTGTATATTACATTGTGTGCCCAACACTGACAGTCAAATCTTCCATCATACAAATGGGGAACAGATATATGAAAAGATACTCAACTTCTCTAGCTATTAGGGAAATTCACATCAAAATGGCAATGAGAGAGCACCTCACATCTGTTAGAATGGTTGTTATCAACAAGACAAGTAATAACAAGTGTTGGAGAGGTTGTGAAGAAAAAGGACCTTCATTCACTGCTGGTGGGAATGTAGACTGGCACAGCCACTATGGAAAACAGCCTGGTGATTCCTCAAAATATTAAGAATAGAGTTACTATGGGATCCAGCAATCCCTCTTCTGGTAGCTACCTGAAAATCTTGAAAACATTTATTTGCAAAGATATATGCAGCCCTATGTTCGTTGCAGAATTACTCACGGTGCTCAAGACATGGAAACAACTGGTGTCCTTTGATGGATGGTTGAATAAGAAGTGGTACATATATACAATGAAGTGCTACTCAACCGGGCTGAGCATCTATTTTTAAATGGCTTCCAGTTCACCAAGTTAGCTCCATCGCAGTCTAAGTGATTTTCTTCTCTGGCCTTATTTCATTTTCCCAGATCTGATTTGCTTTGTAAAACAGCAGAATTTTCTAACAGTGGTATTGATGTTGCCTTGACCAAATGAGATAAGTCTTCAGATTTGTTCCATTTATTGTGTTTTTTATTTACTGAATTATCCCCCATGGAGAACAATCCTGATATCACGGAAGAAGAGTATTGGAAATAAAATTTATGAAACACAAGCAGTTTTTTGAAAAGGCCCATTGCACTCATGCCGAACCAATGAACACTGAAATCACCATGTATTCATCCATTCATCAAATATTTTTGAGCTGCAGTGCAGTTACCAAACTGCCTGGATGCTTCGTCTGGACACAGAAAGATTCCCAGGGACTTCAGTGGGGATGGGACAGATCTCTCGGTGGAGCAGCAAACATTGATGCACCTTCTAGTAATTTTCAGCCCTAGAAATGCTGGGAGAATTTCTTTGGGGTTTCCTCTACCCACTTGCACATCTCCCTCCCCTAACCACCACTGAAACAGCCACCGCCTCTATGACAATCACAGTCACCCTGTCTTCCTGGTGCTAACTGAACTGTTGACGGAAATGGTCATTATGGGACCCCATCGAGTACTTGGACCAAATCCCCAGATATTTTAATAGGTGTGGCTCAAACACTAGGTGTTTTTTCAAAATCTCCCCAGGGAATTGTAAACTTAGGCCAGGGCCGAAAGCCATTGGGCTGGTCGTAAAGATCGATCGAGATGCCGCAGCAGAGCTGAGAAGGTTTCCAGGGAAACAGTGCATTTCCATTGTGCACTTGCTGTCCTGTGGTTTGCATAACATTCTTTGCTCAGACTTGAGTTTTTATCTCTGCACCTTTTTTCCACCAAGAATTCAATACATCACTCTTATCCTCAAACTGCCTCAGTTCAAATCCTGTATATGGCATTTCTTTTTAGGGGACTCTGGGTAAAATCCTGCAACTGCCTGAATCTTCATTTACTGATTAGAAAAGTGGGACAATGAGATATGTATCTCAAGAGGTTTTTGTGCTGTTTAAATAAATGATATCAGTACATAAAGTCCTTAGCAACATCCATGTCAGAAAAAAACACCCTTCAGTTCATGATAGTCTCTGATATCAAGTAGAAGCAGCAGCAATATTTACGAGCCAAATGTGGCTTTGGGTTCCTCCAAGAAAAAATTTGGGACAAAGAATCAGTCTTTTCATTTTAGACAAGATGTTCAAGTATCACTCAGAGAAAGCATTAGAAGGTGAAATGTACTATAGGTGACCAATTTTGAGAAGCATTAAGCTCTGAAAAAGCAGAATTTTAAAGTTGAGATTCTTCACAAACAAAATAAAATCCAAAGCAGTTGAATGCTTTTTCTAGTGTACAAATGGCAGAAATCTGAAGTCAACTGCCAAGATGATGAATGGGGAAGGTCTGATCTCTGAAGTCATCAGGAGTAATCAGCAAGGCCAGGTTTCATCTAGTGGATAGTGCTGGCTCCCATGTACTTCCAAATGCTCCAGATTAAGATAAATGGTCTGGAGTCCCTGGAAGCATGTATTCTAGAAAGACAGAGCAAGATGCATCGCACAGGTGCAGGGCCAGGCAGTGCCCTAAGCAGGTAAACCCCACAAGCTATCCCAGCTGCTGGGCAAACAGGGCCTGGACCACACATTTAGGTGGATAACAGAGTTACCGAGTTTTGCAGCTGTCTCCAGAAATTCAAATCCATTGCTGAAATTTATGACTATTTACTTACATGTTTATGACATGTGTGCTGTAATCCAGATTTATGAAAGAGGTGAATTACAGATGGTTTTTCACTTTATAATGCAGCTCTACCATATAAAATAGCATGCACTGCAGATTACTTTAGATCATGAGAGGCTGGCTGTGGGTTTGTCATATGTGGCCTTTATTATGTTGAGGTAGGATCCCTATGTTCACACTTTGCTGAGAGTTTTTATCATAAATGAGTGCTGAATTTTATCAAATGCTTTTCCTGCACATATTGATGTGACCATGTGATTTTTTTCCCCATGTGATGTATAATGTTTATTGATTTGTAAATATTGTACCAACCTTGCATCTCAGGAATAAATCCCACCTGGTCATGGTGTATGATCTTTTCAATGTATTGCTGGGTCCAGTTTGCGAATATTTTGTTGAGGATTTTAGCATCTATGTTCGTCAGGGATATTGTCCTATAACTTTCCTTTTTTGTAGTGTCTTTATCTGGTTTTGGAATTAGGATAATTCTGGCCTTGGAAAAAGAGCTTGGAAGTCTTGAATTTTTTGGAATAGTCTGAGAAGGATTAACTGTTCTTCTTTGAATGTTTGGTAAAATTCACATGTGAAGCCATCCGGACTGACGTGACATTGTATATAAAAAAACCTTAAAGACTCCACCAAAAAACAACTAGGTCTACTAAATAAATTCAGAAAAGTAGCAGGATACAAAATTAATATTCAGAAATCAGTGGCTTTTTTATACACCAATAATGTTTGTATAGTTCAATAATGAACTACTAGAAAGAGAAATTAAGAAAACAATCCTGTTTACTATTGCAACAGAAAAAGTAAGGCACATAACAATAAATTTAACCAAGGATGTAAAAGACCTGTGCTCGGAAAATTATAAGATACTGAAGAAAGAAACTGTGAATGATACGAATAAGTGGAAGCATTTACTGTGTTCATGGATAGAAAAATTTAGATCATTAAACCACTCATACTACCCAAAGCAATCTACAGATTCAACGCAAATCCTATTAAAATACCAATGGCACATCTCACAGATCTAGAACTAACATTCCAAAAACTTATATGGAACCACAAAAGACTTGGTCAATGGAACAGAATCGAGAGCCCAGAAATAAACCCAAGGCTTTATGGTTAATTAATATTTGACAAAGGAGGCAAAAACATACAATGGGGAAAAGACAGTCTACTCAGTACATGGAGCTGGAAAAATAGAACAGATAGGTGCAAAAAATGAACCCAGAACACCTTCTTACACCATACACAAGAATAAACTCAAAATGGATTAAAGACTTAAAAGTGAGACTCGAAACCATAAGAAACACTAATTCAAAAGAATCTATGCGCCCCTATGTTCATTGCAGCATTATTTGCAATAGCTGAGATCTGGAAACAGCCCGAGTGCCCATCAGGAGATGAGTGGATAAAAAGCTGTGGGACATTCACACCATGGATACTACGCAGCTGTAAAGAAGGGTCTCGTACCCTTTGGGACGGCATGGAGGGACCTGGAGAGTATTATGCTGAGTGGAATAAGCCAGGCAGCGAAAGAGAAACATCACATGATCTCACTTATATGTGGAATCTAAAGAACAAAATAAACTGATGAACAAAATAGGTCCAGAGGCAGGGACACGTGGAACAGTCTGACAGAGGTCAGAGGGGAGAAGGGAGGGGGGAGGCAAATGGATTAAGCAAAAAACCCCAGCATGTATGTATAACACATAGACGACACTGTAGTGCTAGCCAGAGGGAATGGGGGGTGTTGGTAGTTGGAGGTGGGCAAAGTGGGGGTAAATGGGGAAATAAGAGGCTCTGCTTTGGGCAGTGGGTGCAGGATGCAGTGTGCAGATGATGGTTTGTTAAGTTGAAACCTGTTTGGTTTGTGAACCAATGTCGCCCTAATAAATTCAATAAAATAAAATTATTTAGGTGTAAAATTTAAAAATATTCACCCGAAATTGTAGACTAAGCTGAAATAAAATATTCAGGACATTGTTTCTAGTTTCTACATATAATAATTCCCTTAAAAGGCCAAATATTGAGATAGAACAAGGTTAAAATGAGTTATTAAACCAAAAGTAAATAAAATATTTACAAATGAAACACTAGGGATGTAATTACAATATGGTGACTGTAGTTAACACTGCTGTACGGTATATATTTGAAAGTTTCTGAGAATAGATCCTAAAAGTTCTCATCACAAGGAAAAAAATCTTTGTATCTATATGAAATGATAGAAGTTAACTATACCTGTGGTAGTAATTTCACCACATATGTAAGTCTTCATTGTATCATATACCTAACAGTTGTGTTTGTCCATTATATCTCAATTAAACTGAAAAATAAAAAGAGAGATAATTCTGTGTAGGAAATAAATGTTGAAATCTGACAGACCCAACTGGAATCGAAATTTTACCACCTATTACACAATTACTTAATTTCTCTGACTCTCAATTTTTCCAATAATAAAAAGGATCTTTCAATAGCCACGTCAGAAATGTGTTAACAAAATTAGTCCCAAAGTTGCTGTTTGTGTAAGTCCCTAGCATAATTTCAAGCACACAGCAATTTCTCAGTTTATTATTTGCTTGCATCTCCCTTTTATACTTTCCTGTTTATTTGGTACATAGAAATGCAATATTCCTTCCCTTCTTTTTATTGCAAGGCTCATTTGGAAATAACTTTGGTATATAATATTTTATGAAAGAGGGTTAATCCTTGCAAGTAATAAGCAGCCTGTGATACTCTGTAGATTTCCCACAGGACCTGATCTTTGTAGACTCTGTCTGGAGCCAATACTCATTAGCTCACATACGCGTGGGGCACAGGCCTGGGACATCGGTGTCTGGGGGGGAGGCTCTAGGCACTGAGGGGCCACGGTGAGTTCATTGGTCTAAGTGGGCTGGGACCGGGGAGTCCTGGGTGTAAGAATCTATAAAATCAAGAAAGGTGAGACCACCTTGGCAGCATCTGCACAGCTGTGCCAAAGGCTTGTTTCTACCATATGTCGATGGCCTTTCACCGTCAGTCATTTATTTAATTAGTTCTCCTGTTACCCCCTAATCTTTTATAAGAATGGACTACTTACTGTTAGGTAACAAAGACTTTTCTATAAAGAAAAAATTAGGGAGCATGGAATCTGCATGTGGCCTTTACAATCAAGTCCAAGAGTCGAATGGTCTTCCCAGGAACGGAATGATTGGGGGTTAGAGTCTTACCAGGCTTGGGTGACAGGCCTAACTACCCTCAGCTTCTCTCGGGACCAAGCCTGCGGGGCAGGAGGCAAAGGATTGCAGATAAAGTTTGGCTTGTTGGCTTACAGGCGTGAGAGATTTCAGAGGTATTTACGTGTCTGACATCCTAGGTAGGAAATACATTTAAAATTTCAGAATATGTACTAATTTTAAAATTAGTACATATCGTCTGAGGTGAATTACATGCCTAGGGCATCATCATGACTGTAAAACATTGGGCTTTGCATCTGGTTAATTCATCACCTCTTGGCCTCAACTGTCTGGCTCTTATCTCAAGTGCATGTTTCCGCTACATCACATGCCCACCTGTTCTGTCATCAGAAAAAAAAAAAAAAAGTATGTTTGAGTGTGTTTGCAAATTAATATAAAGTCCTATAAAAATGATCTTGGTATGCACCATGGTTTCATTAATCTGTCAGGGAAAATTCAGTCCACTTAAAACCAAAATATTGACCCAACTGGCTGTAGGTGTTAAGTAAGCTACTAAAAGTACAGCATCACGATATTTATGCATATCAAATATCTTTAATGTACAGAGGGGAAATGTATTTGCTCCTTCCAAAGTAATTTTTCAATGCCCGTCGGTTTTTCTTTACTCAGCATTTGGTCACTGAAATATGCTCGCTGATGTAACATGGAGCTTAAGTCTATTTCTACCCGGAGAGTCACTGTCACCGCACACGGGGACCTAAGGGGTGAGTGGGCACACAGCACCCACACCCCGGAAAGCTTCTCTGCGTCGCTGTGCCAGGTGATGCCTGTCACCCAGCTGCTCATCTCGGATTCACATAATGCAAAACCAGCCGCAGAGTTTTGAGGCTAAGAGGCAGCATCGTGTCATATAAACACTGTCGCAGCCCCTTCCTGCTGCTCTCAGGAGCACATTTGCCTGCACCTTTATTGGGAGCAGAGCACCGGGTCCAGAGCTGCTTTTCCAGTGCAAACTGGAGGGCAGAGCCCCAGGTCCAGAGCTGCTTTTCCAGTGCAAACTGGAGGGCAGAGCCCCAGGTTCAGAGCTGCTTTTCCAGTGCAAACTGGAAGGCAGAGCACCGGGTCCAGGGCTGCTTTTCCAGTGCAAACTGGAGGGCAGAGCCCCAGGTTCAGAGCTGCTTTTCCAGTGCAAACTGGAAGGCAGAGCACCGGGTCCAGGGCTGCTTTTCCAGTGCAAACTGGAGGGCAGAGCCCCAGGTTCAGAGCTGCTTTTCCAGTGCAAACTGGAAGGCAGAGCACCGGGTCCAGGGCTGCTTTTCCAGTGCAAACTGGAGGGCAGAGCCCCAGGTTCAGAGCTGCTTTTCCAGTGCAAACTGGAGGGCAGAGCCCCAGGTTCAGAGCTGCTTTTCCAGTGCAAACTGGAGGCAGAGCCCCAGGTTCAGAGCTGCTTTTCCAGTGCAAACTGGAGGCAGAGCCCCGGGTCCAGAGCTGCTTTTCCAGTGCAAACTGGAGGCAGAGCCCCGGGTTCAGAGCTGCTTTTCCAGTGCAAACTGGAGGGCAGAGCACCGGGTCCAGAGCTGCTTTTCCAGTGCAAACTGGAGGCAGAGCCCCGGGTTCAGAGCTGCTTTTCCAGTGCAAACTGGAGGCAGAGCCCCGGGTCCAGAGCTGCTTTTCCAGTGCAAACTGGAGGCAGAGCCCCGGGTCCAGAGCTGCTTTTCCAGTGCAAACTGGAGGGCAGAGCCCCGGGTTCAGAGCTGCTTTTCCAGTGCAAACTGGAGGGCCGAGCCCCAGCCCAGCCCGGCACCAGGACAGCAGCTTCAGCCTCTCAGGGCCCAGGCCCCTTGGCCGCACTTTGGAAGGCCGGTGCCACAGGGGGAAAAAGCCACCTGTGCTGGGCCCACATGGTGGTTTGTAATCTACGGCAATAAATCTCACCATATATTTCATTTTTATACGTTTCTGATGAAGAGGTAAAAGTGCATCTCCTGCCGTTGCCGTTCAGAAATTGCTCATCTGTTGGAACGAGGGTGGAAGAGACCGCAGCTAAATGTTATTTATGGGGACATCACCGCTCCCACCCACCCGCCACCGTGGAAATGAGGGGGCGCGGCGCTGCTTTATTCACCGCGCTGACTTCCAGGGGGAGCCCTGGGGGGGCCCTGGGTGTGTGCGCAGGACAGACGCCAGAGAACCCAGAGACTCGGGCAAACCCCGCTTCCTTTCCTGTTGTTTTTAAATTTATCTTTACTTTTGAAAGAATTACAGGCGTCCCCGTTTTAAATTTTGATCACTCTGATCCCTTATATCCCTTTGAAATGGAGTTGGGAATGTCTTTGGCTGTCACACTTCTCTGCTTTTACGTGGTGCCTGGTACTTGTGAGTCAGTTAGAAAGGTTTGGATGCTCACAGATATTAGTGCGTACACAGGGTGTCCCCCCAAAAACGTATACACACTTTTTTTCTGGTAGCTCAACGTATGTTTCTTTCTTTTCAGATGTAACCCACTGGGATGAATAATTATTCAAAGTGTGTATGCGGTTTTTTGGGACACCCTTTATATTTAGATTTGTATATATAATATATATTTTTTACATAAGCTTAGTGTCTTATACTAACAAAGATGACAAAGAACACTGCTATTGTGTTCACTGGCAGATACGGACGACCTGGGAGAGGTGTGAACACGGGTCTCCTCCCTGGCTCCCCACCCCCATCCTCTCATTTCTTTGGTTCCCTCTTTCCTGGCTGGTTGACTTCACCCGTGGCCCTGTGGAAAGCACAGCAGCTAAGCTGACTCCCTGACTTTTCCCCTTGGAAGCTCTGCCGGTGGCAGCGTCCTGCAAAGTCACTCCTGCCCCCCTGCTTCATCCTGCGCTGCCCTGAGCTTCAGAAACAGGCCCAGGAGGAGCACAGATGGGGCGGGAGCCAGGAGGTGGCCCTGGAGGCAGGGGGGTGGCCCTGAAGGGAGGTGGCCCTGGAGGCAGGGAGGGAGGCCCCCCAGGGCCTCCCTGGGCTTGACTCCCACGCTCCCTTCTCTCAGCCACTTCCAACTGTTCCCAAAGCCCCTCTGTCCCCGGGGTCCCCTCTCCTACCCCAAAGTCCCAGGCCCTAAATGTGCAGGGACCTTAGCTAGGTCTGGGAATGGAGGTGGCCATTCTGATCTCCTCCCCCTTCCCCCAAACGTCTTTCTTCTCAATTCCCAAATCAGGTGCCTGCATTAATTCACATTCCTTATTTCTAAATTTTAAGGTTTTTAAAACAATTATATTAAGAATGGTAAAAGCGAGCAGCAAAGAATCTCACCTTTAAAAGAGCATGGAGCTGTCCAAACACGCTGACATAAAGTCTCATTGGTTATCAAACGATTGTCCAGAAGAGGGACAATTCATGCTGCCCCCAGATGAAGCCCGTGGGTACCGATTTCAGCAATTCCCATGTAAGCTTGGGGTGTTCATTTAGTTTTGGATTACCGCACGCAGTCCACGCATTCTTCATCTATGCTACTAGCAAAGCAAGGGCATAATGAAGACAGAAACATGCTTCCTACCTATAATTTTAGAAACAGAGTAAGTTTCTCAGCCAACTACAAGGTCATCATAAGAATATATACTTTTAATAACTGGGAGTTTTGAAATATAAAATTGGATGACATATTTCCAGTTGGTGAAATGAGCAATTCTCAGCAAAGTATCATATTTATGCACATGTGTGTGCATATGGTCATGTGCACTGGGAAAGAATGTGTAACAAATGCAGCCTCACCCTTCCCTTAGCGTGTTTCACGGGGCTCTTCAGAGTCGGAATTTCTCAGGGTTACCTCTGAGCGCGTCGCCGGGAGGGCCCAGGACCGAGACAGCCACACTCCGTTTCTGCAGAGCAAGGCGGGACCTAACTCCAGAGGTGGAAAAATAACAGAATGGAAAATTCAGTCCCGCAGCTCACTGAGGGGAGTAGCTTTATGACGTGGGTAGCATTCAATGGAATTCTGCGCACTGATTTTACGCGTAGGACAAGTCTTTTCAGAAAAGCATTTAAAATGCACTTCTGTAAAAACTTCAGAGTCAATCTACCTGCCAGATTAGAGCAGGCCTTTCTCTTTTCAGAGCCCTTTAAGATTAAAGGACTCTTTCTTTTTTAAATTTATCTTTAAATGTAGCTTTATTATTTTGCCAGTTTTATTGAGATACAGTTGACATACATCACTGTATACGTGTTTGGTGGTTTGATTTACATATATTGTGAAATGATCACCACAATAGGGTTAGTCTTTATTTATCAAATGCATATACAGTTCGACAAACTAATAGTAATAGGGCCAGCCAAACATTTTTGAGAAATTTCCCTGCAGGCTGTTAGTCGATTGATTTGTTGATGAGTAGTTAGACTAGTAGTCAGTTCATTGATTAGGTGATTAGTATTGTGTTCAGCCGTTATCAGTATGTTTCAACTACAGGGCCTTTCTTAGGCTCTGACCGGAAGGCTTGATGTAACAGTATCATGCACAAAATAAAAATTAATGAAAACAAAAGGCCTTGGGGCTTTAGTTCAATTCAGGCTGGCCGTGGGTCAGGGAGGTATTTGGGCTGTTCCTCCCTCTCTTCCAATGTAACGCGATGACGTTGGGCTCGACCAGGAGACTCACAGGTGGACTTCGGTCGCCTAGTTCAGGCCTCCGCTGCTGCAGCTGGGCCTCCAGCCCTGTGTGGGACAGAAATGGTGACAACCAGCACCCTGGCTGCGGGGAGCAGCCAGTCTTGCTCTACCACGCTTGGCGTTAGCTGCAGGCTTTCCGTAGACCCCCCTCCTCAGCTGGAGAAAGTTCTTTCTGTTCCTCACTTGCTGAGAGTTTTTATCACCAAGCCTCTTGCTTTTTGTCCAGTGTTTTTTCCTTCCTCTGTTAAGGCAGTCAAACAATTTTTAATTTTAATATCACAACTTGGCGAATCGCATGCATGGGTTTTCACATGTTAAAACAACTACATTCTGGATATAAATTCTGATTGGTGACGGTGTATTACTTTTAAAGAAAGTGTATTTCTGGATTTAATTTGCTAGAATTGTGTTAAGGGTTATTGTGGCTATTTTCTCTATAGATAGTAGCCTGAAGTTTTTTTTTCAATGTTTTCAGCCTGGTTTTGATATCAGAGTAATGCTGTCGTAAGAAAAAAGAACTGGGAAGTGTTTCCTTCCATTCTAGTGCCTTGATAAATTTGTGCAGAGTAGGGATTATTTCTTATATAAATGTTTGGTAGAATTCAGTAGTGAAGCCCTAAAGCAGTGAATTTTCTTTGTGGAAAGATTTTTAACTACGAGTTCATTCGGAACAATAAATATTGGCTATTCAGTTCATCTGTTCCATCGTTAAGTGAGCTTTGGTAGTTTGTGTCTTTCAAGGAATTTGTCATTTCACCCAAGCGTTCAAATTTACTGGCATGAAGTTGCTCATGGTGATATATTTTCTTTCCCATGTCTGTACATTCTGAAGTGATGTCACCTCTTTCATTTTTAATGTTAGGATAAGCATGTTAATTCTGTCTCTTCCCCCCCCCCCCTTAAGTCTTACTAGAGATTTTTCAATTTTAATGACTTTTTCCCCCCCAAAAAACCAACTTTTGGTTTCATTAATTTTCCTATTTTCTATATCTTTGATTTCTGTCCTTATAGTTTCTATTTCCTTTCTTCTACTTGCTTTGGGTTTCATACACTCTTCTTTCCTAGTTTCTTGGGGTGGAAGCTTAGGTCATTGATTTGAGAACTTTCATATTTTCACAATAAGCACTTATTGCTATGATTTCCCTGTATCAATTTATTTATCTGACATCAATTGTGTCAGTTTTGTCGCATCTGTTTTTATTTTTAAACTGAGCATGTCCTTTTATTTAAAATTTGTTTCTTATAGAAAACATAGAGTAGTTTTTAGCTTTTCATTTTTTCTAATAATTTCTTATTTCTTATTCAGTGTTCAGACCGTTTGTAGTTGATGTTAATATGTCTATTTAATTATCAATGTGGTTTTATTTACACCTAGATGCTTACTGTGTACATATGCCCCGTTTTCTCTTTGCTTCAAATTTTCTCTTCCCTTGTAAGTTTTTTTCTTATGTTTTCATTATATTTCCACTTTGTGTCTTATGAGCTATACCTCTTTATTTTCTTTTATTAAAGTGGTTTCTTTGAGGATTTTAATATACATTTTTAACTTATGAGTCATCTCCTAAATAATACTGTATCACTTCACAGTCATATAAGCAATTTGTACATTACTTTCATATTCACCCTCCCATAATTTATGTTATTGCCAAATCTAAATATGCTAAAGTACCCATTATATATTGTTATTATTTTGGCCTTAATTATTAGGATTTTAAGATTTGTTTATAACTTTTTGAAGTGGATTTACTTTTAATTTTCTGAAGTCAGAACAGATATCCTCCCAGTAACTGGCTTTATGATCACTGGTCAGCAAGAATCTTGACAAACACACTTTACTCCAGTTTATTTTTAGGTTTTTTTTTGGTGGTGGTAAGATATCACTTAGATAATTAAATCAGTCTCTTGAATATTACTTACATAGGTATTTGTTTCAGTTATGCACTTTGCTTCTTTGATGGTTACTCTAGAATTGCTTTTTTGGATATGATGTTTTATAAATGCTTTCTTCATTATAATATGGTTAATTTTACATGGTTAAATTATAATTTTCTGATACAGTTTAATATTTTGAATAAGTTTAATTATAAACTAAGGGCTAAACACTGTGCATACATTTTTTTTCTAATCTGTCATGACACCCAGTTTGACCTACTGCTGTTTAGTTGTTGAAATATTTTAACTATTACCACTTTGAACAGTTTTGCTTTTGTCATTATAAGAGTACAACCAGAATGTTCAAATGATTAAATGAAAACTAAAATACCAATGTGCTGCTATAAGGTAAGTACCATGGAATAGATATTTTTAGGAATTTAATGCTTGAGTATAAATTTATATGATTTTAGCTCTATGAAAAAAAGTGAATTAGTTTCTTCAAAAGCGCTGAGCACATTGATTTGAAATGTTGTACCTTACCCACTAGCAGCTGCAGTAAAACATTTCATTGCATAAAAGTCAAGAAAAACATTACCTGAAACTATGTTTAAATGAGCTAATTTTTCATTCAAACTATAGCCTGGCCATAAAAACCTAGGGGGCACATTTACAGCAGGACTCTGGATCAGGATTTAGGTCAACTCAAGGCCCTAGCTCTATCTGGACATCTTCCTCAAACTCACCATGTTTAATATAAACCTATTTTATCCTTAATACTTAATATTTTAAGGTAGGTTATTTTTAGGGCCTTCTGAGCTAGTGTGGCAGCAGAAATATCAACATTTCCTGAAGTATTATACAAAGATTAATTCTATTACATCTGAGTCTGATTCTCCTGGGTACATGAACATCACATAGAAATGCCTCAATACTTTCAGGCTCATAAAATCGCTATAGGGGGGCACAGCTTGGCTCTATGAGGTTCACTCTGCCCCCAGGAGAAACCACCAAAAGCAACATGATTGGAACTGTGCTGTGTGTGCTGAGAGAATGAACGCAGCAAGAACAAAGTGTTCACTCTAAGCTCAAATTTAGCTTCACTGTAGCAAGGAGCACAATGCGTGATCGAAACTGGATATTCACGATGACTGAACATAGCCCCTCTAAAGATAGCGATCAGCCTTGGAAGAAATTAAAAATGTAAAAGAAGAACAGTATTTACTTCCAAACTTGAATATAATATTTGGAAATGTTTACCAAGGTGGAGGGCTAAAGCTTCTCATAACCCAGTCTTCTTGCTTGTATTGGACTTAGTTTTCAGTGAATTTTCTTTTCTGTGTCTGGGGACCTAACCAGGAGGTAGGAGGGACCTACAGGATAGCATTTCTGGCCCTTTGCTACTCTAAGAAATAGGAAAGACGGTCAATGAAGTAGTTTTCCTCTAAAGTGATGATCTGCATTTGGGATTGTTGAGGTAGGAAACTGCAGGTGTGGTTCAGTCCTTCTGCTATCAGTTGGGTTAGGGTTAGGGTTAGGGTTAGGGTTAGGGTTAGGGTTAGGGTTTGAGTTAGGGTTTGAGTTAGGGTTTGAGTCAGGGTTTAGGGTTAAGTCTAGGAAGTTCCTTTGACAGTATCAAAAGCTTACCAGAGTTTCTTCTCATTTTATTCTAAGGTTCAGAAATATGGAATCATTCAGTCTTTTCTTTAAACTGACTATAATTTGAGGAGATAGTTCCTAAAACATATCTCTTCTAAAATTTCCTACAAAAACCCTTTGAAGGGACCCATTCTGCCCCAAATAACGTGCATTAGCATCTGACTCTCAAGGCCTCCGTGCTCTGCTATTTCCATCTCTCCAGTCTTATCTGTAACTACTTTCCGCCCTGGATCCTAAGTTCCAGCAAAAGTGAATCATTGCACTGCACTGCTCCCTCTTTATGCTTCTGCCTAACCCATTCCCTTTTTTTTTTTTGGTTAATCCTTGCCTGAGGATAATTTTTTCAATAGATTTTTAGACAGAGTGGAAGGGAGTGTGGTGGTGAGAGAGGCACATCAATTGGTTGCCACCCTCATGTGCCCTACCTGGGGCTGGGGAAGGAACCTGCAACCCAGGTACCTGCCCTTGACTGGGAATCGAACCAGCGACCTTCGGTGCTTAGGTGCCCAGGCCGACACTCTAACCATGGAGCCACACTGGCTAGGGCCTGCCTAAGCCCTTCTTTTCTTTGAATTCCTCTCTCTCCTGCTCAAACCCCTCCACAGAGTCCATCCTAATACCTCACGCATGAGGCGAAGGGGGAGAGTATCTCCCACAGTTCTCCAAGGCACATTTTTGTGACATTATAATCCTGTTTTCATTCTAACAGAAACTGTTTCTCTGTCTACTAGTGTGTAACGCATAATATAAACTCGATGAACCTACTGAGCGAATGCTAAATAAATTGGTGATTAAAATATCTGGGAGAAAAAGAATCGCCTTAGGACTCCAAGGGCAGAAGGTACTTCTGACAGTGTCTCAGTTGCTTTTGGAACTGGCACTAAAATATTCCCTTAATGCAAACCACGATGCCGTGAGACTGTGATAACGAAATCCCACAGACTGGGTAGCTTATAAACAACGGGTATTTATTTTTCACAGTTCTAGAGCCTGAGATGGAGGTGCCAGCATGATTGGATTCCGGTCAGGGCCTTCCTCCTGGCTCATAGCCTGTGTCCTCGTGGTGGAAGGAGCCCCGGAGCCTCGCCAGGTCTCTTGCTTAAGGCACTGATACCATTCGTGAGGGCCGCACCCACATGAGCCAACCGCTTCTCAAATGCCATTGTGCTTGGGGGTTAGGATTTCAACATATGAATTTGGGGGGGACTTTCAGATTATAGGAGGAATGAACTTTTAATGATTAAAGTAATGACAAAATTCTAAAGAAAAAAGTATACTTGCATGGATAAAAATGTCAAAAATTATTTCTGTTAAAAGATCTTAAATTAAACAGAAACCGATTGGGAAAATTAGCATTCAACATGATGAGACACTGTCTTTAAAATAAAAAGCATTTACACAGTTGACTTAGACACAGTTTTACTCCTGAAACTACCACTGTGGCCGTGGACGGGGGTTGTCCACTGATGGGGCACCCCTTTGGGGCTTAAAGGGTCATCTGCTTTCCCCAAAACACATGGATTCAAAAATAAAGCCTGAGGATTTTAGGAAGTAGGAATGGATTCTGAGAATGAAATCAATAACTTCCCACCACAGTGGGATTGTGATTGATTTTTTTTATCTTTCCTGTTCTTTTCCAGGTTATCAGATTTTCTGTAATAACCAGGAATTATTACTTTTATGACCATAAAACAAATTCTGTGGGTCTGCAGTGTTTTGAAGAAATAAAATAGAGTTATTCTTTTAGCTGTGAGAGAGCCCCAAACAACTAACCTTGAAGGCGCCCAACTGAGGGCCATTGCCTTGAGCTGAGGGTCTCAGGACTTTCAATACCGGTTCTCAACAGTCACCATTTTTTCCTGCTGCTCTCACTAAGTTCTCAGGAAAAGCGTATTTCTTGGAGAGATACATTTTAGGTCAGAAAATGCAGACGAGTCATAAGCTAAAATGTATGGATCTGTGTTACTTTGGTTTGAAAGAAATAACCTGCATACAGATGTGGAAAATCCTTACATCATTTGGGAAAGATTTTATCTTGCAAAGAACATGCAGATTTTTTTTATGTATCATTTTTTATGTATCATTTTTTTTATGTGTGCATGTGTGTGTGTGTATGCGTGCATGTGAGCGTGCGCATGGGCATGTGCCAGCCACTTATACTCTTTAATGTCTTCACACAGACAATAGGTGTGTTAGGTGATCTTTCAGGTAGGTCCTCTTAAGCTCCCACATTTCTAAAAGGAAGAAAGGCATCAGGTCCCTTTCTTCTCTTAGCTTCTCCTGTGATGACAAGTGAGTGGATACAGGAAAATAAATAATTTGGGCCAGACTATTGCTAATGTTTTCAGTCCAATCAATGTCAAAGTCATCTTTCCTTGACCTTGTCACTGAGTCAATAGTAAAAATAATTCAGAGAGATTTCAGCTTTCAGGTTTCAAGTCTTTAAGCCCGAAAGCCTCCGAGTATCATAAGCAAGTTTTAGGGAAAAAGCGATAGTTATCTTTCCAAGACAAAACACAGGCAACTTTTCACATATTGCACTCTCTGGTCTTCACCTGCTCCAGGCTAACCAAAAGGTGCTGGCGCCAATGTCATTCAAATGCCTGTTGCTGCAATTCAGGACCTCAGGGTAGCTGATCTCTCAAGGACAGGACTTTATGAGCATTTGTGCCCATCTCTTAGTGTTTGAGTAGCAGTGATACAGTTTTTAAAATTTTCATTTGTTAATGTAGGTATAAATATACCTACTCGGGTGTTATATTGTGACACAATAATTTTTTAAGATTACCCTGATACACTGGGAATCATGCTTAAGCACCATTAACTTAAAAGCATCTTTATAGGTTTTTCATGCTATTTAAAGAAATGTAGTATAAGTTTAAGAAAATGACTCTAACTCCAGAATGTTCTTGAAAAAGAAATTTGATTTTCTTTAATCACTGATGTCTGGAAAAGATATGCCTTTGATAAAGGATGGTCAACTTTTAAAATTTCTTTATTTAAGGCAGCATTACCCAAAGTTCAGTATTTTTTAATTAATACCTTGACAATATTTGCCATAGACTCCTCCTATGATTACTGTTTTCAAAAGTTTATTTTTCAATTTGTTTAATAATAAACTTTGTATTTCCATGAGTAAAAACTACTTACTTGCAATATAGGTAAGTGTAAAAATACATGTATAACCAGAAATGTTATACATGTGTAACCAAAGAATACTATCGACTTATGAAAATTTTAAAAATAAGTAAAACAAAGCAATAATGCATATAATTAATTTCTGAGCTGCAAATTAGTTCTTCAGTAAAAGCACTGAAAAAAATAGGGTTAGTTAATCACTCATAATTACACAGCACATTGTCACTTCCTTTGAGATAAAAATGGGGTTTAAAGTTAATTATGCACAGCTACTTCTAAAATTTTAATATCAACCAGCACATCTATGTAGTAGAAAAACATAAAGGATATTTACCCATTTTTCCAATACTAAAAGTTAACTCTTAATCAATCATAATGATGTGAATGGTTTTTATTCAACAAACTTTTATTTGAAGGAGCCATCTGGAAGGCTATTCAGGATCCGTTTTGCAGAACAGGTGGTTATTAATGACTCCTAGTTTTATGAGCATCAATTCATGGTGTTTAGGATATTTGCAGGATTTTTTTCTGGTAAGTTAACGACACTATAATTCAAACCATTATATTTGTTCATTGGCAGACAAAGAGTGGAGAGGCTTTACCCCCAGGGCTCTGCCCTTTTTGGGGGGCTGTGTAGTGCATGCACAAGGTTAGCACAGTTATTTGGGCCACGCTGCTAAATCCCAGGGGGCGGTGTGATGACACCTAGGCCCGCGTGGCTGTGAGTCCCCGCCAGGGCCAGAGCAGGCGTCCAGCAACCCCTGGGCCTCTGCGCTCAGCTCGGCCACCCCTGGGGGAGCAGAAGTGGGCTCAGGGACCTCGGCGTCGCCTTCAGCTTCATGAAGCACAGGCCTCAGCTTCGGGCAGGGGCTGGCCTTGCTTGGCGGGCGGCTCCTCTCGTCATTTCATCTCGGCTGGCCCCGTCCCTCCCTGCAAACTCTAAGGCAGGGCGCTGGGCCCTGTGTCCGGTGTGGGCGCGGGTGCACCCCGAGCGAGGCCAACTCAAGCCAGGCATCCAGCAGCCTCGGAACCTCCCCCTGGGCCGCAGCCCCCCCTTTCCACCCTGCCCGTTGCCCCCTTGCTGCCTTTCAGCTCCTGGCCCTGCCCTTCCAGGTGTCCCCAGCCCCTCCGTGCTCGTTACCTGCTGCAAGGTCCCCTCGCCCTCTGCCGTTGGCATCGAAACCATTACAGCAAGCAGCCATCATTTAAATAACTGTGTGTCTAGTAAACTTTTTAAAAAATGTTTAACCGGCTTCTAAATGGGGGGGCTGACAGCATTTACTGTCTCTCCGTTCTTTTCAGCAGATGATCCTGAGCGTTTTCCTTGTAAAGACAGGAGTTTCATTTCGTAAGGGAAGCGAGAGGCAGTGACGTTCCGCACGCTTCATGACTTGCTCACAGCCACGGGTGTGAAACAAATCGGCAGGCGAAGGGAGAGAAGCGCGGCTGCGAGGCGCGGCCAGCGGGGCCTGGGGCTCCCGGCTCTCGGCCGGCAGGAGCGGGGGGCGCAGCTGGGGGGGCGCAGCTGGGGGGCCTGCAGGGCCCGGCCGCCCGGCGCAGCGGGCCCTGAAACATCGCCCTCCACTCCGGGCGGCTCGCCCACCAGGGGCCCCCTCGCTCAGCCATGCCATCGCCGCTGGCATACACACGTGTTCTGGAAATTAAAACAATAAAGTCAAGCCAAAGATAAAATAAAACCTCAGATGCTTTGACTCCACACCACCCTCCAGCTAACACTATCCATTTCTTCCCTCCTTTATAGAAAAAAAAATCTCTTAAAACTGTGATCTGTCTTCCCTGCTTCCAGCTCCTTCCATCGCTTTTCCTCTTTAGTTTCTATGACATTATTTTTGAAATCCGATGAAGCTAAATTTTATTTTTATCTTTATTTTTATCTTTATTTTATGACACTATTACAAATGTCCCCATTCCTCCTCCTTTGCTCACCTCTACCCAGCCCCGGTACCCCCTTCCCTCCGGCTACACACACACACACACACACACACAACAACTTTCAATAATTTGATCAGTAACTATATGTTGCTTATTGGCATATGTGTTATAGGACTCTAAATTTTAAAGGAAATTTCTGTAGCTCCTAACACTGGTGTGCTATACACATAGTATATAAGCAATAAAATGTTTATGTTATGTTAAGGAAAATTGTTTCATCCTGTTAGGCAATAAATATTGATCAAGTGTCTGTTTTCACGCTTCTAGATGATTGCCGTAGGTTGACTGCATCAACAGCCCCCCTTGGGTGCACTTCTGGAGCCATAGCCTCTGATAGTCCCCTGGCAACACTGACTCTGGGCTTGGCCAGTGGTTGGGCTCATCAAACACCTGCAAAGTTAATATTAGTAGATGATTTTTAAAAAGCTTACAAATTTCAGTTCCTTTTTATAGAACTCTGTGACTACTGTGAGAGACACCTATGCTAACCCGCTGTAAGGATTTGAGGGACAGAGAGAGAGGAGCCAGGTCATTCGAGCCCAGGCCATCCCCGAGCAGCTGGCCCTCAGCCCACCAGCCAGCTGGCCAAAGACACATGAGCAAACCTGGCACAGACCAGCCAGGCCTATAGACCCACGGGCGTGTGAGAAATAATAAATGATTTGTTTAAAGCTACTCAAT
The DNA here is from genome assembly GCF_054644295.1 of Miniopterus natalensis. Taxonomy (NCBI): domain Eukaryota; kingdom Metazoa; phylum Chordata; class Mammalia; order Chiroptera; family Miniopteridae; genus Miniopterus; species Miniopterus natalensis. Next base: position 6,266,196 of record NC_142090.1, on the reverse strand, counting down.
TCTAGGTGATTTGTTAACCAACAGGAACTGACTGATACAGTGGTGATGGAGCACTAAAGAAAACACAAGGAAACTCTGCCCTCATGATAATTACTTTCCAGTTTTCAATATACGTGATGTCAAGTGGTGATAAATGCTATAGAAAAAATAAAAAATAGGGAGATTTGCTTCAACACGGTTAAAGGATGTGTAGCCAATAAATATTTCCTATGTGAAAGAAATAAAAGTTTTCACAATTGCCCCTTTTTAAAAGAAAATTTTTTTCTTTAGTATAGTTTTAGATTTGCAGGAAAATTGTAAAGATAGTACAGGGTCCCCATACACCCCGCAGCCAGCTTTGCCTATATTAACATCTTACTATAATATGGTACCTCGGTTACAATTCAGGAACCACTGCTGATAAATGATTAAGCCCATACTTCACTCGGATTTCCTTAGTTTTTACCTAATGTCCTTTATTTTTTTTTTAGAATTTTATCCCAGATATCATATTACATTTAGTATTCATGCCTTCTTATGATCCTCTTTGCTCTGACAGTTTTTCAGATTTTTTAAAAATTTCTTTTCAAGTTTTTTATATGGAGCACTTCCTGAATTTGCATGTTCCACCCTGCCTCAGGGGTCACGCTGATCTTCTCTGTATCGTTCAAACTTCAGTACACGTGGTGCTCACGCAAGCACGGATTTCCTTGTATTGGATGACCTTGACAACGCTGAGTTATGGTCGGGTATTTTGTACAGCGTCACTCAGTTTAGGTCTGTCTGATGTTTTGTCATGATTGTATTAGGATTGTATGTTCTTGGGAGGAACACCACAGAAGTGAGGGGCCATTTTAATCACATCGCACCAAGGGTTTGCATGGCCTGCATGGCTTCTTAGTGCTGATTTTAACCTCGGTCACCTTGCTGACGTGTTTGACAGAGTTTCTATTTCCCACCTTCTGCATCCTGCAGTTTTTCAAAGGAAGTTACTATAAGTAGCCAGAATGAGGGAGTGGGCAGATATATTTCACCTCATTGAGGGTAAAGTATCTATTTAAATTATTTGGAATTCTTCTGAATGAGAAATTTGTCATTTCTCCCTCATTTATTTATTCAGTTATTTTTATATCAGGATAGGCTCCCAATATTTTTATATTTTGGATATAACCCAAAGTATAAAATTTTTGGCAGCTGGGAGTTCTTTTAGTTGGTTCTTATGTCTCTTTGAGAGGTTTCCATTATTTATTTTATTATTATTTTATTTTATTATTTTACTTGTGTGTGTGTGTCTATGTAGTTGGCATTTCCTTTCTGGCATTCAAGATGATCCAGGAGCATCCTGTATGTTTTCTAGAATCAGACATTTTCCTAGGAGTGGAAACTTGGTTCCTTTTATTGCAGAATGGTATTAGAAACTAACATTTAAGTGCTAGGTGTGCTCATTGCTACCAGGGCCGTGTTGTTTCTGGGTCCTCTCAGCTCATAGAGCAAATATATGTGTGCACACAGTTGCCTTTTCAGACAAGAAAATATTGCCTGTATATTAATCACTGTAAATATATGCTTAAATTAAAAATTGTTTATTTTCCTATATACCTCTGTAGGTTTGTTATTCCAAATCCCAGTAACTGGAAAGATACTTTATACCTTCAAGAAACAATCCTTAAAATCGCATGTTTAGAAGAAAGGATTTCTTCCCCATGAATCATCTTTATTAGCACTTGGTTACTGATTTATTGCCCAGCAATAGTATTTAAGGTACAGTTGGGGGACCTAATGCCGGAATAAGTTTCACGAGTGGCCTGATTTGAAAATCACATGCTGGGCTCGCCACCATTAGGTGTAAAGTCCAAGTAAGAGAGTGTTGAGTGAAAATTTGGAACTTCCCCTAAGGGTTCCGTGTGTTGGTGCAGGCTCTGTTTTCCGCTTCCTTTCCACGGCTATTCTCTGTCCACCATCACTAAGTTTTCTTTGGGGAAGGGAAGTGCTCCTGTATTTCTAGGCACCTGAATATGACAGAGGATCTGGGAAATGTGAAACTGAATACAGGTGGATCCCTCAACGCATAACCAAGTGCTCTTGGCAAAATCTCGTCTCTGGTACAAAAAAATTAAATTTAAATTAAATTAAATTAAAATAATAAAATAAAATAAAATAAAGTGGGTGTGAACATCCAAAGAAACCAATGAAATCTTGAGACAGCTGCCCAGCCACACACTTCCTGAAATGAATTACGGATCGATGATGGAATTGAAAAGAGAGAAGTTAATGCTGAAAAAATCCTTCAACTGTTGTTTAAGGGATCAAGGGAATGAAACACCCTCGGGCTGGTAACACGCACAGCCAGCCATTCCATCTGTCATGCCAGGGCTGAGAAGCAGCGCTGCTAGCCTGACCGGGAATCTTGAATTTCCTTAACGAGGCCTCTGCTGGAGAATCCCAGGCCCTTCTGGTAAACCGGGTTCAGGGGCCTTCAGCTGCATTTGTGTTAAAGCGGTTATAGATATCTAGCATTTTGATAGAGGCAAAGGGAGCCTGGCTAAAGGAGAATTGGGCGTGGCACCCCCCAAACCTGCATTTCCACTGCTGCTCAGCTTTGCAGGCGCGGGCCAGGGCCCTGGGCTTCCAAGTGGCTCATTCCCACTCCGAAGTGATTGCATTAGACAGCTGGTGACACTCCGGTCCCCCTCCTGGCGCTGAGGTGCCTGCACTGCAGATGCTGGTGACTGAAAGCAGCAGGAGGGACGGCCTGGGCGGTCAGGCAGAGCCCAGAGGGGGCCCTCACAGCCGCGATGACTTCTAAATGCGGGTATAACCATCAAAGCGACTGGGCAAGGAGGCTGCTAGTGGGGTCCCCTTCTCCCTCGCAGTCACTCCCAGGGGGATCTGCTGCTGCTTCAGGCCCCGAGAGCCCGCGGTGAGCTTACCAAGCAGTTGGCAGGAGTTAGGCTGGTGTTGGCAAGCTGACGCCTGCCTGGAAAGTCGCCCCGAAACAGGGAATCAGTAAAGGGTGGGGCACAGTTAGGGCGCTGGAAGGTGACAGAGCCGCTGTCTCTAAGGCACCATTGCCAGGGGTCACACGTGGGTGTCCGCTTTTAGCCACAGAGCATAAGCTTATGTACACACCAGATCCGAAGGTGTGGGCGAAGTAGTGCGCTCTTTATAAGAAAAAGAAATCTCTTTGATGAGAATTTGAACTATAGCGATCAACCTAGGAGCAACATTTAACTCCTGAGCAGAAAACTTTAAAGAGCTTTATGCTTCCTTTCATTTGGAACTTCCATATGGGAGTGTGTGTATGAGCTAAACATTTGTGAATTGTGAAAGAAGCCTGCCTTCCTTCCTTCCTTCCTTCCTTCCTTCCTTCCTTCCTTCCTTCCTTCCTTCCTTCCTTCCTTCCTTCCTTCCTTCTTTCCTTCCTTCCTTCCTCCCTCCCTCCCTCCCTCCCTCCCTCCCTCCCTCCCTCCCTCCCTCCCTCCCTCCCTCCCTCCCTCTCCTATGCAGAATAATCTTACTCTGGACCCAAACTTGAATACCACACTCATCTAAATTTTCTGTGTAACAAGTGGCCTTACAATCAATAGAACATCTTCATTTGAGAGGGACGTTTTTTGCTATTGATTGTAGTTCATCAAAGTATTACATCCAAATAGAAATAATATTTTCTTCATAATAATTTCTAAGTCTAGGAGATACACGATTTTCTTTATATCATTTTACCAAATAGGAGACATTTTAAAAAGGAACTAATCGATGGTAGTGAATGACATATAGGACTTTTTGAACTGAAAAAGTGCCATTGAATTTGGTGATTAGATAGCTGATCTTGGATGGAATCATTTCAACATTATCTTGGAGGCTGAAAAATCATCCCCCGAAATGTGTCTTTCCTGCTTCCAAATACACGTGATTATATTGCAAGTTTAGAGCCAAAAAAAGGAAAGTGGCTAAGGAATGAACAGGTGGTGATCAAATGGAGAGAGCAACCAAAATGATTCTTCCAAAAACTTGTTAATAAAAAAAAGCGGTGGGCCAAAGATTGAACAGTACCAACAAATAGATTCTTTAGAAGAAAAAATGCGTAGAAATGATGAGATTGAAGATGAGAGAGGAAGTGATGAGATGAGAAGCGGAACTAAATTTAGGAAGTTTTCCTTGCGGTTCTATGGGAGGGAGAGAAGCATACAGGATGAATGAGTGGAGGAATTTTGGAGACAGTGGAGTTACGGAGAAGCGCCGAGGCGATGAGAGAGCTCGGAGAAGCTGGCTTCAAGGTTTCTGTATTTTCCAGGCCTTAGAGTAAGTGGGGAAAACTTTAAAACTTCCTACCACATTACTCCTGAGGATATCAAATTGAATAAATCGCTGGAATGAGAATCCCGATCTCGGGCTCAGCTTTAGGGGACAGGGGTGTCTGAAAGATTTGGGGGCCTGCAAAATGATTTGGTGCAAGTTAAGCCAGGCTGGTTGGCGGTGGAGTTTGCCAGAGAGTTGTGGCTGCTGGGTTTCTTTTAGTTTTATCTGACTTTTCTAGCTGTCCTCGGCAGTTTGAAAGGGGAGCAGTGAAAACAGCCTGTCCTGGTGACTGCGTGATCCTTTCGGACTGTATTTTCTCGCCTTTTGTTGCACGCCTTGGAATATTTTGTTTGACGCTTATAGGGAAGCAGACAGCGAGGTACATAGACCTTTAGGGCGGAAGTTCACGTCTCTCAAGTCCGTAGTTGTGCTGGTTGAAGGATGTTGCTGCTGTGAACGCCAGAAACTGCAAATTGATCCAGTGACTTTCTCCCCTTTGGCTTTGAGCATCTTTTTGGGTAGCTCTCCCAGCTCTGCTAGAGACTTGGCCCAGTGTCCTGATGAAATCTCCCTCTCTGGAGGGCACATTGGGCCCCTGTTTGGGGACTTGGTCTTCATAGTATTTTTGTTCTTCCCGAGAGTCCAGGGACCCTAGGCCACTGTTTCCTTCCCTAGTGCAATGAGTGTCACCCAGTGTTCTCAGTCTGACCTTGAGACACTGTCCCATAGACATGGAGGCTTTTCCATTTCCCTTTAGGTGAGATGTAGAGATTGGGCTGGGCAGAGCTCCCTTCCCCTGGCTGAGATGGAATTCTACCTTTCAGCCAAACTGTGAGCCTTTTGCTCACTTGAAGCCTATATAATTTTATTAACCGATATCACCCCAACTAATTTAATTTAAATAAAAAGAGAGAAGTAGAACCATGTAGACAAACAGCTCTAAAAATCTTCGAAAGGCCCTCTAAGTCTTTACTGACTAATAAGATGTGTGTCAAAGAGTGAAACTCCATGAAGTTAAGCAGAGAATGGCTGTAGACCTGAGAGATGAATACCTTCCAGGGCTCACATCGACAGGAGTGCTGCTTAAGTCCCAGCCAGCCAGGTCACTCAAGATCACCTTCACTGGGACACTAAATAAGCCATATCTAGTAGTAAAAAAACGCACACAAACAAACAAAAAAACTGGAATAAAGGTCATTCTAGATTTGCCCAATCTAACCTTAGAAAAAGGCTCGAAAGGAAGAAACTAAACCACAAGTAACTTAGCTGTTGATCAGAACAAAGCCCAACACTCTTTAAAGGAAGGGTCAAATTGATTCCAGAAAGCATGGCATGAATATTTATGGGAATGCAAACACAGCACACACCTAACAGGGTAAAAGTTAGCAATGTCTGGCCTCCCATAAGAAATTTGCTGACTAAAAAAGAAGCATGAAAATAGTGCAAATAATTAAGAGAAAAATCAATCTATTGAAACCAACTAAAAACTGACACAGATGTCAGAACTAGCAGACAAAGATATCAAAATAGTTATTTTACCATGTTCCATGCATTCAAAAAGTTAGGCAGAGACATGAAAGATATAAAATGACACAAATCAAACTTCTAGAGATGAAAATAACAATGTGTGAGATAAAAAAATTTCACTAGATGGAATTAACAGAATATTAGACATTGTAGGAAAATGACTTATGAACTTGAAGGTATAAAAGTAGAAACTACTCCAAGTGAAACACATAGAAGAGAAAGGAACCCAAAATAAATAATTGACAGACCATGGGTAAGCTGTGGGACAACTTTAAATGGTCTAATACGCATGTAATTGGAATATCCCAAGGAGGAGATTGTAAAGGGAGAACAGAAAAATATTTGAATAAATAATGGTTGAAAATTTTCCAAATTGATGAAAATTATAAACCCACAAATCTAAGAAGCTCACAGAACCCCAAACATAAGAAACTTAAGAAAAGTACACTAAGACCCTTCATAATCAAATTGTTTAAAATCAGTGATAAATAGAAAAACTTAATGTCTTTTTATGACTTTTTATGTACAGCACGGCAGAAGGAAAGTAAATTTCTCTGTTTCATAACAATGCAACAAGAAAGACAACTGTTTTCTTAAGATCAACAAAATGAATTTTTGAACAAAAGGACTTAGCAGCACCATTTGTTCATTACAAATTTATTTGGTAATTGAGGTGACCATTTGTATTAGTTAATTGGCTTTATCTACAGGAAAAATAAACTTTTCATATCTTTATAATGGAAGATATATATATATATATTTGCAATTTGGAGAGAGGCAAGATGCAGGTGAAGTTAGGCACCCCTGAGCCCACGGGCCTGGTGAGGCAGGGGCCCTAGCTTCCTGATGATTACATTTCAAAGCGATGGTTCCCAGGGACTGGAGAAACGCAGAATTAGTTGTAAAGCTGGTGAGAGACTTATTTGGCTTTTAAAAAAGATTAGCATACATTTCAAAGAGGTATTGAAAGAACTTACACATTTTCTCAAGTAAGTACCCTAAGGAGGAGACAAGGAGTCTCTTTATTTTTGATGGAGAATTAAGCCTCTTATTTTAAACTTTTATTTACCATTACACTACCTAGATGTTAAAATTTTGTTTTACAACAAATTTATTGCCAATTTCTGTTGAGTACCAAAAAAGCCCTAATCTTACAGTGTTATAAAATAGAACAAAAAGCCATATGCTGTATGTATGATAAAAAATGCTGATTTAAAAGTCATCTGTTAGTCTAAATTGCTTCACAGTGGGGTTTTATCATTCAAGTGAAAGATTATATTTAAAGTAAAGTGAAAAAAAGATATTAGTTATACTTCTGAAGGCATTTTAACTTAACATCTATCAACATTATCTACATTCTTGTCAAAATACATATTTTAAGATCAAGGGTAGTTTGTCCAATTTTTGGTAATGAACTCTTCCACTAAAAACAATAAAAGTTGATGGAAGAAATGTGTTTTGTAAAAAAAATTATAAACTGTTGAGGAATCAGAAAGACAATGGGAAACTCCAAGGCCCAATATTTAAATAAAGTCCTATCAGCAGAAATAGAAACACTAAATTTATTTTTGCCTTGTGGGCATTTGCTGATCAAGTTCTCCAGGGCTTTGATTTGATGGCATTCCACAGCAAGAGAGACAGAAGTTAAGGCCCAGGACCAGACAAATGTCTAGAGCCTATAGGAGTCTGTTTCTAAATAAAGCTAGAACTTTATGGATCCAGAATAAAATGAGCAAACCTCCTACATAAATTTTAAAATAACTGTGCTTACTCTCTAAATATATAATGTCAAACACAAAATTAATACTGTGGTAGTTAGCTACTTATTAATAGTAGGAAAGGAGCAAAGGGAAGTCCAGACGTTATAGACATGTTCCCTGCAAACCACTGGGGGAAGGGAATTAAATAAGGGGGAGATAGATGCATGCCCAGTAAAGCTGGGGTGACAGGGAAGATACTTACCTGTCAATCACACCTGGGGACAGAGATAGTTGGCCGTGTCCATGTTTTAGTTGATTTCCTAGAATGAATATTTTGTTATTTGATGCATGTCCATAAAATCATTTCCAGAGACTCTAGATGGCTGTTTTTTTGTTGTTTTTCTAAAAATAATTTTCACCAGTTTTGCTGGGAAATAGATCTGTGGAGCTCCTTACACTGTCATGCCACTCCCTTGCATTCTTATGAATTTAATTTTTATATTTAACCCTTTATTGTATCTGGACTTTGCTCCCCAGATGGCTACTCAGTGATCCTAACTCAATATTGACATCTTCGTCTAACTGATTTAAAATGCCACCTTCATCATATGCTAAGTTCTCCAATATATTTGAGTCTATTCTCTGGATTTAAAATATTCTTCTCTATTTGTAGGTAAATCTAGTAACGTGACCATATTCCACCTTTTAAAGTTCTGAGACTTTATTATAATGTATTTTACTATCTGATGTGACCGGTTCCCGTCAACATTATTATATTTTTAAAATTTACTGCCTAATTTTACTTTTTTATTTTCCCCAATAAAGTTTAGAATGAGCTTCCTCAGTTTTATAAAAATAAAATACATATTATTACTTTTATTGTGAGTTAAATTTATAAATTAACTTGGTAGTGTTGATGTGGTAATGCTTCCTGCCTAAGAAAATTGTATGGTTTCTTTTTATTTACTCTTCTTTTGAGTTTTAGTAGTGTTCAACATTTTCTTCCTGTATCATTTACATATTTCTTGTTAAGCTTATTTCTAGATAGCTTATGTTTTTTGTAGCTACTGTAAACAGTATTTTGTTTCTTTGTGTCATCTTCAAAAACATTTTTTCTTACCATATTCTTTTTTATTTTTAGTAATAATTTTTCTTTCTTTATTTTTAGCCATAATTTTTCAATATATTCTTACCTTGCTTGGTTAGTGGTATCTTCTAAAACTAGAAATTTCTAATTAATTTTTCATTTTTAACTATATTGGCTCATACCTATAGTAAAATGTTAAGTATGGGATGAGAGTGTTTTATTTTTTCCTATTTTTAATGAAATGCTTCTAGTATTATATATACATGCATAATATATAACATAGTGTATCAAATTATATGTAAATATACAAATAATTTACGGTTCTCAGTTTTCCCTATATTATTGAATGATTTCTATGTAGAATGGGTTTTCAGTTTTGTCGAATGCCTTTTAAATATCTATGAAGATAATTGTGTAATTTTTGTATCAGCTCTGATTAGTATGAAAATAATATTTTTGCCTTTCTTAATATTGACTCATCCTTGCAATCTGGGAATAAACTCTGAATATTCAAATATACTACAAATTTGTGTTCCAAAAGATTCTAATTAGCGTTTTGGCATCAATATTTATAAGTATGATTAATCTGTCGTTTTGTGTGTGTATGTGAGAATCCTACAGCAAACCTTAATAATTATAAAACAACAGCCAAACACACATTCACACCCATAAGGTTTTTTAAAAAAATTCAAAAAATTGACTTATTGGTAAAGGCACAGAAGGGGTTATGCAAAGAGAAGCTTACCCCTTACTTTGGGGCAGGTGTCAAAGGGATAAGTAGGAATTTGAAGACTGTAGGTTAGAGGAAGGGAAGACAGAAGGAGAGAGGGTCATGGTCTAACAAATTTAGAAATTTCTAGCCTGAAGAAAAATTCTGAGTGGGTGTTTGTGTGGGGAACTTGCGAGTACTGAGATACCCAGTATAGTTATAAAGTTTGCCTCACTCCCCTCTCTCACAGTGTGTACTCTCTCCCCCATAATGCCTAAGCTTTCCCTTTTAAAAAATATATCTTTATTGGTTTCAGAGAGAGGAAGGAGGAGGGAGAGAGAAACATCAATGATGAGAGTCATTGATCGGCTGCCTCCTGCAGGCCCCCTGCTGGGATCGAGCCCGCACCCCGGGCATGTGCCCTGGCGGGGAATCGAACCTTGATCTCCTGGTTCATGGCTCTATATTCAACCACTGAGCCACCCAGAGGGCCACCTGAGCGAAGGGCAGGGAGTGGAGAGGCTCCGGGCCTCCCCCCCGGCCCCACTCGGGTGGGGAATCGCCCCATAGAGTCCCAGGGCAGGACCCGGCTGGCAGCGGAGCAGAGTTAGGAGAGGTGGGCGAGGAGCTGAGGAATGAGTGCGAAGCGGACCATCTCATCCTGAAGTCTAGAGGAAGGTGACGCTTGGAAGGTGAAGAGACACAATCAGAGCTGTGGACAATCAAGTTTTCTCTTGCACAGCATTTAAAACTGTAATGGCACACTCATAGGCATAATTTCATTTGAACTTCATAGGAGTTCTGGGTGTTAGGTGGAGCCAGCCATGTGATTACTTTACTTTCTGGGTGAATATCATATTTGGTGAGGCATGTTCCTGGTCCAAGGTCACTAGTGAGTGGTGGAATCGGGCCTATGGCTCGGTCTTCTGAATAGCTTCAGCTTCATTTTTCATAAAAATTCAGACATATCTAAACTATGTGTGCCTAAGATAACTCTTCTGCAGTTCCCTTTGCCTCCAGCCTAACGTGGGATGGGTCTGACAGTTTTCAGCTGTCATGAAAGTGAGGTAATTTGGGGGGACCTTCCTGGTGGTGACTGCACAGTGCCAGCTGAACAACCCAAATTAAGAAGTGCGATTGATCCATGAGAAAGAGGTTGATCTTGATTTACTAAAACTCTGATTATACTTCCGATGCCATTTCTGTGCCAATTTAACGCCCTTCAAAGTATTTTCCACTGCAATCAAAATATGTTCATCTGCTCCCTTGCTTTGAAAAATGGTGATGCTGCTAAAAGTGATTCAGTGGCGATCTCTGATCATTGCCAGTTTGACAGGCATGGATCAAAGAGGAAGCAAGTTGCTCAATGGCTCAGTGAGCTGAACTTTAAAATGTGCTTCTAGTCGCCTATGAAATAATGCTATGCATGGATGACACCTTAGGTTTCCACTTGGCCACTTGGAGTGATTAATGACCAATGTCGCAGGCCTGAAAGAAAAATCGTACTGATCCTAGATAAATGCGCAGCATGCTGACTAGTTTCCCTAAGCAGCACTTAAGTTTTTTATTTCCTCCTAGAGTAAAGCTATATTTTTAATCCTACCAAGAAGTGAGAGCTTATTCTGGAGCCTTAAAGAGCTTTATCAAAACTATAATGTGCCTCTACATTATATTTTATCTCCATATGCCCCACCCTGCTTTTAGATTCCCCATCCTGCATTTCGGAATGCCTGCCTGTCTACAGTAGAACGCACCTGACAAATGGACTCTGACATATTTATGGTACAGAAACAACCCCAGAGTGTGAATGGTAAACTTTTTGATTATAAAGGATACGAGTACTTTAAAGCTCCGTAGGTTAAGAGGGAGACTAAATGCCATCTTCTGAAATGTATTATTCTTTTCAGTCGTATACTCATGCATTTTGTAAGGTTTTAAGCTGAATAGACAAATTATCTTTACATAATCTGACCCTGAATTGCTAGCTCTAGGAGACTTGCTACAATTAAAATATTTTTTCTTCTCATTTTACATACTGGACTATAGTGGGCTTCAGCCAGTGACATAGTCAGTTCAAGTGAGGCGAGTGAATTCTGCCTGAGACAATACCTGAACCACTTGTAAGGTTTACAAAAAGGAGGATCTACAGGAACATTTTTACCTTTCTGTATATAGCGAAGCTAACCTATTGCATGCTAATGAACTTTATACTGAAGGAGGCCAGATGGCCAAAATAATGGTTTTATTCCATGCTAAGAAAGAAAGAGATTTTGTTAGCTCTCTTTATTTTTGAATTATATTTTCTTAATAAAGGAACTTTCACCTCCATTAAATGCACTAAAAGTTGATTTACTTAAAAATTAATTCCAATGTTGCTAATTAACATGAAATACTTTAAAATGAAAATAACTGCTGTAAGACAAATATAATTGCTTATTTTCATAAAGCATTCTTTTATTTTTAATGAGAAACTCAAAATCTATTAAGTTTATGTGTAAATTAACAGTAAGTTTCTTGTAAAGGCAGCAACTCTTAAAGAATATCTCATAACGCCTGTGGAGTTTAGAGCTGCATTTTGCATTTGGGTTCACTGAGCAGACAACTTGGTCAAAGCTAGAACCAAGTCAGATCTGCGTACGCAGACTTGCAGGCTGAACCCGCCTTTGAAACACAGTATTTTGTTGTTTTTGTTTTTTCCTATTGCTTCTCCTTAAGAAGGGTTTCTTAGCAGGATCCATACATTTACAGTTCTATCACCTTTAAGACAAAAAATTAAATTTAATGTTCACTTTTGAATTATTTTCAGGACAAAAGCTACTGCCTGTTTTTGTTTGAAAGTTTGTGTGTTTCTTTGTTTCCTTCTTTCTTTAATTGTCTTTCGTTTAATCTGATGGTGCTTTGACTTCAAAATATTTCTTCTCTTAGCCTTGGCAGTTGTCCTCGGGAAGAGGTAGGAAAAGTCTAAAGCTTAAAACAATGCCTCATTTAAGTGAACTTGGGCTTAAATAACTATAACAGGAAGAAACACAACACTCCTTTTAAGAACTGAGAGGTGGGTTTTGCTTACAAGGATGTTTCACAATAGAGAAATTAGGTCAAATTTAGAAAGGCCCATTTATATAAGTAAATATTTTTGACCAAGGGCAAAATGTATTTCCCATATTACATTTTGAAGAATAATTTTTATTTTTTATTGAAATGAGAATTTGTTTCTTTTCTAAAGTCAACTTTTTGAAAAAATTCTGTGAATTAGGTAATAATGCTGCATTATTATAGTCATTGTGGTCACGTACATTTTTATTTCCTACTGTGTCGTCGTTCCCTGCCTACCCAACCCAGCCCAACAGCAGGTGGTATAAACCTTCATCCTAGAGGATGGGCTTCTGTGTTGATCTGAAATAGACCCGCCGGTAGAATAAAAAAGTTGTGGGACATTCACACCATGGAAAACTACTCAGCCATAAAAAAGGAAGGATCTCTTACCTTTTGCAACAGCAAGGAGGGACTCGAAGAGCATCATGCTGAGTGAAAGAAGCCAGCCAGAGAAAGACAAGCACCACAGGATCTCACTCATATGTGGATTCTAATGAACAAAATACACTAGCCCACAAAGTGGAGACAGACTCATGGACATATGGCACAGACTGACAGCTCTCAGAGGGGAGGGGGCTGGGAGCTGGGTGAGAAGGGTGAAAGGATTAAGCAAAGAATAGGAAAGACTCATGGACACAGAGAACAGTGTGGTGATGGCCGGAGGGCATGGTGGTGGGGAAGGTAAAAGAGGGTCGAGGGGTAAATGGTGATGGAAGGAGACGTGACTTGGGGTGGTGAACTCACAGTGCAATATAGAGATAATGTAGTATAGAATTGTACCCTGAAACCTCTATGCTTTTATTAACCAATGTCACCCCAATAAGTTCAATGTAAAAAAAAAAAAGAATCTTATGAGCTCCATTTACATTACAAGTGAACCAAAAATCAATCTTGCTTCTGTGGGAAACGTGCTTAAGAAATGGTGGGCCCTCCCGGCCGGGCGTGGCTCAGCGGTTGAGCATTGACCTAGGATCCAGGCGATCGGGGTTCGATTCCTGGTCAGGGCACATGCCCGGGTTGCGGGCTGCAGCCGACCAATGACTCTCATCATTGATGTTTCTCTCTCTCTCTCCATCTCCTTTCCTCTCTCTGAAATCAATAAAGATATATTTTTAAAAAAAGAAGAAAAAGAAATGGTGGGCCCAGGTATAACCTGCTGTGTGGTGTCCTATAGATTTCTAGTCCCATGCAACCGGGTTCTACCTGCCTGGGACCTTGACCATTCATGTCATTTTGCCAGTTTCCTTTTCCCAGAGCAAGGCCTTGGTGGTCCCATCCCAGCCATTTAAAGCTTGGAAAATTGCATGGGAATCTAGCAACACACTTCCCCGATACTATTTTAAGCATTATGACAGATTATAGATCCTCGCTGATATATTCTAAATGAAGACAGGGCTTTCTGAACATGGATTTTATTTCATTTTTAAATTTTATATCTGTGATGTGAAGCTGGAAACACAGCACCCCTCAAGGAAAGACTCCCTCTGGCTCTCAGACACCGCCTCCTTCCCAGGGCCTGGTAGCACCTTGATGCCCACGCTAGAATTCCTGATCCTAGACCGTGAGAGGAAAGGGGTCAGCCACAGGCTGTGCCATGGTGCACCGGACGCCCGTATTCAATATCTAAGTTGTCTAAGGGGGATTTTTGTCATACTTTGGCATCATCTCATTACCTTTCATCTCATTCCAAATAGGAACACTCAATCTAAAATGGAGCTGAAAAATCATTTCTGCTTTACTAACATTATGTGGATCAGGAGTAAGTGTCGCCTATAAAAAATGCCATCAACAGAATAATCACTACCCAGACAGCGAACACTTGCATCGTGTTAACTGTGTATCAGGCACTATTCTAACTGCTTTACATGCATCGACTCACTTTGTCGTCACAGAATTTGTTAACTAGGCACAGCCCCATTTTAACAAGGAGGAAGCAGAGGCACAATCTGGGGCACATCTCCTATGGTCGCACAGCTATTAAGCGGTAGAGAGGGTTTTGGACCCAGGGAGCGCACAACCGAGGGCCTGTGAGCTTAGCCACGTGTTACACTGCCTTGGGACAGATTCCCCTTGAATTTAGTCTATTGGGATTTTGTAGGTGTTGTTCTCAGCTCTGAGATGCTCGTTCTCATAAAAAGGGAAGCATGCACTTGCCGCTGGGCCAGCCGTGAATGAAACATCTAGCTGGTGGCAGGAAGAAAGATGGTATTGATATTTCCAGTCTCCGTATGACCAAAGTAAGAAAGCACCAAGCGTCGTTACACAAACTGTCTTCAGTGGAAGCCAAGGCCTCTGATTGAACCAGCCTTGCTTAGGCCTTGAGGCCCCAATTTAGCAATAAATGGGGATAAACTTTTGCTACAGGGAAGGTAATTACGTGTAGCAAGATTATGTTGAGTAAGCTGTTGATTGGCAGCAATCATCGCCATGCAAAATAATTATGGCAGGTAAAAAAGGCCGAAGTGAAGGTGCTGCGTGATTCAGTTAATAGAAATTAAATCCATATAGAATTTGAGGAAAGGTGAATGAATCTACAGTGACGGAAGGCAAATCAGCATGTGCCTGATGACAACTGGGACTGGGGGATGGGGAGGGGTGTAGGCGAGGATTACAAGCGGACACAAGGACATTTTTAGAGCGACGTACATACTTGTTATCAAGGACATATACGTTAGACTCCTAAAGCTGTCCACTTTGAATATGCACGATTCACTGGATATCAATTGTGCCTCAATAAATCTCTAAAGAAACCTAAAAATTTGAAAAGAACATGAAAAGCACAGGCCCAAATGGTGTAGGTTGTCCTGACTCATTGGCCTCCTCCGGCCCCGTCTGGCCAAGCTGGTTCCTTGTGTGTCAGAGAAGCCTGTGGGCTGGGAAAGCTCCCATGAGGTGGCTTTCGTGCTCCTTGAAAGGCTTTAATGGCTTTTAGGGAGAAAGTCGGGGTAGGCTGGGAGGAATCCCGTCTCGCGTGGATTTCTGGTCCCCAGCCTGCCTTTCTGGCTCGGGCACTAGCCCCGTTCATGTCCCAGGGCCCCTCAAACAGCCCATTTCTTCATGTGGCAGCCCTGGCGCGTGCGTGCCGGCGGATCGCCCCGCCACCAGCACTGATCGCCCGGCGTGTGCACCGTAGGAACGGGCCAGCGCCGCACGGCCCATTGCTCCTTAACACCCTGTGTCCAGCTCTAATGGGTGCCTGGCAGCAGACGCTCTGAACATGATTTGTATCGTCTCATTTTTGCTTATGGCACAAGAGTAGCTTAGTGCGTTTATTGTGCATAGTTATGAGCCCAGCTCAGGTAGGCAGGTTTTTCAGCCTTTACACATAAGGAGGAGAGCATCTTAATTTTATTGGTGTTGCTAATGCTGTTAACAGCTGTCCTGACAATAGCTTTTATGAGAATAAATGCTTCCTGACAAAAATGTTCTTATTAGCAGAATCCCCAGAAACTCAGCATCAGATCAAACCAGGCTGAATTTGTCTCCTGCTTGGCACATAATCTCCTCTAAAGACTTATTTAGGTGTCTGTCTCTCTCAGGACGGCCTCGTGTTTTGCAGTCAGAGTCCTGCTCGAGCAAGCAATCTCAGCCAAGGCGTGCGCACAGCTAGACTGAACACCTAGTGGTCCTTAATGTGTGCAAAAATACAGCCCTGCCCTGGCCAGTGTGGCTTAGTGGTTAGAGCATCGGCTTGTGCACCAAAGGGTGTCGGGTTCGATTCCCGATCAAGGGCATGTACCTGGGTTGCAGGTTTGCTCCCCACCTGCTGGTTGGGGTGCATGCAAGAGGCAACCAGTTGATGTGTCTCTCTCCCATCAACGTTTCTCTCTCTCTCCATCCTTCCTTCCCTCCCTCCCTTGCACTGAAAAACAATGGAAAAAATATCCTCAAGTGAGGATTAACCAAGAGTAAAAAACACAGCCCACAGGGAAGTGACAGTAAGCTTTACTTCTGGGAAGTGACCAAGGCAACCTTTGCCTCTATGATCTCTACTGTCATTCTTTCCAAGGCAGAAAACTGGGCCAATTGTGCTTTCCAACCTGTTATGTGTTACCCTTCTTCATTATTTCCTTGACTTCATGGCACATAGAATTATCTGTCACTGAAAATGTCAGAAGGCCATGCTTTTATTTTTTTCTAGCAGGTACAAAAAAAGTTAAATTTTATTCTTACCTGTTTTTCTTCTAATTCTGGAAAACATATGAGCAATGCCTCCTTGACTGTGCAGCGTTTCTGTCTGCCCTGAGTATTTTCAGCTTTTCTTGAATTCTTTGTTTTCTTTCCTTTAGTTTTGGGAGTTCCGGGCAATGTTATTTCTGAAATATTGTCCATGAGTCATTTTTCAAGCCTATTAGGAGAAGTCATGCCAAGTTGCACACTTTATGCATCAGGAAAGGGGATTTCGAGACGGGATATTTGGAAAGTACTCCACAATAAATTCTCTCTCACTGCAAGGTCCATTCGTCAAATGTAGAGAATTGTTGGAAGCGCATAAATAAAAATAACCCCTGACTGAGCAGCCACAAATTTCCAGTATAGTATAAATTAACATGAACACCCAGATACAATGAAGGGATGGATGTAATACAGCCAATAAAGTGCAGATATCTTAAAACTAGTAGGAATACAGAAACAGAAGTGGAAAAATTAGTGTATTATGAAAAAGCAGAAGTTCAGGGTAGAACGTTCCAGAGAGATCCCCAGTGAGTACTAGAGAGAGATCATTGACCCGCATGAAATGTGATGTTTCCAGCTCTGTAATAGGTGTCACCATAGAATAATCAGTCAGAGCCTCTTGGTACCTCAGCCACTCCCTGAGTTTGAGTAAAGCACTTTTGCAACTGGAACCACATGTTTCACGCACAGAAACCTCCTTAGAGCAATGTTTACTCTTCCAAGGCGTGCCGCATGAAATGGGACTTTCTTGGGTTCTTCCAGTGGGTCTTAACTAAAAAAGAAGTGTTAGGCTCTCATTAGGCACCATTATAACATATTAAGGTGTCCCAACACATAGACCCCAAGTATGAAATTATAACCTTGTTCTTGGTGGCCAAGGCATGGAAATAGCCGACGTGTCTGTCCTTCAATCGGTGATTAGATAAAGATGTGGTACAAATATTCAGTGGAATACTACGCAGACTTAAGGAAAAAGGAAACACTGTCATTTGAGACAACATGGATGGACCTTGAGGATATCATGTTAAGAGAAATAAGTCAGACAGAAAAAAATCAAGAACCCTATGATTTCACTCATGTGGGATATAAAACTGAAAGCAACAAAATAACAAATGAGAAAAAAACAAACCTTATAGACACAGTCGATAGCATGGTGGTTACCAGAGGGAAGGGGGGTGGGGGCTAGTAAAGGGTAAAGAGAGGCAAATATATGGTGACAGAAGATTTGACTTTGGGTGGTGGGCACACAGTGCAATATACAGACGATGTATCATAGAATTGTACACTTGAAACCTATATAATCTTAATAACCAAGGTCACTCCAATAAATTTAATTAAAAAATGATAAAAGTGGAACCTAGTTAATTACACATTGATAATGTGAGATAATTCAAAATAGCCTTAAAATACCAAGTGTGTTGACATGGAAATAATAGTTTAGAAGGACATAGAGTCTTAATTATGTATTTTTTAAATGTTGCTTGACCTAACAATTCCTAAAAGAAGGTAACCACAGAATAAATCTTGGAGAATAAATAACTGTAAGGAAGTCTGAGCTGAGTGTTAATCTATTAAAAGTTTTGTTTTGTGCTATAAAATAGGAAAGACAAAAATACACCCACACACTAATTCCTGACTTTATAATTTATTGTTCATATTGTACCTTAGTCATGTTCTTGCTTAAACATCTTGCAAAGTAATGATTTTTTGAATGGGAGTTTTGTCTTTTTACACCTGTGTGGACAGAATCATTTTATTAGAACACAACTATTGTGGTTTGTAAATGTAATTCTATTTCTCGTTAATCCCTCTAAGAGGCTTATTGCTTTTATTTGTGTCTCTTTTGCAATTTTTAACACCCTGGAGATCTTTTCCTCAACATAGCCTAAAGTAATTCAGTTTTAAGTATTCAAAGATTTAAACCTTAATGGCAAAACATTTGGAACTTTTCGAAAATCATTTTGCATAAGCATCCACATTTTCCTGACACTTAATGATTATTGATGTTGAAATGCAATATCATTAATAAAGATCATAAATAAAACCACTTATAGAGGAGAGGAAACTAAAGTTGGAACAGGGTCCCAGTGGGATGCATTATTGAGTAAAAATAATATTTCCTTAAAATACATAGGAATTTCAAATCAGGATTATTTTTCTTATTAAAACTGTTGGAATATGTTAAATATGCACTTTGCCAAAACATTCAGGAGCAGAGGAAAGAGCTGGGCCTATGCAATTTTGACGTTTAATAAACCAAGCCCATTATCAGGGTCCTATCCCTTCCTTTTCCACCTCCATGGATCTTAGACCCTCTTATGTCTCCAGTTCCATCTAACAATTGTCTTCCCCTTAGAGAAGAAATAACTATAATCTATAATCTCTATTGTTGTTTAAAGCTGTGAGAATAGTCCTAAAATATGGGGCATTTTACAGAAGCTTGCTCAATAAACCTAAGGTGTCAGAAATAGTGTTCTCCATCAAGACCCACTTCTTTTGTGTAGAGTTATGTCTTCAGAATGGGAGAGGGAACATGATGGGTTTGCAGGAGTGTGGGGCAGGGTCTCTGCTATATTTCATTGGCAGCTCTTAAGTGTACATGGGACACTTTCTAGATATTTTTTGATGTTACTGGTAAAATTTGCTCATTTAGGGATAATTCAGAATAACCTTAAAATTTTTCCTATTTTTTTTCTTTTATAATACACAATGTTAGGACTCTGAGATAGTTTCAACGCGAGTGCACATCAGTCCAGACCATTCTGAGGAAGTGTTCCAACAGCACAAGTCACGCTATGTCACCAGGCCTCAGTGGGCACCAACTAGAGTAAAATACCAGCAGTAAGCACCTGGACAAGAAGAGCTGCTCACTCACTCAAGTATTTGACGAGCGCCCACCATGAGACATGCACTGCGCCCAAAGCTGCCCACAGTGGGGAACAAAACCAAAGCTTTTGAGCTCAGGGAGGTGACAATGCAGGTGGTCCTTAGGTTTCCAACTTCTTGCCACAAGCCCTTTCTTCTCCAGGCATCCTCCTTGCCCCCTGCTTCTTTTGATTACTTTGTTCAACCTCTTTTGGAAACCCCCGCTGGTTTTTCCTTGGACCGCCTAGGGAGTAACTCGGAGCCGACGCGGGAGCCGAGGCGCGGCCCTCGTTGCCCTGTGATTTCTGCTTTTCTTCGTGACCGCTCCGCTCTTGGTTCATCTTTCCTCTGAGGGAAACTCAGCTGCCCTGCGTTAGGCCGACGATTCACAGGCCTACGGCAGTCATATGTAATGTTCTATTTCCATTGATTTTTGGTTTCTCAAAATAAATTCCCCATTTCCTCTCCAAATAAAGCTTCGGTGTCCTTACGTTGCCTTTCTCAGTTCTAGTTTCCCAGGCACGCCGGTGTCCTCACTCTTGAGTCCAACACAGAGCTTGGCATCCGGCATTTACAACTGCCTTGGATTTTCAACCTTCCCCTTCTGCCCTTTTTATTAAACATAACGAAAAACCCTCTCCTTGACTGGAGAACCACTAATATACACAACATACAAGGTATTTTTTGGTCTTGCTCACACCAGTCAAGATAATTTTGAGTTCTAGTCACATACTTGGAATGAAAAAATCACCAGCTTTTTATTCAAATGGGAAATGATTCCGTAATGTTTATTAGGCTTCCTAAAAGGCACATGGACGTGCACACTCATGCACACACACAAAAACACACACACTGTTCAGAGATCTTACATACCCACAGTGGAGACTTTTTACTCCATAGTTTCCCTCAATTCCATAATCCACCAGCTGAGCATCACTGTTCTACCCAGTCAGTCATTACTTAGCCTGCCTGATCCATGCTTTCATCAGGTTAATTTTTATCTGAGGTTCTTTTTGCTTTGTCGTTTGAGGGATGACTTCCAGGATACCACATTATTTAGCCGTTGGGTCTCCTTAGGCTCCTCCATGTTTTGACATTTTTCCTGACCTTTCCTCGTTTTCGATGACTTTGGTAGTTTTGAAGAGTACTGGTCAGGGATCCTGTACCATGTCTCTCGATTTGGAAGCGTCCAATGTTTTTCTCATGATTATACTGGGGAGAAAAGACCGCAGAGGTAAAGTGTCCTTTTAACCCCATCGTGTCAAGGACACAGACTGTAACGTGACTCGTCACTGTTGACGCTGACTTTGGTCCTGTGTGTCGGGTTTTTCCATTGTGAAGTCACTCCTTTCCCCCTTTGCATGCTGTCGTCTTAGGGAAGAAACACTATGAGCAGCCCACACCTAAGGAGTGGGCGTATCTACATGAATTATTTGGAATTTTCCTGCTCAGGAGATTTGTCTATTCAACATTTGTATATCTTTTTAATCATCTCTATAAGTGTGAACTCTTGGATATTTATTTTATACTTTGGGGATAATCTAGTGCTATTTTATTTCATTGCTCCTGTTGCTCTGGCTTTGGCCTCTAGGGCCTCTTTGTCTTAGATACAGGGCTCCTATATCCTATAACATAACCCAATGGTTGTGAGGTGTTTTGTTTGTCTGTTGTTGTTTTTATATATAGTTTTTAGTGATTTCAGAGGGAGGAAGGGAGAGAGAGAGAGAAACATCAATGATGAGAGTCATTGATCGGCTGCCTCCTGCACGCCCCCCACTGGGGATCGAGCCCGAAACCCAGGCGTGTGCCCTGACTGGGAATCAAACCTCGACCTCCTGGTTCATAGGTTGATGCTCCACCGCTGAGCCACGCTGGCCGGGCTGTCTGTTTTATTTTAAAGCATTTTCTTCCTTTCTGCTACTATCATGTTCTTGTCTTACCTTATGTATTTTTTGCTCCAGTCCTATAAGTAGCCATTTTTCTAAGGATTCCCTGATTTATTTTCATTTCTCCCCCCCCCCTTTTTTTTTTTTTTTTGCAGTATTAACCAAAATATGATTGTAATCAATCACTTTGTAAAATATCTTTTGGGTGTTTTTCCTTCCTGAGTAATATTAGTGCCAGCACCTTAGGCTGTGGCCCAACAGACAATATCTGCTAACTTTTATGTTTTCTTGCTGAAACTGCTAGAATGATATTTCCAAGATACTTTAAAACTTTCCACTGAGTACTTGCATAGCTATAACACACTTTGTCTTTTTGACCTGTGCTAAAACTCTTCAATATCCATTCAAGATCCTCACGTACTTATTGAATATTATTTCCTTTCTTTCTAAACATCTAACCTGCTCTTTTGTGAGGTTGACCTTTTTACAGACTCTCATAAATGCCATCTCCACTCCTGGTTCTGTGCTTTGCTTATGTAATTTCCCTAGAAGAATGGTCTTGCTTTTATTTTATTTTTGTATTTTTTTGCTGATCCTCACCTGAGAATATTTTTTCCATTAATTTTTAGAGAGAGTGGGAGGGAGAGGGGGAGACGCACAGAGAGAAACACCTCCTGCACCTGCCCAGCAGGGGCCAGGGATCCAGCCTGCAACCGAGGTACATGCCTTTGGCTGGAATAGAACCCGAGACCCTTCAGTCCTCGGCTGATGTTCTAACCACTGAGCCAAACTGGCCAGGGTGGAATTTTCTCACTTTTAGATATAGTTGCAGGCTCATCTCTGTATAATTAAGCATCACCATCATGAAGGGACAAATGAGGCCACAAATGTGTGCCTAACTATAATCGAGTCCATTTATAGTCCTATATGCAGAGTGACATCCCTACTTTTCAAGTCCCCCCCTCCTAGAACCTCAAGTTCTCTAGGCTATCACCTAACTTAACACCGTTAGTTTCTTGGGTTCCTTCCTAAGGAGTTTTTCACCTTCCACTCTGGATGGCTGTCGAGCGTTGCCCTGTGACAGGGACAGCCAAGCACCTCACCCCTCCGGCGCCGACTCTTTTAAAGTCATGTCACAGTAGGGACTCTTGGGTTTTATGGTGTCGCCCTTTACGTGTTGCCTGAGATGAAGGATCTTAAAGGGTAAAATTAAGAATAATTCTGGGTCCCTATATTAAAGTCCAACCAGTAAGAGACTAAATTAGGATCGTTCAAGGGAGGCTTATCTGCAGTGGATCTTCTGGGAGAGGGGTGGGCAGGTGTTAGGGAGCCACAGTGGGGCAGGAACCTGACCTGGCAGCAGTGAAGCCACCACCCAGGAAGGAGCAAAGGGACAAGGGGCTGGAGCCCCACTCGGAAGGCTGCCTGGAAGGGAGGGCGTCGGTAGGCGCAGCCAGCAAGCGGCTGTCTCTCGGGGAGCAATCAGTGGAATGTGTGGTTTGCAAGGTGATGAGACCCGCTAGAGAAAACTGAGCATGTCAATAACTAAAGAGCTTACCCTCTTTCCTCTTCTCGGTCATCCCAGGGCTCCTCGCCGGCTGAGCTCAGTTGCAAGCGAGCGAGCGTGTTGTCCCGCTGGCAGGGTCCAGGCAGGTAAGACCCAGAGGCCCAGGCAGGGTGGGAGGAATGGAGAAGGGCTCTAGAGGAGGAAAGATGAAAACATTCGGCACAGCCGCCCTTGACTGCCTTCGTATCTGCCATGTACTGAGCAATCGGACACATTAAAAAAATACTGAGTGACAGCTGTCGCTCTTTGCCACAAACATTAGGGTGTCATAAAGGCTGAATTTCATATGATGCCCTTTGACTTCGAAAGAAAATAAAAATGTCACTTAATAAAAGTAATCGTGGCTTGCACTTTGTTTACAGTTCTAAGTACTTTTACAGGCATGGCCTCCCTTATTAGTTATTAATAAAACCATGACTGATATCCACCGGGCCCAGCCTATGGGCCGGGTGCTGTTCTTAACTCCCACAACTCTGCGAGGCAGTCTGCTTTATAAATAAGAAAAGACACCGCAAGGTTATCTAACTTGCCAAATAGTAGAGCCTGAATATAAACACAGAGCCTGCCCTCAAAACTACAATGATATACCGTTGCTTTTGACAAGTACAATGAAAATGGAGACTAAATGTGCATTAATAGTCTTTCATAAGGGAAAGACTGGGGCTTGAAGATAAGGTGGAGCACTTTGGGTCTCTTCACACAATGGGATAATAGTCTACTCCAAGTTCAGAGCTTTTTTCATTATTTCTCGTTTGTAAGAAAGGATTCTCTCACAATGAATTCATATTTTGAGACCTTGTTAGAGCTCATGCAGAAATATCAAATATAAGTAGCTTAACATAAAAAGCTGTTTTCTAGTTTTCATTTAACATTCAAAGATGTGGAATTGAATTCATCTCACTTCAGTACATGTACCTTAGTAGGTGCTGATGCCAGAGCTCCTGAGCTAAGGCCTCCAGCTTCCCCGTGATGAGTGGTGGTCGTATGGCCTGTATCGTAGGGTGTGTAGACCTCTTCTTGCTTTCCTCAGAGGATACGAATGACAAGACCAGATTCCACAGCTGTCAGGGGGGCAGAATCTATGATGTTCTGAGACACTACCCCTTACATTTTTAATATTCCACTTAAGCAAAACAGAGTCATTTTTAGAAGGGCTTGTGTGATCCAGCGTTCATGATCTTCAGCATGAACTTGGAACACCTTGAGTTTATATTTGGCACATATGTCCTTTGCTTATTAATACTCTCTTTTGTCTCCAGCCCAATGTCCTTAAGATTCATATGACTCAAGATGCATATATATCTTGGTGTCTTACAACCTCAGTGTATTTTTAAAAATTCATTTAATTAAACGCACCTTATTTTTATTTTTTTTAAATGCCAACCCATCTGAATTTCCTTCTCTGGGTTATCATGTACTACAGAAATTGATATGGTCTCACCTGGTATTGAAAATGAACTTTTATTCTTTGGGGTAAAAAGCCAAATTTTTAATGTAAACAAGCCGACTTTATACCCAACTCTGTAATGTCCTCTCATAACCCTCTCCACTCGGCCAACCAAATTTTACCTAAACTGGCCCCCTCTCAGCAGCCCCAATAAGTGAAGCTCCTCTGCATCCTGAGGCTTTTACACATTTCTTCCCTCCACTTCTACTACTCCCAGCAGCTCTCATTGCTCGGCTAATGTCCCCTCATATTCAGGTCATATATTAACATTAGCGTCTAGAGATGACTTCTGTGAACTCCCAGTTTTAATATTGAAATATTTCTTAATCACCCAACAATTTACATTTGCCAACTCAGCATCTCAATTTATATTAATTTATGAATCTGTGGAAATTTATTTCCTCATCATGGGAGATGGGATCCTATTTCTTTTGTTCAGCATTTTGTCGGTGGGACCAAGCGCAGGGATGAGCACATAGGAGGCACTCAATACACAATGGCTGGGTGGCTGAATGAATTTTGCTGGTCAGCTAGATTCCGCTGCTATCTGTCGTAGGAATAGTATTGGGATTCCTATAATGTCTAGAGTATTTTAACTTATTAATCTTCATCCTATGTCCTTTCTATCTCTCTTGTCCCAGGTCTTGTCCACTCTCTGCCTTGGTCATCTGTATGTGAGTGATTTTTAGACAAATTCAGGAAGAATTAGGGGAAAGAGCAATAAGTAACGTAAACTTTAGAGTGGATATATAGCCGTGGTTGTAGTTCCTTCTCCATGGTGTGCGATAAATAGTTAGCTCACCAGGTCTGGGCTGCCCAAACTCTGCAAATGCCAAGGTCTTCTGGGCTGGCCCTTGACTGGCTTCTGGGAGATAACCTCTGAGCCACTGGAATAATCCGCCTGATAAGAGTGTCTTTGTATCCCTGTGACCTTGGCCCACAGTGGATAGATTATTTTTGTATGTATGTGTGGGGCTTCGAGCCAGGCTACAATAATCTGACCTCTGGGGAGGCACCTCTCTGAGTAGCTGAAGTCAGTTACATAGGCCCTGCGTGCCGAGGGGTCCAGCTCCCACAGAAACTTCCTGAACACCAAGGCTCTGATGAACCTCCCTGGCTGGCAACACTTTGTACATATTGTCACATGTTTGGGGGAAAATTAAATACTTACTCTGACTCCTCTGGGAGAAGACAACTGGAAGCACGTTCTTGGTTTCTTTGGACTCTGCCCTACGCACCTGTTCCTTCAGTGACTTTAGTCTACGTCCCCTTGCTCTAGTTACCTGTAAGCATGAGTGTAGCAGCTCTTCTGGGCCCTGTGGATCCTTCCAGTGAGCCACTAAACCTGAGCGTGGTCTTGCTGACCTCAGGCACACATGGGAAGTAGGACTGAATGCAGGATTTCCATACACCTTGACTTAAATAGTAGAGCCCATTATATTTACACAGCAAACTTTTTTCTCAGGGACTGCCATCAGAACGCATTGCATGCTATTATGATCTGGTTTTTTATTTATTTAAAGATAAATATAATGCCCATCGAAGAGAAGGCAGAAAACAATAAAATGGAGAATTAATACTTGACGGAATGCTTCCAAAAACACTTTGTAATAACATGAGGAGCGAGATAAACAAGAAACAAATGAAAGAGACCCAGAAGTTTACATTATTTATAAAAAGCAAAGCAACAATATAAGACTTCAGGTCATTCCTTCCCTAGAGCGCAGTCTATGGTACACTATCTTTGCATAAATTGATTTTGTTCACTCCCCCTTTTGTGACCTTCCGTAAATGTCCCTTTATTGCTTTATGAGGTTGAGCTGGCAAGATGTTAGTTACAGTGACAAAACAAACATGATAAATTTCCGCCGTCCTGTGAAACTTCCTCGGCGCCGAAGCGCTTTCGCTGCTTAGAATCCTAATGTTCCGCTCAGGCGGCCCCTTCCATCCATCAGATAGCGCGCTGCCATCTGCAGAAGTGCCAAGTACGGAGATTTATGTGTTGCTATTTAAGGACCTGAGGTTTGGCAACTTCACGCTGTTCATTTGGCCAAACAATAATACACTAATTAACCTACTTGACCTAAATTACACAGCACTTGAGGATGTGCAGCCAACCAGTTGCTCAACTGGCTGAGTGTGCCTGACCCTACAGTTCTGCATGAAGGGAGCTTTACATCATAGAACAAATGGCTGTTGGACTGCTCTACTTCGTCATCCGAAAGGGAATTAATTATCTTCAGTTTACTAAAGAAAATTTATATTTCATTTGGTTAGTGATGATTATACCAATATTTCACAATTAATGTGCATCATCAGCAGGGGCAAAAAAAATTGTACGTTTTTCCCCAGAACAATCTCCATTTTTTGTTGTTGGCTGAGACACTGCAAAGGAAGTATAGACATTCGTACTTATTTTTGCTTGAGCTTAGGAAATGAAATTCAAGATCCATATGTGGGATTCAGAGTAGGTGAGCACCCAGAGGCTATATGCAACGTTTTATTTGTGTATGTTTAAAGATCTTTTGGGCCGTGGCCAGTGTGGCTCAGTTGGTTGGGTGTCCCCCGGGCACCAAAAGTTTGCCTGTTCAACTCCTGATCAGGGCATATTCCTGGGTTTGGGGTTGGATCCCAGGTAGGGGATATGCAGGAGTCAACTGATTGATGTTTTGCTCTCACATCAATATTTCTCTCTCTCTCTCCCTCTTCCTTCCTCTTTCTCTAAATATCAATACAAATATCTTTAAAACATTTTTTTCCCCCGGAAACAGTTTTGTTAAGATTCTCAAAATGCATTCTTGCCCCCAAATAAAATTAAAAAACAGTCATTAGGTATTCAAGATGAATGATCCTTTTAAAAATAACTTCTTTCTGTGTACCTACATCTCTGGTCTCATTATTTATTATATAATGCTGAACATTTGTTGCAGTATCTCTCACCCATCCCCCACCCAACCTTCATCTCAACAGAATTCAAAGAAACTGAACTTTCCAACAATCAGAAACAAACTAAAACAGCAGAGATATTAAAGAAAATTAGTGCAAGGAAGCTATTAAAGAGTTATAATTTCTAGCATTCGTCAAAACCATGCTAAAATTGCTCACATCTGAAAATCTATTGAAATCTTGATAACAAAGGACCAGGAAAAGAACTTCGAAAAGAGCATTCAGTTTGGAGAAGAAAAATTCAGAGACAAGTGGAATAATAGTGACAGATGGAATAGAATGCACAAAAATCTACAGGGGATTTTAGAAAATGTATAAACATTGCATGTACATAAGCTACAGAAGTAACCAAAAAAAGCTGGGTGCACTGTCATGTAAATTGATGTTTCTCAATCGTTGAAGGGCAGAAAGTATCTGGGACCCTTGTTAAAATGCAGATTCTCACTCAGTAGTTCTGGAAGGCATCTCGGCAGAAATGCCTTCCACTCTGCATTTCTAACAAACTTCCAGGGAGTAAAATAGGTCTACAGACTATACTTCAGCTAGTAAGGATGTAAACCAAGTTTGAATGAGAGATAGATAATCTTGCCTGAATTCCATACTATCTATAGTTTTCTGTGTGAACCCAAACACATATTAATACTCGATTTCATAATACTTGCCAGAGTGTTAAATCCTATATTATGGGAGAGTCTTCCTATTTCAATGAACTTCATATTTATAGCCCATCTCCCTTATTCCAGAACCTAAATGATCTAGTACTTACATACTTTCCCAACTCCTGCTAGGACTTTTCGGCTAGGTCTGAAAGATATTTGTCTTTTCTTAGCAGACACAGCCACTCTCTGGTCAGATGGTGTTGCGATTTGACCCTAGTTGTGGTCTGGTAGCCAGGAAAAACAGAGAAATGGATCCGAAGAAACATGTGTTGTCTTAAAAAGCAGAAGGCCCAGCGACATCTTTAAGCGAGAATGGTGTACTTGTTTCTAAGAGGGAGGGGGTGAGCTACTACTTACTAGGTTCAGAGTGTTCAGGAGAATGTGATATTCAAGACATTTGACCCTAATGTCCCACTCAAATCTCTGCTTCCCATGCTTTCCACATCCATGGCCTGATGTTCAAGTAGTAATTCTGCTGGGGCTGAGCTCAACCTTCTATGAAGCTTCATTACTCATAATAGAGTCCTATGCCTGATCCTCAGCTTTTCTGCCCCTCCTCCTCCCGAGATATGGGAGACCAGAGACTCGTTTTATGCTCTAAAGAACTTCCTCTTGCTTTCATCTTGTGCCTTATGTAGTTGATTCACAACCTTCAACCTTTCGTTATCTTTTCCCAATGCCCCGATGGGCCCCAGCAACAGTTGTCTTAGCCTGTATCCCTGATAATGACTATTTCCCACAAACTTCTCAGACATCTGAGCATTGCCCCCACCAGTGGATCCCCTTGTATCGGCATTACATTCCCATTCACCACTGATGAAAGCTTAGCAAATGCTTCACCATCACACACAGTTGACCGTCGGTGCTCCACTTACCACAAGTGATGGGGTCTTCATGATCAGATGGCTGTTGGGTGACCAAGCAGCAGAATCTCATCTTAGAGTCTGCTTCCTAAGTCCACTTTTGGCACCAATTGTCACCGAATGTGTCCTCCAGAAAACAGATTTTGTGTGCAGGTCTGTTTCTTGAGGAGTGTCAGTGAGATCAATACCTATGAGGCATGAGAGAAGCCAAGGAGACAGAGGTAGAAGTTGAGCTGAGATGCAATTGCAGCAGATATCATGGGGACATCTGGAGCTGAGATGTTCCTTCAGAGCTGTCTCAAAGCAATGGAAAAAATATCCTTGGGTGAAGATTAAAAATACTACTACTCCTAATAATAAACTTAAGTCAGGAGTATGATGTAAGTACTAAAAGCATTAAAGAAAAAGGTTCATAGTAGCTCAAATGACTGAGATAGATAATCATATCCTGTTTTCATTATGCACTTCAGTCAAGGAGATCTCAATCGAGAAGAAATGCTGAATTTAGCAATAAATATCTTGTCTAGAGCAAGAAACACTCTATGAGGACATTCATGCATCCTTCAGACACTCCAGTCTTTGGAAAGCTATGTTCTTTGGGAAAGTTTTGACTTAGCATGATGACATGAAAAGGTAGAATCAAGCTCTAGAGGAAAATCAGAAATAAAAGATGGTGTTATACTAGGAAGAAAAACTGAACACCCAAGATAAATTTAATTTATTTAGGAAATTGCATATGTACCATTATTAGAAATGGATAAAAGTAAGACACTACATGGTCTGAATATTACAGAGACCATTTAAGAATCAGAGGTGATCCTCATTCCTTCACTTATTCAACATGTATTTATCGAATGTCTGTGAAATGCCAGGCAGTGTGTCAATTGCTGGTGATATAATGATAAATACAAAATACATGTTTCCCACCTCTTTCTAAAATTCTAGTTTTGATACTTTTATGACCCTAAACATTATTTAGATGAAATATTTACAGAGCCCCAATGTATAATAGAGATAAGTATTCTGCCCTCAATTCCATATGTAGGTCTTTTTCTCTACACATCCAGAAAATTCTCTGACACCAGCTGGGTGGCCCACAATTTGACTCAGTTCTGACACTATCAGCTCAGAGGTCACCTCCGGTCCACAGTTCGAGGGCTCATCTCCACAAGCCTGCCTGCCCTTCGATGCCAGGTGCAAGTTCATGCTGTTACCTGTAATTTCTCACCGACTGGCCATCAATCGGAGGTTTCCACGCCCCCACCTTGGGTTTGATTAATTTGCTAAAGTGGCTCACAGAATTCAAGAAACCCATGAACCCACTAGATTACCAGCTTATTAGAAAGTATATAAAGGATACGAGTCAACAACAGATGAAGAGACACACGGGCTCCCATCACTAGGTGCCTGGGTCCTCCTGCTCCTGCATTCATAGCCAGTGCCTTATTAAATAGTGACAAAGCAGGTTTTCTTTGTTTCCTTAGTCATTAGAAACCCATAAAGGAAAATTTTACTAGGCATCAGCTTTTTAGTACTTATTGCTAAGGAAAGTGTAGTATGCTTAGAAGGGAAAAAAGTAATTAGGAAAAAGAAATAGCTTATTTCCATTGACATATGCTATCGCTAATTCCTGAAGGCCCATTAGTAGTGAAATACTGGAATATTTTCTCTCTCGCTCACACACACATGCTCACAAACATGTGTGAACACACAAATAAATACTGTTCTGTTGTACAAGCCATTAACACATACTCCAAAGTCCTGAAGTCTTGTTTGAATTTTGCAAGTTTACCCTTGGGACCTAAGGCTTTATCTCCCTCAGATAAGAACTTCCTAACTCTACAAGGTTATTTTAAAAATACAGTTAATATTTAGGCACATAACTTTTTTTTTCTTTTTTTCTCCAGCATCATGCATTAAACTTCCAAGGGCAATAACTATTTTCCGTAATCCCAGCATCATTTACTGGGACACTATAATCTTTCTACATTACTGAAGACAAATCAGTTTCAGCCTTGTCTAATAAGAAAGAGCCACTCATCCATAATAGTTACAAAGTCTATTCATATCTTGACAGTTTATCTTCATTGTTTATAAATATACTCTCCACTAACCAAGCAAGGCCACCTCTGATCACAAAGGTTAATTTGTTGTTGTTTTTTGGAATAGAGTCCATGCAACCTATGAACCCATGATTCATGTTTCTCAAGGACAGGCATGGAGAGAGGCTGGCCACTGACTAAGTGTAATGACAGGAAGCGGTGGCATCAAGGCCACTGTTCACAGCTCACTTCTCGAGGCAGTGAGGTAATTTTAATACTGATAATGAAGGTGTGGGAAGAAACATTTTCCTGATCTCCTTTCTTGGCAGTTGACACATCAGGGATTCCCAGAGGGACTCTCAAGTCGTAGGAAGAACTCCGAGAAACAATTTTTCAAAATCTTTAGAGAATTAAGGAACTAAAATATATTGAGCCACACACATTTGTTATAATAATGATGGATATTTAATAATATATTTGATATGCCTGAAAAACTATGTATCTATGTCATTTTGATGAGTGCCTCTCTATGCATTTACTGATGGTGTGATTTTAAAAATTATTCGCTAAACTTGTATCTTACTGTCTTTTTTGCTATTTCTAAAAATGAAAGCCATCCTTATAAGTAAGAATTTTCTAACATTAGAAGAGTATCCTAAAGATCCAAGGTATCTGTCATTGTCCCATGATTTCTTAAGTAAGAAATACTAATGTCACTAGGACATTACTTTTATGGAATAAATAATTTGCACATGCAATTTCTAAAACCTTTGTGAAAACTTGACCATGTTATATTATACTCATATGTCTTAGCTTGATTAATTCTGAGTATGCAACATTACTGGCCTTTCTTTAAAAAGTTACTTCAACTCCCTGGACTTTTGCTTTGGTGGTGACAGGGGGATAACTCAGAAGCATGCCTTCGTAATGCTGGTAATAGCTGGTTCTTTTCATAACTGAACTTTGTCTTCTTGAATTTTTAATCTAGCTTTCCGGGCTTATTTTTTTTGTTATGTGAAATGATGAATACCAGGAAAAGATGACTTCTATGACCATAAGCATAAAGTGTAAAATCCATAAATTGCTTTTAAATTATCATATTTGGGGCTGCAGGTCTGACTCCGCATCCCGCGGTCATGGAGAGTTGGCTGTGGCCTTTAAGCGTCATTGGTGTGGCAGGCGCCCCCTTACCGGGAGGGGGACACCCTGGGAGTGCAGCTTGGGGTCAGTCATCAGAGCATAGAGACCTCCCATGCTTATACTTGACTGCACATGCCCCAGATCAGAATCCTTATCATTACTGGATTTCTTTTCCCTTCAAATATCTATTAAGCACCGGAATGTAAGTGTTTGCAACTCATCTAAGCGGGCTTTCGGCCCCTGGTCTCCTCTTGTACAAATAACTAGCAATCCCTTTGCACAGGACTCGGAGCAGAAAACTTGTCACCCATGTGACTTGTGAAACTAAGCATTTGAGTAGCCATCAGGATCATTTCTAATGGTAAATTTTAGGGCAATGGTAAATATGATAACACGCTTCTTTCTCACCATAAAATCATGATTTTGTTTTGTTTTGTTTAAGTCTTCACCTGAGGATATGTTTTTTATTGATGAGAGAGAGAGAGAGAGGAAGAGAGAGCATGTGAGAGAGAAACATCAATCCATTGCCTCTCATATACTCTCCAACCTGGGGTCAAACCCACAACCTAGGTATGTGCCCTGACTGGGACTTGAACCCACAACCTTTTGGTGTAGGGGACTATGTGCCAACCCACTGAGCCACTTGGCCAGGGCAAATCAAGGTCTTTTTTCATTTTTCTATAAGGATTATGAACTTTGCCACTCTCTAGACTCGGCCAGTGAAGGGACATGGATACCGAATGATGTTTGGTCTTAATATTTAATTATTCCAGAAAATACTTTCCAGGAAGAGAACTTTCTGCAAATGTCCAGTATATGTCAATGTGTATTAGTACAGGGAGAAGAATATTTTCATGTTTACTCTTCTGTAGGAAAATTTAATTATAGGAGCTGAGACACTGGGATGCTTGAGAAAAGAACAGAAAAAGGGTTACTGGGAAGTACACGCACGTTGTAGCTCTGGTAGAGCATTCCTCCACACCATTTGGTGTTTGGCTTCTTTGTCTGATAATTCTTATTAAATCTAATGCTCATATATAAGGTTTTATAAGAAAATTTTCAAACTTCAAAACATCAAATTCATTTAAATTACTTTTTCTACAACTTGAGTGTTCCCTGTTTTACTGTGAGGAAAATGAGTGTTAAAAATTTCTGTTTCTTTACACGCAGCATATAAACCCATCTGAGATCAGTCAAAGGTAAAAGATTTTGCTGTAACCCATTCAAAGGTTGTCAGACTTAGTATAATAGGTTCTGCTAATACAGAAACCTATTTTCATTGATTAGCTTTTATATACCGGGGTAGGCAAATGTAGGTGAATAATAATAAATAATACGATGATAAATAAACAATACAAGAGTAAACTCTGTTTCGTGTACTAACAGCTGTAAACCTACTTTTGCCCCACCCCTGTATGTATGTATGTGTGTGTGTGTGTGTGTGTGTATATATATATATATATATATATATATATATATATCTCCTGTCTCCTCAATAAAATTTAACTCCTGTAGAGTGGGGTGTGTGACTCATCTTAATGTATCTACAAGTCAGCTAGGTGCTGAGTAAACACATGCTGATGGTGTGGGAGACTGTGGGTGGCCCACCCAGACATCCCTGGGTGGGTTGAGGCACCCTTCTCACAGCTCAGTGGCACCCAGCTCTGGAGGACTGTCTTGGGCTGTGGAGGGCTGGTTTTCCAGGGGGTTATGCACTCCCAGCCCAGGGGGTGGACCAGGGTAGCCTCCTCGCTTTGGGCAGTACAACTGTGGTCCAACTCAGGCTCCAGAGTTCCCCGTGGGATCAGGCTGATCTTGACTTCTCCCCAAACCTCATCTTTTTATTTTTTTATTTTATTTTATTTTATTTTATTTTATTTTATTTTATTTTATTATTTTAATTTAATTTAATTTTATTTTATTATTTTATTTTAATTTTTCTTTATTGTTGAAAATATTACAGATGTCCCTTTTTTTTTCCATTGACCTCTTCCACCCGACACCCACTCCCTGCCCCAGGCCTTCCCCACACTATGGTCTGTGTCTCTGGGTCATGCATATAGGCATATAAACTCTTTGGTTAATCTCTCCCCACCCATCCACCCACCGACCCGCCCTCCTCCATCCCTCTGACATCCCTCCGTCTGATCCATGCTTCCATGTCACTGAATCTATTCTGTTCATCAGTTTATTAAGTTCTTTAGATTCCACATATGAGTGAGATCATGTGATGTTTGTCTTTCTCTGCCTGGCTTAGCATAATATTCTCCAGGTCCATCCATACTGGCCCAAAGGGTATGAGATCCTCTTCTTTACAGCTGCGTAGTATTCCATGGTGTGAATGTCCCACAGCTTTTTATCCACTCATCTCCTGATGGGCACCTGGGCTGTTTCCAGATCTTAGCTATTGCAAACTGCGCTGCTATGAACACAGGGGCGCATATATTCTTTGTGATTAGTGTTTCAGGATTCTTAGGATATATTCCTAGATGTGGGATCACTGGGTCAAAAGGCAGCTCCATTTTTAATTTTCTGAGGACCCTCCACACTGTTTTCCATAGTAGCCGCACCCGTCTGCACTCCCACCAGCAGTGCACCAGGGTCCCCCTGTCCCCACACCCTCGCCAGTACGTGTCACTTGCTGATTTGCTGATGGCGGCCGTTCTGCCAGGTGTGAACCAGACCCCATCTTTTCCCTAGGCTCTCCCCCCAACTATGCTGCTCCTCTTGCTCACAGGTCGCTTTTTGGGAGTAACTGGGAGTCATTATTAACTCTGTGTTCGCTACTGCAAATGAGGGTGATTCTTGAAGGCAGAGTTAAAGCATGCAGAGGGCCATGAGGACACAGGCGTCTGGAGATGGAAGCCTGGGCCTAAGGCCAATGAAGGCTTAACTCAGTATCTAGGATTTTACCCTTCCTGTTAAATGTTAATGTTAATCCTGCGTTTCATGATATCTGGGTTGCCCTCTATTTTTGTCCTACTGTGTAATAGTAATAATTGCAATGTAAGTGGGATGGTTGCCGCTCCCCGCGTAGCCGTGTGAATAACTCGTGTTTTTCCTTTGCTTTAACCCGGAGTGGCCACGTGTCCTGTGTCCCTGAGCGTGCCCATCTCTGCTTCCCCAGGGGTGCTGCCGACGGCTGCGGCTGGCTGGGCCTGGCAGATTGTGTACTTAAAGGAGGCCACTTTCAAAGCCACATTAACTCCTTCAGGCCTTTAGGGTACCATTTAGTATAATTTAGGGCTAGTCTCAGCCACTTCCTAACCGGTGAATTGCTCTAAATGATGCACTAGAGATTTGGATGAGTTAACACAACTTCCAAGCGTGTCACCTGAAAGAAAGAGCAACGGACACCCAGCAAGGGCCTGGCGTGGCGCAGGCAGGTGACAGGTTCCGGGGCAGGAGGCTCTGGTTGTTGGCTCCTTGTCAGCACTGAGCGATGGTTTCTGGCCTCGTTTCCAATTTGCTGCCTCCTTGTCCTGTAGAGGCAGATTTTACTGAAAGATAATCTAGGGGTCTGGAGGAATTAATGTTGTCTCCATTTATTTAGAAATAGTCGAGACATTGGCATAGTCCTGGGCTGTGGTCTGAAAGGGGACACTCATTATTTCCAAGTCGCTGAACAGAATCCAATGGATTCTGAATCTTCATTCACAGCATTTATATTAGTTTTCCAGGACAGCCGTAACAAAGTACCACCAACGGGGTGGATGTAACATTAGAAATTTAGTGTCTCACAGTGGTGGAGGCCAGGAGGCTGAGACCAAGGTGTCAGCAGGGTTAATTCCCCCTGAAAGCCTACCCTAATTATTCATTTTAACTCGATTACCTCGGTAAAGACCCTATTTCCAAAAAAGGCCCCATTGTGAGGTGCTGAGCGTTAGGACGTCAACATGTAAAATTGAGGAAGACACACAATGAGACCCGTAATGGCTGATTGTAAAATGCTTTTGTGTCAGCGGATGTTTTGATTTGAAGTCACAAGACTTCAAAGAAGTGCAGTATTGAAGGATATATCTGACATGGATGAAATAGCATGAAAATCAATACACTGAAAATCAATACGTTGATTATAGAAATTAAAGAAGATTTGAATAAATAGATATCCCATGTCCATAGGTCAGATGACTTCAGGTTGCTAAAATGTCATTTCCCCCCAAGTGGGGTGTAGACCTAAAGCCGCTCCAATTTTTAAGAAATCAAAATCCCAGAATGTGCTTTTGTAAACATTGATGAGTGAATTCTAAAATTCATATGGACATTCAAAGGTCATAGACTAGTCAAATCAAGTTTGAAACAAATATAATAAAGTTGAAGAATTTGCATTAGGAGTTACACAATGAAAGCATTCAGTAAAATGCCAGGATATAAATTACCTCACCAAATTCAAACACTTTCAGATCCACAATTAAGAGTCAGAAGCTATAATGGGAGATACCATTCCATTTACAACCACCAAAAAAGTAAAAATAGTGTATTTACTTAGAGTATATTTAATAATAAACATGCAAAAGCTAAGACAAATAAAAGCACAATACACAAAATAATAAAAATAAAAATAAAACCAAAAGCATTTAAAACACTGGAAAAAGAGACAAAGTAGTTCCACAATCAAGGGAACTAACAATTTCACCCCTCTGTTTACGCCTAACAGAAATCCTTTGAAAAGAACCTTCATGGCAGCATGGTTTGTAATAGGCCCTAAATATAAACCACCCAGGTACCTAAGAGCACTAGAATAGATAAATTAATTGTATCTGCCTAAGACCTATACGGCATTGAAATGGAATGAGATGTTACCCAGCATATGACTCCATCTCAGAAGGAAAATCTTGAGAAACCAAAAACGGGGAGAAAAGAATGCAGAATGCAGGGTTCCTTGTACATATATTACAAAAGATCAGATGAGTTTCTAAAAAACACTGTTTTTAGAAATGCATGTTTAACTGATAAACTATAAACAAATTAAGAAAATGAACAGCATACAAGTCAGGACAGTGAATAATCCTGTGGGGTCTCTGAGGGTTTAGTAATTGGGAGAAGGCGTGAGGGCAATGACCAATGTTCCGTTTCTTTATTTGGACAATGATAACTCGGATATAGTATTTGTGATTAAGTTATTGGACTTTATTTGTGTTTTGTATACTTTTTAATATGTGCATTATATTTCAAAATATAGGGTGTCCCCCAAAATGTATACATGCTTTGAATAATGATTAGTTCCAATGGGTTAAATCTGAAAAGAAAGAAACATTGGAATTAATAATTATTCAAAGTGTGTATACATTTTATATACACCTTATATAAATACAAAAATAATTTGTAATAAAAATTTTAACATATTCTTTTTACATCATAGGGGATCATCTTGGGCACTCCCCGAATTGTGACAACTTGCTTTGAAGATGGATGGGTTGATTAGACAGTAGACAATGGTAACCAAATTTCTATTAAAACAATATATTTTATCAAGATAATTCTATTTGCGACAAATGCAATCTCTCTTCAGGATAATGATCTTTTATTGCATCATTTAACCTTTCTTCTCGATAACAAAGACTTCTATTTCTTCCCCAAAACAAGTGGAGACTTAGTGGAATGAAAGATATTAGGAAACATTGAAATGAAGTGAACAGCTTTTAAAACAGCATTGATTTTTATTTTAATATATCTGAGGAATAAAACATGTACACCTTTTAAATGTATTCGATCTTTTAGGTGTATATGATTTGTTATCAGGTGTCAAAGAATTAAGCTGATCTTTCTCCTCACTATTCGTACATTTTTATTATTGGTCCATTCAAGAAACTTGGTTTATTTTGCTTTATGTTATTTTATTACACTTTAACCTTATTCTATGTATTACTCTTTACCCTCAGCCTTCAATTCAATGACTATCCTACTTGGGTTTTAGTTTTGTTTTTTGCATCCAAAGAGTGATATCTTCTTATTATTAGTGTTCATACTATTTTCAAGTAGATTTTGATAAATTCCTAGCATTTCTTTCTAGCATAATGTGTGAGTATGTAGACGTGCATGTGTACCCAGGAATACATATACAGGCCAGTGCAAAGTCTTCTAATATTTTCCCATTTTTCTCTTGTTCCTTATATTTTATGTAGCCTGGGCTATGATTTTCCTGTATAAGAATTTTCCAGCCCAACACAGGGATTTTGGCCTTTTGGTAGCGGGCATCATTCACTGGATAGAGTTCCTACCTCATCTCAGAGGTCTGGGTTCTAATTCCAGACGTGCCAATAACCTCCTAGGAGAATTTGGGCAAAGCAGTATCTCATTTTGGACCAGTTTCTTCTTTATCTTATAAACCAGTTGTCTCAAACATCAGCACCGCAATGGTTTCCAGTTGTTAGGATTTCTTTCCTGTTCTTTTAGAATTTATTGATTTGTTTTATTGTTGACAGTATCACAGATGTCCCCTATTCCCCTGTCCCCCCCCCTCGCAGCCCCCGCCCCGCCCCGCCCCGGGCCTTCGCCACACGGTTGTCTGTGTCCCTGGGTCAGGTTCTTCGGTTCATCTCCTGCCGCCCCCCAGCCCCCTCTGCCGTCTGTCCGTCTGTCTCTTGTGTCCGCTCCTCTGGGCATGTTGGGCCCGTGGGTTCATTTCGTTCATCAGAGTCCACATGGACGTGAGACCCTGGGTATTTACACTGTGTCCCGGACAAGAGCTGCTTTCAGAGGGAGACAGGCCAGGAAACGAGGGTGCAGAACTGGGGAGGCATTCGGGGGAAGAGATCTTTCGAGGTAAGAAGGCA
The DNA here is from genome assembly GCF_054644295.1 of Miniopterus natalensis. Lineage (NCBI taxonomy): Eukaryota > Metazoa > Chordata > Mammalia > Chiroptera > Miniopteridae > Miniopterus > Miniopterus natalensis. Next base: position 6,227,435 of record NC_142090.1, on the reverse strand, counting down.
CAGAGAGTGCCGAAAATAAAATTTAATCAACATAGATTTCCAGGGCATTTTTTGGAAAGTCATTTCTAACCCTAAATCTAGGGTGTGTGTGTTCTGTGTGTGTGTGTGCATGTTTTTTTAAACAAGCTTTCCTTAACACATTTACTAACATTGACTCACATTCTACAAAATGTATGGAGGTGGCCAGGACTTCTTTGTATAAAGCAGAATAAAGAATTGTCTCGTCTGGTTAATAATAATAATACACAACTGCCTTAGCCTAGAAACACTCGTTCTGCCCAGCTATTTATAACTGGATTGTAAGTGCAACCGGAGACCATCCCATTTCCTACATGAAAAGTTGTACACATCCTTAGAGAGCGATACAGAGGTGATAATATTCAGTCAAAAAATGTATATAGGGAGGAAAAAAAATGCAACAAAATATATGGAAAATCATGCTAGCATTTAGAATGCTTTGTTGACAAGAGCCCATTTCTAAATTGTGTATTTAATAAAGTAGACAATTGTGGAAACAGCACTAGATTTAGGAGAGGGAATTCAACTGTGAAATTACAAAACAATTTTACATAATTTAGTGCTCATTTCCCCCCGCAAAATGCCTCATAAATAAGTGGAACATGTATAACCGTCCCTACTTTATATAAAAAAAAAAAGAATGACCGTTTTAGGGCAATTTATTAAATTACTTGTCAAAGTTGCTAGAAGAGCAAGCCCCAGACAGAATGCTGCTGGTCACAATCAAGTTAGACTTTAAATTTAGATATTCTGATTTTAAACCTGATGCTCCTTTGCAATTGTAGGAAAGCAAAGGTGTTAAAATAGTCTCGGGAAGATGCAGTAACGGGCCAGATTTACCTTCCAACTGAAACAATTAAAAAAATAAAACCAGACAAAATAAACTAATGATTTTCAGACATTGGACATCAGCCAGGACAGAACAGTGAGCCCTGAGAAGGGAGGCAAATGAGGCAGCTCTCTGATCGCCCCAGCTCACTGGGGGATGGGGCACTGGTGAGTTGGGGGACAGAAGAGAGGCCAACGTGGTTAAAATTTGCAAAGCACAGTAGACAAGAGAGGGAGGGAGGGAGAGGGAGAAGGAGAGAGAGAGGGAGGGGGAGGGAGAGCAGAGGGAGGCAGGAGGGGGCCTGAGTATCTGCAGAGGATCTCCTTTAAGCCTTTGCTGAGTGCTGATTAGGGAATAGGCCTGGAGTGTCTGAGGCTGGGAAACGACCTTGTGAAAGGGTTAGAGGTGATTTACAGAGGCCGCCAAGGGTGGGAATAGTTCTGGAGGGTTGCAATTTTGAAATTAAAAAGGCTTCAGGTAGAATATGCAGACACGTATTGCCTCAAGAGTGGAGCAAAATTAGCTCTCAAATGAAGTCACATCTGGTTGCACCTAAAACAGAATCAAAGCAAGCTTTGAAAGGATTAAACTGTTTCTAGTAACTTCACTACACCCCAGAGTAAAGATCAAGGATGTTTATAGAAATATAAGAATTTGCAGGATCCAAAAAGGGTAAAATTCACAATGTTTAGCATCTGACCCAAAGTTACTAGCCGTGTAAAGAGGCAGAAATGTGATCCACAGTGAGGAGAGAAAAAAAAAAAATCCATCAATATAAATAGACCTATAAAAATACAGATGATAGAATTGACAAAAAGCATATTAAAATGCTTACTATACTACTATGGCATATGTGTAAGGGAAATGGGACTTTGGAAACCCAAGGAAATAAAAAGAACTGGAATCAGTGACCTCAGCACCACCTTTAAAAAAAAAAGTAAATCAAGCTTAAAGTAGGTAGAAGAAGGGCAAGGTCAGAAATAAGATCAGAAAAATAATAAAGAAAATTAGAGACCAAACTCTGGTTCTTTGAGAAGATCAATAAACTTGATAAACTCTTAACCTAAGCAAAGAAATGAAACAAATGATCAATAACAGAACCGAGAGAGGAGACATTAGTGTATAGTTTACAGAATTCAAAAGGATATCAGAAAATATACACAACTTTATGCCAATATATTGATACTGTTCATAAGCTGATAATTATTAATCAGGAAAGGAGCAAAGAGAAGACTGAATAATACAGGCAAGGCATTTATACGGCTTAGCCAGGAAGCTGCAGGTAACATTCTCCAGGTCTGTTCCAAGTGGGGAAGGGACTGGACGACAGATGCACGCCCAGCAAGGTCTGGGTGACCTCGGGAGACGCTGATCTGTCGGTCGTACCTGGGGACCAGTCTGTGGCCAGAAGAGGCGTGGCCCCTGCAAGGATGCAGAATCTGAGATACTTCGCTCTGGAGCAGAGGGAGCTCCCTCTCTCGTGCTCTTGGATCTTGCCCTCTGGGCCCTCTGGGCTCTCTGGGCCCTCTCGGCCCTCTTGCTCTCTTGGGCCCCCAGTTGCAGGGGGCCTGCTCCCCCATACTCACCCCCATGGCTCAGGGCCATGTGGACCCCACACGCAAGGGACAGATGGGCTAAACCTGGCCTAATGCTGCCTCGGACTCGGCTCCACCACCGAGCTGCACCCGGCCTGGTGCTGAGCCGGACCCCGCTGCAGGACGGAGCAGGAACTCTGGGCGCTGGCTCTGGTGTTAGCTCTACTGGGTCCCCAGCTGTGCTTCTTGCAGGACTGGGTTCAGGGAAATGGGACTTTAGAAACCCAGGGATGTAATTCCACGCAAATGAAAATCACTCTTCCTCCCACGAGAGTCTCAGAAATTTCTTTTTCTCAAGATATCGTAGGAACCCCACTCCCGCCAGCAGGGGAGAGACCATCCGTGCGTTTCTCCGGTAACACTTGGATGCAGCTTGCTTGGGGGGGGGGGGGAAGCCCAGTGCTCAGGGGCCCTTGCATGAAGTCAGGAGTTTACGGGGAAGAGTTTCTTTTTTATCTCAATACCTTCCTCCACCCCATAGGGGAAACTTTGAAAAAAAACCCCACAGTTGTAGGCGCAGAAATTAACCTACGAATTAGGACTCTTTTTGTTGTGAGCCCAGCTAAAGTTGTTTTTAAAAAAGAGTGTATTTCCTCATCAGGAGTGTGTCAGTACTTGAGTATGTACGTGTGTGTAGGTGTAAGGAAAATAGAGCTTTTGTCTTGGGACAACAGAGGGCCCGAGCTCCTCACTCAGCCCCCCAGCCTTGTGAACAGCTGTCGGCGCCCCGGGAGCAACGCGAACTCACCGGGCGCTGGTGAGCGCTGCGGGGAAGGCTCTGCGTCGGGACCCGGGAGAGGCCGGGCTGCTTGTCAACAGCTCAGACAGATTCCGCGTCAGCCGGAGGTTCCCGTGACTAACTGCACCCCTTTCTGCCTAGTTTTATTAAAGGCAGGAACAAGGCAGCCCATCTGGGAGTCCTGGCATTTTTTTTACTACCTGATTTCAAAGGTAATCTCCTTATTATCAATAATGGAAGGAGGCAAATGTTACTATTAGACTAAGGAGTTTTTGATTGATTTAAATATGTCTATTACTATTACTGTTTCTAATCCTGTTTCCTTGGCTGCCAATTGAGGGGCTGGATTAGGTATCTCAAAGTTATTTTCCAGGTATAACAACTTGTTATTATTGCATCCCAATACTCACATGTAAAATATTACCCATTTTAGTTATATTATGTATTATGCCATTAATAGGACCACCGCGTTCCATGCTACCAATGAACTCACTCTGCCATGTTAGCTTCCAGGTGACTTAATCTCCGAAACTATTTTGCCAGCTCTCAAAACTTTTACCTGCTTTCTTCATACCTATCAATGTTATAACAGTGAAACGTGGTTGGGAAAGAACATTGGTAGCCTGAAGAAGTATAAAAGAGGGAGATGGGCTGTATTTTCAATTTTATTAAAATTCTTATTTTCTACCAGCTGTATGCTTTTTTATGCTCAGCCTAATATCCTTTTGGCTGTGGGCAACTTTTCATGGGTTTTACAATCTCTTCATAAAAATACAACCTATCCCATTATCACGTTACATGCCTCCATAGGCATATAATATTTTGCTCAGTTTAGAGGTGGGGAAGGAAATAAAGGCAAGAACAGTTTTCAAGATTGCAAACTTTTCATTAAAGAGCAACTTAGTGAGTTTTGCTCCTAGTCATACATTAATCAATATGCATGATAAAATATTTGAAACTTTTTTATTTACAGATTTCTATAAATCTGTCATAGAGGTAAGAATTTAGATAAATGTTCAATCATACTCTACTCAGCTGTGCAGAGAAAGCTTAGATTCTTTTTTCCTAATAATTGAAACTCCTCTGTACTGTATGACAAAGAAAGTTCTACTTGCTGATTTCTCAATATGTCCTGGGTTGATGAGTTTCTTTTCAATCTAAGTAGTTAGTCTACTTAAATTTTAACTCCCTACCTGAGTACGTTTGATGCAATAACCTTTGTATTAATGATTCTCTTTAGAGTAAGAGTCTGGACTTTCACCCCCTTCACTGCTGCACCTCAGGATCTTGTCTTAGTGAGTGAGAAGACCTGTATCTGGATGGAGAGAAGGGAGCTTTGGCTTGTCAGATTGTCCTCTGGATTCCAGTGATGGTAGGATTGAGGTCCTTGCAGCTGAAGACTGAGGTCCTGTTCCTTACTGGCTGTTGCCCAGGGGCCTCTCTCTCTCAGCTCGTGAAGCTGCCCCCATTTCTTTCCATGTGGATCCCTTGACTTTCAGTAACACTATGCCCTGTACTTTCCAAACATCCAGTCTCTCAGATGACTTCTTCTGTTCTGCTACCGATAGAATAACACTCTGTTTAAGGGCTCTTGTCTTATCAGGCTAGGTTCCCTTGAATGACCTCCATATCATAATTCAATTGACTCAATACTATATCTGTGAAATCTCTTCAAAGCATTACCTACACTAGTGTTGGAAAAACTAGGGGGCTGGAACCTTGGGAGTATCCTCTTTAGAATCGGTGTATCGCGATCTGCCCTCTCATCCCCAAAGATCGTGTGCCTCCCAGAAGCAGCACATTTACCCTATTCCATGGTACCCAAAAGTCTCATTTCATTTCAGCATCATTTCAAAGTCCAAAACTAACTCTCTATCTCATCAGCTAAAATTCTAAAGTCTCGTTATCTAAATCAGGGTGGATGAGGCTACCTGCTTTGCTGGAGAATGAAGAAGAATCTGCCTCCAAGTTTATTCAGGTTGTTGGCAGAATTCAGTTCTTTGTGGTTGTAGGACTGAGGTTCCCTTTCCTTGCTGACTGTTAGCCAGGGGTTACTCTCTGCTCTTAGAGGCCAGATGTATTACATCTGCAAAGCGCCTTTCACCACATAACATAATATATTCATGGGTGTGCTATCATATCATACAGTTTCTAAGGAATGGGGAAGGACACCTTTGGCGGTCATTTGATAATTATGCCTACCATGGGTGGGATGCTTCTATGGGTCTTCGGGAGCCCTTTCTGCTTCTATTTGCCCTTTGCTGCTTCTGATTAAATAGGCCTCAATCCTGTATGTTCTTGGGTTTCCCCATACATATCCACTGGCCCTGAAAGGCAGGTGGATTCAGGACCCGGTATCTAATTTATTTATTCTACCTTTGTCTTTCTCCTTCTTACAACACATTTAATATGACAAAATAGGCTTTACCCTTGATCTCTCTACTTAGTTATGATGTGCTTTAACGTACAACCTTGCGATTATGTTTGCCAAGTTTAGTTCTTATTATGGTTGTCACTGGAAAACATGGATGGTGGGGATTATAGAGTTCAAATATAACTATACACTCATTCTATTCTAATATTGGTCAGGGACTCTAACACTTCTCTCCAGAATTCACAGAAAGTGTACAAGAGGTAAATGGAGGTGCATATGATTGAATAAATATTGTAAATTGGAGAGAAATTATACATTGTGACTACCGAGTGTTTAAATTCAAATTTGGTTCATTGATTCTGTGTTAAATAGAGACTCCTTTACATTTTGATCGTAGCATTGTAGGTATGTGATAAGTGTTATCTAGGTCAAGTATGCAGGAGAGCCAATAGAATCAGAAATATCAGAGCGTGCACACAGATTATAATGAAATAAATTGTTCATGTGACATTCATTTAAGAAATATTTATTGAGTGCCTCTTATATGTCAGTGCCTTTTATTCAGCACCATTCTCGTGAATGGGCTACAGGAGTAAACAAAGCAGATGCAAAAGCCCTCTACTCAAGTATATAAATAAATTATATAGAATGTTAGAAGGTAAATACTAGTTTAAAAAAAAAAAATAGAGCAAAACCAAAGATCAGAAATGTTGATCCAGGGATGGAGAGATTCAATTTTAAATACATTTATGGAAGAACTCACTAAGGACGCACCATTTGAGCCAAGACTTAAACAATGAAAGGGAGACTGCTGTGTGAATACCTCGGAAAAAAGTATCAGGCTTGAGCATTTAGACTCTTCCCTTTTTTCAGGTCGGAGCAAGGCCATGCCCTGAGAATGAAGGTGGGGGGAGAAACGGGGTGTGTGTGTGTGCGTGTGCGTGTGTGTGTGTGTGTGTGTGTGTGAATTTAATTGAAGATCAATTAGATGGGTGTATGTAGATTTTCATTGTCATTTATATTACAGGAATTATCCTGGAGTGCTTTGCCACCACCTTGTTTACCTTGTCCTTGCCTCCTACGGGTAGAATTTTGAGCCAATACACTGGTTTCCCAAGCGTTTCACCACCAGTGCCCTTGAGCCATGAAGTAGAATTTTATCAGCTCCAGAAATGAGAGTATTTTCCATGTTAGGTATTTTATTTTGTGCTTTCTTTGGGGTATGACTTTCATAATTTATTTTATCGTCAGTGACTTTTGGCCATAATTGTTCTTCCTAATATAGTTTTGTTTTAGATGTCTCGTCAATTTACAACTAAATTCTTAAATATTTCACATAGGGAGGAGCCAACTCTATTCACGGCAAGTTAACCAGCCACAGGCCAGCCTTGCGTGATGACAGTGATTTTATGATTTGCTCTCATAAAATAGTGCCGCGAGAAAATTAGCCCAGTCACCAAATTCAGCTCCTGAAGTACAAAGGAGGCGTTTGCGCATTCAAATAAATGCTGAAATAAAAAGGCAAGTTGTTCTAATGCCCATTAAATCCCTAAAAGCAGACTTCAGGGAACAACTGGTTAGGCATTTAGAAACCGTACAGGGATGTTATCTCTGTCGGGCCTCCTTAGGAGAAAGACATCCTCATGTGTTACCCTCACCTTTAGCTGACAGCACAGGCATTAAGCCTAAACACTTATATTGTGATTTTATTGGTAAGCTCCCATGCTCGTATGAAAACACCTCAGATCAATATTTCCAACTTAGGGGCACCGTTGGCGTGCAAGAGGAACCCCCGTGTGAATGCGGAGCCCTGTGTTAGGAAGCCGCACACTATATAAAGCTTACTAAACAAATAACATGAAGTAGAGGAAACCGAATGCCCTCCTCAGACGTGAAAATGTGTTTGGTTGCTATAAATAAGGAGTGCATTTCTGTGCTTTATCATTCTTTGCTATGATATGTTTCCTTTAGTCTTTAGTCTTTCCTCCGAATCCCAAACTCGCCGACATAAACAAATGCATCAGCTCCAGGACCCTGATCTATAATTTATACTTTGCCGGCTACATGTTGCTGTTGTTTCCCTTCCCTCTCCCCTCTCTCACTTTAGAATTTCTCTTGCTCTTCAGGGGCGCAGTGTAGGTTAGTATGGGAGGAAAACCAGGGGTGAGTAAAGCACAGATATGTACCCAATACAATTAGAGACTCAAAGGGACTCAGACATCTCCACCAAATAGAGAGAAGGGAAACCATCTCTGGAAGGGGATCTACATTTAAGCCTTAGCAATTTAAGGCCTTGAAAAATGCTGTGCACGGAGCAGAAAAATAAATCCATGACACAGCAAATAATGTGTCCTTATGCTTGGCCGTGTTTTGCTGGGTTGTGCATGTCGTGGCGATTAATAAAGCCCAGAGGCAAGACGTGTGGTGTAAATAACGCAGTCAGAAATGTTTAAGCAGTTTTGGATTTTCCTGAAAATATTCATTTTTTTAGTAAGAGTTTGCACACCTGCTGGTCACATTGCTGTGAGAAAGGTTGCCTTGTCCGTGGCATTTTGATGATTTCCTGTCGTGTTTGTTAGCCACAGTGAAGGATAAATAACCTGCGGTGCTCTAAACAAAGCTTTTGATATTGTTTCTGAACAGGTTAAATCACAGTATGAGCAACCACTTTCTCAATACAAGAATATGTATATTTTAAGTATAAACTAAATATATCTATATCTATATACACCATATTTAAGAAAATGAAATTCTGAGCTTGACCTGCAGAATTGTTCCTATTGTTCATTTGTTTTCCATGGTTGCTTTGACCATATCTATAAACTACACATCATAATTGTTTGCATGCCTGACTTTGTTCCTTGGCCAAGACGTTCTTGAGGGCAGACACAAGGTTTATTGGTCTTGATGCCTTAATGGGGCACACTTATTGCCTTCAGCATGTTATATAGGGGTTATGATCTATGTCAAAGACTGGTCAGTGGGTAGTAAATAGTGGGATAGACCCATAGAGAACTAAAAAGGCTTTGAAAATTGAACACACATCAGAATCACAGCCTACAGAAAGCAGGTTGGAATGTAAGACCTGAACTTAACCAGGTCAATTAATTTCCAGAACCAAAATGTCATTTTTTTTCTATCAGATTTAAATACGACACAGAATCTTGACATAATATCCAAAATGCCCAAGGTGAAATTGAAAATTACTCAGCAGAAAACAAAGCTATGAAAGCCTCAGCTGACATAGAAAAGGCGTTAGCACTTGCCAAAACCAAGACGGCACAGATGTTGAAATGAGCCGACCCAGACATTACAGCAACTGTTGTAAAAAGACTTGAATAAAGTATTCTGTGTGGCCTGCATAGTGTTAACATTTCCTGTAAATACATTTAAGTACTTGAAACACTAAAACCATAAACACCCTTCTGTCATAATGACCAGCTAGATTCATACGTTTACACGACTGACTTGGTGCCTCTAGGAGTCAGATTTCGTACCGTTTGGAATTGGCCAGAATTTCTTAGTTATGAGGCTGTCCAAACTCATACCTCCTGTAAAAATGAACTCAGTTCTTCTGTTCACTTTTCAATAAGAAAGCTGCTAAGAGACTAGATCTTAAATGTTCCCACACCAAAAAGAAAAGGTGGTTATGTAACGTGATGAAGGTGTTAGCTAACTCTGTGGTGGTGATAGTACTGCAATATGTAAGTGTGTCAAATCAACACTTTGTACACCTTAAACTCACACAGTGTTATATGTCAATTATAGCTCAATTTAAAAAATCACTTCAATTGGATCATGAACTTAAATGTAAAACATAAAACTGTGTAACTTTTAGAAGAAAGAAAAACCAGGAGACAATTTTGGGAATTCAGAACTGGATAATTTCTTAGATTTGACAGGAAAAGTACAATCCTTTAAAGGAAAATTGCTAAATTGAACTTTACCACAATTAAAAACTTTGGCAATGTGAAAAGCTACCAACTAGGGAAAATATTTGCAAGTTGCAGATTTAACAAAGAATTGTTCACTAGAATTAACAAAAACAAAACACACTCTTAAAACACACTGGTTAAAAATCAAACAATCCCATTAGAAAATAGGCAAAAGATAAGAAGGGGCATTTCGTCATAGAGGATTTTCAGATGACAGGTAAGCACATGAAAGGTATTCAACATCATTAGCCATTAGGAAAAAGCACATTAAAACTATAATGAGTTAATACTACATACCCATTGGAATGGCTGGAATAAAAATAGAGTGCCTTAACTGGTGTGGCTCAGTTGGTCGGGCATTGTCTCATGCACTGAGAGGTTGCTGGTTCGATTCCTGGGTCAGGGCACATGTCCAGGTTGCAGGCTGGATCCCCAGTGGGGGGTGTGCAGGAGGCAGCCACTCAGTGACTCTCTCATCACTGATGTTTCTCTCTCTCTCCCCCTCTCCCTTCCTCTCTCTGAAATCAATGAAGATATATTTTAAAAATTAAAAATAAATAAAATCAATAAAAACATATTTTTTAAAAAATACAGTGCTGACACCAAATGCTGGCAAGGATGCTGAGTAACTGGACCACTCATGACATGCTGGTGGGAATTCCAGCCACTTTGGAAAACAGACACATCTCCAGCCCACTTAGAAGACAGTCAGGCAAATTCTTATAAAACTAAATATATACTTACCAAAGGCTGAAACTAAGCTCAAACAAAAGAAGACCTGCCTCAGGTTCACAATTTAAGGGACATGCTAAAAAATCTCAAAACCTAACATTTTAATGCCATGTTTTAAAGAACCAAAATTAATGTAAAAAAACCCAAAATTTGTGATGAACGAATTTCAAAAATCCAGGTAAAGACAGGATTATCTAATTCAGTAATTGCTCTCCTAGGCATTTGCCCCAGCAAAATGAAAATATGTGTTCACTCATAAATGTTCATAGCGGCTATAGCCCCAAACAAGAAACAGGACTCAAATGACCTTCAAAGCGTGAGTGGTTAGACAGATTGTGGTACATCCATTCAATGGAACACTACTCAGCAGTAAAATGGAACAAACTATAGATTCCCAGTACATTTTGGATGGATTGCAAGGGCATCATGTTGCGTGAAGAACATTAATCACAAAAGTTATAGCATAGAGGCCAACTTCTCAAGGCTGAATTCTCAAAGCTACGTAAGAAATTGAGGAAATTCAGTAATATAGGAGGTGCCATGTTTTTAATTTCCCATACCTTTGCCAGAAGATATTAATTCTCTGTGCCAACATTACTAGTGTATTTGGCTCCCCTCTGGTTATTAGAGTGTTAGTAGAACGATGTTGGAATTTATTTCTTCTGAGAGCATCTTTGCTGTTGAAATTCGAGTGCATTAGGATATTTGAATACAATACCATTGAAACAAAAGTAAAGTAATGCGTTGCCTTAAAAAAAAGATGGATGTACTATATTGATCCATTTCCATAACATTTAAAAAATAACAAAAGTACAGAGATGGAGAGCAGGTTAGTGGTTTCTAGGGACAGGGAGAAGGGAGGTCCTTCTTGGTGCTGGAACAGTTCTCTGTCTATCTACACGTGCCGCATTCCTTTGCATGGCATGCTTATTTTCTTTTATGGTTCTGCATCTTATGAGAGTTGCAATAAAGTGCTCTTCTCTATCTGGATGGATGCACTAAATTAGTGAATTTTGGGGTCAGAGTAAAGCTCTGCTCACAGCATGCCCCAGCTCCTTTGCCTGCTTGGAAGGAATTGTAGGCCAAGCCTGGTCGAAGATGAATGGTTAGATTCAGTGTGACGGTGAGCGGTAAATGCCCAGCAGAGAAAATGAAAGAGGCAACCCAGAGTCTGAAGGAGGAACTGTGACCAATTACATGAAAAAAATACTAAATAGCCTGCAGAAGGATGAAGGGTCTGGATTGTAAGATGAGAGCTGGCATCAAGACATACCAAAAAAGAAAAAAAGGAACATTTTAGCTTCTTTGTTAATATTGTGGAGGCCACAGAGAAGATTTTTCTCTCTTAGGCTTTACCAGCATGTTAAAGGCACTTTTCATTTACGGCTATAGGCATTCATAATTTCGTTCATATTTTACAATTGCAAGAAAGACATCTTCAGGCAACATTCCTTTGTCTTCAATATATATTTTCGAAAGCAGTGTTAGCGGCATTAGAATTATACCCAGCATAAAATTTCTCCAAAACAACCACAACAACAAAAAACATTTACAGAAGAGGGCCAATTACAACTCTTTGTATAGTTACAACAAAGAGAAATGTGTTTTATATATAATTGTATAAGTTTCACTAGGATTGGAAAAGTTTCACAAACGGAATCTCGTTGCTCTAGCTTTTCAGGTGGTGGGAATTAGGGCAGGGATTAGGACATTTCTGTGTCATTCAGAACAGAACAAAGTGATCAAACTATGGTCTGCTTTTGGGGAGCAAGGTGTGAGAATCCTACAGCCAACTCCACTAGGATCAAAACTGGAAATACTGAAATCTACCACATTCATTTTTTTGGCTCCCTTCAAAAACTGGTAGCCCTTAAATGTTTGTTTAACCTTTATTTAATTGGGTGCATAGATGAAGACATTTTTTATTGCAAGTTTTATGCCTGTTCAAATAAGGAATTTATTACTATAAATCTTCTGAACGATTCTTTGAGAGGCATTTTAATTATATATTATTTGTCCCAGTAAAACCACCCAACACCATGCTTTCTTTTTTTTCTCAGAATATCAGCTGCCTGTGAGTGAGTTTCCCTGGCTGGTGTGTTCTGTAGTTCATACCTCCGAGCGTTACTCAATTTGCACTTTTCTAGTTGTGTAAGGTGTAGTAACTACATGGAAAGCTTCATTAACCGACATCCCATTTCCAAAGTATTTCACTAATGTAGGATTTCCTGCTGGGAAGCTACCATTAATTTAATCCTTAATTTGATTCTGCTCTTTCTGCCCTTAATTGTTTCTCTTTTGCTAGAGTTGCCTCATGACATTAGTTGTCCTTTGGGTAGAAAGTAGACAGAAAGAAGAATGGCATGAAACTGCCATTTGTTGTCGAGAGTCACTAACTCTGGATGCCCCATAGGAACACTGTGCTCAGGCCCCAAGGAGTAAGCACCTGAGATCTAATATATGAGCTTGGGTAGATGGGGACACACTGGCTACAGAACTAGACCAAACGGTTGTTATTTCTAGAGGTTCTGGAAGTTCACAACTGTATTGCTGCAAATGGTCAGCATGTGTGATTCTCAGGAACCAGTGGGCGGTCTGGCCCAGCCGGTTACCACGGATGCTGCAGCTCTGCCAGGGAGACGAGGCCTTAGCTCCCGAGGCGTCCCCTCTTTAGCTCGGAAACCAACAAAACAATGGCAGAGTAGAAAACGTGATAACGACACTGTCTCCTTCCAAGCAGATGTTCCCAACCACCCCATTTTCACAGGGAAACCCCATCCCTAACGCCCAGGTGAGACTGGAACAGAGGCCAGCCTCCCAGGACGCCCACAGGCAGTGTAATCCCCAAAGGCTTAGGGCGCACCGGGGTGGCCACCTGGGTTTCCCTGTGAGGGGCAAGACTGCCTCGGGGATCACAGGTTAGCCAAGTGGGAGTTTCGGCGATCTCCTCACTGTTTAAGAGTTTAATGGCCACTAAATTTGAGTCACTAGTGGCTACTATGAGCACTGAAGGGCAGTTAAGCAAATGCCTCCCAAACTCATATACTGAGAAGGTTAGAGAACACGAGCGAGCCAAGGGGAGCTGCTCTAAGGCCTCCGAACCAAAGGCCTGCGGTGGCACTTGGGTGTGTTATGGGTTGAGGGCATAGCTGGGTAAGACCCAAGGGGAAGAAACTGTCCCAGAGACATCTGGGATGATGAAGGCAAATATATCCCAAGGAATTACACACACACACACACAACTGGCTTTTTCTCTGTGTTTAAGGAGTATTCAGTCATTTCTAGAATTAAAAGCTGCAGGCAGTTATATGTTTGAAACAGTTTACAGCATATACTTTTTACAGTTTTCAAAACTTTTCCAAAAAAAAAAACAAAACCCTCATTAAAAAATTTTGTGTGTGTGTGTGAAGGTGCCAGGCAGCTGTTAAGCCATCGCAAACATTTTAGTGATCCCTAACCATACTTTCCATGAGGAGAATGTTTTCTCCTTCAGGGGGAAAATTTCAATTAAAATCAATTTTATTTCTGCATTCTCCTTGGACATAATACTTCAGTTGCCTTCCTTCGTATTATAAAACCTGGATTTTTATCAGCTGAGAAAATGGGAGCATGGCAATATTTCATGAGATATTTGAATTGCTAATTAAGCGTGGGATTTATTTTAGGGTTGCAGTTGCTGAAACAGTGGAAACGGCAACTGCGGTGGTTTATGTTGTGCATCTGAGACTCCACACTCTAGGCAAAATGTGTAGAGTATTAAATAGCCTATCCGCACGATGGGACACTCGGACCCATTACACAGCTCTCTCTGCTCCGAGCAAAAAGGACTGATGCTCTCATTCTGCTGTTGATAGCAAAACACTCCTCTCTCCCTCTCCTCCTCTCACAATTCCTCTCTCTCTCTCACCCCGCTCCTTTCCATTTCCCCCCCCCCCCCAATCTAGCAGGAATGGGGAACCGTTTTTCTGCCAAGGGCCATTTGGATATTTATAACATCATTCGCTGGCCATACAAAATTATCAACTTAAAAATTAGCTATGAACCCGGTTGGCGTGGCTCAGGGGTTGAGCATAGACCAAGGGTCCAGGAGATCAAGGTTCGATTCCTGGTCAGGGCACAGGCCCAGGTTGGGGGCTCCATCCCCAATAGGAGGTGTGCAGGAGGCAGCTGAGCAATGACTCTCTCATCATTGATGTTTCTGTCTCTCTCTCCCTCTCCCTTCCTTTCTCTGAAATCAATAAAGACATTTTTTTTTTTAATTTAAAAATTAGCTCCTAGATTTATTGAATTTCGAGACCCTCCCATGAAAGCATGCACTAGGAGTTTGCCCTGGCAGGGCCAGACCAAATGATTTCACGGGCCGTATATACAGTCCCAGGGCTGGACATTCCTCACCCCTGATCTAGGGGGTGGTTTTGCGGAAAGAGCAGTTGGGGATTCCTAAATATATTCTTCAACTTTAATTCTATAGAAAGCAACTGTAAAAAATTGAGAGCTATCCTATGGGATAAGCATAAAGCTGTAATATTATCTACATTTTAAATGGTGTCTGTTTTTCAGGAAGCATCTAAGTAATCCCATGGCTTCCTTATATTTACATAAAAATAGGCAATAAGCAGGAACAGTAATGGAAACCGCACATGCCATTCATTTGATTTTATGTTTGCCACTATGTGCTCACAGGAATTTCTTAAACTCTGTGAGTCTTAGTTCTGCATTATCCGTAAAACGGAAATAATAATGACTGCAATGCAGAAGATTTTCCTAAAGATTAAATGAGGTATTACACATGGGACTCATTTCTTAAAGCTGGATTGCGCTGTAAGTTACATATCAGACATCATCTGTCTTAAGCTCACAATTCAAGGACTATTTGTATACTTACAGAGTTGTACAAGCATTACCAAAACGTTATTTATTTTAAATTAAATAATGGCAGTCAGCCACTGTGGCCTAGTGGTTGAGCACTGACCCATGAACCGAGAGATCACAGTTCGATTCCCGGTCAGGGCACCAGGTTTCGGATTCGATCCCCAGTAAGGGGCCTGCAGGAGGCAGCTGATCCATGACTCTCATCATTGATGTTTCTATCTCTCCCTCCCTCTCCCTTCTTCTCTCTGAAATCAATAAAACATATTTAAAAAGTAATAATAAAGGATAAATTAAATGATGGCTGTCACTGTCAGGTGTAAGATGGCTCCCCAGGACTCCTGGAGTTTGATTATTCAATCACACACTACTCTAGAGACAGCTGAAAGGCCCCAAATCATTGACCTTAAAATATGGAAATGATCTGAGTGGGCTGGGCCTAATCACACAAATTCTGGAAAAACAAAGAGTGTTCTCTGACTGGATCCTGGAGGAGTTAGATCCAGAGCATGGGAGAGACTTGACGAGGGAGAGTTTTTCCATTGTTGGGGTCTGAAAGCAGAGCGCCGTCCCGGCCAGCAGCCAGCAAGAAAACAGGGGCTTCAGTCCCTGATGTAAGGAGTTCGAGAACTTTCGGGGGTAAACGTAGTGTATTTGAGCAGAGGCTTTGGAAATGAAGTAGGGGAGGGAAGTGTGCCAATAAAGAATATTAAGTGAAGCCACCATAAGGGGGAACTGGGACCTTAATTCCTTAGGGACACTGTGAGGCAGGTCCAGTCGACCTCAGGAGGAAGGGTTCGTAGTACACCTGTCCCAGTGAGCCACTGGCGGGGGGCCGTTTCCTGACAGTATTCATAGCCTGGCACTTCTGGGCTGCCCTGTCCGTGAACAGAGTCCCTTTTGAAAAAGCACTGTTCAGATACATCCAAATATTGGCAGTAAGGAGCCACAAGGAGCACGCTGAGGTCTGAGGCGTGGGGGGTATTGACAGTTTTTACTACTTTATTGGCTGACTTCCCTTCCCTATTTCATTTCCAAACCCTCTTCACTGTAAATTCAATTTTTAGATTATTGTCTGGCATATAGAAGGTGCCAAAAATATGGGTTGGTGAATTAAGTGAGAGAATACCTATGCTATTATACCATTTGTTTGTTTTTGTTTTTTATTGTTCAAAATATTACAGATGTCCCCTTTTTTCCCCATTGACCCCCTTCTACACCACACCTACTCCCCTCCCCAGGCCTTCACCTCGCTATTGTCTGTATCCATGGGTTATGCATTTACGCGTGTAAATTCTCTGGTTAATCTCTCCCCCCACCCACTGACCCCCACCTATAAATACAGATGGACTAAGAGCAAAAATTGTGAGTGACTGACTGAAAATCGAATTCATCATGGCAGAGAATGAGACAAATGACATAAGGAAGGGGTCAACTCCTAAATAATATTTTATTGATTTAAAAAATGTGACACAAGTTGACCAAATTTCAGGATCAGGAAGCGTGGGTTGGCGGGTGCTCTAGTGTCCATTTCGTTAGTCTGTATGTTTGGGGTGTTTGGAATATTTTAAAATGAAAATGATTTAACATGTGAAGGGAAGCAGAGATTGGCTACAGTAAAGTGCTGATTTCCTATTTTACTTCTTGCTTTAAATTAACCTTTTTATTGCCTTGGTGATGAGAGTACATTTAGCTTTATGGGAAAGTGAGTTATAATGAAGATATGAAAATAAAAGAAAGGAAAGTGCCGGCATAAAATTAAACTGTTGACCTTAAAGTACCAGTAGAGTAAATTCTCTGGCAGTGGCATTTCCTAAGTGCAAGCCACCGCTTACATGAAGAAGAAAAATGGAGGGAAAAAAGAAAAGTTTTACGCTTTCTCCCCCAAATCGAAAGGGCTGTTTTGTAAATTCTGGCGATGATTAATTGCATGTGGAATAGAGGCCATTATATTAAATTTTAACCGAGGCAGCAAAAAAATGGAACATTACGGTAACATGTTTTTGCATTGCTCAAATTTTAGAAATCTGTATGAAAATTGCTTTCATCTGCCTTTTTTTAAGAAGATTTTTTACTGATTTTTAGAGAGAGAAGAAGGGAGGGGGTTAGAGAGAGAAAAACATGGATCTGCTGCCCCCACCAGGGATTAAGACCACAGCCCGGGCATGTGCCCCGACCTGGAATCACACCCGCAGCCCTTTGGGGCAGGAGACCACACCCAAGCAGCTGAGTCACACTGGCCGGGGCACCTTTCTTCGTTTTAAGCAGTGTGACAAATTAGCAGGAAGGTGAAAAAAAAAAAGTGTGGATAACATGCCTTAGAAATGAGAGACTGAGACAGCGAACATTCCCATACATCAGAGATGCAATCCCAGGGCTACAGGAGCGACAGAGGAAGGGAAACAATTACAGATGCTCCTCGGCTTAGGATGGGGTTACATCCCAGTAAACCCCTCATACACTGATGTGTGTATATATATATTTAAATATATCTTTATTGATTTCAGAGAGGAAGGGAGAGGGAGAGAGAGAGAGACATCAGTGATGAGAGAGTCATTGATCGGCTGCCTCCTGCACGCCCCTGACTGGGGATCGAGCCCGCAACCCGGGCCTGTGGCCTGACCTGGAATCGAACCCCGATCTCCTGGACCCTAGGTCGATGCTCAGCCACTGAGCCACGCCAGCCAGGCACACTGGGTGTGTCTTAACTTAAAAGCACACTCGTGCCCTGACCTCCCCAGCGCCGTGACTTGGCCTGCCTCCTCCCACGTGCTCAGAGCGCCCCCAGGAGCCGTCACTGGGCAGGGCCAGCTCCCGCAGCGCGTTCACTGTGGGCCGTTAGGTGCTTACCCTCGGGATCGCGTAGCTGGTGTGGGTGGGGAAGCTGCTGCTCCTTGCCAGGGCCCAGCATCACGAGGAAGAGAGAGCACCGACTAGCCATAACCCGGGGAAAGATCAAAATTCAAAATTCGATTTTCCCCAGTGGCTGCCCAGCTGGACAGGTAACAAGACCAAGGAGTACAAAGGAGTTAAGACCCTTCTGGGAGATTGGGCCCGTGCAAGTCAGGATGTGGAGAGTGACTGACATCAGTTCTCTCCTCCTCTCCGGAAACATTCTACGTGACAGTGCTTAGTTGTGTTTCTTGCAAGGCTGTGTGTCTTGGTAACACACCAAATCGTCTCTACTTCTCTGGCAGGTCCCCAATTTAGGATGGTTCAAATTACCAATTTAGGGTGGCTCAAATTACCTTATAATTATTATTTTTTTTTAATTTACGATGGTGTGAAAGCAATCTCCATTCAGTAAGATGCAGGGATTTGGGGGCCACCGAGGAAAACATTCTCATGGGCAGAATTTACCTTAGCTTGAGACCGAGTATGTGGTAATGGCCTGAATGGGCGGCATGTTGCTTGGGGTAAGTGCAGTTATTGTAAAATGAGAAAGAAAATGAGCAGTAACGTTAACCTTACCGAAGTCAGAAGCCTCAAGCCAAACATTTTTTTTCTTTCTTAGAATTCTGTGGTGAAGGCGACTTGGGTCAGGCGAGGGCCCCACTGAAACCAGCCTAGCGTGTGACAGCCGGTCTCCGCTGGCTGCCTGGGAGAGTCGTGAGGATAACACTTCATTTCTGTGATGCGAGGTCAGGAAGCTTTTTTCCGAGCTAATCAGTTCTTTTCAGAGTCTAGAAGTGCTGTGTGCACATGCCAGGGGCCGCTGCGGGCCTGCGGGCTCCACTTCTACCCTGAACCCCCAGGACGCCCTGTGGAGGCCCCACTAGGACAGAGGGAGCCAAAGGCTTGGCCTGGGTGGCGGCGTTGCTTTTTTGGCAGTCTGCCTGAGAAGATCTGTTATGGATAACTTTTTCTCCAAAGATGCAACGGTAATATTCTTTAATAAGGTTAGAATCACATATTTCAGAAATAATCAGAAGAGTCCATAGAGTATTTTAAACGTTGAGGGCAGAGCTGCTGAGTGCAAAGGCTTTGGAGCTCTAGCGCCACCTCCTTGAGTGACTGCAAATTTCCTTCTGCTAACTTGGGAGGGAATCATGATGTTTAACTCATAGGTTTCTTGTGAGGACTAAATTAATAATTCATATATAATGGCATATATAAGTGCTTGAGCTGAATTGATTCTATATATTATACAGTTCTTTCCAACAGACCCTTAGTGCCTTGGATTAATCTTTTACATCATGTTACTTTGTGTAGAAATAGGAGGACAAGGCAGGGAGGGATTTCAGGGTAAATTGATTCCTCTATTATTTTACTCAAAAATTTCCTATATTACAACATTTTTAGTGAATGGTCATCTGGTCTCTGAATGCTCCCCATACTTGGCAATGAACTCACTGCTTTCTGTAGCTGCTTGATTCACTATTGGGCAAACTTCCTTCTGTTCTACTAAGTGGAATTAACGTCACGTTTCCAATGTGAAATACATTGTAATTTCCTTTGAATAGCAGTTAGCACATTATATTTAATCTGATTTGTTCATGACCACTTTCTACTGCCAAATGAAAAAGAAAAATTTCTTGATGGCAATAACAAAGGGAAAGGGCAAAAATACTAATAACGTATATTTTAGTTTCTCATAAAGCTTTTTAGTGTCTGGAGTTTAGAGTAGAGCTCTGCAATGGCATTTTGAATTCTAACTTGCAAATATCCTGCAAAATATGGGAAATTCTTTTCAGGTCAACACCAACACCACACCACCATCACCTTAAAAAATAGTAATTAAACTTGCCCTACTGAACCATAGCCCCCCAAAAAAACTTTTCATGGGCTTGTCTTATTACCCGAAAAGTCCAGGACATATTGCCTGGATTGTTTCCATCCAATATCTACAATAGGAAGGTAAAATGAATATCATCACCTTCCAGGTGTCAAATGGAATTAAGCAGAATAACCTGGATGAATGGCCGTCTTCCCCTTCTCATCGTTTGCAGCTTGCATTACCTATTCTCTATGGAAATGGGCGGGATATTTTTCTTCTAAGAGCAGGAAAGCGATGACAGCCCATTGCACTGAAGGTTATGTTATTAACGATTGCTGTGCTGTGAAGGCTGGAGAGAGAGGCAAGGGAGACGCGAACATATAAATACAATAAGTGTCCTGCCCTCCCAGTCACCAGCAGGCGTGGAATTCTCCGTCCAGAGGCCTGAGACATGTAATTGGTTTTGATAGGAACTAAAATGCAACAATAGCACAACTACAGCAAATACTTCAACTTTTTGTGTGTTTTCATCTCCCAGCCTTTCATCTAATTGCATATCTTGAGAAATATAGCACTCACGGAGGAAAAAACAAACATGCTGAATGCTGAAAGCAACTATTAAATCTTCCTGAGTATTCAGATTAATACAATGGGAAATAAAGACAGGAATACTAAATTTGGGGGTTGGGAGTGGTTAACAATATGCAGACTGCCTGTTTCTCAAACATCAGCTTCTAGCTCCATACTTAGAACCACATGTATTCTATTTATCATAGTTGTATAGGTAATGGAGGTGTGGAATTCCTATGAGGAATTATTTTTAAAGAATTAATAAATGCCATTGAAGGATTAATAAATGTCTTTGAATGGGACATCCCCTGCTGGTCCTGGGAAAACCATGCAGGCACTCGACTCTGAGCCACTACATTCCCTTCAGGGAAATAAAGAGGGTTTATAGTCTATGCCCTGCTTACATTACTTACTGGGCTTTTGAGATCAGATGACTTCATATATGTTAAAGTGCTTCGGTGTTGATAATAAACCTCAATGGTATGAAGAATGGTTTTGCTATTAAATAGAATTTGTTTAATCGAATGTTTAACTTGAAACAACTAGACTCTGGAATTTTATCCCTGAAAGAATTATTAAATGTTGAATATTTTTAAATGACATTGCCCCCCTCTAGATTAATGTTATGTGGTTATGACAGGACAAAGAGTGTATTTCTTAATACTTAAATGTCCATTTAGGTATATTAAAATATAATATATCCATGTTTGGGGGATTGACCCTTCTGTGATATCCAGTAACTTCTTTTACCAACCGCACTTTCTATATTGTATCTTAAAACAATTTATTTGCATATTTTATTCATTTAAAATTACTAGAAAGTCTATAAAAACTACTTTATGCATTGCAAATTGTTTAAGACAAACATGACTTCCTTAGTTCTCATATAAATCTTACCAAGTGGCATGTGTTTTTTTGTAGATGAAGATACTGTGGTTTACATTTTTATTTCAGACAAGAAAATAAATAGTATGTAGTATGAACACTTACATAAGATTTATATGAGGAAAATTTGATTTCCACTTTAAAAAAAGATCATGGCATTGTATGTGCTACTTGATTTTCTCAGATGGCATAGTCACAAAAATGTTTGAAAAATAAATAGTTATGTTTTCTGAAAGGAGTCAGAATGCTTAAACATGATTCAAAGATGCCAAAGTATGAAGACAATTTTCCGTCTAAATATGCGATAAATGCACCCTAGGAGTATGTTTTTAGACAGTAAACTTAGACAAAATAGTTCTGACTAAAGAATCATAAAAAGCAAACAGGATAAATCTGAATATATTAATGCAAAACCCAATCTTCTGAGAATTTCTCGAGGAAGGAAATTCAGGATGAAATACAGATGTAGTAATTATAAGTAAATATCTGAAGAAGATGCTATACGAACTAGATGATATCCCTCAATTCTCTCAAAAATCATCTCCCTCTACTCCCCCCACCCTCATAGTTCTGTATCTCAAATACGGGCATGACTATTAGTTTATAAAAAAGTAATTTCAAGACCAAAACACAAGGATTAAAAAAAAAAGTACTAACCAGAAAATTACCAGAGAAGTTTGGTTGGCAGCTAAATGCGCTTTCTTCTATAATACTGTTTGCACTGAATTCCTTTCAGCCGCCTTCCTGAGGCCAGGGACAGGGCGGCCGTCAAATACGGTCCACAGCTTTCCACATAAAAATGTTTTATATGCGTGGAATGCGGATAACGCTGTCTGTCAGCATTACATTTGTTCATATCCTTAATTTGGGGGAGATTTTAATTGTTGACCTTGAGAGACTATTAATATAACTTGAGACTAGCGACTACTATAATAGAAAAATTGTAATAATAGCCATCTAGTAAGGAAGCCCTGAGAGTATTGTTTTATTATGATTTTTTTGCTAGCAGACACAGCCATGCACTGCTTAGCTGCAGGGGTAGGCTCTGAGAAACGCACTGTTTGGCGATTTTGTCCTTGTGTGCGCATCCGAGAGCGAACTTCCAAAAACATAGATGAAATGGCCTACCGCACACCTAAGCGGCTTGGCGTAGGTCCTGGCTCCTGGGCTACAAGCCTGTACCGCAAGTCACTGTACAAAACAGCGTGAGATTCCCTCAAACGCAAGAGAAATAATGCAATCAAGAGACTAAGTAAATAGGAGATGTAGGAGGCTACTGCCCGAGGGACTGGTTTACAGAAAACTTCTTTTTGCAAATAGAAAGAGTACACCCTACATGATAGAAGCATAGTATAGTAAATGCATAATCCACTAACTCAGTTGTTTTCTTTATCAGGTATTGTGAACTGCACGCAATTTAATTGCAGGCTCTGCTTTCCTAGGACGGTGGTGCCGTGGCTTGGTCACAGCAGCATCGCCACAAACGCGCGTGACGCGTGGCCCTGGGATGTTGCGGCCGTTCCGGCGCCGCCGGGAGACAGGAGTTTTTCAGCTCCGTTATCATCTGAAGGGACCCCCGTCTAAGTGGCCCACTGTTGACCACAATGCTATTCTGTGGCACACGACTGTTTTACATTTCTTATTTTTGTAACTTTCTTTAAGGTAAGATGCTCAAAGTGTTCTGATATTGCTCAACTTGAGGGTGAACATTTTTACAGAATTTACAGACATTTTAACTTTATAAACAAACCATGTCCACTAACAGCCCAGAAAAAATAAACAATAAAAAGACTTCTTCGTTGAGCATCCTTGAAGCCTACAGGAAACCTTTGCCAGGTGAATGTTCGATCCCTCGAGGGGAGCTGTAGTCGCAGAGAGACCGCCTCCCCAGGGTGTCCTGCAGCCTGAGGCCACGCTGAAGGACCCTGAGTGGGCTGACACCTGAAGCCCAGAAATCAGGGAGAGAAGCTGGCTTAAGCCGGGGGTCAGCTGGAATGGCAGAGTGGAGCAGAGCCTTGGGGGAAGGGCAAGGCAGAAAGGGGGGAGACACGGAAAGGGTCTTGGTCCAGGTAAATGAAAAGACAGTTTGCGGTTTAATGTTCCTCGTAGAGTTCTTACTCTATCTGGTTTACAAAGTGGTCATCTTTGCTCCATTCAGTATAAGAATTATGCCAGCCCGGGTCAGGGTGGCTCCCTTGGTTGGTTGGAGCATCCTCCTGGAACACCGAAAGGTTGTGGGTTCGATTGCCGGTCAGGGCACGTACCTAGGTTTCTGGGTCAGTTCCCGGTTGGGGGCTCATATGGGAGGCAACCCATGGATGTTTCTCTTTCACCTTGATGTTTCTCTTTCTCTCTCTCTCAAAACCAATGAATATGTCCTTGGGTGAAGATAAAAAAATTTAAGCCAAACATAGTTCTTGAATTTTGGCCCCAGAATTTGACAATCCACTCCTTTGCTGCACTGATTTCATGCTTTATCTCCTAAATTTTACCTGGCCAATTTAATGAAACTCCTTGTGGTTGTGTATTTTATGACATAGGCGATTAACACTGTTTTATACATAATCAATTAATGCTATATTCTTAAATCTTAAATTTGCCCTGGTTTAGAAATTGAGGGTTTTTTTCCTGCCCCCGAAGCCTCTCCTTCATCTCCCTCTTCTCTTTTTGTTAACAGAGACTGAAAGGAACATGCAATTTGAGAGCCATTCGCTGTCTGCTTGAATCCCTGTTACTTTGCCCTGGGCAGGTTCACATCTACTGGACTGAAGACTACTGTAGGCCTGGGTAGTTGGCAATAAAACCAGCCTGGCAATTTACCAAGACTAGTATGTGGTACAACGTGATGGTAAAGAGCTCGAGTTCTGCACTCAGCTAGGTCTTCATTAACAGGCAGGAGCTCTTACCATTGTTAATCCTAAAACGCTCTGCAGCCTGTAATCCTGTGTTTGACCACTGAGTCTTACCATTTCTTCACTCGTGTTAGTTTCACATTCTTGAATTATAGGAGTTACCTTGGTCCAGTGCTTTGCAAACGTTTTCAAGTTACATTATAAGCTCTGGGAAGTCTTCCTGCACTAGGCTAGAGCAGATGCCTCGCAAGCGGAGGCCGCTTCCTTTCTTGAATATCACCAAGTGGCCTCCAGTAGAGCTCGCTGCCTATGAATCACTAAATCAATACTTTTAATTTTTATTAAATGAATTGTCATTACTTGTGATTCCCAAATTAATCATGTTCACATTTAAAGTTTAACTATTAGTGATGTGGTTTTTCTTAAAAAAAAAAAATCCTTAAAATTTTTGGGCACTGAACAAGGACTTCCCTATATGTTTCTGCTAATTGTTACATATAACATGGAAAGTATTTAAATCCTGAATATCGGCGATGTCTCTGGGTGTATTGTGATATTATAACTTATTCGGGAGGAGTTCAAAACATTCAGGAGTATGTTTGGTGAGTGACTGTCTCCCTTGCATTCCTCACTTGATTTCAAATATATCCAGTTGGGACTTGGGGTTTGAGCCTTCTGTGGGCATTACCTGGGACATTATGCTAAGTCTCGTCTCAGGCCTGGTAAGCGAGCACCCTGCTGACTACTGCAGCGACAGCTCTTTCTTTGCCTTGTCCTGAAAATCGATGACCCCAAAGCCTACTGTCATGGTGAGCCTCCCACGGTGTCACTGTCTCCCTCCAGCCGAAGCTCAACAGGCCACAGGGCTTCTGTGGGAAGGAAGTGTGTCCAAGCTTAGGTTTCTGAGAAATAGCATCCTAAGAGCAAACTGTTAAGATCTTTTGGGAAAACTCACCCAGAAAGATGTCCCAGATAACTATTTTCCCGTGGAAAAATATGTGCATGCGTCATCTTATAAGAAAGCTATGCTCCAACAAATCGGAGATGATTTAAATGCGAACAAGGAGAGCTTGAGCTGAAGCTGGTAACTTTATTCAAATGCTGATAAATTTTAGAAGGGAAAGAAGAACCTAAAGCAGGCCTTCGCCCATCTAGCCTGGCGTAGCTGCCAGCGCCGAAATGCTGCTCAGCCAGGGCCAGGGTCGGGCCAGCAGTGATAGATGGAGTAGCCTACGAAGCTGAGCAAATTTGGAAAAAGTGCCTGAAGGAGACAAACTCAGTTTAATCAACTGTTACACGGCCCCCACTTCGAGTTACACTCTTGGACCTTTAACGGGATATTTTTTGAGGGAATAAAAACTGTCCACTTCTAAGTTGCCTAGTACCTCAAAGAACTTACTATACATTCATGTTTATCCTACTTGGAAAATGATTTTATGCGTATAGACAAAACATCCAGATATAAAAATGCAATGTTATAAAGCAACCATAACCTTTTTTGTATTGTTTAAACCTTGTAAAATGCTGAACAGACACACACATGCTTATATAGCACGCCTGTGGTTAAGAAGAGCGGTCAGAGCAGCTATCCTCTTAATTTCTTATCCCGTTTTGTTTTGGAAATGATCTCTGATTCATACGTTTACTTATACACTGTGAAACATGCAAAACAATTTAAAACAAAGAAATTGTCTTTTCCGGAGCATTTCTTTGCTCTGAAGTAACTGCATAAACCTTTTTGGACAAGTCCAATTTCAAAGGATTTATCAGCTGGAAAGTGATTTCAGTGGACAAGAGAGAGGCCACCAAAGAATCTGAATAGGGTTTGGAGTGTTGGGTTTTATGAGCAAGGTGCGTAAGTGCCATTATAGAGGCTAATTCTGCACTGTCGATGTCATTAAAATATATTGCCATTAATTTCCTAAAGCGAATTCTACCAGAAGGCCTTGGGAAGGTGTGTGGGGGCAGGAAACAGAAAAACTTGCATCAGTTACCTTGGATTAACATTCCCTGGAGAGAGCAGAGACTTGCTTACTTCCATTTGATGACCACTTTTAACAATACTTTGGAAAAAAACAGCAACCTAGAAATATAAAGAGATGTTTACTAATATCAATATTACTGGTCTACTAAATTATCAAAGCCTAACACTGAGATAAATACTTTCTCTTTTAAAGCAGAAATTTCTCACTTTCAGTGAAAACAGAGATCCCTTTTTAAAAAATATTTTTATTGATTTTTAGAGAGAGAAGAAAGGAAGGAGGGAGAGAGAAACATCAATGTGAGAGCATAACGTCAGTCGGCTGCCTCCTGCCTGCCTCCTCCTGGGGACTGAGCCCACAACTTAGGGCATGTGCCCTGACCAGGAATAGAACCAGCCACCTTTGAGTGCACAGGGTGATGCCCAACCAACTGAGCCACACTGGCCAGAGCCCCAGAAATCCCTTTCATCAGATTTTAATAAATGGGCAGTTGGCTGCTCTTCAATTACTTCCTGTGCAAGGTACTCGGAGCACAGTGGCAAAGACACACACTTCATTTTGAGAAAGTCATTTTGGAACCTAAATCTTGGCTCTGTTGCTTAAACCTTTCTGAATGCCTGTTCTTATCAGTAAATATTCTTAAAAAATTTATAGAGTTGTGAGGATTAAAGAAAACCTGTCTATAAAGGGACTAGGTTAGCACTACGCATATTGTTTTTTAAAGGCCAATTAAAATCGTCTTTGTTTTTTAAAAAAACTGGTTGAAAGACTGTGTTTCTATAAATTCCACTCATTTGTTCAAATCCTGTTGGGCTACAAAGAATTATTCTACTCTATTTATTTCATTGTAACTTTTAAATATTCAACAGCAGCCATCAGACCTTGTTTTATTATTTCTAGGCTAAGTGAGCAAACACCCTTTCTCCAAAAAAACCACCAAAGCCCTGTTGTCGAAGCCTCCCTCAGGACATGTATTCAGATCCACCTCCACATGCATTTATAACTCTCAGAACCCCTCAAACAGTGAAATCCGCACCCTACCCCGGGAAGAGGGAAGGATGGAGGGGCTGCCTTGAGTAAGTGCTCAGGATGCCTCTCTGCAGGGAAACAGCAAGTCGTGTGGAGTGTGAAGGAGGAAAGATTGGGTGTGAGGAGTGTCCTTGAGGGATTGCTGGAGACTCGTTCGAGAACTAGACTGAACACAGGCCTTGAAAGCCATACTAACTTATCTAAATAGCCTTTAAATTATTTTTTTAAAGGGGGAAATACTGATGATCTTTTGAAAGGAGTAATGATGTGTCTGAACCTGTGTTTTTTTGCATAGGTCACTCTGACAGGCTGTAGGACATGGTGACAAAGAGCCCAGAAGATTCTTGATAAGGCTGGTGGGGCCTGGACCAGAGCAATGACAGTGAACATGGAAGAAGCTGAATCAGGAGAATTCTGAGGAGGACAAGAGGAGGCAGGGTGAGTGGACAGTTTTATTATCTGAGCAGGAGAACAAATGGGGATTCCGGCCACACCTGGGACTCCGGGGAGTGACAGTTCAGGTCCTCGGGAGGGTGTGATAACTCCACTCAGGGAGGTTGAGTGTGAAGTGCCTACAGGAAGCCTTCTCAGGAGCTCTGCTGAAATAACAAAACGCTAGGTGCCTTCAATTCCCACTAATTCATTTAGGGATGTTTAAATCTCAGCTTGTACTTCTCTTGAGGAAAAAATATCTCCTAGCGTTTATAGTATATTCTGGGGTTCAGAAAAGACCTCAGAGGAGTAGAATATTTATGGAGCAGGAAGGAGTCTCTAAGGATCTGCTTCCTAGCAGCATTTCATTCTTTCAGCAACAGAAGAAAATTAATATGGCGAAAGGATTAAAGTATTTTCCAAGACCACGTCATTAATTATCTGTGTATGACTGAATCGATAATATCATTTGCTGTGTCTTTGTGATCGAAATGTATTACCAGCATTCGAACAATAATTTTCAAAGCGCACTGGCATATATATTCCATAGGTAATCCTTGCAAAGTCTTTTGAACAAACCGAGACAAAGCCTGAAAACTGCATAGCTTGTTAAAGAAAATTCAAACACAGACACCAAAAAAGGGTTGGACACTTCCCCCAGAGTAAGATACTTTTTCCAGGTTGCTGAAAAATATGCATCGTTATTAGCAAACTTGAACTTAAGCCCGAGTCTCCAAGCTCCATCCTAGTGAATGCTCTTCTTAAGTCCTCCTGAAAAGCAATGCTTTCTAGGTGCACAGAACTTTGCAAAGTGAGGCATGGACTTCTGCCCAAGGATCTGCACGGTCCTTCTGTTTCCCCGGACACTGCAGATGGCAATGTGAGGGAAGACCGACCACCACAGGGCCTAGCTGCTAGAAAGCGAAGTTCTAGTGGAAACAACCCCAGGAGGGACAAACACGGAGGAAGACGTTGTAATGGCCTTGGGGACACTTGCCGCTGCCCAGTGATTGTCACAACAACATGATGAGGGCTCCCGGGCTTCAGAGAGAAGGAGGCTTTAGCAGAAAAAAGGACAAGGTGGATTTTAATATTAAGAAGTCGGGTATGCATTTATCTTCAATGTTACGTGGAAGGACAGGCTACCAGGAAGATATGTTAATTGTATGGAGTTAGAATTGATGACTGTGAGCCACTTACAATCCAGACATAATGACAGGTCAGCCTATGCATGGCCAAGGTCCTAATCTATAAAAGGGAAACAGGGGTTAAAAATAAGGCATTTGGGGTAAAAAAGAATGGACAGATAGATCAATGGAACATGATCGAGGGTCCAGAAATAAATAGACCCACATAAATATAGTCAATTGATTTTTGAAAAGAAGCAAAGGCAGTGTAATGGAGAAAAGATAGTTTGTTTATTTGTTGTTTTTTGTTTTAAATTTATCTTTATTCTTGAAAGTATTAAGATGTCCCCCATTTTTCCCCCCTGTTGACGCCCTCCACCCTCCTCCCGACCCCCCAGCCAGCCCTTCTCCCATTGTGCCCATGGGCATGCATGCATAAGTTCTTTAGTTAATCTCTCCCCCCCCCCTTCCCTCTGAGAACAACTGGACATCCACAAGCAAAGAAACAAATAAACAAAAATAATCTAGACACAGACCTTACAACTTTGCTAAATTAATTCAAAATGGATCATAGGCCTAAATATAAAACACAAAACTAATACTCCTAGAAGATAGCATATGGGAGTAACCTAGATAGCCTTTCGGATACAACACCAAAGGCACAATCCATGCTTAGGTGATGGTTTATGTCTCATCTGACTTGAGGATGAGGGACTTGAAAACTAGCTGGCCTCCTGTCCCTTAATTCCTTGACCGTGTGAGCTATGGCAAACCTTGACAAAACCTGAGGCATTAGACAGCAGGGCAAACTCCTCTTGCTCCAAATCTAAGGATAAGACTTGGGACAGTGGCCCAAAATTAAGTTGAGGAAATAGAACATAAACTTATGTTCTATTCACACGTGAGTCTGTTAACTGAGAGGCACATCTGCTATGTTCCAACTGTCTTATGACCTAGAGAAATTCAGAGAGGCTATTTTGGGGTAATATACTTTTAAACATTGTTAACTGTAAAATAACCATGGAGAATCATAATTTAAAAAGTAACTCAATCTCTGAAAGATGTTATCAGTGATTATATCTATGGAATCGGGGTGCTAAAAGCTTGTGCAGGATAAGTCCAAGGGCACAGCAACTGTATTTTATAAATGACCATGAACATTGACATATTGATGCCACATAATAATAGAGAGAATTCTGAAGATTAGGTTATCTTGAATGCACAGAGGCTGATATAACTACTGGACTTTCTCCAAGTCTTTTGCAAGCTGACCCTCTCTAATATATATTGCAACTTCCTGACACCATCAGAAGTATAGTCTGTTACAGATGGGTAAAGTTGAACATCAATCAAAAACTGTTGGTTGAATGAAAGAATGAAATAAATGAGGAAACCATCTCTACTAACTTCGAAAGAGGGGTAGGGTTGTAGTCAACAAAGAAAATCATATTAGAGTAATGTGAGAAAAGAGTAAATTCTGCACAAATATTTTAAATATTGTCTTTCTCTCAACATGTTTCTTGCACTTTTAATAACATGTTGATGTTGAGATTCCCAGGAATTCTTCTTTATAAAAAGTCACACTTTTATTCTTTGTGCATTTTCCTGTTTAAAAGTAACATTTCAGGTGCCTTCCCATTTGGATGACTATTTAAAAGACAATGGTATAAGAAGAGATGAAAGCAATCAAATGACTTTTACTCCAAGAGGATGGGCACCTTTGACCAGGCCACGACTGAACATTAGTTATCTCTACTGTAAACAAGAAAAAATCCAGCTTTATTCAGACCCCCTAGGAAAAAAAATTGTCAGACAAAAATGTTAAATTCTGTCTTTTTGATTAAAGACGTTTAAAGAGGAGTGGGGTAAGTCGGAAGCTGGTTGGTTAAATCTCTAAAAAGAAAAGTTCTGAGCAAGTGAGTGACTTTTGTCTGGAATGTTCTCAGTTGCTAAATCAAAAGATCATTTTTAGCTGCCAGTGTGGTAAATCGCACCTGCAATGTATTAATCCAGCTCTGTTCTTGCTCTCTGACATCATCAGCAGTAATAAAGATTCTGCAAAAGGAGCTTGGCCGACGGTGCTGGAGCTGATGAGTGAGGCAGAGGGAACCCAGCCTGCCCCTTCCTAACCGCATTGGCTCAGCGGGGGGTAACGGTGCTCACAGCTTGCTTTCCGCGCCAGGCCTTCACTGCACTGTCTGAGTCCATGGGTTATGTGTACATGCATATAAGTTTTTTGGTTAATCTCTTTCTGATCCCCTCCCCTCAAATGACTTTGAATAAAGAAAATCACCCTCGATAATGTAGGTGAGCCTCATCCAATCAGCTGAAGACTTTAAGAGCAACAACAGAGATTTCCAGAAGAAGCAATTCTGACTCAAGACTGTAGCATAGAAACCCTGTTTGAGATTCTCGTCCACCAGCCACCTGCCTGCCCTATGGATTTTGGTCTTGCCAGTCCCTACAATCATGTGAGCCAGTTTTATCTATCTATCTATCTATCATCTATCTATCTATCTATCTATCTATCTATCTATCTATCTATCTATCTATCATCTATCTATCTATCTATCATCTATCTATCATCTATCTCTATCTATCTATCTATCTATCTATCTATCTATCTATCTATCTATCTATCTATCATCTATCTATCATCTATCTATCTATCATCATCTATCATCTATCTATCTATCTATCTATCTATCTATCTATCTATCTATCTATCTATCTATCATCTATCATCTATCTATCTATCATCATCTATCTATCATCTATCTATCTATCTATCTATCTATCTATCTATCTATCTATCTATCTATCATCTATCTATCATCTATCTATCTATCTAATCATCTATCATCTATCTATCTATCTATCTATCTATCTATCTATCATCTATCTATCTATCTATCTATCTATCTATCTATCATCTATCTATCTATCTATCTATCTATCTATCTATCTATCTATCATCTATCTATCTATCTATCATCTATCTATCATCTATCTCTATCTATCTATCTATCTATCTATCTATCTATCTATCTATCTATCTATCTATCATCTATCATCTATCTATCTATCATCATCTATCATCTATCTATCTATCTATCTATCTATCTATCTATCTATCTATCTATCTATCTATCATCTATCATCTATCTATCTATCATCATCTATCTATCATCTATCTATCTATCTATCTATCTATCTATCTATCTATCTATCTATCATCTATCTATCATCTATCTATCTATCTAATCATCTATCATCTATCTATCTATCTATCTATCTATCTATCTATCTATCTATCTATCTATCATCTATCTATCTATCTATCTATCTATCTATCTATCTATCTATCATCTATCTATCATCTATCTGTATCTATCTATCTATCATCTATCTATCTATCTATCTAATCATCTATCATCTATCTATCTATCTATCTATCATCTATCTATCTATCTATCTATCTATCTATCTATCATCTATCTATCTATCTATCTATCATCTATCTATCATCTATCTGTATCTATCTATCTATCTATCTATCTATCTATCTATCTATCTATCTATCTATCTATCATCTATATCTATCTATCTATCTATCTATCTATCATCTATCTATCATCTATCTATCTATCATCATCTATCTATCATCTATCTATCTATCTATCTATCTATCTATCTATCTATCTATCTATCTATCTATCTATCTATCATCTATCTATCTATCATCTATCTATCTATCTAATCATCTATCATCTATCTATCTATCTATCTATCTATCTATCTATCTATCTATCTATGTATCATCTATCTATCATCTATCTATCTATCTATCTATCTATCTATCTATCTATCTATCTATCTATCTATCATCTATCTATCTATCATCATCTATCTATCATCTATCATCTATCTATCTATCATTATCTATCTATATCTATCTATCTATCATCATCTATCATCATCTATCTATCATCTATCATCTATCTATCATTATCTATCTATGTCTATCTATCATCATCTATCATCATCTATCTATATCTATCTATCATCTATCTATCATTATCTATCTATCTATCTATCTATCTATCTATCTATCTATCTATCTATCTATCTATCTATCATCTATCTATCTATCATTATCTATCTATCTATCCATCTATCTATCTATCTATCTATCTATCTATCTATCTATCTATCTATCTATCTATCTATCTATCTACCTGTCTATCTGTCTATCTGTCTATCTGTCTATCTGTCTATCTATCTATCTATCTATCTATCTATCTATCTATCTATCTATCTATCATCTATCTATCTATCTATCTATCATCTATCTATCATCTATCTATCTATCATCTATCATCTATCTATCTATCTATCTATCTATCTATCTATCTATCTATCTATCTATCTATCTATCATCTATCTGTCTGTCTGTCTATCTATCTATCTATCTATCTATCTATCTATCTATCTATCTATCATCTATCTATCATCTATCTATCTATCTATCATCTATCATCTATCTATCATTTTCCTACCCATTTATCTGTCACCTACTGTTCTGTTTCTCTGGAGAAACCTGGTGCAACCACTAAAGAACTGATAAAAGAATGAAGCATATGGCCCCTAACCCCTACAATACAAAACATTAAATTATTCTGAAAACCATGTCTAACTCTGTCTTCCATAGCTGCAGAGTTGGATGCAAGCTTCACTGACATATTGAAATGTAATTATGTTATCCTTCCTTTGAAGTATAAACGATTAGAGTTGTATAAAGCATTGGTCGCCTTCATCTAAGCTCTTCACTTACAGATCAAGAAACAGGTCATCACCCTGCTTAGAGGAAGACAGAGGCCATGGAGACTCGAACTCAGGTCTGCTAACGTTATGTCTGCCGATGCTTCTCCAGCACACGTTTTAGTACTTGGATTGTTTTCTCGATGACTTGATGTGGCAATCTGAGTGTGTCCTGTGGGGGCTACATTCTCTTCATATTTTAACAAATAGGATAAACTATTCCCGTGCCTTTTAAATATTGGCATTATTTCATCTCAACTGACAAACAAGGATAATGTTACATAAGAATATATGATTTAACGGAGAATAGGTACGTACATGAGATGCTCTTGTCATAATTATGTCTCCCTCATGCCTCCCTGACTGCCTTTCCTGAGAAAAACTGCCGAGTCACTCATGTGATTGCTGGATCCTGACATTTGTGCCAGCGAAGCGTCCTCCTCACACCACATTCATCTTTCAAAATCTTATGGCCATTTTTTTTTAACCTACTTTCATTGATGTATTAAAAAAGAAAGCAAAACAAAACACCATGTTTAGAAGCTGGAGATACTTAAACATTGGCTAGGGTGCGCCAATTTGTATAAGCTAATCTTCAGAAAGAAATGGGCTGCGTTAAATCTATAATAAATATTTAGAAACCTGTGTTCCACTAGCAGGGGGCAGAGAGTTCCCTCGTCCATGGCCAGAAAACTCCCAGGGTCTGCCCTTGAGCATCCAGCAGAATGAGTCACCCTTCTCTTGCCCTTGGGGTTAGTGTCAGAAGGGACCAAGTCGGGAGTCAGGACTCTCACGATCACCCCAGGCTCGTGATAAGGGCAGGCCTCCCCCGCGTGCCCCTGAGGTGTCACCAGAAGCCAGGCGGGGAGCCTGGCCTTCTACCTCCATCTGGCAGTGAGTAGATGGCATGACCCCTCTTCCTACACGGGAAGTGTCAGGAGAAGCCCGAGAAGAACAGAAACTTGGGATGAACTCCAGAGTCTCATGACAGAGTTCACGAAGGGACCAGGCGCCCGTTTAAAATCACTCGTGGTACCAAGGAACGGGACCATCTCCGCTTGACTGGAGAAAGGCAGGCCGCAGGTGTCAACAGGGAGACGGCACAGACATTATCTGCCAAAAAAATAAAAATTAACGCGGCCACGACAGGGTGTTTCAGCAAGAAGTGACAAACACGCTTTACACAAATAAAAGAATGGAGTCTTGAGAAATAAATAGAAAAGCCACGGTGACAAATTTACAACTAAAAAAATACAGTAACTGAAATACAAGCTCAATAGATCAGAAGCAGAATAGAGGGGACCGAGGGGAAAAAATAGTACAACAGACACTACCCAACCTTTTAAAAACGTTTTCAATTAAAGTTTACTTTTAATATTATTTTGTTTTGTTTTCAGGTGCATAGCATAGTTTATAAAGTGTTTCTCTGATCTTCCCAGTACCCACCTGGCACCACACATGGTTATCACAATATTATTGACTCCATTCCCTACGCTGTAATTTAGATCTCCGGGACTATTATTTGTACTTTTTAATCCCTTCACCTCTTTCACCCGGTCCCCAAAACCCTCCCCTCTGGCACCCCCAGTCTGCTCTCTGTGTCTCTGAGTCCGTCCCTGCTTTGTTTGCTTGTTTTGTTCTTTAGATTCCATGTATAAGTGAAATCATATGATAAACTACCCAATCTTAATAGCAGAGAAAATAGATTTGTTTTTTTGAAAACGACCCAAACAGATCCTCGGGGAGCTGTGGAAATACACAAAAATTTCTCACATTCATGTCGTCAGAGTCTGGAAGGAAAGCAGAGAAAGGGGCTAAAAAAAATACTACGCAAAGAAATAAGGGCTGTAAATATCCCCCCAAAAAACCAAAGACATAAATATTCAAGAAGCTTAGTAAATCCCAAGTAGGATCAATCAAAGAATCCATAATAAGACACTTCAGAATCAAACTTCTGTAAACAAAAAACAAAGAAAAACAATATACAATATATAAAAAACTCTCAAAACTCCCCAATAAACATAACAAAATATCCAATTAGAAAAACAGACACTTTACTAATCTCTCAAAAGCAATAAGACAGAAGTTAATACCTTACCCATAGGAGGAAACAATTAGAATTGCTGGTGATTTTGCAGCATCAAGCAGAGAGGCCAGAGGTGGTAGAACACCGTCTCCTTGGATGCTCCTGGGCACCCGGTGTCCCCGGGGAATGCAGAAGGGGAAGGAGTCCCAGCGTGGCAGGTGTTATTGGTCCTGATTACCAGGAGGTGACTGGGCTGTTGTTATATGGGGGGTAGAAAAGGTCATGAACGGTGCCCGGGCAGTCCTCTTGAGTGCATCTTGATTTTCTAGTGCTCAGTTTTCGTGGTGAATGCACAGACCAGCATCCTCAGCCTGGGAAGGGGTTGGTGACTGGGAGCTCCCTGACCTTCAGGGTCCTTGTCTAGGTCACACCCCCGGGTAAGACACCAAGGCCAGTAGAGGTGCAGCGGCGGGGGAGGGGTATTTATCTACAATGGTGTAGGTTAGGGCAGATGTGGATATGCTTCTCTTTAGGGTGTAAAGGGAACCATAGAAATTAAGATGAAGAAGGGATTGGTAGAGCGGGATTGCTGATTTCCGTGGATAAAGGATTAAAATTATGCTAGATTTCTTTTGGTGATGATGGTTGCTCTTTGCTTTTTTCCCCCTATGCTATGTTAGGAGAGTAAGGGGTTGACAGGACAGGTCCTCTCCTAAAAAATGGGCAAAAACAGTTCTGCTAGTAAAATGGGATTATTAGCAAAGATCACAACCGAAGAGAGTCGTGAGCAGAAGTAGAGAGAAGGCCATGGTGGCAGGAGGGCCCAGGTACATCGGCAGGGGGGTCTTTCTCCTACCAGGTGACTGTGAATTGTGGCCGGATGCCCATAATTGCTGTTGCTGGTTGGGTTTTTTTTTTGCTGATTTGGATGTGTGTGTAGGGGGGTGTCTTGGTGAAAAAAATACATTCATATTTTATTCTCCAGAACTTTTCTATTCAGACTTGAGATCTGATTAAATTACAGTCAAATTCTCTAACATAGTTTAATTACTGGAACTAATAAACAGGTGCGAAAAAGAGGAAGGGGCAAAGAAAGGAGAGAGAGGAGAGAGGAAGTAAGAAACAAAGATAGAAGGAGGGGGAAGGAGAGATAAAAAGATGGAAAACCAAGAGTGTGCTGAAGAGAAAGGCAGAAACAGAAAAAAAGAAGCTTTTCCCACACAGAGAGGCTGTGATGAATCATGAGTATTTTTTAACTTTGGGCCATGAGACATTTATTCATATGAACTTTTAACACATGATTTGGATAATCAGAGAAAAGTGCAATCCTATGCCAGATCAGTTCACAAAGCGCTATTAAAATCAAAATCAAACGGAGACCAGCCTTGAAAACTTCCTGGGCGGACACCACCAGCGGAGTCACACAAGCAAAGCTTAATTCGGTTTATTTTACAAATGACCTGGGCCATTTCTTGCTTATGCCTCTGGAAAGCAGGAGCAAAACTCAAACTGTTTCCCAAGGTTAATGTGAGGACACCACCGGCCGATTCTCTATCATTTAAGAAAATCCTAGTGTTATAACCGATCACTGTAAAGAACATACCGTTGCTGCTTTATAACAGTTACCCCTGAGCCTCAGTCCCTGTTTCGGTTTGAGTGCTCCCAGTTTGCAAGCTGTCTTACTAGCATGTACACAATAAACTTTTCCTAATTGCTGCTTCAGTGACTTCAGCTATTTCTGAACTTTGACATGTCCCAGAAGTAAACGTTACAGCTAAAACTTTATAGAGGAAAAAAAAATCTTGACTTTGGCTTTCATCTGACCTACCATCCGGTTAGCAGAGAGGCTGAGAAAGGAGACACCTTCCTACAGATGCTGAAGGTTACAGAGGTCAAGAAAGTCTGCGGGACTTAACTCTGACCCCCATCGCCTGTCAGGGCTAAGAGGATAGATTACGCCATGGTGTTCATTTTAAGGCCATTCCGAGAAAAAAGTGAATTTAATACAAAATAAACTGAGAAAGTACTTCTGCAGAATTTTCTGTAAAGTTAATGGACATGTCATATTTTCTAATGATGGGACCCTGACAAGAACTTTTCAGAGCTATGTAAGGTGGTTGAGGGAGGAGTTCAGGGTGGGTAAATCAGTGCCTAATTTGAATCTGCAGGCACACTGAACCCAGAAGAATGTGACATGCGGACAAGGGTCAGGAGGGTGAGCTTCTCTGCTAAACACAACTTCACCGACAAAGAGTCATCCCGTGGGAGTGGGAAGAAGCTGTATAGTATGTTCATGTGCGACCTGGGTGGAGCAAGGCCAGAAAG
The DNA here is from genome assembly GCF_054644295.1 of Miniopterus natalensis. Lineage (NCBI taxonomy): Eukaryota > Metazoa > Chordata > Mammalia > Chiroptera > Miniopteridae > Miniopterus > Miniopterus natalensis. The sequence goes on along the minus strand of NC_142090.1, from coordinate 6,189,578 downwards.
GGTGGATCATCTATTGAAGACTGTCTTCAGAAACCATGGTGGCCCCCAGCTAGCTGGCACCTCCTCCTTTTTTTCACAAGGAGGCAAGAGGAGGCTGAAGCATTTGCAAGCAGAGGGCAGGGGCAAATGCAAGTGGAATTCTATTGTTTGTTTCTTTCCAATTGATTTTAAAGAGAGAGGGGAAGGAAGAAAGATTTGTCGTTCCACCTATTTATGCATCATTGGTTGAGCCTTGTATGTGCCCTGACCAGAGACTGAACCTGCGGCCTTTGCGTATCAGGACGGCATTCTAACCAGCTGAGCTACCCTGCCAGGGCGCAAGTGGAAATTCTTGAATGTGCCAACAGACGCTGTCTGGGAGCAAAGAAAGAGACTGAAGACTTCCTCCAGGAGAAGTAAGAGAAACACAGCCAACTAGTCAGGAAAGTGTTAAGACTGTGTTCCGGATAAGGAGCTTGGGCTTGATCTCCTGAGGACAGAGATTGTTCTTGGGAGGAAATGAGCTAACACGTGTGAGAGCACTTGGTAAATGGAAAGACTCTGTGCTAATGTGAGCCATTCATACGATTATTTGCAGCCACTGCAGGCTGCTGGGCAGGGGAGTGACTAAAAGGTTCTTGTGGGAGTGATGTGTACAATGCTTGTAAAGGCAGGAGGAGTCCAGGTGAGGAGCGCTGCAGGATCCTGCAGACTCAGCAGAACAGAGTTTGGGATGTTTCTTAAAAAGTGCAAGCTCTCCTCTCTCCCCTCTTCCCCCCCACCAGACCCCAGGGAAAGCCTCCTTTTGGCCCAAAGAGCCAGCTGGCAATCAGATCCCGCTTCGGCCTAAAGGTAAACCAAGAAAGGATTGTAACAGATGCTTAACCTTTACAAGCCCAGGGGACCTATCTGTGTTTCCACTTCTACTCCTGTCTTTGGGTCAAAATATTTATCTCTTCCCCTTTGACTTCCCATTCAAGAGAAACAGATCTCGCCCCGGCCGGTGTGGCTCAGTGGTTGAGCATAGACCCATGGACCAAGCGGTCAGGGTTCGATTCCTGGTCGGGGCACATGCCCGGGGTGCAGGCTCAGTTCCCAGCAGGAGAGCCATGATTCTCTCTCATCTTGATGTTTCTCTCTTTCTCTCCCTGTCCCTTCCTCTCTCTGAAGTCAATAAAAAATATATATATATATTTTAAAAGCTTCTAAGTCAATCCCTTCTTGAGCCTTGTAATAGCTTAATACCTCATTAACAACAACAACAACAAAACCCTCGAAGAAGCATGCATTTTTAAAGAAGATAAATCCTTAGGAAGGGAAATAGGCTTGACGTATAAGGAGAAGAGGTGACCTGGCTTAGAATAAAGGCTGGAGATGGATCACGCGGAACCCCGATTCACAGCAAAAATGATGTGCCCTGCAAGGGGAATGATGAACTGCCGGGAACAGAATTAGAAATCAATATGCTGTATAAAAATTAGGCAGCGCAAGACCAGTAGCAAAACACAGTAATTATTTTTAGAGATGGGATTGAGCATCAAAACACAAGTGCTCGGATCAAATTGGAGGCTGCCACGCATTTGTCAAGGGAACAGCGCCAAAGACTGTCCAAATAGCATCGCTTTTTCATCTTCCTTTTGTGGCTTAAATAAATAAAATACCCCAAATAGGCAGCCCGTAAAAGTGAGCCAGGAGAAAACCACGCCCCGGGTAGCACGGGCTCACACACAACACGTTCTGCACACGTCGTTGGTTATTGATATGAGTGCAATAAGCATTTGTTTGCAGCATCTAAGAGGCCTGGAAGCATCTGTCTTAGAAACCTAGGTCCTGGTGCTCGTGGGTCCTCCCCGAGCTTCACTGGGGAACGTGGGAGATCTGAGCCTTTCAAAGCAGAGGCTCTGGCCTCGGGCAAAGCGTGTGCAGGTGCACACACACACACGCATGCACACACAGATACCCAGTCTCTTCTCACTCAAGACAAGCATGAAAATGGCATTCATTTATAGGCTTCCTTCATATTCCATAGAAAAGTGCTTGCAGCTTACTAACATTGTAGTTATTTAGGAGTAGGCCAACATGAGTGAGAAATTCTAAGATTCTCTGCTTTAACCCTGGGGACAGGGGTGCAGGGCTAGGGGGTTGTATGTCTCTGTTACAGGGAGATGTGCACAGGAGCAAAGGGAAGGTGAAGAGAGAGAAAAAGAATCACTTAAAAGGGAAAGGCAGGTATGTCTGTGAGAGTATCAAAGACATGTGCTTCAGAACACATGCCTTGTAACGCAGATCTAAAGAGTGAACGCTTGTTTGGTTTTGACAGTGTTCCTGTTATTTCTGCCCTGGATTCACTTGGCAGCAGAGTTTGGGTAGAAAAAAATGGTGAGACCAGATCATAAGGATAAAGCCTTGTGACACATGGAGCTGGATCTGTCTCGTCCTGGGGGACAGCATCGTCTAAGAGGAAATGAGTATCTCTAGTTCGAGGTGGCAATCCCGGTCCCTAATGGTGTATGTGGGCTGGAGCAGGAATCTGAATGTAAAGCTAGGGTTTAATATATACACGTGCAATAACTGGCGAGTGGGGATGAAGAAAGATTAATAAGTCCACAGATAGTAGTTTGGGCAGAAACGCTGCAGAGAGAAGTGGGCCATCTGCAGCCAGGAAGAGGGGCCTCACCAGAATGCAGCCTTGCTGGCAGCTTGACCTTGGACTTCCCAGCCTCCAGAGCTGTGAGCAATAAATTTGGGTTGTTAACCAACTACCCAGTCTACGGTTTGTTGTTATAGTAGCCCGGACAGACGGAGCCAGATCCTGATCCATAGTTTCAGCAATGTGCATGTTTGTTCACTTTTTCTTAGGGTTTGTCTCTTATATCCTGAAAATGATTATGCTTTATAACAGTATATTTCTTCCAACGGTCACTAACAATCTGGACGAATGAAGTGTACACGGTGGCACTGGCTGCAATTTAGTATCAGGCAGCTGTTTTAGAATTAGGTAGGGCCTGAAGGAGGTAATAGGAAAGAAGGTGGCTGGCTCTGGATACCAGGCCCCAGATGCTCTAAAGGCAGCTCAGAGCACAAGGCCTTTGTGTACTTGTGTGAATCAATAATATCACTTCTAATTATTAAAAATAAAATTGAATTTTAAGGCTAATGAAAACCTCTAACAGTGGGATAGAAAACTGGCATTCTTAATTTATAGTAGCAACTCACTTTTTAAGCAACCATTAATGTCAACCTCAAATATTTGGAATACAACTTTAAACCCTGGGTAAGAGAAAACATTATAAGAGATAGATTAAATAATTAAAATAATTGAATTCTATTTAATTATTTCAATAAATTTATGTAATAACTGATAAAAGAATTTTGCCATACACACACACACACATATATATACAGCCTAGTTTCTATACATATAGACCTTGAATTCACAACTAGAAATCAAAGTTAGAGTTTCAGTTGAACAAAAATGATTTTCATAGAATTATAGCCAAAAAAAGAAGGCAATAGGAGCATTACATGGAAAAAAGGAAAATAGCTAAATAAACTATGGCATATTTCCATCATAAAGTTTATATGAAAATCAAAATTCATGTGTTTGAAAATTATTTATTGACATGGGAAAGTATTTCAATTTAAATGCTAAGTGAAAAAAGCATGACACAAGCTGTTCTATTTTTTAAAAAATAACATTAAGGATAATCACACTAACAGTAATAATATTAAAACATATACAGTAGAAAATACACTAAAATATTGAGCTGTTGTCTGGCTGCTGAGATGGAGGGTGGTGTATTTATTTGTCATATTTAAGCCTTTCTGCATTTTGTTATTGTTTAAATAATAAGCATGGGTTGATTTTCAGTCCAAAAAAATTATAAAGAGCAATCCAATATCTCCTATAAACTGCAGCTCACACGCTTTACTTTTGAATGACCTCTCACAGCCAGCAGGGTCTCATTTTAAACGCTTAACGATTGGATTTCAAACCAACAGCAAATTGGTAGCAGGAATTTAAAAGGATGGATGATGGGATCTACTATATAAAGGCAGAATGGTAAAAGATAAAATAATTGACCACTTACTCCCCATGGAAGGAACAGCAATATTATGGGGAAATGTGCAAGTCCTTGAAAATCATAGCTTACAGAGACCATTTAGAACAGGGACTAATGAGCTACCAAGCTCCACAGGCTTTCAGGAAATCGATCATATGTGGAAGAAAGATTTCTGCACCAGAAATTAACATTACATGATTTAAGCCCCCAGTCGTGACACCTCCTAGCTTGTAATTTTTTTAAAAATCACGTAAGATCTTTAAGACCCAGAATCGTCAACTTTTCAATGGGAATAATCACGTATATTTGGCTGCACATGGTGTCTCTTTTTGTATGTGTTACTTGAAAGTGCTTTGAAAATAATGAGGCGCCGTGCATATGTGCATGAATTGAATACTACAGTGTTTTCACTGACACGAACAATAAATTAATTCAATAGGGATTTAAAAAGCAGTTATTTTTTTTCCCTAGGCAGTCTAAGAAATTAGAAAGAGGGACAACATGTTTTAGAAACATGTTTTTGCAAATGGGGTGCAATGAACCCATTTAATTGGTCCATCTCTGGTCCGTCTCCTGGTTCTACTCCTAGATGTGAATAGAAAGAAGTGAGTCGAGTTGAAAAGTTTGGACTTAGTAGAGGGCAGCGCATCTCCATGCAAATAGTTTACACAACTAGTATGGTGATTTTATAGTTACAAATAATTTGTTGGATAACAACAGTATTATTAATCCATCTTTCTACTCTCGGGACAGCCTCCTTCCTTCACTGTGAGTATATTGGCGGGGGGGTGGAGGCAGGTGTCTCTAGAGAGCGTCACAGTGACACACGTGGCCCCTTGGCCTGTGGTCGCTGAAACCGGGGTATCCTATTTAAAGCTGTTTTAGAACAACTAAAATCACAACAGTCTAATTGCCAGTGTTGGACTCTGGGTATCATATCTTTGTTAAGCTTTGTAAAATTAGCTTGTTCTTCTCTGTTTCAAGAGAACCGTCGCCTGCGGGCAAAGTGTCAAAGCGAACAGCTTGCAGTCTTGGCCTTTTGCTCCTTGCCTTTCCGTCTACGTGGATTCCCAGCCATGGGATGGGCACATTTTTCCAAATGAAGCAGGTGAGAGAAGAAGTAGCACCTTGGGAAGAGTCTAGAAATTGAACACCACGTGCGATGGGCCTACTTTCGGCGTCACAGTGGTTTATGCCCCAAGTACCCACACAGAGCAGGGAAGCAGCCTGTCCGTCTGCCCAGGCCTGCAGCCACCTGCATGGTGAGAGGAGAAACAGGCTCTACTGTGGGCCCCGTGGATTCACTTACCTAATATTGACCAGAAACTGGCACGGTCGAAACAGAAAGAGATTTAGAGAAAGCTGGGTTGGGGAGGTAAACATTTTTGTGAGCATTCAGTGCTCCCCGTCAGGTCTTAAGGAAGAGTTCTCTAGGAATTTTGTGGCCTTGAGATTTGGAAACCCATTCCATTTTGTGTCATTGGGCGGCTCCTCCTAACATTCAGCTGATAGGCTGGTCCTGTTGAACCACTTAGGCGGCGTGTCTCTTTGGAAAATAGAGTCAGCGTTTAGATGATGTTCAGTCTGGCCCACCGGTTAAAATGGAACTCGTGGAACTCAGTTTATTGTTGTCCTGCTGATGTTTCCCTAAAGCGATCTCTGCATTCGGAATATATTTTTGAGTTCTCTAATGTAACTAATAACGAGCAGAGGCTCAATAAGAAATTGATGATTTTGTTAAGTGTACGATAGCCACTACTTCATGCTTTACCTGTTCTGAGTTTCGGGGTGTAATATAGGTTTTTCTTAAATGGTATGATGATTGGGTAAGGAAATGTATAGATAATAGAGCTAGTATTTTAAGAATTGTATGAGAAAATAATAAAAATGCACAGATAATGACGGTGGTCTGCTTGATCTAAGATGTCACAGAGCAGGTGATGGGATAGTTTACACATTTATTCAGCTACATGCTATGTTTAGAATAGAGCTGATTTTCAGAGAAGGCCTCTCCCAAATGAACACTTTTCATTTGTTTCAACTGTTCTTGTGGGTCATACTAATCAGTAAATAAAGAATTAAAGTTAAGTAGCTACCACAGGGAGATCAGTTATGAGGATCTGAAGATAGATGGGAGAATATCTCTTTATTTTAAGAACAATATCCAGGCCTTTGCTTTGAGGTAGGTCAGCAAACCATTCTTTATGCCAGGAGTTTATTAGAAGAAGTAATTGTGTGTTTTGGGGGCAGAGGTGGGTTTTATAATTTTTGTGTGTGACTCTAAAAATCAATGTAGAAAACAGTGGGCAGATAAATAGAATTAAAAAATGTATTTGTGGTAGGCCTATGGATATTCACTTTTCCCCCATCCAAAAAATATATATATATCTTCAGTCAAAAGAACTTTGACTCTTTCTCCTGTGGTCGAAATAAATTAAAGTTCCTGAGACAAAGGTGATCCAATAAAAGAGTCACATGTTCGGTGGAACTAAGTCACTGGTCTGCTTGATCTACGATGTCACAGAGCAGGAGATGGAATAGTTTACACATTTATTCAGCTACATGCTATGTTTAGAATAGAACTGATTTTCAGAGGTCTCCCCCAAATGAACACTTTTCATTCATTTCAACTGTTCTTGTGGGTCATACTAATCAGTAAACAAAAAATTAAAGTTAAGTCACTACCACAGGGAGATCATTTATGAGGATCTGAAGATAGGGGAATATCTCTTTATTTTAGAGCAATATCCAGGCCTTTGCTTTGAGGTAGGTCAGCAAACCATTCTTTACGCCAGGAGTTTATTAGAAGAAGTAATTTAAAAATAGCCTTGTCCTGGGCTTGCCAAAAGGTAAATAATTTTAAATTTCTTTCATTCATTGGAGGGGATGCTGAGGCTGGAAAACAAACCCAAGGATAGAACCAGAGAGTTAATACTCTGAGAATTGTCTCAGGATATTATGGCCTCTGTATAAAGGGGGAAACCCCCCACAAAGTCATTCTGTTTTCTCCAGATAGCAGCCTAGATCTCTAAAAATTAGAGGAATTTTCTTGCTTAACCTGTATTAAATATGTCACAATTTTAGATTTCTAATTTGTCTAAGAAAGTGCCTCACGGCAGAGAAAGTGATAAAACTAACTCTAACAAAATAATTATATAAATACCAACTTTTAAGAATAGTATTTGTCATTTGCATAATATGTTACACGTAAGACTAGGTTTGGCCATGGTGGTTTAAAATGACAACTCTTTCATAGCTGAACAAATTATAAACGTATCTTTTAGTAAAGAGGCTACGATCAAGGCTAGGAGAGCCCATGCAGAGGAAAATACTAGATCCCTCTGAAATTCACGTGCCCAACACCATAAATTAGTATCACACCTTGATACCTTCCGTGATATGTGACAACTTTAATTTTTTTCCTTTTTTTAGTTTCTCTGGAGCAGTATTCCAAAGGGCCAGCTCATCTTACTATCTATTACTTTATCCCAGAAGACAGGTACACACAAAAAAAAGAATTATAACTCCTTGACTGGTTGCCTACTTGATAATAAAATGAATGCATGAAAAGTAGCCCAAGGAAGAATATTTTATTAGATCAATTAATATTGTCGAGGAGCTTTGTTCCTGGGTTAATCATTAGTATGAACTCTTAGCCTGCAGTTAAGGTTTGGGGCGAGTCATAAAAGTGACTTGGAAAGGACACCTCTGTCTTCTCTACCAAGGACTTTCACTCAGATTTATTCCATTTGGTGCCTAAAGATTTTTTAAAGAGCACAGTTGTCAAAGGAATTCAAAGAAGGGTGCTGAGTTACCTTTTCAAGGGTGTTTCACTCATTTTCATTAGAACTTCTTCGCAGATGAAGAAAACATGAGAACAGCTAGGTGCTCTCTCAGTTTTATTGGCCATAGTTTTCAAAAATAAAACATAACGTAGATTTCAACTCGATAGTAATGCGACCTCAACGGTTATTGCTCCCCATGACCCTTCACTTTTTTTTTCAAGTGTCACCTTTGCCAAACCACAGGATGGGTCTCGCCATGTAGTTTGCCCACGTTGTCTCTGCGGGTGTCAAATCGTATCTACAGGATTGTGGGGCTTTATTAAGGGCAATGGGACTGGCAGGTCTGTGTTCGAGGCCACACAATAAACCATGCCTCTTCTCTCTTGGAGGCCTACAGAAAATACGAGATAGCTGGCCGACCGCATATCCCTTCTGTCTTCTTTTGGCCTGGCCAACCTTTCAGTGAAAGGGTTAGTGCAATGCTACAAGTGACTTAAAATATTAACTTTAAGTTTACATCTTGCTAAGTTTTTGCAGACTATGATGCCACATGGTATTGGACCCTGGGCTCAATGTTGAGTATTGTGACACATTTCTTTGAAAATTAAAAATAAGAGAAAATATATTAGAAAATAAAAAATATATTAGAGTTCCTTGTATAGAACAAGGGTAAATAATTTTTGGAAGTTGTGTTTTGTTTTGATCATATGTATAAAATACTTTTCTTCCTGTGGATTGGTCCTGGATTGAATGGTGTTGCCTTCAAATTCATGTCCACCCAGAACCTGTAAATGTGACCTTATTTGAAAATAAAGCATCGGCAGATGTAATGAAGGTAAGGGGATGTTGCGTTGGGTTAGGGTGAGTCCTAAATCCCATAGGACTGGTGTCCTCGTAGGAAGAAGGACACAGACGCAGGAAGGAAGGACATGAGGCAGAGGGCAGAGTTCCGTAGCCATAAGCAGAGGGCCACCGAGGGCTGCCTGCAGTCCTGGAGCCTGGCTTTAGACTTGCAGTGAGAGAAGGAGCTTCTGCTGTTTGAAGCCACCCACTTTGTAGCACTTGGTCAAGACAACCATGGGAAACCAATACTGGGTTTTTAACAAAAATGTAAAGTCTGGGGTTGGCAAGTTGGGGCTTCTCTCACAGTGCAAAGGAAGGCCCCTGATGCTTTAAAGCCTAGAAGGGAGGGAGGCTCCTTCCTGTCTTTCCCTGCCTCGCCCGCCTTTAGGGGCAGGTCTGCGCATCAGATAAATTCCCCCTTAAATCTCTCCATTCCTCACGCTATCCCAGGGTGGAGGGACCCGTCTTCAGTTACAGCCCCAAATATAATTCCCTCCGGATACAAGATGCTCTTCTATAGTAGGAGATCTTGCTCTGCTGGTGTTCAAGAAACAATTGAGAAGAGAACAGATGAGGTTTCTGATCTCTTGGAGTATATGATTGATAAATAAATCTTTTTCATGTTCTAACATTACAAATTCTGGATTTTAGAATAGATGTAAAGAGCCTTGGTGCCAAGAGATGTTCATATTTTATTCACAGGCAGTCATATTTCAATAGCGGCCCAATTTCAAACTGTATGGACTTCAGCTCCTCAGCAAATGTTGATGGTAGATACAAAATCAATATGTTTGTATAACGTGGGTCACTATTAGGACTTATAAACCCTTCTGATTAGCTACCCTCTTAATTGACTAAAACATTGTGAAAGAAATACTTAAGTTCTTGCTGATTATAAAAATTTAAACCAGTTCAGAGGATTATGGAGTAAGTATGTAAAGTTCACGTTTTCCACAAGTGAATTTCTTTATCAACTGCATTTTCTCCCCCAAGCTCTTTCATGAAATCATTAATAGTTCTAGCCTGATCTTTTGTCACTGCTGCTTAGTATTCCAAAATAGAGATGTAGCTTGATATATAAGGTGTTCCTAAAAAGTATACTCACACTTTGAATAATTATAAAGGCAGGGTTTATTAAAATACATTTTATTTTCAAAATTGAGCTAGTAGCTTTTAAAGTGTGTATACATTTTTGGGGAACACCCTGTATTTAAACACAGATCCAGGTTGTTTAAAATTCTACCATATTAAAAAACAAATCTGCAATAATATAAACTACACTACAATCAACACCCTGTGTGTATATCTGTACACAAATGCTGAGAATATTAGTTGGCTATATTACTGCAGTGCGGTTACTGAGCAAAAGTCCGTAGATTTAAAATTTTGATGGCTGGTGATAAAATGCCCTCCAACTCACAGACTGCCCAATGATATGTGAGAATGCATATTTTCTCACAACCCTAAATCAGATATTATTAAATGTCTTTAATTTTTGCCATTCTAATGAGTGATAAATAATTTACCATTACTGCTTAAACTGTGTTTCTCTGATTATCAATAAAGTTTAATTTCATTTTATGTAATACTTAATATCCGGATATTAAGTATTTTCTCCTGTGCCGTAAACATATATTTCATTAAATACTTACTTCCTACTTTCAGTGGAAAAAATTCGTGATATGCTATGTATAGATATTCAGGGTTGTTATAAGCATGACTTGCATTTTCCTTTAGTTCAGTGTGTCTTTTACCTGTACTGGTGACCTTTTATCCTGGTCGTGTACTTTCGGTGTCAACGCGTCCTCACATTTTGCTGTTGGGCCCTAGGATGTTGTGCGTTTCCCCGGGAGCTGTTTGCCCCTTAGGAGGGTGCAGTGGGTGATGTCCCTGTGTTTGGTGGTGGCTCAGCTGTCCCACCCTCGGACACGCCTCACGGATCATCCATAAATCCCCAGTGGGCCTGGCTGCCTTTGTGTGCTCGCTCTTCGGTTGTCCTAATCTATTTCTCTAACTCAGGATCCGTGATATGCTGCCTTAATTATAGCCTATTTCTAGTATTTTTCTTCCTTGGTAGGTCAACATTTTTGTCTTCCTTCTTACTCATAATTTTCTTACTTTCGCGCATTCATTTTTTTCTGTAAAAGCCTCAGGATCAGCTTGTTTGGCTTCAAAAATGCCTTGCTAATGAATTCAAGGAATAGATTAACTTTGGAAAATGAATGTCCAGTTCTCTCCATTTATTAAAAATTCCTTTGTGGGTTTCAATAAGGTATTTCTATTTTTCGCACATGAAACTTCAAAAATCTTGTTGGATTTACTTTTTTTTTTGTCTCACAATTCTACTGCGAAATAGATTTTTTTTGTTTCTTTTGTTTGTTTTTTGGTAGGTGAGCCGGGTGCTGAAATATTCATTTTTCTATGTTTAGCATGCCACTCTATTGACTACATTATAATAATATTCCTGTTCTACATAGACGTTGGATGCTTTGGTGTGACACTTCCTTAGAGTTCTCTTTTACCAGCTTCTTAACCCCAGTGATTGCAGAGAGATTTAATTTTTTTAAATTATCTTGATTAATAAGTTTAAATTGTAAAATGTAGCTTGAGTCATGAGGTCAAAATGAGCTCTCCAGTTTTCCTTTCTCAATGAGGCAGTTTTAGAGCTATAAGCCTCTCCTTAAAAAAAAATTTTAAAAAAATGAGTGTATTGGGAAAATGTCTATGTCTGCCTTAGGGGGCGATGGACAGGAGCTGGGGGGAAAAAGAAACACACTGTGCCTGAGAGGAGCACAGAGGACTGGGCGGGGGCCCGGAGCCCTAGCACAGGTTTGAATGCCCTAGTTCCCTACGTTTGGGGAGAGATGGAAAGGGGGAGAATTCATTCCACATGGGGAGGTTTGGAGGCTTTGGGCCTTCGTGTGATAATGCAGCGCTATTTTGCAATAAGCAGCATCGAGCCCTCCAAGCCTTCCAAGGCCAACATCGCGCCTCCTCTGGCCTGTTCCGTGAGACTCCCCCCCTGGTTTGAAGAAAGAGCCTGTCAGTGCCCCGTCAGGGGAGTTTCCATTTCAAAAGGAAGCTAATTCGCCTCAGGCCCCTTCCCCATCATTTCCCATCAGCTCCAGGTCTCCCCTGCGAACCCAGTTCCAGAAGGTGCTGGAGACCAGCCACGGCCCATGTGGCGGGAGAGGCCCCAGGACAGAGGCCTTCAGGGTTTCGCTGGCTTCCCTTTCTTTCTTCGCCCCTCCTTCCATCGTTTATGTGTTTGTTTGTGGAGGTTAATAAAAAAGTTGGTCTAAGGACAGCTGATTATTGAAACAATTGCAAAGGACGCAGAAGGAAAAGAGACATCGTTCAGGGACTCTTGGAGCTGAATTTGTTAAAAGCTAGTGATCTGAATCAGCTTTTTTGGGGGGTGTGCATAGGAGTGTGTTTGGGGCTATATAATGTAGATTTACATTGTTAATTAGGAGCTTTACAATTTTTTATTACCAAAAGAGTCTATGTGGATATCGGAACAGTCCCCAGAATATAGTAGGTAGTCAAAACTGTTTGTCAAAGGAATAAAGACAAGCTGGGGAGGCAGTGTGATAGATCGCAAGGTTATCGATGTTTGAAAGTATTTGGCTGATCAACACCCAAGTCTCCTTCTTCTTTGAGGGTAATTTCCCGTATTATGTGAGTCTTGGTGAGAAGCTGCGCATGCCTCTAAATCCTTTCATTTTGGTCTTTGGAATTCAGTTTTTCATCAATAAAATATACTCATTTGAAATGATTTCCCACTTTCAGTTTCTTTCATTTCTGTTCTACTCCTTATTTCTTTTCTTCAGCTTACTTTGGGATTAAATTGTTCTTCTTAGTCTAGTTTCCTTAGGTGGAAGCTTAGGTCATTGAATTTAAATATTTATTTTGTACATATGTGCATCAGTGCTATAAATTACCCCCTAAGCACAGCTTTCACTGCATCTCACATTCTTTTAAAAAATCAGGTCTAGATTAGGGTCATATTGTCAAAGACCTTGTACATAAAGTCAAGGAGGTTAGATTTCAGTCCATGGACAGATGAGACCCAACAGAGGTTTGATATAGCAGCCAGCTTTGGTTTTTCAAGATCATTCTGCCTGCGACAAGGGGACTGGCCTAGAGGGTGGTATAGGGTTCACTCCAGAAGTAGACACAGAATATCATATAAAAAGGGTCTGATTTTTGTTTTATTTATTTATTTATTTAATCACAAATAAAACTGTGGTCAAGGATGACAAAGCAGACATTGCTACTTTGGGCTGCTTACTAAGGAAAATTGTGGGGCACACCCAAAGCACAGCTATTCTCACAAACCCACCCTGCTCTCTAAGTTTCGGGCTATCTTAGAATGTCTTCCCCCTCCAATTCCCACAAAATGTTCGACATGGATTTCAAAGCTCACCGTTGGAAGCACATTTGTAACTGGCCAATTTTATTCATTTTAACGGTATTTACAAATCACAGAATGTTAAAATCGAAGGGACTTTATAGCAAGTGCTAACCTGGGGGGCAGTGTGTGCAAGTAATAACAGAGATCAGTCCTCGCTTCAGCATTTCCAAAGCCTAACGCATATTCAAACGTTTAGTCATTCACCCCCTGAAGCCCACAGATTTTGATAAGTTGTGTCTTTATTTTAATTTAGTTCAGAATATTTTAAAATTTCTGATGAGATTTATTCTTTGACCCATGTATTATTTTTTTTTGAAATTTATTATTATTATTATGTATTTTTTTAATTAAATTTATCAGGATGATGTTGGTTCACAAAACCATACAGGTCTCAAGTGTACGACTCAATAACATGTCATCTGCACAGTGCATCCTGTGCCCATCGCCCCAGGCAAAGTCTCTTTCCATCCCCAGACACACGTATTATTTTGAAGTGTATTGTTTAATCTCTTACTGATTTGTAGTTTAATCTGAGAGAAGACATTGGATGATTTTTTTTCCTTTTTTTTTAATTCGCTACTGCGTGTTTTATGGCCCAGAATGCGGCCTATCTTGGCGAATGTTCCATGTGAGCCTGAGAAGAGTGTGTATCTGCCTCTGTGGGATGAAGTAGTTTCTGGATGTCAATTATGCCCAGTTGACTGATGGTGCTGCTGAGTTCAGCGATGCCCTCACTGATTTCCTGCCCGCTGGATGGAGCTGCCCCTTTCTGGGCGAGGAGTGTGGACGTCCCCAGCTATGAGAGCAGATTCATCTTCTTGTCCGTGGCTGTTAGTTTTTGCAGCACCCAGTGTGATGCTCTGTTGTTAGGCACATACACCTTAAGGCTTGTTACGCCTCCTTGGAGCATTGACCGCTGTATCAGTATGTGAGGGCTTTATTTATCCTGGATCATTTCTCTTTGAAGTCTGCTCTGTCTGAAATTAATAGAGTGACTCCTGCTTTCTTTTGATCAGGGTTAATCTGGTATATTTTTCATCTCTTTCCTTTGGATCTATATGTGCCTTTATATTTAAAGTGGGTTTCATACAGACAACATATAAGTTGTGTTTTTTTAATCTACTCTGTCTTTACCTTTTAAGGGGGCATTAAGACCATGGATGTTCAAAATGATTATTGATGTAATTGGATTAATAGACACCACATTACTGTTTTTTACTCGTTGCCTTCCACTCTTTTTCTGCCTTTGTGGTTTTAAATGGGCATTTTATATGATTCTGTTTCTCTTCTTTCTTATCAGATCATACTTTTTTTTTTTAACTTTTGTGTGTGGCCGTCATAGAGTTTGCGATATACATTTACGACTAATCCACTCCAGCATCCAAATAACTCTCTCCCACTTCATGGGTTGTGTGGGAATTTTTATAAAAACAAAAACACTCCTACTTCCTTCCTCCTGTTCCTTCCGGGACCTATATCCTTGGTGCCTGGCATTAATTTGGGGGAAGTCTCAGTCGTTATTTGTTCAAATATCCCTTCTGGCCCTTTCTCTCTGTTTTTCCTTCTGGTGTTTCCATTATGTGTGTCACAGCTTCTGAGATCGCCCCGCGCTTCTTAGAGATTCTCTTGTTTTCCAGCCTTTGCTCCTTTGCTTTTCAGTTTTTGAGGATTCTAGCGATGTCTTGCTCCGAGTTTCCTTCCTCAGCCATGCCCAGTGTACTAATAAGCCCACGAAAGACAGTCTGCTCTCCTCGCAATGTTTTTTCAGTTCCAGCGTCTCTGTTCGGCTCTTCCATCTCTCTGCTTAGCTGCCCATCTACTCTGGTGTGCAGCCAGTTTTTCCTAGCAGAGCCCTCAGCATATGAATCACAGTTGTTTTATTTTTTTATTATTATTATATATTTTTTAATTTTATTTTTGTTTAAAATATTACAGATGTCCCTTTATCTCCCCAATGACCCGTTCCACCCCGTCCCACCCCCCTCCCCAGTCCCTCTCCCCACCATGTCCGTGTCCTTGGGTTGTGCATAGATGCATATAAATTCCTTGGTTACTCTCTCCCCCTCCACCCACCCGCCCTGCCTCCCTCTGACATCCCTCAGTCTGATCTATGCTTCCATGTCACTGAATCTCTTCTGTTCATCAGTTTGTTAAGTTCTTTAGATTCCACGTATAAGCGAGATCATGTGCTGTTCGTGTCTCCCCGCCCGGCTTACTTCCCTTGCCCTGGGAATGCTCACGTTCCTACCATGTCTCAGTCTCATTCTTGCTCTGCTTCCTCAAACTGTGTGTTTTTGTTTGTTTGTTTGATTTTTATTTTTTTTAATACTCACCCAAGGATTTTTTTCCCCATTGCTTTTCAGGGAGGGTGGAAGGGAGAGAGAGCCTGCAACAGAGG
Source organism: Miniopterus natalensis (assembly GCF_054644295.1). Classification (NCBI taxonomy): domain Eukaryota; kingdom Metazoa; phylum Chordata; class Mammalia; order Chiroptera; family Miniopteridae; genus Miniopterus; species Miniopterus natalensis. The sequence goes on along the minus strand of NC_142090.1, from coordinate 6,174,092 downwards.
AACGTGCCCTTGACCCGAATCGAACCCAAGGCCCTTCAGTCCAAGGGCTGGCGCTCTACCCGCTGAGAACCCGCTGGGGCCAAACTCTGTTTTATTGTTGTTGTTGTTGTTGCTTTTTGCTTTGTTTTTTGACTTTTGGTATGCCTTGTCATTTTTTCTTTCTTTCTTTTTTTAAAAAAAGTTTTTTCGCATTTTCTCTTGATAGTCAGACAAGGCACCGGGTGAGGGAACCGCTCTCAGGCGGCCTTACTAGTGTGGAGGCCGAGTGTCGGGAAGGGGCCCCCAGGCCCTCCCTCTAGGTCTGGATCTTCCTGGGAGCCCGCGCTGTGCGTTTCCCGGGTGTTCTGGCTTCCTCGTGGGCCAGGGCGACTAGCGTGGGCTGGAGCCGGGGTTTGCCTTTGCTCACGCGCAGGCCTGGAGCCAGCTGGAGGCGCTCACGGATCAGGCTCTAGACGCAGCTTCCCGAGCGCTGGCCTTGCTGAGGGCAGGGCGCTCTGGGGAATCTCACAACGTCGTGAGGGTCCCCGTGGAGGGACCCCGGAGGCCTTACTCCCCAGCTGTGCGCACCAGGCCCCGGCTCCAGGGGACGCTTTCCGGCCCGGCCCTGGCTGCTGTCGCCCTTTCAGAGGACAGTCTCCGCTTCGTGGGTGAGTCTGGCTTCCTTCATCCGTGTCTCTCCGGCCTTGGGGGCGGCAGGTTGCCGTGTCCCCCCCCTTGACTCCAAGGGGAGTTGCTGGTGTTCTGGTCCGCTCAGCTTTGTACCTGGGGGCACAAGGGGAGCGACTCCCACGCTGCTCGCGGGTGGAGCCCGTCCCTGGACGCCCTCCCTGCCTCTGGTTCATCTTCCGTGCAGCTGGTTAAGCTGGACCAGCCTGCAAGGATTTCCACCTGTGTTTTTCCAGGCCTTTTAGCGTCCCACGCCGCCTTGGGCACATTGTCATATTGAATGGTCCTTTCCCGAGCTCGGAGCGTTTTCACAATGCTTACTATTGACTGCTTGAATATTTTTTAAGGTCTTGCACAAACAGAGCGTCTCTCATTTCGCGTCTACTGTTTAGAATCCTCTGTCCCATCCCCAGGAACCCTCGTCGAGCCTTCAGTAAGGTGCAGAAGGCTGATTCGCAAACCTGTCCTGTGCACTCTCTCTCCCCCTGTTTCCTACAAAGCTGATTTTCCGTGCATTTCCCAATCAATTCAACATCTGTTGTTTTTGTTTCAAAAACAAAACCGCGATGCAGAGAGGTACGCAGAGCACAAAAGCTGCAGTTACATTAAGAACGCTACGTTTTTATTCCATAGCTCCACCCAGCACAGGATGCACAAACCAAGGCCAAGGGACACACGAGGTGGCATTCTCACAGGGACATCCTCACTATAGGACCCGGGAGCTCACTGGGCTGAGGCAGGAGTGGTCGGCATTATGAGGGTCTGCAGCTGCAGGTTGCATTGTCCGGGTTCAGGAAAACACCTCACTTTTCAAAGGGGTGTTGGAGTTTTCGTTACAGAGGTTGAAACCCTTCTGTTGAGCCAGGTGAACCGAGTTTCTCTCTTTGCGGGGTTACCTGCTAAGGAATGAAATCCCCATCCAAGGGACAGAGGATCTGCTGCTCTTACTAGAATTACACAAAACAAGTTTGTAATTTAAAGGGGAATATATAGGAAAATCCAATAATGCTTTTTAATTTTTCACAATATTCAGTGAGGAAAGAAAGGGTCGCTTTAATCTTAGTGCTATCAGTTCAAAACATTTTTGAGTCATTTTGAAATAGTACTTGAATTTGGCTTGTTTGGATGGAAAATCACTAACATGTTTTAAAAAAACAAAAGGATTCGTTGTAATGGTCCAAGGCCTGGAATTAGAAATCTTGAGAGACTAACTAGTTTCCCCATTTCTCCGCCTAAAACTGCTTTCTCTACTGACTAAATTCTTATACCTATTTCCCCCTCATAAATTCAGCTCCCACTGATTTTGGCTTTCTGACTTTTTAAGTTTAACTCTTTATTAAGGAAATTGTCGAACACACATAAAGAGAATTACATGACAAACTCTCCCTTCTAATCACCTTGCCTGAGCACTTACCAACTTTTTGCCAAGGCTTCTTCACATTCCCCACCCCCTTTTAATGTACGCGTGCATTCATTTATTTAGTTTTCTGCATTATTTTTTAAAAAGCTAACCATGTACGAGTCAAACTTTTTCTTCACATAATTACCATGTAATTATGAACTCTGGAAGACAAATAGTAGTTCCTTAATCTCATGTAATACCCTGCTGGTGCGTAAATCACCCAGACTGTGGCGGAGGTCCTTCTGAAAGTGCTAATGTTGCCTCATGGAGTTGTTTGCTTCTCTCTCTGGTATTTCTGCAAATTGATAGTTAGATATAGATCAGTATTGGGCCAAGAACTTTTTATGGACGACTGTACTCTCTTAGCATTTCATCAGCCCGGTAATAAGGAAAGGTTCTGCACCCACTTATTATTTCCAAATGGAAATGTTCTAATACTATCTTCCTTCTGCCTTTGTTTCCTGGAATTCCATGAAAAGGAAATGTGCCATCTCGATGTTTGAGTACTTTGAGTCTAAACATAAGAAAAAGGCAGAATAAATACTTCATAGCCATGAGTTAGTGCCCTAGAACCTTCAGTGGTGTCCAGAGATATTTATCCTTTTAGTATAATTCTCTTATGAATTTTTGTATACTTAATTGGCTTCAATTCATCGTAGACATTGTTTCTTTATGCTGTTTCAATTGTCCACTGGGAATCCTGTGAAATTATCTTTGCCCTTCTGTCATTAACTCATTGGACTTCCCTTGCTTTGTAGGGCAAAGTAACCTAGACTCACATGTTTGCTTCCAGGCCTTTTCAGTTGGGAGATCAGGGTATTAATACTTTAAAGAGAAATATCATGCATGTATTTATTCTGGTATCTCAAAGTTAATATTTTATATTTTACTTACATTTTTATTTTACACATATTTTGTTTCTCTTATAAAAATCTAGGTTCATAGCAGTACTGACAAAATTATTTGCTTTATCTACAACACACCTATGATGCTTTCAAAATAACAATCCAAAGTATTTTAAATTAATTTAAAATGCTTATTTTCTGTCTGATTTGCAGGCATTGTTAAAATGTAAGCTACATTTGTTTTTGTTCCCTCTCCCCCTGCCCCAGTGTTTAGGGGTTGTTTGATGGTTTGATTTTTAACATAGGTAAAATATTCACCTAGTTCTAAAGCCAAAATTAATAAGGTATGTTTCCAAGAAACACTTGCGTTCCTTCTATTTTTCCACCTTGTGTCTCCAGTTAGCTGCAGGTAATCATTTTAATTGTATTTTTGTTACCCTTTCATACTGACAGGCAAAAAGTACCTCTGGAAAATTAATTAGCAATTTAGAAACAAAGTTTTTACATCGTGTTCCACACCTAAATAAATGCCATAATTAGTGAACCACTCCATGTAACAATTAATTTTCATAAAGTGGCGTTTAATGTTCAGATCCAAACTCTGAAAGAAGAAAAAACATCCAGCCATAGAAGCTCTAAAATAAAACACACAATGAAACAAAATACTTATTTCAAAGTAAATCGCCAAGTTGATTTATCATAGGAAACGTTCCCAATAAATCTAAATTATAAAAAAGAATAGGTACCATTACTATGTACTCTCTTTGTTTTATTTGATTGGCAGTACTTCTGTGCTATTTATTTTAGCGTACCATTTTATAAGTGAAGAAAATTTTAGGCTTTTAGCAAATTAATTAGCTGTTATGGGGTTGTTTGTGTCCCCAGCTAGTGCATCTGTTGAAGCCCAGCTCCCAGTGTGACTGTGTTTAGCCATAAGGAATGTGGGGTAACTAAGGTTCCGTTGGGTCATAAAGTTGGGGTTGGCCTGAATCCTGGTTCCACACGGTGGCCAGGCGGCCGTTTCATGGTGGTCAGCTCTACATGCAGATCTGGTCCAGAGTCCCCGAGGAGGCCTAGCCCCCTTCAGAGGCCTCCTCGTGCCAGTGGGCTGCTTCTCTGGGGGGTCCCTTCAGAAGGAAGAGCCGCTCTGTGCAGCTGGTGTCTCACTCTCATGGCTTTGGAGGAACATCCGGCTGCCAGGGCTTTACGGTGCCTTACGTCCTACACTCCCAAGGATGCCCCTCTGAGGCTTGATCCGTGGCCACAGAGCAGATGCACTTCGGAGGCCTTTGTTTCCCCACGAGGAACCTGACCTTCCTGCTGTTGAGTTCTTAGCAGTTGGCTCTGAAACTCAAAATTGGGAACCAACTCTTAGGATGCCTTTCCAGAATGAGGGGCCCGAGGGCTGGAGCACCTGGGGGTGTCCACAGGGGCTGGCAGGTTCTGATGTCAGCCCTCAGAGGTGCCTTCCACCGGCCAGATACATCTCTCTCTACATATGTGTGTGTGTGTGTGTGTGTGTGTGTAGTTTCATATATACATATATTTGCCTATAGTCATTCACTTGCCTAGAGTTGAACAGCTAAAAATTAAAACGAGGGAAGTAAATTCTGGCTCATCTGTTTCCTAAATTGTTTTGTTCTTTCCTATTGTGCCTTCACTAAAACATTTATTAAATACAGAAAATGCTACATATAATAAATAAAAACAGCCAAAGAATATCTCATGAATAAGTCATTACAAAGGAAGAAATATAATCAGGAAAAATTAGTATTTGAGCACGTATGTTACTTCATTAGTAACAGAAAATAATTAAACGAGGTAATGTTCTTAATACAGTTCAGTGGTAGCATATGGTTCTCAAGCTTGTCAATTATTGGTTGAGATTTGAATTAATTTTTAAAATTGTAATTATGTGCCAGGCAGTGTGGCTCAGCGGTTGGGTGCTGACCTAGGATCCAGGAGATCGCGGTTTGATTCCAGGGCAGGGCACATGCCTGGGTTGGGGGTTCGATCCCCAGTAGGGGGCCTGCAGGAGGCAGCCGATCATTGACTCTCTCATCATTGATGTTTCTCTCTCTCTCCCTTCCTCTCTCTGAAATCAATAAAGATATATTTAAAAATAAAATAAGATAAAATTGGAACTATGCTATGAAATATATTTCTATTGATTTTGTTTCTGGGAATCAACCATAAAGGAATAATAATATCACATTTCCCCTCAAATTTGTTAATTACTGGTTGAAAAGACTTGGTTATTTTCCCGAAGCTAAAATAATTTATAATTCAGCAACTTGACATCATGTGGGAAATACTAAGGTTGAGGAAACCATGAAAAACAATAAAAGCACTTTATTTCTGATACTACAGCAAACAAGTAAAAGCAATGCAAACATCATTAATTGCAAACATCGTAATTTAGGAATTAAATCAGGTATTTTCCATTTGCTGTCCCTTGCTGCCTGTAGTTGTTTTTATTTAATTAACGTAATTGGCATATGAAGAGAGATTTTTATTCCAGGTCCTTCTGATTGAATTGGAAAAGAAACCCTTGTGTTTTTTTACCTACACATGTCCCTTTCATAGACATTTTACCCAGGCAGCATGATCTAGCAGTTTTGATATACTGTGTACATTTCAATTATTTTCCTGGAATCCAGGTTTAAAATCTTTGCCTAACATACAGTTTCTTCTAGAATATCTTAATTTTTTCTTGGTTCACAAACACCTTTGAGAACCTGAGACTCTCTTAGTCTTTTGTACACCAAACTATTGTCTTCCCACGGATACGGAATGGTCCTTACGTCAACTTACACGCTGGGGAACGCATATGAGTGTAAAACGAATGTGTCGTATCTGGATGTGGGCTCAAAAAAATCAGTTTTGCTTAGTGATGGTCAGAGTTTGCGGACTCACATCTGGATCACCCCAAATATGGAATTCGTGTACTAGTTCTCAGTTATGTTACCGTATCAGCCCGGGATGAGTTATGCAGCAGGGGGAAAAAAGAGCTACTATTTCTTCCCCTAGAGGCTCTGCAGGGTGGGTGTCCGGCACGTGTGGGCTCTTCATCGAAAGCTGCCTTGAACTAACTGCAGAATAAGAGCATGTGATGATGCAATAGCCAGGGAGTGGGGGTGGGCAAAGGGTCACCTCCTAGCTCTTAAATGTTTCTGCACAGAAATGAAAAATGCCACTTTATGGGCCAGAGCAAGACACTTGGCCATGACCAAATTCATAAAGTTCAACATTCACACTTAGTTTTTAATAACACAACTGCTCAAGTATATCAAGTATAGGTGACAGGGAATCTGACCCACTGAACAAGGGGTTCATGGGAAAGAAAAAAAAAAAAAGACCAAAACATAGTGGTTAGCTTAAAAATATATTCAATACAGATCAACAGTGCCTATTTAAAACAAAGAATCTCTTGAAAATAAGCTGCTACACAATTGAAAGTGAATTATCAATATTGGCATAATATTTTAAATTCAAATAACTGCAAGGCCCGAGAAATACTAGACGGGTCTAGAGACTAGCAATAGGTTTAAATAAAAACAAAACCAAAGCAAAGGGTACAAGAATATTTGACCTAGAGATCATCAAACTTGAGGAAGACATTCCTGACCAAAAATGTGGCATAAAAATTTAATTTAATCTTGAGTAGCACCCGCCTAGTTAAATTGGGACCGATGAAGGAAGGTTACCTTAGTCTAAAAGAATCTTTACCGGCTGACTTGGCGAACCTTGAAAGTTTCCTTTAGCTCTAAATTATGGGGCATGATCCCATGTCATCATTTTGTTTTCAGGGCCATCTTACTTTGTGCTATATATTCTTGGGTGAATTGTTTCATTTAACGGAGAACATTCATCCCGGCGATGCCTTCGAGAAGGCAATCTTTTCCCTGAGCTCACTTTATGGTTGTTAGCATTTATTCAGCCTGAGTCCTCTGTTCGCTCCCTTTCATTTCCTCTCAGTCGCCTGCCTCCCTGGACCATCTGTCATTTCCATTTTCCAAAGGAAAACACATTTTCATTTTACACATATGCCGTCTTGGGGTATAACTGGGCTGTTGAGAGGGAGAGGGACAGATACTGTTTAATAGCTGCTTCTGCACTAGAAAAAGGCCCGGCTCCTCTCCTCCGCCCTGCAGATGCTCCTTTCGCTTAACGGACTTGATATTGTATATATATTTCATCCGAGGCGAAATTAGAAAGACCAGGAGACAGAGCAGAAGCGATACTGAGCCAATTCATCTTCGCTTGTGCTTTTTTTTTCCCCCCACTGAGCCTGTCAGATGCTCCGGGGAAGAGAGACGAAGCTCCAGCGTGACAAATAGGCCCCAGGATTATTTTTAACAAGTCACAAAAAAGTAGGACAAAATATCTTAATGTTTCCCCCTCTCCCTTCATCCAGCTGAAACTTGCTGTCATTTGTAAAGGCCATCGGGCCTGCGAAGAGTCGGGCGGGGAAAAACTTTGCTTCGTTCCTCAAGTCGGCTCTGAAACGGTGGTTCGACGGAAATACTGTGAAACGCGAGCTGGGGACCGGAGTGGCCCGAGTCTTTTAGGGGAGCAGGTTTTATTAGGGCGTCAGATGATAAGGCATTTTCATGTGGAAGCGACGGGCATGGTAAAAGCACATTTCCCCCCTTATTTCTCTCTAGAAATAGTAGATGGTTTTCAGACATGAAGCCCTAAAGACAAAAGGAGCCCTCTCTATGTAGATGGCTTAACTCAGTAACTTCCTCTCCTCTTGGGGCGCCTTGCGAAGAAATGGACCCCTCGACGTGTAACTGTGACTACAGCTAGCGTGAATAAAAGATGGGACAGAAATGAATATCGGTGGCCACTTAGCCACAGTCCCTTTGGTTCTGGACGTGGCCATCAAAGCAGAAGGATTGATACTAATTGAAGAACTTTTAGAGCAAGTGCTGGATGTAGTGCCCCCGAATTATTCCTGACATAAGCAGGGACCGTGCTTTTACCAGGGAACTCGTCGCTATAAATTTTTGTCTTTACAACGTGATACAGCGGTGACAGAAGCAACAGCAAAGGACTTGGTTGAATACCGACTCTGGGGAAGGACTGTGGGGCGGGGGCGTTGAAGAGGGGCTTCTAAGGATCCGTGTTGTATCGGTCATCAGCTTATAAATGCTACGTCTTGGTGCAGCAGCGTTTGAAACAAGCCTGTGCTTCCCCCTCTCGGGAAGGCCTGCTGTTGGCTTCCAGGCTAAGTTGCTTTACATTCATACACTTCCTGAGCTTCTCTTTCTCGGGCTCCTTCCCTGGGCTTTCCCCTAACCCTTGGAGGGGAGAAGGATCTCATCTGGCCCATATGTGATCTCAAGACCATGCTGACCCCCAAATTATGTCCAGTCTAGACCTTGGCCTTTAACTCCCCTCCTACAACAACCTGATTAATCCTCAATCCAGTTTAGATGCGTAAGAGGAATATTTAAGTAGACTTTTTCCAAACAGAATTTGTGGTCCCCCCCCAACAAAACTGCCCTTCTTTCACTCTTTCCCCCCTCTTTTAATTAGGTTTTTATTCTACTAACTCCTCAAGTAAAAAACAAACAAAACAAACAAAAAAAACTTAAAATCCCCTTTGAAACATCCCTTCCTTTACCCCAGACTCCCATCCAAACCATCCGAAAAGCCCATCAGCTCCGCCTTCAAGTTACAATGAAAATTCCAGCATCGTCTCCCCCCTCCAGCACTGCCACTGGTGTGGGCCCCTCCTGTCCCTGCCTCATCGTAGCCTAAATGTCCCTCCTCCCCAGTGATCTGTTTGCTGTTGTTGTTATTGTTGTTACATGTAGAGCTCGGTTAATTCCACTTGCAATAGCTCTCCTTTATTCTTTGCTGTTACCATAAGCCCCATGAAGGCAGAACATTCCCCCCCCCCCCCCCCCCCCCCCCCCCCGTCTTCGGCGCACAAAGCCGGCCTTGAAAGGATCTGCTGAAGGAACAGGTGGGTGATCTCATGAGAGAGCTGTAACCCCTGGTCTCTTGCTGCCACACACCGGGGGTGGACAGTGGTGCCAGGGAGGGCAGGGCTGCTGATGGTGAGCCCTCTGCTGGGGGCCTGCCCCCGACGGTGCCCGGAGGCAGAGGAGGGACCAGGCTCAGCCAGGCCGCAGGCTCCTACAGCAGGAGCTGGGCCGGGGTGGGGAAGATGGGGCGGGCAAAGCATTACAGAGCATTAGTGGGGAATGAATGTCAGGAATGCAGGTCAGGGCTGAGTCACGGAGAGCCTGAAAACTCAAGCAGTATATATATATATATACTTTTATCATCTCCGCAGTAAGGAGCCTAGGAAAACGATGAACGGGAGGCATTGTACAAGTCATTTTTTCCACTGTTCCATCCGGCTAGATCAGAGAGAATGCATCTGCCTTCCACTAAACTAGCCGGCAAGCTGGGTCGTCGTCGGGCGGGGAGTGGGAAAAGATTAACCTGTCTATTGGAAGAGTGAATAAAAATGATGTAAGAGACATTCCAAACAGTATTGATCGACTCGGTTTTATCTAACAACTGGAGTAGGAAATAAAGGCAAGGAAAGAGGTAATGCTTACAGTAAATTTTCAGACTCCTGCAGTTGGGAGACTAGCAGCGGAATGAACCACAAGCAGGAACAGTGTGGACGGTGGGATTCTCATGAGAGCCCTGGCTTTAAGTGTTTTGAGCTGCAGGTCATCGTAGTAATGAGCAATACCCAGTGGTCAGTTACCAGGAAGATGCTGGCTCCTGAGTCAGAATTAATAGGCCTCATGTTTCATACAAAGTACTACCTTATTGGGAATACATATTTAATTTAAAATATTTTTTAGATTTAATTTTGTATTTACTAAATAAGTAGCTAATAGAGAACCAAGGTGTGAGTATCGAGGCCCGGGTTTTGGGATGCTAAATCTATGGGGGCAGCCGAACACAAAAAAGAAATGACACAGTGTCCAGCCGGGAAGCACGCAAGAAGAAAGGACGGTTTGTGCAATGCCACAAAAAGGTGGAAAGAAGGGGCTTCAGAAAGGAAATAAGGAATGCTACCAAAAGGCTGAACGTTCAAAAACAATAAAGACTTTCAAACAGTTTCGTATTTGGTGCCTGTGGGATCCTTGCTAAAATTCCATTTTCCTGTTTTCAGTGTTAGAGAAAGCTGGTTTCATATACCATCGTAAAGCATGAATGAATGATAACAAATGCAACCGACATAATACAATTTGCTAAGACTCTGTTAGTAAAAAGGACAGGTCTGGTTTGAGCTAAAGACACTTATCAAAATTTGGAATTTGAAAAAGATGTGGATGACAATTGAATTGTGAGCGCTGCTAACAAATCCGCCTATAGGTCAACCCACCTATAGGTCATCTGACCTTAGGGAAATGTAAATTTACTTGATTTGCTGTTTAGTATTGATCATGCATATTTTCTGGTGATGTCCTTTCACTAAATGCACATTATTGAGACTCTGTTATAATTAGAGGTAAATTTATAAATAACCCATAAGGTATAGTTATATTCCTTATTGAGAATAGAGAATTCTCAAATTAAGCTTTTTTTTTCTTTCTTTGCTCTGTAAGGCATTTATGTGTTTTGTGTCTAATTTTTATTTTCTCTTTTGCCCCCCACTGGATATAAAGTTCATCTTTCCGACTTCTTAAACTGAATTAGTCTTCCTGGTGCATCTCCCTAAGTGACATAAAAGTTTGCCCCATCCTCACTGTCTATTTACATGAGAATTCTGTCTTAAATATTTGAAAATTAGACTTTGACAATGGCAGTGCTCTTATTTTTATTTCATTACTCTTTTGTAAGATGAGGGAGACCTTTGAAATATGAGGGTTAAAAAGAACAAGAACCACAAGAGGTAGCAGGAACTTCTGTCTGGAGTGACCCTGTCCTGCCCTCTCTCCCTAGCGAGATCGCGAGTTGTGTTGTTTATCAGGTATTAGAAGTAGAGCTGTGGTGTGTTGACACCGTGGAATACTACTTGGCCACAAAATAGAAAGGAAATCTTACCCTTTCCAACAGCATGGGGGGACCTGGAGAGTATTATGCGAAGCGAAATAAGCCAGGCAGGGAAAGACAAGCACCATATGATTTCTCTCATATGTGGAATCTAATGAGCAACGTAAACTAAAATAATAGAAACAGACTCATAGATGCAGAGAACAGGCTGGCAGCTGCGAGAGGGGAAGGGACTGGGGGGGGTCAAGTGAAAAGGTGACGGGATTAACCTCGCAGACCCAGACAACAGTGTGGTGATGACGGGGAGGTGAAGGGGGCAAACGGTGAGAGAAGGAGATTTGACGTGGGATGGTGAACACCCAGGGCCATGTCAACCTATATAATTTTATTAACCAGGGTCACCCCAATAAATTCAATGAAAATTCAAGAAAATACTTTAAGAAACCAAAACTAAAAATAGTGCTTACTGTGGCTTAAAGTCTTTAAGAAAAATTAGCAGTTTAGGCCAAGTTTGGAGTTCAGAAGGAAAAGTCCTATCAGGGGCTTGTAAGACCTGGTGCAGGCGCTGATAAAAACATCACAACCCTGCCAGCGCCTCCCTGTTCCGTATCTCCTGGCTCTCCACTCTTCCTCCTCGGTCTTTATTCCAGAGGGCTGGGTCAGAGAAAAACCAAGAAGAAAGCAGAAATAATGGGTAAGGTCTTTGAAGAACCCAAAGGACATAAGATACACATCTTAGTGTGAAGGGTCTTTCTCTTTAGCAAAGACCTGTATTTAGGGTGTAAGTCAAGTCACCTGCACGCCTGGGCTTCAGCTTCCTGCTCTATCTGATTAGGGCATCAGTATTGCTACACTACCATTTTCCGCTGTAAATTCATTCCATTTATTTTGCTAAGATGGGGGTAGAAATATCCATATACTCATTATTTTCATTCGACACACGTATGTGCCATATTTATTATTTTATGCACGTGAAGAAATAAAACATCTAAATGATAGTCCCCAGGATCTCAGAGATCTATATTTATAGATTAGAGAGTTTGTGTATGAATTGCTTTATCAGTAAATTAATAGGTCGAGATCCTCTCTACGCAGGCCAACATCGGAGGCTGGATCTCTGTGGCTAAGATTTGACAGTGTTTCTATGTTCCAAGTGCTTTTCTGTTATCTAGATCAGTGATTTTCAACCGGTGTGTTGCAAGAATTTTTAAAACATGCAAGACCTGACTGTTTAGTCAGGGGCACTGGCCTCTTTTCCCTTAGATTGTCAAATAAAAACATGACAACAGCCAACACTACAATAGCCGTCCCATGTGAATGAATCAGAATTATACCTATTTTTATTTTTTTTTGGTCAGAGTGGCAAAAATATATTTTTTGGTATGCCGAAGAAGTTTTGTAATCAGTTTATGTGTCATGAGCTGAAAAAGGTTGAAAACCACTGACCTAGATTCATACGAAACAGTGAGGGCACATGGTAGGGATGGGGGCACTTATAATTTCCAAAGATTAAGCACCTGAATTAATCTGAAATATAATTATATCACTTATAAATTGTAGAACACACATACTCATGTGAACAGGACTTTAAGTTTCTTTTTCCTTAAGTTTCTTTCTCCTAGGCCTTTACGCCCCTACACTCCCCTTGACTCCGGACAAAGCAATTAAGGAGGTGACCCAGCCGTGGACCATGTATCCTTGAACAGGCATGGTCACTCCGGCCCTACCAGGAGTCAAGATGCCACCTTATGGAGACAGAGCCAGGTGACCAAGAACAATAGCTAACGCCTGCGGACCTCCGGGGCCGCACAATAGCTGCATTCTGTTCCCAGCCTCAGTTTACCCTATTTCCCTACATAGCCCTATCCCTCAGGCCACTCTGTAAGACAGGTTTTAGATGCTCGTATGCTCCCTGTCTTCTTGGTTGGTGGCCTCCTCAGTAAACTCCTTAGATGATCCAACCCTGCCTCTGTTGAACTGGACACAGCGACAGGCAGCCCGAACCCCACCAAGGTTCCCTGGTAACATATTTTGGCAACCCCGCCGGGGCCCTCCTCTGAGCCCTAAGGTGAGCCCCGCCAGGGAGAGCCCAAGGACTCTGGGTGGCTGCCTGGCCTTGGGAGACTTCGTGCAAGCGCCCGAGGAAACTCCCCATCAACGGCCGGGCCATTTAACTCGGGGACTTTCCTTAGGCGCTTCTGAGCTTTCCCTGTCGCCTCGGCTGGTGGTTGAATGGGCTCTGTTTGCGCGCCTGTTCCCATCTGATCTGCACGTCCGGGCACTGCAAGCCAGGCTGGCATAGGTAAGGCACCTTCTGTCTCTGTTTGTGTTGTTCGTGGGTGTTGCGTAAGTGGAAAAGCACTGGAGATGCGCTGGCAACCCCCCCCGCTGGGCGCCTTCTGGTCCACTCATGCTCCTGTACCCTGTAAGGGGGCACCTGTTGGCTGTAGTCTGCTGTCTGCTGGCCCCTATCTGGGTGCAAGCGGCCTCTCAGGGTCCCTGCCTGGGCTCGCACCCCAGCCTGATCAGCTTAGGGCCCAGACGTGGCCCTGCGTGGCGCAGGCACTCGGCCTGGTGTCCTGTCTGGCTGGGCACTGTAAGCCGCAAGTGGCTGTCTGTCTGTTGCATGTCGCCTGTCTGTTGTGTGCATTTGTGAATATTGTGCATTGGGGTCGTTTTGCCTTGTGTAACCGTGCCTGTAATCTTGCTTAGGATGTGTTTAAAGATGGGAGCATATCCCACCTTGCTGGGGTCCCCAGCGGCTCCTGGCGGCCTGAACCCAGGGAGGGGGGGGGATCGCAGGGACTCCTGCCCTGCTCTCCTCTCAAGGCATCAGCGGCCTGAAATGCTTAACTGGTGAGGGTTCTGTCTGTCTGTCTGCAGTGTGACTTTGCTTGTAGATGTTCTTTGCTTGCCTTTGTCTTTTTCGGGACTTCGTCTGCTCTTTGCCGTTTGTGGACAGCGGGGAGCCTGCCTGCCGTCTGGGCTTTGCGCCCGTTAGACGGAAGGCCTTTGGCTGCGCGGGGTTCGTGTGAGTGAGCTAAAGATGCTAAGGCTGCTGACCCAGCCCCTCCTTTAGGGGGCACTCACTCATTTGCCTTAGGAGCTGTTTTGTTTCTGTTTTAAAATAGGATAAGATCTCTTCTTATGTATAAGATTTCATAGTATTATATGCTACTCAGAAAGAAAAATATAGGAAATAAATCTTTTTAACCACCCCAAGTTTTTCTCCCAGGAGGGCCAGAGCTGCCAAAATGCCCTCAGGCAGAGGGAGCGGCCGGTACCACTCTAAACAAAGAAATATGTATTTTCATTTTAAGGTGCCTGAGGCCCTGGAGTTACAAAATTTGCAAAGAAAATGCCTTGGGAAATAATAATTGGCTTTAAAATCTCAAGGTTGTTGAGACATAATAAATTAGATATAACTGAAAGGAAGGGTCTTTATAAGGCTTTTCAGTAATAATTACATATATATCTAAACGGTTTTCCAAAGTCTTTGGTAACTTAAGACTGGAGTTTTGCTGGGTTAAATAATAAAAATTATTAAGTATCTAGGTATTTAGAAATAATGAGATACTGAAATGTTAATCCGAGTTGCCCACTTTTGCCTTCTTATTACAGAGAATCTAGCGGATGGATTTGAATCTGTTAATATGTCTTGCATTTTATTTGAAATATATCTTTAAAAAATGTGAATGTATTGCTAACCTGAGGAATGTCAATTAATTACATGTCACTTAAAAATTAAGGTTTCTAAGAGTTAAGAATCCTAATTAATTGGAAAGAAATTGTATGGTTCTAGTAAAAGAAGGCATGAAGTATGTAGATACATTTTAAAGAAAAAAAGAAAGTTACTCTATTTCTGGATGGGTAAGAAGGTTTGTGAAAGTTGTAGAAGGGTTGTAAAGAGAAATCTTAGAAGGAAATTATAGGTAATCTGAATAATAAATTTAATTAGGTAAATGAATCTAAAGTGAACTAATACAGAATTAGTTTAGTCCATTCCAGCCTGTTAAAAGGGAAAAAGTCTTTCCTGTATTTGCCTAGGGTGCAAAAGTTTTACAAATTATTAAAGTGGTTATATATTATGTTATGTTAATCAGGTACTTGATTAGTTAAAAAAAAAAAGCCATCTTCTTAATCATGGGAACTGAAGTTTTACTAGCCTATGTTTGCGTTTAATATCTCTTGTCACTTAGACTCTAATACTGTTCGTAATCATAATAATGATAGTTGGTCTTTTGGTCAAATAAGTTTGACAACCTTCCCCGGGCTTGAATTTTAAGAAACTTTTTCTTGACCCAGAATTGGCTTTAGGTCATCCCAACAGGCCCTGGAATGCTTCAAGGATTTTGTGTTCTCTCCTTATGAAGGAAAAGATTATACTTAAGGTACATGGAAGCTTTGTCAAGTAAAGAAATAATAACTATATTCTATTTGTATATACATGTTATCCAAATAGATGTAAAAAACTCCAGGAGTTTATAAATTCTAATATATGTTCATTTGTAACTTTAAATGTTATTCTGGAATATTGTCTTTTGCAGAAAGGACAGGATTCCATGTCAATTGCATTATAATCAACCCATAACTGTGTCATTTTAAATTTCTTTTTGTTATATAGAGACGGTCACTGTTTTGTTGTAATACATTTGCAGAAATGTCACATCTTCTGAGGGATCCATGGAAAGGACTCTGACTCTGACTTATTTTAAATTACCTATCTCTGAGAGTGAGTTTTCAGAACATCTCCTTCGAACTGGATGGGAATTATTAGAACTCTATAGAGTATCTGGATTTATAGAAGTGCTGGCAAGGAAAATCAGGAGAAACAAAAATTGATTATGGGACTGAATGAACTGAAAATAATTATTACAGTTTGTGTAACTTTTGTTAGAAGTATTTCTGATGTCTCACCTTTCTGTTCTTCAGACGTAAGGAAACTTATTTCTTTTCTTAAAGCAATTAGGTAAATTACATTTTTCTGCCTGTCTGATCCCTTCAGAATCTGGCAATTTCTTAGTGAGTGAATTGTGGCAATATGTTTCTTCGCGTGAATTCAATAAGACCAGTTTTCAATTGTGGTTTTATTAACCAAGACTTGGGCTGGAATGTCATGACTAAGAGAAACAGGCCTGGGCTCTGGATGTCACCAGGAGGCCTTGAAAAAACAAAGGCTGACTCTGCAGCCAATAAGAGCACCTTGGAGAAAGCCTGATGCCTTGCTTGGCCATATGGTCCATGGCAGTCTTTCCTGGTAAGGGACAAAGGTTGCTTTCCTGGGAGATGGCAAGGAAAGAACCTGAAGACATTTTGGGGACCTCAAGAACTTGAGGAATCCCCCCAGGTCTATAGGTCCTGCAGGCAAAACCTGATGGCCACTAGGAAGCTGGCTTCTTTCCCCTGAGGGGCTAATTAAAGCTCAGCCATGAGATTCCAGCAACGCAGATTTTTAAAAGTCTATATGGTCGAGTGCTATTCTTATTGGGTTCACACAGCCCTCAGGACTCCAGGCTGCACAATAGCTGCGTTCTGTTCCCAGCCTCAGTTTACCCCATTTCCCTATATAACCCTATCGCTCAGGCCACTCCTTAGGACAGGTTTTGGATGTTCATATGCCCCGTCTTCTGGGTTGGAGGCCTTCTCAATAAACACTTCATGTGATTCAACCCCGCCTCTGTTGAGTTGGACACAGCGACAGGCAGCCCGAGCTGTGTCCATCAGGGTTTCCCAGTAACTAGTCCCTTAACCCATACCAGTTAAGTGGATCACTGCCCAGGTGAACAAAGGGATGAGTAAGCTTGGGAGCCAGTGTTTATCGTGTGCCCTATATTCCTGGCTGAGGAAACATAATATAGTTAAGCAAGAAAGAAGGTAAAGGACAATTACAGATCATGGTAAGTGCCATGCAGGAAATAAATAGTTGAGTACACAAACCAGCTGTGACCTGTAGATACAGGGCACGTGGTCCGAAGCCCCAGGAAATCGGCTCTCATAACTCCTACTTCAGTCTGTCACTGGCTAAGGGTCCCCCAGAAATAAACTCCCAGGCACTTGTAGGGCTCTTAGCCTGCAGACAGGGCCCCGCCTGTAGCCAAGGGAATTGGGAACCGGGTTTTGGAAGGTGAAGCCAGGAAGAGGGACACAGCTGTGACACAGGATCCAAGGGTGTCCCTCGGAATGGGCAAACTACCTGCAGGTGTCCTTTATTGCCAGCTCCTGCTAAGAGAATCCTGGCAACTTTATGAGAGATTTCGGAAAGATTTTGCCCGCCAAGGCTGTCCTTGGAATTTAATCACCGATGTAAGATTTCAAAAATTGATCCAAACATTCAGCCTGATCGTGACATGAGAATGATAAGTTTTCCTCGGCCGATTGAAGTCGTGCTTCATTATTGCTCTTCTGCCCTGCAAAGCAAAACCTGCCAAAGGCTAGAGGTGGCGTTTTCTAAGATGTTTTATGTACCAGTTGTAAATATTTTGTGGGGTTTCTTAGACTTCTGGCTACGGTCAGTGTTTGCTTTGCGGCCTCACTTTTTGTTTTACATTATAAAATACCTAGTCCTTAACATTTAGGTAACACCAAATGAAATTCATTAATAAAAGCCACTTCAGTTTTAAGACTTAAATTAGCATTTCATTATATTTACCTTTTCAACAGTATGTGTGTTTTACCTTAAATCAGTGTAATTAAATTTAAAGAAACTTAGGAATCTGTTGGCCAGTGCTGCTTTAAGCAAAGGCCTTCCAAAGATATTTGTTGAGTCTAATTACAAAGCAATTTCATGAAATTTTTTAAATCATAAGAAGCTCGCTTCGATTTTAACCATCAATATGGCATGGTGAAAGATTTATAAGAGAGTATTGGGTAGGTTGCTAAAAACCTCCGAGTCACAGCTTCCACACCTTTAAAATGGAGATAATAATAGTCACAACTTCATGAGACTATAGTGAGTATTAAATGTGTAAAGCATAAATCCCAGTGCTTGAGATCATAGGTTTTTACCTGATACACGGTATTTATATCATTAGGAACAGGGCCAGCAGCAGCGGGGACCATAGTAATAATAACAGTGGTCATACCGATGGCAGCAGCAGTACTATAGTAGCAATACCAGCTACGGTGACCAATAATATATGAGTTTAAAGTCTTGCTTCGCCCATACGTCCCTGCGGGTTCAAACAGCTGTGACTTCTTGCTATTTGCATTGCAAGCTACGGACCCCCACGTCCTTCTGACACATCCCCTCCCTCAAATTCTGCTTGTCTCTTGCATAACACCCATCGCTCTCTTACATAGCATATAATCTACTTATTTTTAAAATCTACTGCTTGCTTTTTGTCTTCCCGAACTACACCCCGCCTGAGACCGAAGGCTGGCTGTGCGTTCTGCCAGCCCACGGGCGCACGGTGCACACAGCGGAAACCCGCTTGCTGAGGCTGTCAGCGAATGAAGGAGAATTATTCGACGGCTTCCTGTTCAACCCCACGATTCTACAGGAGACGAAACAAGTATTTTTAAATTTTTAATTATGACTTTTCTAGTTTTGATTTATATTTCCGATGTCTTACAGATATGTCTTCAAGAACTTTTTCACTAAGAGGGAATAGGAGAACTATTTCGGAGTTTCCTAGATCTGAAAGATGTTTTTGTTACTGTCTTACCACTACTGACAAAATTCATGTTGGATCGAAAATTATAGGGTTATCAAAATTTTTTTTAAAATCTATAAATATTTGCTATTTTGTCGTCTAGAATTTAGCTTTTCTCTGGAATCTAAAGCCAGTCTTATTTTTTTTCCTTTTGTGTGACCTGTTTATCATATAACCATGTTCAGTGGATTTCAATAAGCACTTTAATGCTTTACTTCTCTGTTACTGAGTGTATTGTTTTCCCTCTCAAGTACATCAGTACCTTATGAGTTGGAGTTATTCTGTCCTATACCATATTTATAACACTTCCAAAATATCTTAATAATTTCAATTTTTTATTTTCCTATTCATTTAATGACGGCTTTTAAACTTTGTTCTTCTGTTTAAAAAAATATTTGCACGTTAATTTAACTCTTTACTATTCCTAACCATGCCTTTCATTTTTCTCATTGATTTTCTGTCTCTCTGCATCTCTTCATCTCTATCTCAATTTTAAAGTCATGTTGATCTTACAGTTTGTTCTCTTGTTTCATAAAGATTCTGTATTTTCTCATCTTAAATTCTATTGAAAATGTCCAAGTTTCTAAAATATTAATCTGGGCTGTATAGTAAATAATATATACATATAAATTATATGTGATATAGATTACATATAAAATATATAAATCTATAAATGTAACATTCTTTTTAGATTTAAGGTAATTAGGTTTAAGATATAAGGTATTTTCCTTTTTTAAAAATTTATCTTTATTGTTGAAAGCATTACAGGTGTCCCTCTTTTTCCCCCCATTGATCGCCTCCTCCCCGCATCTCCCCCACCCTCCAGGCCCTCACCACACTATTGTCTGTGTCCAAGGGTTATGCGTATATGCTTAATTTGTTGTTGTTAATCCTCACAGGAGGATATTTTTTCCATTGATTTTTCGAGAGAGTGGGAGGGAGGGAGGGAGGAAGAGAGGGAGAGAGAAAGAAAGAGAGAAGCATCCATGTGAAAGAGACACATCAATTGGTTGCCTCCCGCAAGCACCCCTCCCGGGGTCAGGGATGGATGGATGGGACCTGCGACCCTGCTGTGTGTGCCCTTGGCTGGGAACTGAACCCCCGACCCTTAGGTGGGCTGACACCCTAACCACTGAGAAACACTGGCAAGAGCTGTTTTAAAAATTTAATGAGCCACTTACGTCGTTTGTTTATTTTGACCTATCTATTGATGAGAATATACCTGTCTAGAAGCCAACTATACACATTCCCTAGAAGCCAACTATATACATTCCCTAGAAGCCAACTATATACATTCCCTAGAAGCCAACTATATACATTCCCTAGAAGCCAACTATATACATTCCCTAGAAGCCAACTATATACATTCCCTTTAATTCACTAGAAATTAAATAGCAAAGTAGATGTACATAGCTGTTACTCGCATTCCAGAAGATGGCAGGAGGTGGTTGACTGGGGCTCTAGCGCAGAAAATAAATCTTTTCTTCCATCACTTCTACAAAGCTGGGTGACATCACACCTGCTCTCCAGCAGGCACCGTCCCCGGGGGTCTGCTCTGTCTGACTCTCTTACTGTGCTCTGTGTCTGTGGGGATGAAGCCTGCAAGTGGGCAACAAGGTAGAGGTGCCCCTTTACTTTGAGACAGATTGTGTGTGTGTTTTGGATAAAGGGTGGTCATTGTCTCTTCCTGGGTGTTAATGAATAAATAGCGGTATCAGAGATTGGGGGTATGGAAATAGTATTTAGGCTGGATAGAAGAGCCTGGAAATAACACTTAAACAACAGCACCAATACGGTAGGTGGGGGCTACTCAACTCTTTGATGGGAAGAAAATCTCAAGTTTGTAGACCTGGAAGTACTAGGCAGCGTGATGAACTATGTTCTTTTATACTATTACACGAGTGTAGTATGTGCTCAGCACTAGCGATATTTCTCCATTTTGTTTCGAGTCCATATTTCAGAGAAAACCATGAGTATTTGAAACACGGTGACTGCATTTTTAGTGGTATTACAGGTTTTCATCTTTTCTTTGCCTTTATGTTTATTTTAGTGGAAGGTTGTAAAAAATACATCAAGACAATATTGCCAAATCAATTTTAAATCAGAGGCTGCATTTGTTTTCATCTTACGACGTGCCTCAAAAGATTCATGGAAAATTAGCAAACTGAAGATTGGAAACTGGTTAAAAAACAGCAGAGAAAAAAAATCAGATACATATTTTACTGCTTTTTTTTCTGTAGAAAGTCCTTTACCTTTTTAAAAATTGGAAATATAAGATATGCTTATTGTAAAAATGCAAACCATGAAGACGTAGAGACCATAAGACAATATAGAGACCATAAGACAATAGAGTTCTCACTCGCCTTTGCAAAACTGTTCTAGTCAAATAAAACTATATGTATACTTTTGAATCTTCTGACAAAAGCAACAAATTCCACATGTGTAAAATTGTACCTTAATAGCTGCTAAATACAAAAAAATAAAAAATAAGAGCTATCAAGAGCCTGTTTAAAGAATTAGAACCAAGATACATGAAGAAGATGGCTAGTACAACCATGGGATAAACTGAAGTTTATATATAGTAAGGAGGGGAGCAAACATAGTTTCCAATTCCACACTCATTTCATTTCAGGGCTCCCTGTTGGGGTAGCTGAGTCTTCTGAGACTATTAAAGTTTCCTCCTGCTGCTGTTTTTCCTTTCCTTCTGGAAGTGTTGATCACAAGAATATCACTCAATAAAATTTCTGTACATTAATCTCCATCTCAGGGCCTAATACTGGGAGCTGAACCTGCGGTTCCATCCTACCCCCAAACGTGGCTACTGAGAATCCACACATAACACACCTTCCTAACTATATTTAAACTTACAAGCGACAACATCGATAACATTACCACTAACGATAACCCAACGGTCTTTCAAGCAAACAAATACACATTGTTAACACAAAGATGGGAAAACCAAGCCCCCACCTGTTTCATCTTGCAGTGACATTCTTTCCCCTCTGGGTCACAATACCCTTTGTTACCCTGAAGCTTGAAGATATATTACATCTTTAACCACCTTCACATTTTAGGTAAATTAGTTAAGGGAGATGGGGGAATCTATAGTGTATGCAAGTATATGTGCATAATTGCTGTAGATTGTATTTCTGCAAGTGAGCACAGAACCACAGTTGATATTTATGATTTTTCTCTTCTGTTTATTTAATGTCCCTTTTCACTGGTGACAGTACAGCCGCAGGCAATATCATTTTTTTAAACTGCTAGAATGACACAGATCTCCATTCCTGTGGGTTATAATCTTCCGATTGTTACATGAGATCGTGATAATTTTCAATGTTTATTACTGCCCGTGGAAGTGCTATGAGGTATGTAAGAAAGTCCCCACACCCTGGCTGGGTGGGTCGGTTGGTTGGAGCATGGCCCATGCACCAAAACGTTGTGAGTTTGATTCCTGGTCAAGATATATACCTGGGCCTGGCTGGTTTGGCTCAGTGGTTAGAGTGTTGGCCTGCGGACTGTCTCTCTCACATCGATGTTTCTCTCTCTCTCCTTTTTTTCCTTCCCCCTTCCTCTCTCAAATCAATTGAAAAAAATTAATACATATCCTTGGGTGAAGATTTTCTAAAAATCCCTATATGCTATGAAGAAAGCCCCCACATTTCCATAATATTAAGAAATGATGCCTGGCCGGGCGTGGCTCAGCGGTTGAGCATCGACCTGGGATCCAGGCGATCAGGGTTCGATTCCCTGTCAGGGCACATGCCCAGGCTATGGGCTCGATCAATGACTCTCTCATCATTGATGTTTCTCTCTCTCTCTCTCCCTCTCCTTTCCTCTCTCTGAAATCAATAAAGATACATTAAAAAAAAAAAGAAATGATTATTCCAGACAATGTAAGTATTAGTGAGTTGTGGTTATGGCACCCAGCAACCCTCAGAAGTCCGTGCCTCGTAAGAGTAGAGGACTCTTTATTCTTCACGTTGTGCGAGTCAGCAGCAGTTCTGCTCGGCTCTGTTTAGCTTCCATCAGCTGGGGAGGGCTGTTCCCCATGTCTTCTCGCGCTGACACTCAGGATGTCCCCACGGAGACACGGGCACGCTGGCCTAAGCCAGTCCACTCTTTATTCAAGCTTCTGCTCGGTGTGGTAATACCACGTCCATGTGCTTCCCGTTGGCCAAAGCAGGCCATGTCGCCAGGGCCCACGGCACTGAGCTTTCAAACGTGGAACCTGCAAGTTTTCATTGTCTTCCACTAAAATGCAGATTTCCTGCAAAACCCAAACTAGTGCTCTTTGTCATATTGAATTCAGCCAATTCATAATTATTACCAGTTCCACCAGTTCATAAATATTAGCAGTTCTGTTGCCTTTGGTCTCTTCTCTGTCGCCATGCCCTCCTTCCCACATTTCCTTTCCCTTCTGTTCCTCTTCTGTGTTCCCTACTGTGCCGTGGTGTCATTCATTTCTTTTCTTTACTCTCCTGTGTAGGAAAATGCTAGTAAAAAGCTAAATGACCAGCCCTAGCTGGCGTGGCTCAGTGGTTAGAGCATCGGCCTTCTGACTGAAGGGTCCTGGGTTCGATTCCGACCAAGGGCTCATAGCCCGGTTGCAGGCTTGATCCCCTGCCCCAGTCAGGACACCTGCGGGAGGCAACCAATCAATGTGTCTCTCTCACACTGAAGTTTCTCTCTCTCTCTCTCTCCCTCCCCTCACCGCCTCTTCCCCCACATTCCACTCTCTCTGAAAAGCAATGGAAAAAATATCCTTGGGTGAGGGCTTAAAAAATAAAAGCTAAATGACCAAAGTTGACTCCATAACATTGCCCCCAACCTATGACCTCGTCAATGTAGCCAAAACCCTGGGGTACACAACAGCTTAGAGGCTCAAGATCTCCCAGCGAGAACCTATCCTTGTGATACATATGAAAACCATAATAATTTCATTCAATTTATTATAATTATTCCTCCTGGTTAATAACCGTATGGCATAATTATAATCATCCTCACCACCAATTATGATATTGCATGTATAAATTGTATTCATTTGTGATACTAAATTTGGCTCACAAAACCCACTGTGACAGATTTTCACCTTAAAACTGTGGACCAAGAGGGGCCACATACTAAACCTGAAAAGCTCAGGGAGGCCTGTGAGGTGGAACTCAGAGACCTAAAATAACCACAAAGGATGGTCTACAATGAAAACTTTTTGACTAAAAGAGGTCTAGGGTGGGTAGTCACGCCCTAAGGCAGTATTTTCCTTGACAAAGGTTAAGCCTGGAGGTTGTCTTTTGCATCTGAGATAAGGTACCTGATTAACACACTGTGCTTTTGCAAAACAAAGTAATTTCCCCTTTTGCGGCCCTCAGTGCACCAGGGCGGAGACCAGGAATCCTCGATGTCATTGCTCTCTTGTTAACTGCTGACTGGTGACTACCCTGCACCCACCCACCTTAAAAGGTGTGTCTATCGTTTTACTTCCTACCCAGTCCCAGAGGTTTCCCCCTTTGCTTCCTCCGCCTCCCTAATCTATCACCAATGGATTCATGTAACCCACTTCAGTCTCCCCCTTGGATTGTGATGTATAAAGCGAGGTGCAAAAGTGCCATTCTCTGGAGCATTATCTCAGTTCCTTAAGGTTTTGGCCTCCCTGCAATTATTGACAGTTTGGCTCAGATAAACTCCCCAAGATTCTTTAAAGGTTTGATTTCTTACGTCAACAAAACCTAGAGGTAGGTGAAAACAAGTCCTTATTTTGAAGACCAATGCCAGTTAAATCGGAGTCTCCGGGAAAGGGCCCAGGCATTCGCTGAGCAGCCATGGGAGAATCCCTAAGCTGGTTGCCCCCCCCCCCCCCCCCCCCCCCGTGGCCCACTCCCCAGACTTCCCCCCTGCTCATAATAAATTAGGAAGTGAGGCCTGGGAGTCAGACACTCAGATAGCACTTTCCATCAGCAACTCCCTTAGGGCATCATGCCTGACTACTTCTCATTTCCCCTTCAAAGAAAATGTCAAGCAAAGATGCCAAACAGAATTTCAGCTTTAAGTGTTTTGTTTTTTTAAAAAATATATCTTTATTGATTTCAGAGAGAGGAATGGAGAGGGAGAGAAACATCAATGATGAGAGAGTAGTGGTTGATCCCCCTATTGGGGATCGAGCCCGCAACCCGGGCATGTGCCCTGCCCGGGAATTGAACCGTGATCTCCTGGATCACAGATCCATGCTCAACTGCTGAGCCACACTGGCTGGGTGTCAGCTTTAAGTGTTTTGATGGGTCAGTGACTAGAGCTGAAATAGAATGTTTAGGCTTTGCTATAGGAAAACATTTTAGGACCAGCTAAGTGTTTTACCAAACACTTCAGAAAACACTGAAATAAACATTATTTATTGGAAACGTGAATGATTTAAGCTTAAGTATATATTGATAGTATTGATAGGTTTGTGACTGTGTGAAGGCAGGAATGGAAATGTAGGCCTGGTTATTTTTTTACGGTTTCACAATGTAAAGAGCTGCTGCAACACTAGCGCTTATTGGGAAAATACTAACAGACTCGTAAAAAAACAACAACCAAGTTTGGATTTCAATAAGCCAACCTTTACCGGGAATTGCTTTGCATAAAAATGACTGAAGTTGCATTTTTTTCCCCTGCCACTGTACACACAGACTTAGCCATTCAGGTACTGACATCTCTGAGGTTTAGAAAATGTATTTACACATGAGCTTCCCCAAATCTTTAAATGCAGCTGTTGCAAAGCTTTCAGTGTTAGGCTCCCATCAGTATTAACAGCAGGAAGTCGTCATCAGCTTGATCACCTTCATCTTGTTTGTTAAAAACCAAAATGCAAACAAGTACATTTTAAAGGTGGTTGTTTAAATCCCTGATCACAAGATAACTGTGTTCGTGCACACCTTTTTCAAAGGCAGTGAAGACAGGCGTGCCCTAGGAAATAAGAATCATGATGCCCCTGGCTTTTCTCTCTATCTCACCAAATTTGAAAACCAAATCTAATTAGATGTTTATCAGGCTCCATACTTAGATTTAATTTGGAATTAAGTTGGGAGTGTACATTAAATAATAACATCAGTGCTAAACACAATAGCAAGTTTTTTCTTTCAGAGTCTTAGAAAGATCTCAGAA
Source organism: Miniopterus natalensis (assembly GCF_054644295.1). NCBI lineage: Eukaryota > Metazoa > Chordata > Mammalia > Chiroptera > Miniopteridae > Miniopterus > Miniopterus natalensis. The sequence goes on along the minus strand of NC_142090.1, from coordinate 6,148,413 downwards.
GTATTTTTTCCCCAAGAGACGCATTCCTAAGTTACTAACAATTCTTCTGATGCATACTAATACACGTTTAACATTCAGGTTTGTTATTAATTGAGGAAGGTCGGCAAAATGGAGGATACCCTGGAGAATAAGTAATATTAATGAAATTAATGATTTAAAGTCCTCTGAGAATAATACAATGTATTTTTGCTTACTTAACATGTGTAGTTTTTTTTGTTTTGTTTTTTAATTACTTTTCTCCGTGTCTTTACTTCAAAAAGATCTGGAGAATTTGTTTTATTCTAGTCGTTTAGACTGCTTGTAAGTACCACGTTGTCTTTTGTGACAACTTTGCCACTGTTTCGTAGAGAAGGCCCATGTCTGTAGCGTAGACTTTGTCTCAGTCTTACCACCGAGTGTCTGGGAATGAAAATCAGATCAGCTCCTATGAAAAATGTAAAAACCACAAATCTTCTCTTGAGAAAAGACAGCTGGCTTTCAAGCTTTCAAAGTGATATTTTTTACTGACGCTAAAACTTAAAAAACCCTACGTCGTAAAGCTAGAACAGTAGAAAAAGGGTGCAGGAATCTTATCCTACCTTCAGCAAATGGCAGTTTTCTTATATGTAATCTTACGGAGACTACATTCTTTATTTCCATTATACTTAAAAATAGATTTTCTTTGGAGATAAATTCATTCTCACGATAAGTCTACAGCTGGAGCTTGAAAGCACATTTAAAAAAATGCTCTTATTTCTGAATGGAAGGCAGTGTTTTCCCTAGAAGTAAACCATTTGGATTTTTCTTAATCGTTCTTTTTTTCCCCCTCAGGAAATTAGAAAAAAAGATATTTGCATTTACATCAGCGATTTTAAAAAACAAAGTTGTTTCAAATTGTGATTACTTCTAACAATTAAAGAATACTATCCTCAGCAACGTTTCTCTAGATTTGAGTCTCTATCAAATACCTACTTAATCGAGAAAGGCAAGGAAAATGCCAATTCTTATCCCAGGTGTCCTGGATCCTAAGTATTACATTTAAGATAATAAAGTCGGGCTTAGTCTTACCTGCAATACAGGCATTATTTTATTTTTTTATCTTTATTGTTGAGGATATTACAGATGGCCCCGTATTTTCCCAAATTGCCCCCTCCACCCAGTTCCCGCCCCTCCCCAGGCCTTCACCTCCCTGTCGCCTGTGTCCACGGGGAGCGCCTATGTGCTTATAAATTCTTTGTTCAATCTCTTCCCCCTGCCCTTCCCTCAGGGACTCACCAGCCTGTCCCATACAAGCATTATTTTAATATCACCTAACGAGGTAGATACAAAAGGAAAGTAAAAGTGCCCCTTTCTGTGTTTTTAAGTTCTCACCACCTAGTAAGATCCCATTAGCATTTCCCACTTTTTTTTTTTTTAAACATATCTTTATTGATTTCAGAGAGAGGAAAGGAGACAGAGAGAGAGAGAAACATCAATGATGAGAGAGTCATTGATCAAGCCCACAACCCGGGCATGTGCCCTGACCAGGAACCGAACCCCGATCGCCTGGATCCCAGGTCGACACTCAACCGCTGAGCCACGCCAGCCGGGTGAGCATTTCCCACTTTTATACGTTAGGAAAACAACATTCGAGGGCTGAGACTGTAGAATGAATAAGTGACAGGGCCGGCATTCAAATTCTGGTCCTCTGGATTGAAATTCCATATTTTCGTCACTTTATGGTGTCACAAAAAAAACCCCCCACAACAACAAAGAAGTTTCTGATTTGAATCCTATCCTCCAAGAAACAGAGAAAAAAGAGAAAAAATGCCTAACGAGACAAGGTTTTCTATGATGTGGTGCAGTGATAGTTGGGTGCGTAAGCAGATGTCCCGGGGCAGAGCAGAGCCAGGCGAGGCTGTTTCCTGTGGCCCTGCCTGGCTTTGGATGACAGGCTTGGTGGCGGGCCTGCAGCTTTCTCCATGGTGTCGGCTGGGTGAGAGTTGCTCTTGGCTAGAAGTTTGTGGAGGTGTTTTTGTGTCTTGCTAGGTTGTCTAGAAAGAGAAAGCTCTTCTTAGGCCTCCTTTGTTTGCTCCGTTGGCTTTTCTGGGTTTCATGAGGCAGAAAATGACACCCGACAAACATACCAACGTATTGGTCTCCAGGCGCTGAGGTCCCCAGCAGACCGCCTTTCTCTCTCTGCATTTTAGCTTTTTAGGCTTGTTTTATATCTATTGTCCAGGATTTTTAGCTGAGCCAAACAGGAGGAGAGGAAAATGTGCTTCCCCATCTTGTTCTGGATGTTACTTTAAATATTAAAAACACACTTTTTATACATTGCACTACTCCCAGGTTCCAAATATCTTACGTATTTCACGGATATTTTCAGAAGCCTAGGTTGATAATTAGGCATGCCATTTCTTTATAAGTATTTTGTGGCATCTCTCTGAAGTATGAAGTTCTTCATAGTGTCAAGATGCTGGTAATTATAAGAATACAAATGAGCCCTGGCTGGTGTGGCTCAGTTGGTTGGGCCGTGTCCCATGCACAGAGAGGTGGCTGGTTCGATTCCCGGTCAGGGCACATGCCTGGGTTGCAGGCTCAATCCCCAGCAGGGGGCAGGCAAGAGGCAGCTGATCGGTGTTACTCTCTCACATCGATGTTTCTCTCTCTCTCTCTCCCTCTCCCTTCCTCTCTCTAACCAGTAATAAAAACATATTTTTAAAAAATTTATAAGAATACAAACTAGAACTGAACGAACAAACTTCAGGCAGAAACTTCCTCTTAGTCCTGATCTCAACTAAGATGTCAAGATGCAACTTCAGGATATTAGAAGTGGAGTGCTACCCTTCATAAGAAAAAGGTTTATAGTTAATTTAAGACAATGTATCCAAACTATGGGAGCACAGAATTGTACCATATGGTCAGGGCTGCTGAGTGATTATTCCACAGGGAAGATAAATGTCTATGTGTTGCAGAAGTGAGCAGATTCTGAGGCAGAACCGTAAAATGCACTGACAAAAGGGATCCTAAAAACTTCCCCAGCTAAAAGCGAGTGCAGGAACATATGGATCAAATGTCTGGGTCATTTGAAATGTGTTATGAGCAGCAAAGATGATTGGAGATCGTGTCCCCCCGCTGAGTGCGCAGAGGGGCAGACGTTGCATCTCAGAGAGGAGCTAAGGTGTCCTCAAGGTTCATTGACACCAAGGGGCCAGAGGTGGACATTCGTGCAGGTTATATGGAAAGCTGGTCCCTAGAGCCACACAACAAAGAGAAGACAGTCATAGAATGAGATAGTTGCCAAACAGAAAGGACTGGGCAATGAAATGAATGACTAAGGGACTTTAAGAGCAAGAGTTACATGCTACCCTGGGCGGAGTGGCCCAGTTGGCTGAGCGCGGTCCCCTGCACCAGGAGGTCGCCAGTCGGATTCCCGGCCAGGGCACATGCCCGGGTTGCGGGCTCGATCCCCATTAGGGGGAGTGCAGGAGGCAGCCGATCTATGTTTCTCTCTCATTGATGTTTCTATCTCTCTCTCCCTCTCCCTACCTCTCTCTCTAAAGATCAATAAAAAAGTATTAAGAAAAAAGTTACAGTGGCACAGTGGTTGAGCATCGACCTAAGATCTAGGAGATCGGGGTTCGATTCCCAGTCAGGGCACATGGCCGGGTTGTGGGCTCGATCCCCAATAGGGGGCGTGCAGGGGGCAGCCGATCAATGACTGTCATCATTGATGTTTCTCTCTCTCTCCCTCTCCCTTCCTCTCTCTGAAATCGATAAAGATATATTAAAAACAAAAAACGTTACATGCGGGCAATTGTGGGTGTGGATACAGCGTCCACTCCAGATGTCTCACATCCCCTGTTAGAGAACCAGCCCAAACCTACTATTTTATTTTTGGGCTACTGATATGTGTGCAATCTTTAACTGACGGACATGGAAAGATAAACTCCTAGGTTAGAACAAAGAACCAAAATGTTATCTTTCAGGAGATGTACTCAGTACACACGCATTAAAGAAGGTGTAATAATTAATTTGTTCACTTTCATACCCATTTTAAAAACTTATTTCTGTTTGTAATGCTGATCTCCTTTTGCATAGTTCTAGTCTTGTTGTATCTTTCCTCGGGAGTGTAAATAATTTATTGCAAAAATATTGGTGTTAAGCTGAATATTAGTAAGCTATTTGGGATACTACTGCATTTCCTGCCTTCTCTTAAAATGTTTTTCTTTTTACTTACTTTGACTCAATATCACTCCCTGCCATCGATCATGCTACATTTACTGTGAGCTGAACTCCACCAGCCAGTTCTTGATGACTCCTTCCACCTGCAAGACAACGCAATAAATCATAAGGAAAGCACTCTTACTAAATATATATTTTCTATGGAATTTTGGAAAACCATAAATTAAATTTTTTTAAGTTTAAGAATTATGGGCACAGGAGCTGCATTCCAAATAAATGGGACCAGTACACTGCACCCCGCCTCTCCCGCTCAATGGGATGTGCACAGGGCAGCTATTCGAGGGTGCAGCGCCGCCTAACCGGCTGCAAGCTGACCGTCGCCCTTTCTGCGGTAATCCCTGCCCTTTGCTAAGGTGCAGGACAGGGTGAGTTTTTGGAGAAGCCACCTAGTTCTGGTTTCTCCTAAAGCTTGGCCACGATGGGGCATTTTCCCCCATGTTTCTTCTTCCACATGCACAGCAGCCCTAAGAGAGCTCTGCCATGTGGATTGTGGTGCTAGCAACAGTTGTCGAAGAAGGAATCTGTGTTCACCTAAAATTCTTTTTTTTTTTTTTTAAATATGTTTTTATTGATTTTAGAGAAGAAGTGAGAGGGGGTGGGAGACAGAGAGAGAGAGAAACATCAATTGGCTGCCTTCTGCACACCCCCTACTGGGGATCGAACCTGCAACCTGGGCCTGTGCCTGACTGGGAATCAACCCGGGTGACCTTTGGTGCAGGGGATGGTACTCAACCAACTGGGCCACACTGGCCAGGGCAAGGTCGCCTAAAATTCTGAGGGAGGGCAGGTCTTCCACTCTGAGCTGAGAAGATGGGGCCTCGAGATAGTGGGCTAAACTTCCATTGCTTTAATTCTCCCTCTGTTCTGCTGCTTGGCCTTAGATGTAGGAGCATTTTCAGGACATGCAGAGTAGAATGAATAAAAGCACAGCTTTCCTGTTATTTTTTTAAAAATTTATTTTTTGATTACAGTTTATATGCAATATTATTTTGTATTAGTTTCAGGTGTACGGCATAGTGGTTGGATAATCATATACTTTACAAAGTGCCCCCCCTGATATTTCCAAGACCCAAGTGCCCATCAATAGACAAGTGGTTAAAAAGGCGATGGTACATATATACAATGGACTATTACTCAGCCATAAAAAAGAATGAAATCCTACCTTTTGCAAAAGCATGGATGCACCTACAGAGTAATATGCTAAGTAAAATAAGTCAGTCAGAGGAAGACAAATGCCATATGATTTCACTTATATGTGGAATCTAAACAAAACAAACAAAGCTAAAAGAGACTCGTAGACACAGAGAATAGACTGATGGTTGCCACAGGGAAGTGAGGTTGGGGGACTGGGTGGAAAAGGCGAAGGGGTTAAGTACAAAAGCACAACTTTCTGGTCAGAGGGCAGAAATGTGAGTCCCAGGCGCTTGCAATGTATTTGGAATATCACAGAGAAGAAATTGCTCAGGAAAACAACCCCCAAAGTAGTTTATGGATATCTGGCATCTCCTATAAATGAATCTAAAATCTCATACCAAAGATTTGGGAACTGAACTAATACATAGACCACTGCTCAGGTCTCAGACTGAGCACTGGGTAGAGTGCATGCAGAACATTCAGCCAAGGTGATGGCCTGATAAAAACAAACAAAAGAAACCAACATTCTCTAGAACATTGAAACAGCATCCAGAGTTTCAAAACACAACGTTCAAAATGTTCAGGGTACACTCCAAAATAACTCCACATAGGCAGATCTAGAAAAATCTCCAATCACAAAAAAGACAGTCAAAAGGCACCAACAGGAAGAAGACACGGGTGTTAAAATTATCTAACATATTAAACATTTCTTTTTTAAAGGCTCCAAAACGTAGGTGCAAGTACAGACTTGAAATACATGGGAAGGCAGAAAGTCTTAGTCAAAATTTAGGCTGTAGAAGGAAGACCCAAATACAAAACAAAAAAATACTGTAAGAAAAATAAAACAAGGACTCACCAAATTGACTTAGTAGCAGAATGGAGATGACAGGAAAGAAACAGTCAATTTGAAGATATATGAGTATAAAGTATGCAATCTAAAAAATAAAAAACAGTCCTCTGGGCCAAAAGATCAAACTTGAATGTCATCTAAATCCCAAGGAAACATATTTATATATATTAAATATATTAATTATGGTTTTGTGAATTCCTATATATTCAAATATATTTGATACATATATATACACATATAGATGGATAGATAGATAGATAGATATAAATGATGTCTGAAAACCTCCCAAATGTGGTGAATGACATAAACCTATAGATTCAAAAAGTTTACCAAACTATGAACACCTCAAGTTCATGCCCACATACATCATAGCCAGATGATAACACTAAAGTAGAAAAATCTTGAAGAAGACATCCAAGAGAAATGAAACTTTTCTTACAGAGAAGAATCAGAATTACTGATGATTTCTCATCTGAAACCATGATGGCAAGAGGGGATGAAAACATCGTTTTTAATATACTGAAAAAAAAAAAAGAAAATTTAAGCCAGCATTCTATATCCTAAAAATGTCCTTTAGGGATGAACATGAAATAATGAGCATTGAAATCAAAATAAGAGCATTCATAGCAGCATATCGGCCCTAAAAGAATTTCTGGAGAAAGTTATTTAACCCGAGGGAAATGATGCCAAATAAAAACTTAGAAAATCCAAATAAAGAAGCAATACCAATTATAAATATCTGAGTCTGTGTTTCTGCACTAACAGATCACCACCAACCTTGTGGCTTGAAGCAATGCATTTATTATGTCATAGTTTTGTTACCAGGGAAAAAACCTGTCTGATCTCCCCCAGGTGCTAGTGGAGTGGGGTCCTTGTGATGTCCCGAGAGAAGGAATTTTCTGAGACTTGCATGGGAGGAAGCCATATGGTAGAAAGCTTTATTTCCCTAGAATTAAATCCCCGTGACCCCAAGTCCCATTTCCCTCAGTCCAGTGTAGAAGAAGTGTGGCTGGGGTTTCAGTGGGGCTGGAATCAGGGGTGGGGGCCACAGTTTCCATTCCATGTTGGAGCCGGGTCCAGTCCGCATCAGGCTGGCTGCAGCCCACTAGTCCGTCAGTCCATTGTGCGGGGTCCACATGGCTGTGGGCCACACGGGGGGGTGCCAGGAGCCGAGCGTGCCAAGAGGAACCAAGAGAGTGAACTTTGTTCAGGGGATCAAGCATCCCCAGATCTCAAGCTTGCAGTGGCCACGCCTGTGCTGGCCAAATGACCTCTTTCCCCAGGTGTGACTGACAGGCAGGTATCTTCCCTATGTCCCCCCAACGCTGCTGGGCACATGTCTCTCTCCCCTCCGGCTCCCTGCCCCGGTGCTCGGCGGGGAACATGCCCGTAACGCCTGGCCCTCCCCTTCCCCTTCCCTTTGATCAAGTTCATCGCCGTGGAATCGCCTCCTGCAGGGCCGAAGGCGCGGCCTGGCTTGACTGTGCCCGGCTGCCCAGGCCACGCGCCCATCCTCGGCTTCCGAGCTCCCTGGTGGTCGGCGCGCTCATCCCTCGCTCATGCTGCCGGAGCCACCCCACGTCTTCTTGCGTTTCAATCTCTCCACCTTCTCTTTCTGCCACCAGAGGAAGGGTCCTTCTTTTCAAGACTCATGATTGCATTGAGCTTACCTGAATAACCCCCCCCCTTTATAATTATTTACTAACTTTAATTATATCTTCAAAATCCCCTTGCCATGTTCATAGCATCAGCCTAGGAGGAACACCAGTGAGCAGAGATGGTGAAGGCTAATTCTCAATTTTCCACGCTGGATAAACAGCACAGGCTGTTCTCTTGTGAGTTACTCACAATGTGTTTAAAAGTGGAAACAAAACTTCAAAGATTAGCGCCTCTTCCTTTTACCGATCACCTGTCTTTAACTCCTAATGGAAAATTACCGGTTGCTGAACTTTCTCAGGATAGTCTCCTAATATTGACCAAGATTCCTTCATTACTTAATTGCAGTCATGAAAATACTTAAAGGCTATCCATTAAAAAATCTTTTCTATGGCAAGTAGCAGAAGACCAATTCCAAAATGTGATACTGAATAAGAACCTTTAATTCACCTAGCAGTAATTTAGGAGGTAGATTGCTTCAGGGTTTAATAATTCTGTGATTCAACAAAGACACCAAGAAAATAGCATGAATCTTCCCTTCAGTGATCATAATATGACAATTATGTATGGTAATTGCTTTGCATATTTGGGGGGGAGGGTTGGCTATTTTCCTTACTAGAATATAAAATTTAAGGAAAGAGATCATATCTACCCCCATCCTTGAATCTACAGTGTCTAGTATAATATCGGGCATAGAGCAGGCATTCAATACATATTTGTTGAATGAATGAATAAATGAGCCTTTTAACCTTCCCTTTAATTCTGGCAAATAGAAACAGAGAATTTCTGTAAATGTAGGTTTGTATCCTTTGATTTTAGACTAAGATGCTTGTAGTCAATGTGAATCGTTTATTTTCTGTTACTCCTATGGCTTTGGGTAAAACTTGATTCTAATTAGGTGTTTGCAAATTTCAGATTCTCCAAAGTATAACTTGCATTTATGTTTCTTAATAATTTTGCTATGCCAGACATTGCATCATAACTAAACTAAATCTGAGATATATGTTATAGATGTCTAGATTATGAAAGGACAAATGAACATAAGTACGGAAGGATAGGTATTAAAGCAAAGAGACCCCCATGAAGAGAAACCATTCAACTTCAAGAAGTCATGGGAGGCTTCTGGGAGGAGGTGATACCTGAGCTAAGTTTAAAGGAACAAAGTAGGGAACTGAGATCTTTCAAAGGGAGCACTTACTACGCAAAAACATGGAGGGATGATACATTCTTGTAAATTTACCTGCTTCAATAGGACATTTTCATTGGGTTCTAGGCAGGAGAAAGTGCCAAGAGGTTAAGGTGGTTTAGATTTTATTTCAAATTAATAGATGTAGTGATTTTCCTATAGAAAGCTCCCTGATTTTCCCTTCCACAATGGCATTCTTTTCTTATCCCTCCCAGAGATATTTTCATCCCCGTGCTTATTTTAATCTTATAAATGTTTGTATAGATGATCTACATACGTGTATACAGTTTACATAAAGTATATATGTACATATATTTTAAACATTGTTTTGCATATTTTAAAGTTTTACATCCTTCTATATTTATCATACTTTTTAGTATCTTTCAGTATTATAGTCATGAAATTTATTGACCCTCATTAAGTGTACTTGTTTGTTTATTTCTACTGCCAAACACTATCCCATTAAGTGAACATGATAGGGGGGTGCAGGGTGGAGGGGATCAATGGGGGGAAGACGGGACATTTGTAATACGTTCAACAATAAAGATAAATGTAAAAAGATAAATGAACACAGTATAATTTACTTAATAGAAAATTTTAGGTTGTTTGCAATTTTCATCTTTAAAAATTAGTGCTTCTATGTATAGGCCTTCTCAGGCACATGAACGGGAATTATTTTTAGAAAATATGACTAGTCATGGAATGACTGAGAGCCAGGATATGAACACGTTCAAGCCTCTAGCCATTAACAATTTGCTTCCCAAATGGGTTGTTGCAATTTCGATGCTCACTAATAGTTACTATTTCTTCGTATTCCTGCTAACAACTTATATTTTAAAAGTTTAAAACGTCTAAGAGCTAGCTATGGATGAAACAGTATGGCATTGATAGCATTGGTCTTCTTTTTTTTAATCTTTATTTTTATTGTTGACACTTTTGCAGATGTCCCCATTTCCCTCCCCTGCCCCCGCCCCCCCCCCCCCCCCGGCTGTCACCACATTGCTGTCTGCGTCCATGAGCTGCTCATGTATGTTCTTTGGCTGACCCCTTCCCCTTCCTTCATCCAGTCCCCCCCTTCCCTCTGAGACCTGCCAGTCTGTTCCCTGTGTCCATGCCCCTGGTTCTATTTTGTTCGTTGGTTTATTTTGTTCATTAGATTCCACACATAAGTGATATCATATGGTTCTTGTCTTTCTCTGGCTCGCTCCTTTCCCTTAGCATAAGAATTGCCAGGTCCATCTGTGCTGTTGCACAAGGTAAGAGTTCCTTCTTTAATTGCACTTTCTATGCATTTTCCTGATTACCAACCAGGGCCCGGCCTGTTTTGGCTGCTGTAGTTTTCTGTGACACCTTACTAATGGGGAGGAAATACTAAGAGCCACCCTGTGGGTCCTCTGGGTTCTAGACATAGTCCTCTTTGTCTCCAGTGTTAGCAGCAAGTCCTCTTGGTGATTGGGATCAGTTACTCCACCAGTAAAACAGTCCTGTTTTCCAGTTGGTTCATTGGGGGGGGCAAGAAGCCCAGAATGTCCAAATAACAAGATTTATGGAACCACCGGTCCATCCTCTGGTGAAACCATGCTCCCCTTGGTAACCATGATCTTAAACCAGAAGAGTTCGTAGTTGCTAGGACTAGAAGCAAAACTTCTATGAGTGAATTATTAAGTAAAATAGTGAGAGAAACCATTTCCACTTCCATCCGTGATTCTTAGATTCATTATTTTTGCAACAAGGAAGACAGCATCTTATAAGGCCCCTAATGTGAAGCATATGGTTCATCCTATAAGGCGTCTGTCTTATCTTATGTTTTAAGGATGTAGACTCTTAACTGTCACCATAACTCTGTCTTCCCTAAGCAATTGCATTTTCAGTGGGAACCGGGGTCTCTATATGATCGGATAGGGGATGATTACAGAGCCAAGAGCCCATAGCTGCCCTTCCTTTGCACTGAAATGAGTTGCTGTCAATAATCCCAGGCCGTCATCGCTGAACACAGTCTGGGCTGTGAATTTTCCTTTTCTGTCTGTAACGTCTGTCAGCCCCCCACCCACAGACTCACTCAGTGCCTTATCTTCTGCCATGGAACCGTCGAAGCTTCGTGGTCGTGTCATTGTCGGCCACTGTGGCCATTAGCTCACTGAGCGACCGCTGGGAAGAGGCGGCCTGGGTAAGAGGCTGGGTGAGATGCCCCGACAATGTCCTGTTGTCCACTGCGGGACATGTGCTTGGGTGAAGGCTGAAATAGGACGCGGGTGTCCCCACAGCCTGAGCAGCTCCTCAACCGCTTTCTTCCCTTGTCACCGATTTCCTAGTTCTGTTCTTCCAGTCTCTTACCACCCACCAAAACAGTACCAGCCACGCATGACTAAGTAAAAATTTCCATTTCTGGCCTTCATTGGTGCAGAAAAAAAAAGTGACTACAAAATATGCCACACGGACTTCTGCTTGTGGTGAGGATTTCCTTCCTTTTAGTGTTTCTGGGCTACCCCTTGAGTGAGGAAATAGTGCTGTAGCTGTCCCCAGGGGGTTATAAAGTCAGAGAACAGCGGGGTCCCTCAGTGCTGACATGCACATCCCCGAGGGGATGGCGACCGTGAGCGCACTGAATGCAGAGTTAGTGCAGGAGAGCCGGGTCACCCTGAGCAGCAAGGCCCAGGGGCACGGCCACTACGGTGGAGACACTGGCTAGAGGGACGTTAGTGACCACAGCGCAGTATATGGGCCAGTGCCCTCCCTAACAGGGTTGCTGCAAAACAGAAAAATCAGGCACAAGAGGAAGGACTCCCTCTTCGGAGCCTGTCCAGGACTTGCTCCTGGGGAGCTGAGTGTCAGCCTTCCTGCGAGGGAGAAACAGGCCGCAGGGTCGCGTTTGGGTGGCATTCAGCAGGCAAAGGAGGGTAGTCTGGAGCTGAGGAGCAGCGCATTAAAAACTGGCACACCTGGATTATTACTTAAAATAGCTTCAAGATATTTTTTATTGGATTTTCAAGTCGCTTCTTCTGTTTATTAACTTTTCCGATTTTTTTTTCCTATTCCCCCCCCCCATTTTTTTATTATTAATGTTTAGCTCTGAAAACATGAATATTAGTCCTTCATCTGTTATGTGGGTTGTAAATATTTTCTCCCAGTCTGGGTCTTGTTTCCTCACAATTCGTAGGTATTTTTACTTTTCCTTACTGTTCCTTTCTCTCTCTCAAATGATGGACCCTGATTCTTCACCTGTAAGAGAGGTCGCGAATGTCTGCTCTCCGTATCCGGCTTGTCTTTTTGTTCAGTGATATATTTTGATTCACAAACTTCTGACATTAAATGTAGAATAACATTATTATTATTTTTTAAATAAATGTTTTATTTTGAAATATTAGATTTACAGAAATTTGCAAAGATAGCACAGGGTTCCAGTGTAACATCAGGTTACCCAAGGGCCTCTGTCCAAATTAAGAAACTGACTTTGGCATGTTGCTGTGAACTAAACTCCAGGCTTTATTTGGATCCACCTGCTAATGTCCTCACTCTGTTCCAAGATCCACCTCAGAGTAACACATTCCATTTAATTTCCATGTCACCCCAATGTCCTCTGGTCTGTGGCAGTTTCTTAATTATAATTATTATTATTATTTTAAATATAATAAAAATTATATCTTAATTATATCTTAATGAGCATCAGCCCCCAATTAGGTTTGTCATCTCTCTCAGGATGAGACTGGGGTCATGGGGCTTGGAAAAGGTATCACAGACATTCATTGTTCTGTTCACATGGTATCAGAGAGTATGTGATCTCCACGGGAGGGGACCGATGTTGGTTTTTATCGCTTGATTAAGGCAATTTTAGCCAGGTTCTCCACTGTAGAATTAGTGTGTTTCCCTCTTCCTAGTGTTTTTTAGAAGTGAGTCACGGAGTCTAGAGGAAGGAAGGGCCAGGAATTAAACTCCACCCCTTGGAATATTTATATATGTGAATTCTTCTGTAGAAAGCTATATCTTTTCCCCTTTATTTATTAGAATCTTTGTTTATTTAGTCATCCGTCACTATTTACATCAGCGTGAGTTTAGGGATATTTATCTTATAATTTGGATTATGACCCTCTGCTACCCTGTTTATCCTGTTTATAAAATTGTTCCAGCTTTGGGCATTGAGAGCTTTGTAAGGTCCGTTTCTCTTTTTCTTGGAAATATCCCATTTCTTACGGTCTGTTTCTTGAGCCTGCCTGTATTTAATGATACAGGAAGATGCTCGAGGCTCATTTTGTATTTTCCCTGCCCCGGCCTTAGAATCAGACATTTCTTTAAGAATTCTCCTTCCTTCTATTCAAGGTTAGAAACTGGAAATTAGAAACTAAGGTCTGGGCTCTGGGTACGCTCCTTGCTGGTGGGCTGCCGTTGTCTCCAGGCCCTTCTGGCAGCCGGAGCAGAGTAATACACTTACGTGTGAGGACCTGCATCCATAATTATGTACCCACCGGCCTGCTTATTGAGCTACCTCTATTTATATTATTTATATTTCTCTCTCTCTCTCTCTCTCTCTCTCTCTCTCTCTCTCTCTCTCTCTCTCTCACACACACACACACACACACACACACAGAGGCATATTTGGTATTAGGGCTGTGTGTATACAACTGAATAAATCCTTTCTTTCTCCAATTATTACTATTTCTTTTTAATATACCAATTTATCTATTTGTTTTTCCATGTACGAATCCACAGTCGTATCTATATAAAATTCAACTAGCCCTGGCTGGGTGGCCCAATTGGTTGGAGTGTCATCCCATACACCAAGGGGTTGCAGGTTCGATTCCTGGTCAGGGCACATACCCAGGTTGTTGGTTCGATCCCCGGGCCAGGCGCATCTGGGAGGCAACTGATGGATGTTTCTCTCTCATATCATCGTTTCACTGTTTCTCTCTCTCTCTCTTAAATCAATAAACATATCCCCAGGTTTGGATAAAAAATAAGCGTAAAAATAAAAATCAACTCTATGGCAATTAGAATAGCCACATATTATTGTTCTAAGACTTTTTTTTTAAAAAAAGTCTCCCTTATCCTTTCATCTTGGGGAATATTTAACAATAATACCAATGCTTCCATCTTCTCTGGATCCCCCGTGGTGAGGTGAGTGGGGTGGTGCAGGCCTTGGTGAAGGAAATCCAGGTCATGTTCTCTATGCCATGTTTGAAGTCAGTGTCTTTGTAGAAGTTTCTGGACCTTCAAAGGAAATCCTACGTGAAGTAGCTTAAGGAAATTCTGTTGAGAAACGTGATCCTTATACTTAAGTGCCTACTTCCCTCACACTAGTGTTCAGTGAACAGAGTGCGGCAAAAGTGGGTTTACAGTTGAGAGTATGGGAAACACCGAGTTTATTCTTGTTTTATTATTTATTATTGTGTTATTTTCCATACGAACAACTGTAGACCTACTTTTGCCCCACCCTGAATATCCGAGTGGTTTTAGTGGGACGTAGGGTTGTTTTGTTTTATTTACTTGGTAACATCAGTTTCTGGAGCCAAATTCAAGAGGTGCCTTCTTGAAAAAAATCACTTGAACATGGCACGTATCACCACATCTTGATTTTGAAGGGAAAAAAAAAAATCTTACTTTTCTGTTTTTGTGTCTTCAATGATAAAAGCCCTGTCTCTTATTCATACCCAATAATTATTGCAGTGCCTGTTAATTTAATAAAATTTGATACTGTGCCTATGTTTGCAATACCGTGTACTAGATTCTTTGCAAAGTGTTTTGAATGGGAGTGAACAGACAGAAACTCGTTAACATTAAAAGAGAGGAAATTGCTGATTTTTGTCTCCGAAGGACATAAAGACAAACACACGCACAGACACATGCAAACCCATACATCTGATTTCAATACCCCCTCCCCGACAGCAGGAGATGATCCTATTTCTTTATTTACCGGAGCCATAGCGCCATGGCTATACTTGAAGGATAGTGATATTAATGATGACCCGGAGAGATATAACTTATTTTTATGAGAGTACACATAAAAGCAGTGTCCTCACATGGCATATTCTTGGATTCAATATTGATCACAGTCAATCATCTTGACCAGCATCAACATGCCCATACCCTTTTATTAAAAATACTTTAACTTGCCAGCCAGAGCCTTAGAGCCTACAATTTCTTACAGGATATTTTGGTGATCTTTATTTCACTGGAGAAACTTTCGGTTCTATAAAAATATTAAAAAGAACTTGAAGATAGCCGAGAAAATAAAACAAGATAAATGGGAGCAGAGAAACACAAGCAGATACACCCAAGGAACCCAGGACAAGAGTAATCAGGGCTGTCCGAAGCCAAGATTTCACCTTCTTGTTTCTCCTAAAGGGTGAATTCATTGTCAAGGATTAGTAATGCCAGAGAAACCAGGGCCTAGGGAAAATGTCACCACCACTTGGACAGTGTCTGCCTTTCAGAGCCGAGCAACCTGAAACCTGGATTCTGTGCGTATGTTTTAACGGGCCATGGACGGGTAGATGTCACATCCTTTGTTCCCCCTTTTTTGTGACTTAGTGAATTGATTGGCCTGCAGTGACTGACTTTTGTTTTTAATTTAAAGAGGTATTCGATTGGGTTCATAGAAGAATAAATGTTTGCCTTGATTTTATTAGTGATAAACCCCTTCTCATGGAAATCTATTTTTAGGTGAGATCTATTTTTCCATTTACAGGAACATCTGTCAGAAAATACGAAATTGTTGTTCAATGAGTATATACGGTTTGAGTTACGCAAGATCACTACATTTTTTTGTACGTTGCGGGCTGGACTCTTCGATGAGTGGGTTTCTGAGGTAGTTCTTAAAATTAATCTATGCAAGAGTCTTGGGTTTTCATAGCACGAAGACATAATTAAGTGGATCAGTATAACAACCCCGCTTATGTCATAATTTGAAATCAAACTGCACACTCCGAGGAAGATTTTTGTGTCCCATGTCATGTAAGACTGCCAGCTCTGATGAAACTGCTCCAGGCCGGGTCCTGAAGCCGGGTCGCATTTATTAATGAATGTCCTGTCTTGAGAAACTGAGAGGGTGGCCGATCCCCCGCAGCTCTGGTGGGAAGGAGCTGGTCCCCTCGGTGCCCGGGATGGGGACACACACCGCAGGCCTGGCAGTGCCGAGCTCACACAGGCCGACCTGGGCTGTTAGACGCAGCCAGGGGCCAGCTCCCGGGAGCTGATGTCCCTGCAGCCTCGGGGACAGCCTCTTCAGCTGACCTGGGATGTTTCCTGATTTCCCGGGAGCGTGAGGCTTGACGTTGAAATACATTTCGTGACAGATGGACAAACAGGGCAAGCTTTGAAAACATATTTTACATTCTGGAATATAAAACAAGAGCAAATAATGAAGGAAGGGTTTTGTTTTCTCTCCCCAGGACCAGCAGGTTATTTTAAAAGAATTATCTTTGCCTTCTAATATTTCCGTTCTTTTGCAAAAATGTATTTGTTTTTCAACTATTTTGCTTATCATGAAAATACATTAATAATGTATTCTACGAGTTTTTAATTAAGCGATGATTAGCTGTAACTACAACTTACGGGTGTTCCAGCTGGGAGGTAAATATGGAAAATAGCCCTGTATTTTAGTTTGTGTGTTATTTATTGCGGTATTTATTAATTTGTGTTCCCACTGCCCACAGATGTTCACACACTAATCAGTGGAATCATGAAGATGTTGCAGATGTAATTAAGGTTAGGGGCTTTTATATAGAATATTATCCTGATTAAACAAAAATAAAATTAAAAATAACAATAATAATAAAAGGATATTATCCTGAATATCTGGATGGACACAATCTAATCGCATAAGCCTTTAAAAGCAAAGAATTTTCTCTGGCTTGAGGTAGAAGAAAGATTGGCAGAAATGAGATTTCAAGCATGATAAGTGTGGAAAACACCTTTTCTGGCTCTGAGACGGAGGCCCATGGGCCAGGGCCACAGCATGGCCTCCAGAGATGAAGTGTGGCAAGGAAATTAGATTCTGCCAGCAGCCTACCTGGGCTTGGGAGTGGATTTTCCCAGAGACTCTCGATCACAGCCCAGTACCAGGCGCCTGGATTTCCGTAACCTGGGAGAAACCAGTTTAGCCAACCCTGACTCCTGGCTTACAGACCTGAGAGATGATAAATGCTTGTTCCTTTAAGGTACTAAGTTAATGGTGATTTATGTCAACCATAGGAAACTCATGTACTAATTTATGTCCTACCTGTTTTCAAAAATGATTTGAGGTGCATTTTAATATAAACAAGAAGCACTAATATGTTATAATGAAATGGCTTAATAATTTAAGATTAATTAATAAAATATTTAACATCCGTAAGGTAAGGATCAATTTACTTAGCACAGAGTCAATGATAAGTCCAGCTAACTGAAAACATGCTAGTTTTTTCTGAAGATATATACTTTTATGTAATTTGAAATTCAAAAAGAATATTTTTATTAATTTTAAATATTTAATAATTTAATATAATTGTCATTTCTGTTTGTAGAAATACAAGAAATTCATGAAATGTCAGCTTCATGTAGAGTTTCTCAGTAAATTTAAAGAATAAAACCCAAAATTTTGGAAAAGATATTTCTTTGTGAGATCAAATTTAAATAAGCATTTTATATATACTTTAATGGAGACCCAGAAAAGGGTAAACTACTAATAGAAGAACTGATACCAAGTGTTTTTATCCAAAGTTTCCCAGATAAACTGAAATGATTTAGTAATAAAAATAACAAATATAATGATCATTAAGTAGGAAAACAGACCCAGGGTTCC
Source organism: Miniopterus natalensis (assembly GCF_054644295.1). Lineage (NCBI taxonomy): Eukaryota > Metazoa > Chordata > Mammalia > Chiroptera > Miniopteridae > Miniopterus > Miniopterus natalensis. The sequence goes on along the minus strand of NC_142090.1, from coordinate 6,130,608 downwards.
CATTTTTAGTGAAATAAGATGGCAAAAAACAAATGTTCTCAACGACCATTTCTTTTGAACAAAAGGGAATTAACACCAAAATGTAGAAAGTACATCGTCGCAGAGATTAGCACTCCAACTTTTATAACTTTGCAAGATTGAAATGTATATATTTCATGTTCTTTTTCAACTACAATACAAGCACATCATCAGAAGTTAATATGACTTAAAAGGGTATAAATTGAAAAGACTCTTTCTAGTCTTACATCCAAATAACCTCAACACAGGACCTGTTCACTTTCCTTGTGCAGATCGAGGCCTCTGCAGAGACGCCCAACATTCTTTCCTGCCTCTCCTGTCACAAGAGGCAGAGCCTCTGCTCTCTGTGTCTATATCTGGCCTTTTCTGTTCAGATGAGTAAAAAAACAGCTTTCTCAGTATCTCTCCACCTTAGTAAAGCACATGAGCTATTTCTACTCTTCTGTCACTCTCACCGAAGCTGCAGTGGCTCCTTTACACATGTACGTGGGCTTTTTGGTTGCTGGTTGGTTGTTTTCCTCATGATGGTGTATCTGCAAGATGAAGCCCCAGAAGGGAAACTCTTGTGTCAAGAGATAATTGGATTTGTCATTTTGATAACATTTCCTCCAATGTCTCTTGTAAGACTACGAGGAAGTTGCAGACGCCTCCCAGCATTGTGTTAGGGCATCTACCCTACACACCACCCGTTGATATCCTCAAACTTCCACAGTTCCTCCTTGGATCTGTGGGAAACAGTATCTCAGTTTAGCTTTTATTTCTGTTTCTCTTTATTATGAATGAAGTGGATCACCCTTTCAAATACTAGAGGGCCATGTATTTTATTCTTTCTCTGTGATCTTTCATTTATTTTTATTGATTTGAAGTTTTTTATATCCTGAATACAAATCCTTTCATATATAGAAATATATGTATGTGTATGCATACAAAAATGCATGTAAATATATTTTATTGTATATTATATACATTAAATTCAATCATATATTAAATATTTGTATATATCCACATGTATTTTTGCATGCATATATATTTACACACACACATATAGATACATATATACACATGCATATATACACATACATATATATATAAAAAACAGAGCATCTTCCACTGTGTAGCTTGTTTGTTGGTAATAGAGTAATTCTTTTTTCTGGGTGGTTGAAGATTTTCTTCTAAATATCCAGGACACCTTAGAAATTTATATTCCTACCATCCATGTGTGAGAATTCTAATTGCTCCATAGCCTCGCCAACACATGTCATTGCATCTTAGCCCTTTTTTATTATTTTTACTTAGCTATTCTAAATAGCTGAATGTGGGGTATGCAGTGATATGTCATTGTAGTGCTAACTGGCATTTTTGTGATGGCTAATAGGACAGTCAGGGACTCAGGTGTCATAGAACTGTAACAGCAAATTTCCTTGTGCCCTGGTGTCAGACTACGAACCTGAGGGCACAGTGAAACGAGAGACGTAAAACAGTATATATTGACCATTGCTTTTTATTAAAAAATTACAAAAATGGAGACTGGTACATTTGAGATTGGATATCCAAAATAGCAGGATTGAAAAAAATGATTGCTGTTTGAGGTAAGAAGACGTATAGGCTTGTAGACTAGACTGAGTGACTAAATTATTTGGAAGAAAGCTAGAGCATAAAAGGGAAATATTGACAGAGAAGAACTGAGAGTTAGAAAAATATTGAATTAAGGGAATAGGGGTGATAGGTGAAATTTACTTGGAAACAAATAGGGATATTGTTTTATCTAACTCAGAAAAAAAGCAGAAAAAAAATATTATTGAGATCCGAGTATGTGTCAGACATTAATGCATGCTAATTCATTCAATGTTCATGGGTCACACGAGGCAAACATTGTTCCTGTTTCAAAAATGATAAATTGAGCTTTGAGTTTAAGTAACTAGTACATTCTCCATCAGCAGCCTATGGGACCCTTTCCCAACAAAAATATATTCAGGTTATTTTTCTACTCAAGACTTCCAAAGATTCCCTGTCATACACTCATCAGAACCAATGTGCTCTGGCTCGCAAGGTGCACCCGCCCGACTTCTGCATGTGGGTCCTCGCTCGTCTCCTGCCTCTTCCTTAGGGTCCCCTCTGCTTCCCCTACGTGGGCCTCCCTTCTCCTCTCCTCAAATGCTCAGAGTTCACTCCCCTCCCCACGCCTTTGTGCCTACTTTTCTACCGGGAATTGCCATATTTTCTTACGCTATTACCTCAATCGTGCTTCTGCTCAAATGTTCTCTCTTCAGCATGGTTCTTTCTGCCTGTTCTATTGAAAATTGTACTATCATATTTTATCACAATATTTCACTTTTTACATCTCTCCGTCTAGCTACCCATGTAATTCCTGTCACATCCACTAGAATGTATGTTCCACAGGAAAGACACATTATTTTTCTTACTCCCCATTGTAGCCTCATGGTCTAGATGAGCACTTGGCACATAGTAGCTGCTCAATAAAAATGTAGTGGCTAAATAAATCAACAAGAAGATCCATACAGCTAACAAATCACAAGAACCTTAATTATGAAATTATTTTTCTTTATATTCCAGCCAAATAAGAGAAGATGAGGATTCTATTATCATATGGTCTTGAAGTTTTGATTAAATAGCAAATAATATTTTCTTGGAGATAGCATTTTTCCTCATGGGAGCAGGAAAAGGCAGATCCTGACATCTTGAGTCTTTTTTTTCTTTTAAGATTTTTAATTGACTTTTAGAGAGAGAAGGAGGGAGAAGGCGAGAGGGAGGGAGAAACATCGATGTGAGAGCAAAACATTGACCCGTTGCCTCCTGCATGGCCCCTACTGGGGATCGTGGCTGCAACCTGAGTATGTGCCCTGACTGGGAATCGAACCAGCAGCCGTTTGGTGCAGGGGACGGTGCCCAACCAACTGAGCCACACGGTCCAGGGCTTGACTCTTTTTATTGTGGTAGTAATAATTAAAGCTACGTTTCATTGAATATTTCACATAGTATGGTTATGATTTCACATTAAAAAATGATGAGTGATAGATACTTAAAAAAACATTGGCTTTAAAAACTGGGGGAATAAAAATATCCAACGAGCAGAATCCAGGCATGAGAATAGGAAACCTGTATTCTAAAGTTATATTGTGCAGAAATTAAAATTTTACATTAGAATTCAATTTGAAAAACAAAGTTTTTGTTTCAGCCAACTTATTTTTCGACTTGGTTAACTTGCGGCACTCTGAAGGCTAATTAGATATTTTCTCTCTCTCTCTCTCTCTCTCTCTCAGATGTTTATTTACACAGGTAGACACTTCTTGGACCATAATGTATTTCGCTAGATAACATGTGTTATTTAGGAGCTTGCCGAGGACGGGTGGGAGCTGATGGACAGATGAGCGGCCCTGGATGGTGCCCCTGAAGAAATCAGCAGGTGCATAAATACAGTGGCCTTTGGAAAGGAAGCGGGTTTGTGGAGCACTTTCCTGCTGAGTTGACGTTACAGCTCTCGAATGACAGTTTCCCTTGGGCCACTCACCGTTTTATTTGTCTTCACTTCAGGAAGGAACAAGGAGTGTGCTCAGCATATGGAATAAGATTGTTTTCCTTTTTCTGCGCTTTGATTTGTGCTTTTAATTTGGGGGTCATTGATGATGGGGGAGAAACGTGGGGCCACAGCAGTTTAGTGCGAGCCCAGCTCTGCCCTGTGCTGCTGACCGAGGGCGGGTTGAAATTGAAACGCCATCGACCTTTAGGAGGGCCCTGCGGGGCCTGCAGGAGGCGGCTGGACAGACAGACGGCTGGGATTCCTGTCCTGGAAACACTTAGGAAAGCCAATGGGGCAGCAGGTAGGAGCACCACCTATTGTTATTCTGTGTCCACTTAGAATAGAGTTTTTTTTAAATTTAAACTTAAGAGTAATAATCATAAAGACAGTAACAGATCGATACTTTCTGTTTTTTCATTATTTCATAGACGTAACAAGGAAAACTTGCTAAAACTGTCTTTCTATTGACTTCTTGGGCTCATACAAAGCCATAATCCTATAACCATATAAGCAGCATAAATCAGGAAAAGTTAAGTAAATCAGTAAGGGACTGAAGTTGATGTGATTTGATGTGAATTTGCTTTGACCTTTTAAAGAGGTTTTGATTTTGCCTAACCTGGGGCACCAAAAAAGCAATTAATGTGTTTCTCCATGCATAGGACACACACACACACACACACACACACACACACACACACACATATCCGGTATATCAGCAAATAAATAATACATAACAACCAATAAATATTATGTATGACCCCAAATAAATAATATATAACACCAAATAAATTATGTAACACCAAACCACGGGGGAGAAACATTGCTTCTAAATAACATTGCGTCAAGTAAATGACTATACAAATCTGAGAAAGCGAAAAGAGGATATCTTAATTACTGTTAAGCTGAAAAGGAATCCTAGGTATTTAATTATATCTCAGGAAGAAAAAAAAACCTTAAAATTGAAATACAAACTCTAGTATTAACTTGTTCATGTCAATTTTGACTTCCTCAACACTAATATTTTCTTTTTCCTTTTTTAAAAAAATTTATCTTTATCGTTGAGAGTATTACAGGTCTCCCATTTTTCCCCCCAATTGACCCCCTCCACCTCACTCCCACCCTCTCCCCAGGCCTTCACCCCGTCATTGTCTGTGTCCATGGGTTATGCACATATACATATAACTTCTTTGGTTAATCTCTTCCCACCCTCCACCCCCTTCCCTCTTTCCTCTGAAATATTATCGTCCGTTACATGTGTCGATGTCTCTGGATCTATTTAGTTCATCAGATTCTTTTGTTCATTAGCTTCTTCTTAAAGAAGACCCTTCAACTTTTCCTGTAGTGCTGGTCTGGTGGTGATGAACTCCTTTAGCTTTTTCTTCTCTGAGAAGCTCTTTATCTGACCTTCAGTTCTAAATGATAGCTTTGCTGGGTAGAGCAATCTTGGTTGTAGTTCCATGTTTTTCATCACTGAATATTTCTTGCCACTCTCTTCTAACCTGTAAAGTTTCTGTTGAGAGATCAGCTGATAGTCATATGGGTGTTCCCTTGTAGGTAACTAACTGCTTTTCTCTTGCTGCTTTTAAGATTCTCTGTCTTTAACCTTTGGCATTTTAATTATGATGTATCTTGGTGTGAACCTGTTTGGGTTCCTCTTGTTTGGGACCCTCTGTGCTTCCTGGACTTGTAAGTCTATTTCTTTCCCCAGGTAGGAGAAGTTTTCTCTAATTATTTTTTCAAATAGGTTTTCAATTTCTTGCTCTCTTCTGTTTCTGGCGCCTCAATAATACAAATGTTGGGCCTCTTGAAGTTGTCCCAGAGGCTCCTTATGCTATCTTCATATTTCTGGATTCTTTTTTCTTTCTGCTCTTCTGGTTGGATGTTTTTTGTTTCCTCATGTTCCAAATTGCTGATTTGATTCTCAGCGTCCTCTACTCTACTGTTGATTCCCTGTAAATTATTCTTCATTTTAGTTCATGTAGCCTTCATTTCAAATGGGTACTTTATTATGTCATCGATTTTCTCAGTTATTTCCCTAATAGTCTGCTTAAACATCCTTATAAACAAGATTCTGAACTCTGTACCTGTTAGCTTGCTTGGATCTATTTCATTTAGTTCCTCTTCTAGAGATTTGTTCTGTTCTTTCCTTTGTGACATGTTTCTTTGCCTCTGCATTTTGGCTGCTTCCAGGTGTTTGTTTCTATGTATTAGGTAGAGCTGCTGTGTCTCCTGGAATTTGTGGAGTGGATTTGTGTAGTAGGTGTCCTGTAGGGTCCAGTGGCTCAGCCTCCCAGTCACCTGAGCTGGGCCTTCCAGGTGCTCCCCTGTGTGGGCTGTGTGCACTGTCCTGTTGTAGTTGAGCCTTGGTTGCTGTTGGCGTCACTGGGAGGAACTGACCCCCAGGCCAATCGGCTGTGAGGACCAGCTGCAGCTACAGCCAAAGAGCTCCTGTGCTGGAGACACCCCTGTGGAGCAGGATTTACTTCAGTGGGGCTTTGGTGTTCACCAAGTGCACCCCTTGAGTGTGTCCCTCGTGGCTGTGGTAGGGTTGTAATCCAGTGTGGTCGAGTCTGACCACCAGGTGCACTGTCTCTGGGGCCTCCGGGGAGGTGCACAGTCAGCCTGTCCCAGTGCCTTGCCCAGGGTCACCCAGCATGAGCTACTCAGCAAACCGTAGATGCTGCTCCTTGTGCTGGGCTTGGAGGTGCCCAGGAGAGGCCCAGCTATGAGCCAATGCAGCTGCCGCTAGTGCCAGGCCTGGGGCCGCTTATCAAGCCGTATGGGGCCCGCTGCTGCTTGTTTGAGAGATTTTAGGAAAGTCCTAAGCATGAGGCTGGAGAGGCCCCTTGCACAGAAAAGCCCCTGGAAATGGCCTGGATGAGCTGCAGGTGGGGAGGGCGGGGCCTCCGGGAATCACGGGGCGGGGCCAAGGGTGTGAGTCACGTGCTGGCAACTCAAACATGGCGCCTGCTGCCGGCTGTGCGGGGAGGACTCGCCACAGGAGCCGTGGCCTCCGCCAGCCCTTCTGCCCCGGAGGAAGCCGCCCTCCGCCTCTCGCCCTGATCTCAGGCAGGTTAGTTCCCCCCCGAGTGTCCCGGGTCCTTTCCGGCTGCTCCCGGCGCTGGGCTCAGGGGGAGCGTCCGAGTGAGTCCGTGCCGGGCCCTTTAGAGGAGCTGCTGGGGCTCCCGCAGCCTCCGGGACCCTCAGGGACAGTCCCCGCTGGTTTCACAGCCCGGAGTTGTGGGGACGTCTCTTCCCGGCCTGGAGCCCTGGGCTGGGGGCCTGCGTGGGGCTGGGACCCCTCCCTCCTCTGGTAAAACGCCGCCGCCAGGATGTCCGGGCCCCGAGTGTGGGCCCGCGGCCGCGTCTCCGGGATCCAGCCCCGACCCGCCCGCGTCTCCCCCTCCTGGTCTCGGTGCTTCCTCAGCCCCCTGGCTGCGGGGCTTCTGTGCAGCCGGGTCTCAGGGGCTCTGAGCGACGGTGGGTCTGTGGTTTAGTTGTGACTCTGACGTCGCTGCGGGAGGCGGCGGGTGCAGCGGTTACCTACGCCTCCGTCTTGTTTCTCAACACTAATATTTGCTTATATCCAAATTAAGAAAATTTTCTGAAACGTAAAAAATATTTAATTCTCAATTTGTTGATGAACGGATGCTCACATTGCACAGAGCTCCTAAAATGTTAGGTTAATTAAATTGCAAATAGTACATTATACATATAGGCCCTACCGATAAACCCTGGGGCCCGTGTTACAACCCCCTTTAAAAAAAAACTGAGAACAGTAAAAAACGTCTCTACCCTGTTACCTGATTTGGAAAGTGGGCGCGATAATATGTTTCCATTTCAGTGAGGTTTTTAGAAGAGTCGAGTGTACTTTTTCACAACTGTGAGTGAGGGGTGACCCTTGGAATGAAGACACAGCCGCAGAGATGGGGACAGTGTGGCTATGGAGACATTGCACTTGCCGCGTACAGACCTGTGGCAGGTGTTATTCAGAGAAACAGGGACCATGGGGGGGCTTCCGGAACATAATTAGGATGCGATCTGCTACCCATCAGCAGAAAACATCAACCTGAAAGGAAGAAAAAATAGAAAAGAATTGAGTCAGGATGGAGGAAAGAAAGAAAAAACAATAGCGAGAATTAATGAGCAAATAAAAGAAAGAAGTTTGTTATTTTCTAGATACGATTGACTATGAAAGGAGGGGAAATAGAATAAAAAATTGGCAGTATTTGTGAGCACCCGAGAGTCTGAGACCCGTTTTCTGAAGAACCAGAGTGGTGTCTTTAATCATAATAAACTGACGCGAAACAAAGGGAAATGTTTGTCATAACTAGAGGCCCTTGGAAGAGAAATTCTTTGTGTCTCTATTGCAAGAACATATAGTCACATTAAATTGAGTTAGGGGAATGTTTAAATGGCTAATAAGCTTTAGTTTATGTTATTTTGGGTTATTATCTGTCTTAACTAGAATGGATTAATATTTTTAAAAGATTTCAATCCAAATGTGTATTCGTTCGTATAGATTTTAGAACCTGAATCTAATTATCCCACTTATTTTGCATAGTTCAGTTCAGGTTTGGTTTCGGCAGGTCTTAAGTTGCTTCAATGTTCGTAATGTCTTCATTGCGTCCAAAAACAGTGGGAATGGAGACATATAATAATGGGCTTATGGATACTACGTAAGTCAGGGTGGTAGAAATATAAAGGTGGTATCAGGAGAGGGGGGCAAAGTTGTGAAGCTGTGTGACGTGGTACAGACCAGAGGAGTAAAAAACAGGAACAGATCAGTTGATTTTTGGCCTGGCTCTTGCATGTGTTATCTACTAATTTTGAGAAAACCTCTTCATCTCACTGAACCTCAGTCTTGCCATCTGAAAAATGGGATAATGCTCTCTGTGACCGTTAGAGGCAAAACCCACAAATAACCAGATGGTGTGTTGAAAGTCCTCTGTAACTGATGACACACTGTGTGCATGGAAGATGCCACAACTTTTCCTGAGGGAACTTCATGCTGCTTCTATTTAGGGTCAACACCGTGAGGTTCGACTTATTTCTTGAGCATAAACTAGTTGCTGTAGATGACCTTCATATGGGGCCCTGAAAAAAAATTATATTCTGATACTCTGGAAACTCCGGAGAAAAGACAGAAGGGTTTGAGATTCGAAGTGGAGATTATATATAGGAAAGAGAATTCTGGCACGTAAGGATGGAGTTAACCACCTGCCAGGTACCATTCACAGGGCAGAGAAGGAAAACAGCTCTATCGGGGACGGTCAAAGACAGGCTATAAATGTGACTCAAGAAAATGTTTGAGTGTAAATGTGCAGCTGGGGAAAGTGTTCCAGTGTGGAGGGCAAGGGTGCATCTTTGCTCTCAGTAAGAGATTTCTGTGTAGCCTCTGCGAGAAAAGAGGGAAGTCGTATATAAGCAAAATAGTCGAAAGCCTATGATAATCACCCTTTATCTAAAAAGGTCTTGTATAATAGATTTCTATTCTTTTTTTTTTTTTTTTTTTTTAAATATATCTTTATTGATTTCAGAGAGAGGAAAGGAGAGGGAGAGAGAGAGATAGAAACATCAATGATGAGAGAGCCATTGATCGAGCCCACAACCCGGGCATGTGCCCTGACCGGGAATCGAACCCCTATTGCCTGGATCCTAGGTCGACGCTCAACCGCTGAGCCATGCCCGGCAGGGCTAGATTTCTATTCTTGAAGGCCAGTTTTAATCTACATGGGCAAATATTAACTGTTTAAACTGGGGGTGGGGGGGTGTCATAGGGTTCCATTTGGCAAAACAAATCATGAGTTCCAAAGACAATTTAATTTTACTACTCACTGGGTCTTGGCACCATGTCCACCATGAGACACTGTAGGGCAATGAGCGCTGTGACTACGGGGAATTTGGCTAGGCACTAGTCTGCTGGTTAACGGGAGGCATACCTAGTTTTTCTCTGTGTTCTGTTTGATAAGATTATAGGTGGCACCTTGTTTAAGTTTAATGGGATCCCCAAGTATATCTGTAATTAGAGTCTCAGTATTGATTAAGGCCATGAAGGTTGGCCAATAGGTCTGTTTCAGCAGATGTTAAAGTTAATTCAGAACCGGTTTTGTAGCTGTGCAAAAGATAACAGCACTGTGTTTATCTCATGCTGTGGAACTTCTTTTAGTAAATTTGGGAGAAACTGAACTGTGGGCTTCTCTTTCAGATTACTTTTTTTGTTTGTTTGTTTCTTTCCTCTATATCCAGGTTTCTTTCTTTGCTCCTCCACTCCCCCGGCTAGATACACATTGCGACTTTGGACTTCATTGGGGAGAGGGTTGGGGTGAATCTCTATAACCTGCTCACATTTATGTGTGTATACAGACACATATAAATATGCACACGTGCATATATTTAATAATCATACATGGTACAAACTGGAACCTCTGGAAAAAATTCCTCTGTAATTTCCAATTGTAATGCCTTAAAGTTGGAACAGAATTATTGTTACATACCAAGAAAAAATCACCAAAGGAGGGAAATTTTGTGCGTAGGTTCAGGAGGCTTATGCATGGAAATGAAAAGATGCATATCTTGCTCACTTAAATATTTATGTGGGAGAGAGTAAGGGAATAAAAGTGTTTTCTTGTCTGGGGCATCTATATGTAAAACATCTATACCTTGTGTCTCTAGAATTTTGTAGCAAATTAATAATGTGTTACAACTTCATCAAAGAAACACAATGAAATTTAAATCAAAAGCAGCAGGAAAAACCAGGTGAATCCACACTCCCATTCAACCCAACTGAATGAATAGATGGCCTGTGTGATGCTAAGCTAATCTCAGGCCTATAAACTGTCTCCAAATGAGCATTCATTAAACTCTCTCCAGAGGTGTATGTGATTGAGAATTTTTCCTCCACTTTCACAACACTTGGTGTAACAAACTTTTTTTTTTTTTGCCCAGTGGGAAGGTTTGTAATACAACCTGGTAGTTAGGATTTGACATTGCTGATTATTGCTAAGTGCGTTATCACATGGCAGCGGGGAAAACTGCACAGCAACCAAGTAGATGCTTGCTTAGTCATTGATTTTCTCTTTTATTATACTCAGCATCTATGTCTTATAATGTACTAGTAGTCACAGGAGCACTTTATGAGCAAAGTCACCCTGATCTATAATACAGAACTACACTCGTGAACATTCAACTGAGCAAAATCTACGCCATCACGTGTACCCTCAGAGGACGGTGGCTGGAGGCAGAGGGTGACTGGCACAAATATGTGAGAGGCCGTTGGGTACTGAGCCTGTTTTGAAACAGTAGGGCCAGGATTTGCTAAAGACCTTAGATGTGTGATCTAAAAGCAAGAGGACTCTGTGATGCTCCCAAGATTTTAGTCTGAGCAACCTGAAGAAAGTATTTGTGAACTGAGATGAAGAAGAAAGCAGCAGGGACAGGGAGGGAACTGAAGAGGAGGGGTTTGGTTTGCAGCTGCTGGTCTGAGATGCTTTTAAAGCTGCAGAGGCGATCGGATGCATGAAACTAGAAACCAAGGGAAGGATATCAGCTAGAGAGAGAGTTTGGGGAGTCCTCAGTGAATGCTGTGAAAGGACGTGGTACCTGCTTTGTGGATGCACGTTCAGAACATTGTCAGAATTATTTTACTGTTTCATGTATTCAAAAATTTCTACAAGATTCTGGGGTTTCTATGAAGTTCCAGGGAAGGATTAACTTATTATGGAGAGCATTCTGGGAGCATTTATGGACAGCAACGAGGCTAGACGTAACAAGACTTACAGGAAAAGGCATAACACAGCGATAGCGCTGCATCTATAGTTGAAAAGGAGGCACTATTGTGCCGAAAGGTTGCACTGATAGTTTTACTACCGCTTTCACGATGGTGGAATATTGTGAAATGTTCAGCATACCATGGAAAAGCTATTTGTTAGTGTATAAGGATGGCACTGTTTTTAAAATGCTTTGACTATTAAGATCTTGTGAGCAAGAGCAATCCAAATTTTGGAAATTAATAAAAATATGTTCATTTCATTCCATTTAAATTTTCAGTCATCGTTAATGATTAAGTTGAATCAGCAAATTTTATTTGGAAGTATTAGGCATTGGCCACAAGAATTGATGTTGATCAACTGAAAACAGAGGGAATCTGACTGACTAGATAGACAGTTGGAGCATTTGGTAAGAAAATGTATTCCGTAATCGCACCTGCCCCGGGAGCCTGCACAGGGATCTGATGAGCGCCTTTGTACACTCTAAGAGGATGGTGTAAATAGGAATGGAACCGCACGGGGCGAGAAAGTGGAGCCCACCGAGCCCTCCTAATACTTCATCTCTGGTGTGGTTGGGAATCCAAGGGGTTCTACATACTACTTCTTGATTTGAATAGTTTTTAAAATAGATTGTTACTACCCCAGTTACTCTCCTACTTTCCAGAGCACATGCGTGAAGGTGTGTGTGAAAATCCATCGGTCATTTTCTATCCTCAGATAAGAAAATGCTTGTGTTTGCCTGCCACACATATATATTTTTTTCCTTGCAGGTTACTTTCAAAACAAATAAAGGGGACGTTCCATGCACTATTTCTTAGCAATAATTTTAAAGCACAACGAACAGTTGTACTTGATAGAACAGCAGCTTCTCATGGTTCCCTGGTGTCTGGCTCTGCTGTTTTTTCAAAATCGAAATCCTGATGAACACATAATTGTGTCCTTCTAAACACAGAGCAACATGCTCCATGTTCAGAGTAATGAAGCAGTTGATTAAATGCCTCCCAACTTAGTAGATGGGGTAAAAAGTGCTGAGAATATTCCACACGGGGACAGGGGCAACCATGCATAAAAGTATGTGCATTGAATTGATGTGGAGCTGCTGATAAACCAGTTCATCTGAGATGTAGTGTCGTGGAAGAGATCACTAGTAAATCAGACCAAATGACGGTAAATGCGAGACTTGGGTTGGGATGGGCCTTGATTGTCGGTTTATTTGGATATGATTTTGTATGCGTTGAAGAACCACTGAAGGTTTTTGGAAGAATGCAATGCCTATAAAACGGAGTTATGGGAAGTTTAATCTAGTGCAGATTATAGGGTCAGTGGGTAGCAGTTCGAAAGGAAGGACTTCAGCAGAAAGCTCAGCGAAGAAAATAGGTAAATATTCAAAACAAATGGTAATAAAAATGTAAAGGGAGGGACAAGCCGAAGGAAGGGAATGAAAGCTGATTTAGTATTAATAAGAGAGCGCTTGAATTTGGAGAGAGGCATATCAAAGGTGAACCCTAGAATATGAACTGGGGTAAAAAAAAATCAAAGCACCAGAAAGAGACATTCATAAATGTTTCAAGGTAATTTTGGTAATGGAAGTTTATTGCAGGCATACATGGACATGTGGGCTAGCAAATTGTGATATATTGTGAATTTTATGAAAAACCAAAACATACCTCATCTTCTGGAATACAACTTTAAATTCCTTGGGTTTTAACCAGGCTTAACATTGGAGCTAAAAATGCTTAATTTTCAGTGTCTCTCACGTATTGATTTTGTTTCCAAAATATTTCACCTATGATTTTTCTCTCCTACACTGTACTCTGGTAGCTTCCTGTCAGATATCCTTGCCTTTAGTCATTTATTCTTTTAATCTACCATCTAGGTTGTAACCATCTTTTAAGAACATAAATATGATCACCTTGTCCCTGTGCTTAAAAAGCTTTTATATGGCCCTGGCTGGTTTGGCTCAGTGGTTGGAGCATCAGCCCGTTGATGGAAGGGTCCTGGGTTTGATTCCTAGTCAAGGGCCCATACCTGGGTTGCAGGTTCAATCCCAGCCCCAGTTAGGCACGTGCGGGAGGCAACCAATCCAACGGGTGTCTCTCACATCTGTGTTTCTCTCTCTCTCTCTCCTTCCCCTCCCTCCCTTCCTTCCACTCTCTCTAAAAATCAATGGGAAAAATATCCTCCTGTGAGGATTAAAAATAATAATAATAATAAACCTTGTGTATGTGTCTACATCAGTTACAGAACATGTCTTTAGTATGACCCAGCATTTGATCCTAACATAAAATTCTAGGCTCTGTTTGTGTGTGTTTGTGTAAACATAAATATAATACCCTCAACATGCACGGCCATTAACGCAATTCTGTTGGTTTGAAGAGCCTGGTTAGGATAGATTCAAAGCATCTTAGAAATTTAGAGTGATAGAATGTTAGGCCAAACGTAATCCGGACAAAAGCACTAATGCTCAGAGATGTAACTTGAGTTGTATGGAATTTGTTGCTGACAGAACAGGAACAAAACCCTTAGTCTAACTCATTTGGAGCTACTAGTATCCTGCATGGCAATGCAAATGCACCCTGTACGTCTACAGAACTATGGCACCACCGTGTCGGTACAGATATTGTAGGCAACAGAAACACACTGGTTATATTGAAACATTTGCTGGTGCTTGACAACTGACAATCCTTTTTTGTTTTTACTTCCATCTAGGCTCCATCTGGGAATGTCTGTAAAACATCTTCATGGATAGCAGACTATTTTTCTATAATTTCCTTTGACTTTAAATGGAAAGGGAGGTACTTCTATGGCTGCGATTTCATACTGAGGCACTGGAGACTGAACAATGTCAGTAACTAATAAATAGGAAAGTCCATGCTACTTATACAATATTTTAATATTAAAACAAAATTAGAGTGAGGAAAAAAGAGAGAACTCCTCCTTCCTTGGTTGTAATGATGGTGGGAGGCATGTGTACCGTAAAGATTTTCCTACAACTTTGTGAAAGCTTTTTATTTGACTCATGTTTAGACAGAGCTCCCTCCTTATTTCTCGGCACAGCGAATGGCATATGACCAATACAATTTCCTTGAAAAAATGTAATCCCGTTTTTAAATGTAACCCATGGCTGATAAGCTGGGGAGGAGGGCACGTCCTGTCATCGGAGATAAACTACTCTTTGTAACTTTTTAAGCATTTCACAAGAATAACTTACCACCCCCACCCCACCCCCCTCCGCCAGTAGCTTATGACAAAATGGGTAGACTTCAGGATCATTGTGCTTTGGATACTGGACTGTACCATGGACTTTGCTTCACAAAGCATTGGGCGTTTGAAGGGTTCATCCTTCTTCATCAGTTAATAACTGATGGGCGTAGGTGTCAATGGGCTGTTTTCCTCTCATGGATTATGGCCAGTGGAGCTCTCTGCTCTTCAATTCAGCTTTCTAAAAGAACTATCATAGCCATTATTGAGGGAGATGGCCACCTGCCACCCCCGTATGTTGGCTTTAATGATAAATATTTCCATTTGAAAGTCACACAGTTCTGCACAGCCCTCTATTCTATGGAGGTTCAAGCCAGCTGGGCCAAATTTCCTGTAACGTTTATAAGCAAATAATGTCTTATTATCAGGTTCTTCATATTAACAAAAGAAAGATGACCTTTGATAAAAAGTAATGTCAGAAACCTAGCAGATGATTCACAGTAAGAGATTTTAAAATCTAGTTTGTGAACCTTCAAAAATCTTTAACACTCATAACGCATAATAATATCTGTATTTTGGTTTCTGCTCCCCATAGTGGCTCTCGTACAGAGTTTCATTTTTGTTTGCTTGGTTTGGGGGTAATTCTTTTTTTCCCTTCTTCCCTTTCTCCCTTCTTGGTTTTTTTGTTTGTTTGTTTTTTTATATATCAAACAAAAAAAAAATTAAAAGTAAGATTTAAACAAAATTTCTAAGCACAACTTTCTGGTTAGCACTAGGCTTTCTGTTCCCCTAATAGCAGGTCTCATTTTCATTCTAGGTTATTTTACGGTAAGCATTTACTGTGCTCTTTTTACATTCCAGATACTTTATAGTTGCTGCAGATATAAAGCATATGAGAACATGGTCTTTTCATTCAGTGACCTCTCAGTGTAGGGCTGGGACTGACATGTCAACAGGTGATGTGTCCAAATAGAGGCACAAATAAGCTAGGACGTTATCACTACTGTGAAGCACTTACCTGCTTGGAGGTATCAGGAAATTATTTTAAGGGTTGATAATGTATGGGCAGCTACTTGAAAGGTGCTTAACAATTTACTACAATAAAGAGCCATCCTGGTGGGAGGGGGCGCGGTACAGGGAGAAATGTGACTTTCCCAGTGCTGCCAGTTGTTTTCCTGGATAGCTCACCTCTGCCCTGTTTGGTAGGAAATCAATGTCATTTTTCTCAGCCTAAGTCGTACCTGAGAAGTCTTTCTTACTCCCCCTCAAGTGTATTTTTATTTACAATGGCTTTCTTTTAAAAATAAATCTTCTTATAAAAGAAAAATAGTTTCAAAGTTTGTAGAACACATTTTTGAAAGCCTATTAAAGGCTAAATATTTTCCTTATGCTCTTTTATTTAAACTTTTCTGCAGTATTATTAGGGATCTTTGTGAGAAATGAGTAAACTAAGAGGTAAGTCAGGTAAATCAGACAGGAAGTAAGGGATTACATCAGAATTTGAAATTAAATCCCTATACTCTGCTTTCCTAGAATGGGAAAGAGATAGTAGTGTACAGCCTTTGACCCTTGGCTTTTGTTGTTCTTTCATTCTCTTAAAAATTCATTTGAAACTCCTAAATCCCATTTTGACATACGCTATTTTCCCATACATGTCACTCAAATCACTCCCAATACTTCACGCCTCAGGTCAAATGCATTTTCTCTATGAAATATTTTCCGATTACTTGTTACAAAATACTATTTTTCTTCTCTGACTTTCTAAATAATTTGCCTCCTTTGCCTATTAACAATGGTCAGGACCCTGATTCAATAGCTCTGAATTCTGACCCCACAAATTAGAAAAGGTATAAAACAGCTAAATTTCTATTTAACTCTCACCAGTGTCTCAAGAGCAGAACAAGTGCACAGCATCCTCTCCTTTGAGGAATTAGAGATGCCCAACGTAGAAAGATGTGGCTTTTAATCACCGTGTAGCTGGACGACCTGCCCCCTTTAAGGCAAAACCTGCTTCAAGACAGTTCTTTGCAGCAACTCTGCAGGACTGGTCCTCGGAGGAACAGTCTTGGCTGCTGTTTCTCACGCTACAGTAGTTTCTGCTTCCTCCTATTTCAATTGGGCAATCAGGTCTTTGAAACATCAGTGAGTTGGTTCTTCCTTATAAACCATGCCTGAGACACAAGACTTAAATGAATGAAATCACATATAAATTACATTCTTTTAGACCCACACCAAGCTGAGGACTCCTTTAACGCTCCTTTCTCCCCCCCAGTAACTTTTGAAAATTGAGATATAATTGACGTATCAGCTTCAGGTGTTCAAAATAATGACATGATAGAAGCATATATTGCAAAATTCTCACCACAGTAAGTTTAGTTAATATCTATCACCACACATAGTTACCATTTTTTTCCTCTGATGACAATTTTTAAGATTTACTTCCATAGCGATTTTCAAATAAACAACACAGTATTATTAACTATAGTCATCATGCTATACATTCCATTCCAAAGTCTTATTTATTTTATTTGATTGACTTATTCCACTTCAGTATAATGAATGCCCTGAAGGTCCATCCATATTGTCACTAATGACAGGATTTCTTCTTTTTATGGCCAAATAATACATTTGACCCTTGAACAACACAGTGAACTGCATGGGTCCACTTATAGGCAGATTTTTTTCAATAAATATACACTCTGCCCTCCATATCCCCAGATTTCAAACCCCTAAATATAATTAACCTGCTTTGTCCGCTCTCCCTGGCACAGGCCTATCCATTCCTTCCCCGCTAGAATATAAGCTCCATGATAACAGGGAAGGCAGGCGCTTTTAATCGATCAGTCTCCACAAGGCTTTTGAGTAAATATTTATGACATAAAATGATTCACCATGATTATTCCTTCATCCTTGTCTGCTATCCTGTGTCTTCACCCATGCGCCCATTGATGAATTCGTCAGCCTAAATTCACGTGGCCCTGCGCATGGCTCTCCGCAGTGCCTGGATTCTCTAAATCCCATCTGCCGCCCTTCAGTCTCCACTGGGCCTCGGCTGCTCTGCTCACCTCTGCCGGCCATTCCTGCCCTAGGCTCCCTCTCTCTTATCTGAACTCCTACCACAGCACAGTGGCTCCCAGAGTGTCATGGACCTACGATTAGAAACTTTAGGGACTTCTTAATAGGTCAAAAAATCTATGCCACTTATTAATATACTATCCTTTAGCAGACCTGGTTTTCTAAGAGTCTGTGGATTTTTCAAAGGCAGAGATGTTATAATGCATGGTTTCTAAAACTTATCCATGACATGAATACCATCTAGACACAGAATGTGAAAACGAACTTCACAGTTCTCCCTTTCTCTCCTCTCTTTCTCTAGGCAACACACGCACAGGCACATACGTAGACACGCACAATCTTGAGTGGCGCTTCCGTATCCACGGGTTGATTCTGGTAGAAACTGAAACAGAAAGAGGGGAGTGTCTATAGTCTAGAGAGTGGCCACTGAATTTTTATCTAATTTACAGGGGTAACGGTCAATCCATCATGACCTGTGTATGAAAGAAGCATAGTATCCCATTTCTTAGTTTGCCAGAGATATACCCATATTCTTTCTTCCCTTTTCTTGGCTATCATTTCTTTTTTCTTTCTTTGTTTTCTTTGTTGAGAGAGAAGTCAAGTAGACTGAAGTGCTGCTGGTCACAGAGCGTTTAAAAATAGCCTTCGCTTAAGAGCACTCACCTATGAAGGACTAGCATTTAAGGAACCTTGCTCTGTGTGTGTGTGTGTGTGTGTGTGTGTGTGTGTGTGTGTGAGAGAGAGAGAGAGAGAGATTATAGCTTCTAGACAAGTGACAAATATATTGAGATGGAGCATGAAGCCTTTTCCATATAGTTTTCAATTTGTATAGCCAGGATGGAATGCCCGGTGGGTAAATGCTGAAGAATAGTAATAACTACTAATAAATAAGTAAAACAGATGTCCCAGGAGGGCAACAGCAGGCTGTCCTTCTAGGAAATAAGTTTAGATAAAGATTTATATTGCTCTTTTGAGGAAATATTAATAGTTTTTCTGATTGCACACTTTCCTTATGCACTCAAAAAACTCAGAGGGAGATGAGAGAGGAGACAGAGGAAATAGCTTGATTAAAAGAAGATTTCTAATAGTTTATATTATGTCTACTCCTCCTAGGTGAATACTGTGTGTGGAAAAGCTCAATAGAAAAATAAATTTATGGCAATGCATCAATAATTCCCTATTTTATGTTTCTGAGGCTAAGTGCTATTGATCCAATAAACCATTGATGAAAAGAGCATTATATAAATAAGTCCTAATTAAGAGGTTGACAGGTATGGAATTATACATAATATAGGGCCAAAATACATCTCTCTCTTGTTCTCACTAGAGGAAGAATATAAAAGTTCTTACTGTATGTGAGCTCTCTCCACATGATGAAGAAACGAGCAACATTCTAGACAGGCATAAATAAAAATGGGGACTTTTTCTGCTAAGAGAAAGCATCTTGGTTAAGCATCTGTTACATGGAATTTGGGAAAAATGTAGGCCAGTGTCAAAGTTAGAAGGAATGATGCTTGCTTTAAGCCTAACAGGACATTCAGGAATATTGAGGTTGGAGTGTGAGAAAAGATAAGTGTTTAGTGCTAAAGAGAGATCTAGAAAACATCCCCGAGACTCGTTCTAGGGGTAATGATGCTGACACCTAGGCAGGTACGGAGATAGCCTGACTGGCAGGAAGACCTAGAAACCCAGGGGACTGATCTTATTCTGCGGAATGCAGAGTTCTTTTCTATCTTCACTTAAACTGATATGTCAAAGTACAGTAGGTATTTAAATATAAATATTTTTTTTTTGTAAATATGTTATTGCATCAGCCTCCCTTCTAAAACAATTGAAAAGTAAATTAAATGCCAAATTTAGTGCATGCTCTCAAAGTTCACGAAAAATAGGCTCCTGACATAGCTCTTTATGTTGGTGGCGTTGCTGCAGTAAAATATGCCCAACAGAAACACTTCCATTTCAACCATTTTTAAGTGTCCAGCTCTGAGGTGCTAAGAGCATTCACACTGTTGTGAGACCATCACCGCCATCCCCAGAGCTCTTTCTTCTTCCCCAATTGAAACGTTGTCCCCGTAAGACCCACTCCCCACCTCTACTTCCAGGCCCCCGCAACGGCAGCTCTTTCCATCTCTATGAATTTGTCTACACCGGCTACTTTCTATAAGAGGAATCATGTGGTAGGTGTCCACCTGGGACTGGCTTATCAATTAGCATAATTGAATGGATGTTCCTCAAGACCATGTTGCAGCTCATATCTGTTTTTAATAATGTGTCTATCCCCCCCACCCCACGTTTACTGATGAGGTATAACTGACAAATAAAAATTGTTTATATTTAAAGAATATAAACAACTTGATTTTTTGATATGCATATATGTTGTGAAATAAATCACTACAATCAAGGTAATTAAAAAGTTTATCATTGCATATAGTTACCATTTTCATTGACTTTTTTTTTTTTTTAGAGAAAAGCATCAATCAGTTGCCTCCTGCACACCCCGCCCCCCCAACCGAAATCAAACCCACCACCTTTTGGTGTACAGGTTAGTACTCCAGCCAACTGTGCCCCACCAGCCAGACACTTAGGAGTTTAGCAAATTTCAGGTATACAATATAGTATTTTTAACCATAGTCATATTACTGCACATTAGATCTCCAGAACTTAAGTTGCATAACTGAAACTTTATATCCCTTGACCAGCATCTCCTAAATTCTTTCCTCCTATGAGCCCCTGGCAACTACTATTTTACTCCCTGCTTCTATGAGTTTATTTTAGATTTAACCTATAGATGAGATCCTACAGTGTTTGTCTTTCTGTGCCTGACTTATTCACTTAGCAAAATATCCTACAGGGTTATTCATGTTGTTGCAAATGGCAGGCTATCCTTCTTTCTCAAGGCTGAATATTCCATTATCCATGAATAATATTTCATTATTACATATTAAAATATATATTACATATATATATATTACATTTTCTTGGTTCATTTGTCTGTTGATGATCTTGGTTATTGACAATAATACTGCAATGATTGTGGGTGTGCAGATATTTCTTTAAGGTCTGATTTCATTTCCTTTGGATATATACACCCAGAAGTGTGATTAAAGGGTAATACATTTAATTCTGGTTTTAGTTCTTTTAAGGAAACTCCATACTCTTTTCCATAATGGTTTTACCAAGTTACATTCCAACCAACAGTGTCAGTAGTTCCCTTTTCTCCACAATCCTCATCACACTTAGGTTTTTGTCATTTTGATAATAGCCGTTCTGACAGGTGTGGGGCAACATCTCATTGTGGTTGTGATTTGCATTTCCCTGATGATTAGTGATGTTGAGCACCTTTTCATGTACCTGTTTGCCATTTGTATATCTTCTTTGAGAAATGTGTATTTAGGTTATTTGCCCATTTTTCAACCGCTTTTATTTGCTGAGTTGTATGAGTCTTATATATTTTGGATGTTCACTCCTTATCAGATAGATGGTTTGCGAATATTTTATCTCATTCCGTAGTTCAATGTGGTCCCACTTTTCCAGTTTTCTCTTTTTGCCTGTGCCTCTGCTGTCGTATATAGAAAAATCATCTCCCAGACCAATGTCAAGAAACCTTTTCCCTATGTCGTTTTCTAGTGATTTTAAGGTTTCAGGTGTTATACTAGTCTTAATCCATTTTGTGTTGATTTTGTTATATCGTGTGAGTTAGGGGGCCCATTTCACCCTTCTGCTCATGGGTAATCAGTTTTCACAACACCATTTGTTGAAGAGACTATCCTTTTACTTTTGTCAGAAAGAGCCTGAGATTTTGCACGACTAGATGATAGTAAGAACTTCCTCTCAGTGTTGTTTTGAGAATTAGAGAAGGTAATGCATGTGAAGACAGCAAACACAGGGCCTGTCTTGTGCAGTGCTATATTAAGTCATGAATGAAATTAGTTATCTCAACCGAATATGTGATCTATGAGAAACAGGATACTACTGAGCCATTGATGTAAAATTATTATTTTTTTAATCCTCACAAAACCCCATGACTTGGCCAAACGTTTCTTGTGTCTGGAGAGGGAGGAAGCCACAGGCAGTGGCTCGGTGGCTCTGGCAAGTCATTATAAAAATCAGAAAAACCAAAAGCATCTAATTCTGCAAACTAGTGATCTTGTAGTTCCAGTGAGAGATGGAAACAGCACAGGTGGAATGTATCCCTAATGTGCTGAAATAATGCATTTGAGCGAGGAAAGTGAAACCTTCTCATCATTAACGGTGATTCATCTAGCACACTTTGGACTCCTGGGGACTTTTATATTTTCCAGCCCATAGAGGTGGTTTTCAACGGAAGAGAAGTTGACTATGAAATTCCACCCACCAGTCACTTTCTTCTAAGAATTGTACCAGAAGCACTGCAATGTAGCTGTGAAGAGATAGGAGCCTTGAGAAAGATTCTATAAGGAGCTGGAGTCCTGCTCTATGTTCTTGAAGCCTGTGACAAGGCCAAGCCCCTTCACCTCTCTGATCCTCAGTCCCTCACCTATAAAGTAGTAATAGCCATGGGTAGCTGCTGCACAGGGCAGTTGTGAAACCAAAAGACAGTCCGAGCAAAGGCCATGCTGAGTGATCTATAAATCTCTCTCTTCCCGTTATCCAGTGAACAGGACTATCCCGCCAACGTGATGCGGACCTCTTCAAATTAGAGCTGAAATCTTGCTCTTCCCATAACTTCTGCAGTTCAGGTCCCCTCAGTGGAGGTTGTTAATCTATTTCAAGTGATTGACAGTTGCACAGTAGTCAGTTATTTGATTTACAATTTGGACTAAGTTATTGAATTTATAATTTGGACAGAGCTCTAAATGCGTTTTTGATTTATGTGTGTCCCCCATGCAGTTACGACAACAAATCATTGGTGGTTGAGCAACATTTACTGTAAGACTCACATTTAGCAGTTGGATCTTAAAGGGCAAAGAAATTTGTATTTCTTCATGTAAATGGAGAATCAGTGCTGCAAATAACTGCAAAAGAAGCCATGTGATCAAGGGAGGGAAGCCATACTACTTGCTGGCCAGAAAACCCAAATTCTGATAATAATTCTGTCCCTGTCTGGGCTGCATTATAGTCCTCCTGTGTTCCTCCAGACCATGCCGAACATCTTGTGAAGCATTTTTTCTTTACACACGAAAGGCTAAAAGTATTCAAGGCCAGCCCGGCTGGTGTGGCTCTGTTGTTTGAGCATTGACCCCATGCACCAAGAGGTCACAGGTTTGATTCCTGGTCAGGGCACATGTCTGAGTTTCTGGCTCGATCCTCAGAAGGGATGGGGTGCAGGAGGCAGCCAATTGATGTTTCTCTCTCATGGATGTTTCTCTCTCTCTGCCTCTCCCTCTCTCTCTCTCTCTCTCAAAAAAATCAATAAAAACACATTAAAAAAATAAAAATAATAAAAATAAAAGCACTCAAGGCCATAAAGATTTTGTGGCTAAGCTGAAAATTTACCCAACTTCCAGATTCTTATTTAGAAATTCTCTCGCTCTTTCACACAGTTTTACTGCAATTCAGTTTCTCTCTCTCTCAAAACTATAAGGATGGTAATATAAGCTTTGCTTATCAATGGAGTATTTTTTAATGCATGAGACATGATACTTGAAAGAGCTTCATAATGTAAAATACTTTACAAATTCCTACCTAGACTCAAGCTTTGGTTCCTTAGCAAGGAAAAATATAAGGGGTGGAGCCAATTGTCCCCCATTTATCAAGTGGCTACCACTGACAGAGAGGCTCCATCAGCCCCCAATGTTCAGTTTTAACCCTCACAAAACCCCATTTCTCATTTTCTGATGACAAAACTGAGGCTCAGAGAGGCGAAAGGGATTGTCAAGCTAGGATTTCTAAGCCGAGGCCTTGCCGCCCTGTGTCCCTGCTGCTCTGCCATCGGACACCCGTGGCCAGGATCTACCAGGATCCTGAATAGAAGGCTATAAATTCAATGTTTTCTGGCAAAGCAAAAACACCTGCCTCTTTAAGATCTGGCCCTAATTGTAAAACAGTTTTCATCTTGCTGCAGTATTAGCTGTCATATTAATCTTTCTTTCTGACCTCATTCTGGCAAATCGTCTTAGAGAGAGGAATAAATAATGTTCCTGTAAATTGATTTATATGAACTCTAGAGATACAGGACTGGCAAAGAAGTACCAGGCCATGCCTGGGACTCGGTCAGTAGATCAAAAGGCGTCTGTGCCTTATTGTTAACATTCCTATCAAGTCCACAATGATGACTGAAATGCCCGCTTTCCTAACGGACCTTTAGTCAGGTATCCCGCACTTTGACCTCCAATGAGCTGGTCTTAAATACAATGCAGTGATTCATTGCAATGGCGAGGAAACAGCCGTTTATAGGAATCCGAACTTGGAGTAGAGGATCAGGCTGGAGCTACAAAGATGAGCGATCAGAGCAAGGAGAATGCACCTTGAGATTTCCAAGCCCTGCAATGAACTCTGCAAAAAATACTCTGTTTTAGAGAATCTTTGGGTCCTGCCCCTTTCACTCCGAGAAGCTTGATGAAAGCCTAAGGCTTTCTCACTTTAAACTCCCCTTTGATTGTTACTAAATGCAACTTTCATCCTGCACAGCAGATACCAAAGCAGGGGCTGTGGTTGTGCCCATCTCCCCCTACACTCTTTCAGTTGTTTCCTTCTCAGTGAAAATTTGTACCCTTTATATTAGGAAGCCATTAGTAGCTTCCAATCAATTCAAAACATATTTATTAAGTATCTGCTATGTAATTAGCACTTTAAGAATGGACATATTCAGTGACCTCAAAATATTAGTATTTCATTGAGTGAGAAAGAAGTAACATTGTTGAAAAAACAAAATGCTGTATATGATCATGAGCCATTGCAAAGCTAATTAAAAAGCATAGGAAAGCACCCAAGAATTGGAATTCATGTGCAACCTCAACAGGATAATCAGGTGAGAAGAAAATAGGTATCTAAGGCAGGAAGTCGCATGGCCAATGGAATAGCAGTTTACAGAAAAATGCTTACTCTGAAGTTATTTGCAGCGAGACGTTATTTTGGGGAATTCGTTTGCAGCAGTTGAATGGAAACATGCACCCACTTAAGAAAGAGGCAGAAAATTAGCAGAGAAATTTGGACTTCATCATGAGCAGACTAGAGAGCAATGGGTGATTTTATTTTTTTAATTTTTATTTATTTATCCTCAGGTGAGGATATGTTTATAAATTTTTTTAGAGAAAGGGGAAGGGAGAGAGAGAAACGTCAGTCAGCTGCCTCCCAGGGATCAAATCTACAACCTTGGCATGTGCTCTGGCAGGGAATTGGACCTGCCACCTCTCGGGGTGCAGGAAGATGCTCCAACCAAGGGAGCCGCAGCAGCCAGGGTGCAATGGGAGCAGATATTAAAGACATAGTCAAGTGGTTTCAGACACAAATATGTCAGATGGAAAATTAGAGGCAGGGAGTACATGTACCAAAGGCTGTGCAGGGGTGACAGCACCCATTGCAAGGACTAAGCGAAGCCACAAAGAAAGCAGATAAAGCAGGCGGAAGAGAAATATGAGGCAGATGTCTCTGGGGAAGCCCAGTGGAGTCTTGGGAAACATTTCCCAGTAGAGTTGCCAAATAAAAACAGGAGGCCCAGTTAAATCTGAATTCAAAAGAAATGATTAATAGAGTTTTAATACAGCTATGACCTATACGTGCATAATTACCCTAACAGGTATTCGGTATTCATTTGAAATTCAAATTTAATTGGGTATCCAGTACTTTAGGGATCCTATCTGGGGAATTTCCCTGTATCAATATTTACCTCACATTATAGAAACATTCAAAGCACAATTGTTCTGGTGCTACAAAAAAAATATGAATTTCTGAGATTTATCTCATGTTAGAAGTATAAAACATGTTTAAGTGAAAAAAAGTGTATCTACATATAATAAATATTGCATGTTGAGACTAAACTCAGGTTAGGGAAGTTGAGGCATTAATCGAGATAGGAATTCCATAAAAACACACATTTGATCAGCAGTTGGGGGGGCTGGAAATTGTAGAGTTTTAAGGGAGAATATGCAATTACTTAAAATGTGTAGTTTCAAAATTATAATAAAATATAGTTTAATGTTTTGAAGAGACGATAAGAATTAGAGTAAAGAGCGTACTTGGATGAATTGCTCTAGCATAATGATGCCAATTTGACTAAACTTCAGGGCTGGAAGAGAAAGGAAGTAAAAATAATTTGTCATCCACTTTTGTACTTTTGAGAAAGGTCATGTTGCTTAAATGTAGGTATTAGGGAAGTGAGTACTTAAATCTCCCTTAGAGACTAGGATTACACTAAAACATCTAAGAAGTTCAAGGATTATGTCAAAAGCTAAAAAACAGTCATGGAAACAAACAAAAGCATTGAATAACATTTGAACAAAGAACTATGTAGAAGAAAATGACTGAAAGTATATAGAAAGACTACATAAATTTTTGTATAACAGAAAATTGGGGGGCAGAGGGGAACCAATAAGATAGAACATCTGGATGGTACACAGTGGTGACAGTGGTTGGTGGTAGGATGTGTGATGGGCATGGTAAGGTTTTCTTTCAAGAGATTAAGCCTTTTTAAAAATTCTTATTTTCTTTATTTTTCAATTACAGTTGACATTCAATGTTATTTTAAATTAGTTTCAAGTGATTAGTATCATGGTTAGACAAGTGTATAATTTATGGAGTCATCTACCTAATAATTCTAGTACCCACCTGGCACCATGCATAGTTATTACATTATTATTGACTATATTCCCTGGTCTGTACTTTACATCCTCATGACTATTTTGTAACAACCAATTTGTACTTCTTAATCTCTTCACTTTTTTTTTTTTTAACCCTCACCTGGGGATTTTTTTTATTGTTTTTAGAGAGAGAGTATTGGGGGGGGAGAGAGAGATCAATGTGAGAGAGAAACATCAATTGGTCACCTCCCATATGTACCCCGATGGAGATCTAACCCCCAACCTGGGTATGTGCCCTGACTGGGAACGAACCCACAATCTTTTGGTGTATGGGACAATGCTCTGACCAACACAACCACCGTGCCAGGGCAACTTCCTCACTTTTTTCACCTACCTCATCCCACCTGGCAACCATCCGTTTATTCTCTGTATCTATGAGTCTGTTTTGTGTGTTTTTGTTGTTCACTTATTTTGTTTTTTAGATTCCACATATAAGCAAAATCATATGGTATTTGTCATTCTCTGTCTGACTTCTTTCACTTAGCATAATACCTTTTAGGTCCATCCACATTGTTACAAATGGCAAGATTCCATTCTTTTTATGGCTGAGTAATATTCCTCTGTCTACATGTGCCACATCTTCTCTACCTTTTTGTCTGTTGATGGGCACTTGGGTTGCTTTCATATCTTGTCTCTAGTAAATAATACTGCATTGAACATAAGAGTGAACGAGTCTTTTCGAGAAAGTCAATGACAAAAGATTTGTAAAAGTGAAATATCAACATTTCCTTTCCGACTTTCAGGGCAACCAGATTCTGCTCACTCAGAGCACTTTCTTCTGTCTTTCTAGATTGCTGTCACCACCATTAAGCCTCCTTCAAAAACCCTCATAGCTTATTTTATTCATTTTTTTCTCATGCTACGTTGCTGGCAATATATACTTCTTTTGTTACATATTTTTCTTTTACCTTCATGAGCGCAGATATAAAGATTTTGTTTTTTGAATGTAGTTCTAAACGCTTAATAGGTGCCCAACAAACACTCAATAATTTCAACAGAAAGATGCGTAAGAAAACATCTTACAACCTTGAACAGAAACCACGTCTTGATTGAGGGACTAAATACAAAGCTATGCTAATTTTGGGAGCCACTCATTTTAAAGCTGCAGACACTTTTATAAACGGAAATAAATATCAAGCAATTTCTAACCAGTTGCTATACTTTTGAATATTCAATGACACAAAAGATTAACATTCTTTATCACGCTGAATTTATATGCGCTCCAGCTGAAGCCATAGTCTCTCAAGGGTCACAGCTGCCTACCATTACTTTCTAAAATTGGAAGGTGTCCTGGTCACCTCGGGTTTTATGATACAGGCATAGTTCATTTCAGGTCATTCATTTACTCACCAAATGTTTATGTAGGTTGTTCACATGAAAGGCACCACCGGAAGAGCAAAGATACACGTAACAAGATAATGTATTTGAGTTTCTTTTAAAGTTCTACTCCCTCTCTACTTTTCTTGCCCCATCTTATCCTAAGGTACTCTCATTATCATTTTTCATTGACTCAGAGGAGAAAAAATGATCTTGTGATAGCAGAGAAATAAGGGAGACTAGTCTTGTCTTTGAAGTTCCAATATCTGTTCACACCAGAGAAGTGAGAGGAACATACATATTTTGTAGGAGTGTTTGAAGATGCTATACCTGGGTAGAGTTAGAAAGCATTTTCTCCGTACCTGGCTTCCATCCCCTAAATATTTTCTATGTTAGGGGCATAAATTAAACAAAATAATAATAATAATAATGCAATATGGATTTTGTGAGCTCCAAAAGAAGACCTGGCTAAAAGAAAATCAGTTATAAATAAATGTTGGCCTAAAATGCATCCTCCTACTTTACTTATAAGATCATAAAGTGTGTCATCTGAATTTTGCCAGTTTCGGTTAACAGAGGACTTTAATGAGATGTGGTATAAAGACAACAGGATTCAATTCTGTCCAAGGTGCACCAGAACCTACTTGTAACCCTCTCTTGCCTATAATCTTTACCTTGGATGTGACTGGATCAGAACCTTTAAAGAGGGTAAATTCCATTATTTTATAATGATTTCTTCCGTTATTGGCCTTGCCTCTCTTATTTTGGTCCCTCTTTCCTTAATACAATTTTATTTCCTATGGAAGCATTTTGAAAGGACAGGGAATTAAAAAGAGGTTATCTAAGGAGGAATGATGAATATTGGGAATATTTAGAAAACCTTGACACCTAAGGAAAGTAGAGATTAGGAATGTTTCAATGAAGGGAATACATGTGAAAATGTTGTGCCAAACAGTGTTTCAACTCTAAAACTCTATAATTTTGTGGCAAAATGTCAGGATTCATAGTGCTCATTACATATGTGAGCAACTAAAATTAAAATTGAGACTACAACAAAACTGCTAATCAACTATGGATGATATGCATCGCTTTAGCATATAAATATCTTCCATGATTAAAGTTACCATTAAACTCCTAAATAAGACTGGCAAGGGTCAACTTTGGTTGTTTGTAATCTTCCAAACCCTTCTCCTTGTCGAGAGTCTATCTTGGAATCGAGAGATTTTCATATTCCCAATGAATTTTTCTTTGTACCTTTTTCACACCATTAGAAATTTCCAAAAGTTTCCACGAGCATATATTAAGGCATTTATCTGAAACTATTAAAGTAATAAATGACGCGTCATTGTTAACACAGAAGAGGTTTTGAAATCCATCTTCTGGATGAGTGCTAAGTTAATCAAATTGCTTATCCTCTTATGAACTAAGATCAATCCTCTAGACAGGCTCCTCCTTCAGTGAGAAAATGATAGCTTTGAATGTATGGCCCCAGGGATAAATGTGCCCTGCAATAAAGAGTAGGAAAGAGGGACAAAGGAAATAAAGGACACAGTTACCACAGCCAACTACAGTTATCTTACCTCAGGAAAGCCACTCAGCATTTGGGTGGTTGATGGGTTTTGGGCATACGGAAATAAAGACTTGACCTTGTTACATGCCTCCTTAAAGTCCTACAAAGGCCCTTGGATAATGTCAAATGAACAACAATAAAATTAAGCTCTAGTGAAATTTTCCTCTCTAGGTTCATTTTATGACAATTTATTTCTAATGATATCCTTTATGGCTACCTAGTTACATTTTAAGATTTATTTTACACTACTCTCTTACACGTGTTCTACATTTCTGCCATGTCTTGGCAGTTCTCGAATTTTCCATAAGGCCAAGATCACTTGGAAGAAAAGTCATGTTCCATAAGATAGTGAATTACTAGTGCTTAAGGTACAATTACAAGAGGGAAACAATTATTTCCTTACCATTTAGCTTCAAGAGCCAATGCTGGCAGATTGTATCTGCCAATAGAAGCTCTAAACCATCTACAATGAACTCTCCTCCACTAGAGGGCAGTGTAGTAACTGTGGGAATAATTAGTTATAATCCTTAGTAGATCAAATAAGAAGTAAAATTGGTGTCTAGATATGTAATTAATTTTCTGATTAACACTATGTAAGAATCCGCATTCTGGTAGGATCTTCACACATAAGAGAAACTTATTAATAGAAGATGTTCACAGAGGACAAAGCAAGCACTTAAAACACATTAATAAAAATAATAAGTTAATAAAGACTACTTTCATACTGTCCAAAATCATGATTCCTAGGCTTTTGGTGAATAAACATTTGGTGAATAAACTTTGCAGATGAGATTGCAATACTGGATGGAAAAAAGGCATTTAGAGACGGAGGAAGTTATAAAGATAGCTGCAGAGAATTCAGTGCAATTTGAATTCTGGAGACAGTATTGATCTTGGAATCTTGCACTGGAAATGCTGTGGAAATAGGAAAATATTTTTTTCCATTTGTTTATCCCAAATTTATTCCCTTTTAATTAAATGTTATGCTTTAAAAACTCTGAGCCCAGCCAGGCATGGCTCAGCGGTTGAGCGTTGACCTAGGATCCAGGTGATCGGGGTTTGATTCCCAGTCAGGGCACATGCCCGGGTTGTGGGCTCGATCCCCAGTCAGGTGCGTGCAGGAGGCAGCCGATCAATGATTCTCTCATCATTGATGTTTCTGTCTCTCTCTTTCCCTTCCTCTCTCTGAAATCAACAAAGATATATTTTTTTAAAAAAAAACAACAAAAACCCTGATTGTGGTTCCAAGATCATGTTATACAATTTAACACAAACCACTGAAAACAACCCCTTTGTGTTTCTTTTGTGAACATTTGTCTGGAAATCAGCTTGGAAATACTCTAGAAATACTTTGAAAATCTACAGAAATGGGGGAAATGTGTCAATAGGCAATTCCCAGCACTCTCTCAGAAAACTCTCATTTTACAGGGAAGAACAATGGAAAAATATTTAATATACAGTAAATTTTTTAAGTGTAATAGTGAAACTCAAATCTATTTATAATAAGCATTTTTATAAATACATTAAAAAAACAAACAAACTTCAATTCACTTTCTAGGAGGGCATTTTTTTCCATCTGGTACCAGACAAGTCCTCTTGCTGTATATGATGAGAAACTCAAACAAGTGTGTGTGCAAACACATATATGCACATAAATATATCAACTGTTTTACAGCATCGTACAACAGCCAAAGCAAGAACTTTACCCTTGAGAGCAAGAACACCCTTGAGGGAAGTCCCCTGTTCAGTGGTCTTCTCTCTGCGGTGACACATTCCCACCAGCGTGCAGTGAAGTGGATTCCAAACAAATGATGTGGTCCTGCTGAGTGGAGAAAGCAAAAATCAGAATTTGGGGCAGATGAAGCAGTTCTAATCTATAAATGAGAGCCATATAAAAGAGAGGAGTCCAAATAAGTCAAGATGAAGTTCCCCCAAAGCACTTGGCTAAGGATTGGGCTGTCTAGACACAATGAAAATGCCCAGTCTACCAGAAGGTGACAACTACGAGGTGGAGAGTGAAGCATAGACACCAGAGGCTGGGGTGTTCTGGGGACTTGGGGGTCCTGACACATCCCTCCAACAATGGGCATCTGACAGAGACTCCATTGAGGCCAAGCTTTAGGGGTTACATCATTCTCAAACAAGACCCTATCGACTGACCCTAACTCAGTCTGAAACTGAGCCTTGATAATATCTACAGAGGAGTTAAGAGTTTGGAGGTTAATTCTTGCTAATTTTAGAAAGGTTTCAGAAACACATTGGGCTTTCCTTAGGTATAAATAACATAAATTCAAGCCTATCCAAGTTCCAGGAGATCAGCCGGCGATTGCACTGCCCATTAAAATAAAAATCAGTGTTTTAGAAAACTGTAAAAGAACCTAGAAACTCCACAATGCGTAATCTATAATGTGCAATATAAAATTTAAAAATTACTAGTCACTCAAAGAAACACGAAAATGATTCCATACCAAAAACAAAAATGTAGCCAATAGAAGCCAACCCATTGATGGCACAAATGTTGTATTTATCATATTACATCTATTATAAAATATTCAAATAAGTATAAAATATATTTTAAGATATGGTCTTAATGAGTGAATGGACCATCTGAAAAGAGTAATTGGAATCTATAAAGAAGAACCAAAAGGAAATGCTTTCCTTTTTTTTTTTTTTAATATATCTTTATTGATTTCAGAGAGAGGAAGGGAGAGAAAGAGAGAAATATCAATGATGAGAGTCATTGATCTGCTGCCTCCTACACTCCTCCTACTGGGGATCAAGCCCACAACCTGGGCATGTGCCCTGACTGGGAATTGAACCGCGATCTCCTGGATCATAAGTCAGTGCTCAACTGCTGAGCCACACCTGCCTGGGCCAGAAGGAAATTCTTGATATTAAATTTATAATTATTGAAACAAAAATCTAACTGAATGACCAATGGCTGATGTACTGACCCGAAGTACAAAATAAATATCCACGACCCAATAATGGAAAAAATTTGAGAAAATAATAGCCCAAAATTCATTTGAATATTATATAATAGAGAATGTTAGGTGTGGAGTCTTTTTCTATCAGGGGGCATTTGGGAATTCAGATAGTAGGGCAGGGATTATTGATAACACTGGCCATCTAATAGTGGGTTAATTATGGGCCATGAAGTGTCATGGTATAAATAAATCTATGTATTTTACAGCTGTTATCGGGTATAAATGGTAATATATTTTAAAAGTCGATGTGGGGAAAGAGTTGTAGGCTATGGGACTCATGATGGAATAATGAAGTATTATCAAGGTAGGTGAAGAGTGCATCTTTCCCATTTTATGTCAAAGTCATCTATATAGTTGGTAACTAAGGAGCAATGGTTTTGTGCAGCATTGAACTAGTCTCCAGAGAAGCCATCCAAACTTATTTTCCTATATTATATTCAAAGACATTTCATGAAAATGATTCGACCTTTCTTTGTCATCATCTCCTTTCTATTACACTCATCTATTTACCATGTACACTTGTCAAAGAAACTCAAGAATTCAATGAGTCCAGATGAGATCGCCTTAATGTTTATATTTCCCAGTATTCCAAGAAAGCTCGTAATATCTTTAAGCGCTTCCAGGAGGCAGTAACAACCTATTACAGGCATGATTTTCTCATTCTCATGATGGATTTGCAGGGAAGGGCAAGCAACATTCAGAAACCTTCTCGATGGCATGTTTCCCCCACCCCCCGCCCACTAGCTGTACATCCTGGAGTAGAATTGTTCTTAGTGTGTTTCTCTGCTGCTATATAGCTGGAGGTTGGAGCAGGCTGCGTCTGTGCTAATCTGAACATTTAAAAAAATGTTAATTTTCCATAAGGCTTGGATCACTCATTTTTCCAACTTATGTGTACTTCTGGCGCTCACCCCAAAAGCTGATGATTCACGTAGTAAAAGAAAAAAAAAAATACAGCCTCTTGTTAATCATTTTATTTAATGCAGCTTCACCCAGAAAGATTCAATCATTCTGGGAACCAGGCGGCAATCCAATCTTTTATCCATTTACAATGAGCAAATTCAATTCCCCACATCTCTGTTTTAAAGGAAATTTAATCGTCGATGAAGCTGATGAGCTTGTAGGCTGACACTTGGATATTCTATCCAGTGGGCTAAAGATGCTGAATCAATATTGATTTCCAGTGAATGGAACAAAGTGGGGCTATTTCATCAGGGATCAACCACCTTCACTTTATTCAATGACAAAGTGAAGATGTGTTTCCAATTTCAGGCATCTCATGTTTAGCAAAATTAACAAAATCCATAAAATTATACAACCCCCCTTATTTATGTATATCCTCATACTAGGATATAAATTATTTGGGGCATCGTTTTACTTAGACAATCTTATTCTTATGAATTAAGCATGTAGTAGTAAAAACATACATTTTTCCTATTTAGTTACTAGTAATGTAATCGAAACTTCTGATATCTTTACTCCAAAGCAACGAGATCAGTGCAGATTTAAAGGCAATGCAGTAAGATGACATTGGGTAATGTTACTGCTATTTTTAAACCTAAGATTCATTAAGAAAGTAATATTTGGATCAGTCAAAATAAAAGGCATACAAATGTTTAAACTTTAGCTCTGGTACTAGAATCATACATGGAGTATAATATCAATTCTGTTCCTTACCAGTTTATGTACATAATCTCTCCAAACCTCAATTTTATTCATTTGGAAAATGGAAAGCTTGACTTAAAGAATTTTGCCAGTGCCAACTTGGAATATATACATGTGTATTTTGTGTTTGTGTGGGGGGTGGTTTATGTGCATAAATCATGTCTGCTCAACTATGATGTCTTACAAGTATCTCCTCTGAAATAATTTTTCCCCTTTTAATGATTTACATTCTGAATTATCTTTTTGGTAACTTGATGAATATAACATTTACACCATATTCAGCTATCCTAAATTGCAATTGATAGCTTTTGAATGAAGGCACTTAAAAGAGCAATTCTTCCTTCACATTTAAAATAATATCTTATTTTGATTTAATTTAGAGTTTACAGTTCACAGTGTGTCTTTACATATGGTAGATAATCTTTAAGGCCGCCAATAGCTCTGGACTGTTAACATCATTAAGCTAATGTCTTGACCTCACCTATTGAAAAGAACTGGACATTGAGAGAATAGCCCAGCTTGACTACAGTTACAGAAAAAGTAGCTGAGAGAAGAGACCAGCATCTGAAAACAGGGCCTGTAACTTTTCAACATACCTTGGGAGATTTGGGAAAGGCATTAGGCAAACATGTTGCGGTGACATTGCTAAGAGCCTCCTAAGTCCTCTCCTTCCGCTCAGTGGCACGCAGATGCCCAGTGGGGGCGGCTTCCCCGCCCGCCTTTCAACACCAGGAGGCCCCGGGAAGTGAAATGCGATCGGAATTGATGGGAGACGCTTCTGAGTGGCAGTGCTAACTGAAATGTGGTGTACTGGCCCTCTCAGTCTCTCTCTCTTTTTTTTTTTTTTTTTTTTTGCTTTTTCTCTCTCTCTTGGACTATTTATCACATGAGTTTATGACAGAAGCCCAAGGGCATATTTCTGAATGTTGAAAGCTATTCCAAGGGAAATAGAATTACCCTCATGAAAGTGTATAGCATGGAGGTGGCCTCAGTAGGCGCAAAGGCTTCGCTTTCAGATTCTAGAAGAAGAAAAGCTTAGCATCTCTCTCTCCTACATCAATTAACTCGGCAGCACAGCAAGGGGGTTGACTCGGTACTAAGATTTTGCTGGAGATCACGAGGCTCTTATTAAAACCCAGATATGGCGGTGAAAGGTGATGCCCTGTTACCAATCTCTTGCTCAGTCTTTATTACCGTTGCCCGAATAGTTAGCCTCTCAACTCTGCATGAAGTGGACTAGAGAGAGCTAAAACTTCCCCCGGGAAGGGGCTTCGAACCTGTTTATGTGCCAAAATCTATTGCCTTATGTTTTGATGATATTATGTGGGGCCTACGCCACCTCCTATGTTTACCATCTCTCAAACAGTGTGAAAAAAATTACTCAGCCACTTCAAGCCTCACCTACCTAGAGAGTAAAATAAATACAGATTCTTGCTTGATTAGGCATTTGTGAGGGTTTCAATAAACAGAAAAGCATCAGACGTAATGAATAGTTGTCACTGTTTGAGAGGAAAGCACATGCATTTTGGTAGCTGCATCATGTGTCCCATCTGTGTGCAACAGTAATATGATGCAAGTCACGTAGGCAATTTAAATTTTTCTATTAGTCAAACTAAAAAAATATTTTCAGTGAAATGTTAATATAATAATGCTTTCTGTAACATGATCTATCCAAAGATCATTTCAACATGCAATCAATAGAAAGTGATTAATAATGTATTTTGCATTCCTTTTTATGCATACCAGGTCTTTGTGATCGGCCACGTATATTTCACCAACAGCATGTGTCACTCTGGACCGGCCGCATCTTAAGTGTTTACTAGTCACGTGTGACTAGTGGCAGCTGTACTGAACAGTGCAGATACATTTAGATTAACATCTAATACTTATTCAAGAATTGTTTTCAATAAATAATGACCCAAGATACAGATAAACGAGAGGGGAGTGAGATCAAAGATATTTCTCGTAGCCAGCATTTATTATTCAGAAAAGGAAACATAATTAAAGTAGAATAAAACAGCATGTAGTGTGAAATTATTGATAATATATGTACTTTATTATCTTGACCGTGATCGTAATCAGAATGGATTTTAATATATACATTATTAACTGTGCATAATTCGGTTAAGGTGTCATTCTATTAGAGCGTAAATGGGAAGACAGACCTCGAGTAAACTAAACAAGTGATTTTCCTAAACCTCGCAGGTAACTATAAAATAGGGCCTTTTGAATAATTTCCAAGGCTGCTGTTTAATTCTGTTAATTTGCATGCTTTCTTTTGTCTATTTTTACTTGTTTAGGGCATGGACGTGTGGATGACAGTATCCGTTTGTAATTTTATTTATGGACGTTTGGAGCGCTCTAGCAAATAGGCGCAGAGCACCCCGAGCATACTGTGCAGCCCTAAAGTGCGACTGAGCCCCCAGGTAGGGAAGGTTTTCTTCCATCAGGCGCCTGCACAGCCGTCACCCGGCCTCGCGGCTCCAGGACAGGCGCAGAGGAGCATTAAAGCGCTGTCCCTGGGAACGCCTCACTTCCCTGAGGGCTTGGGCTTGGCATGCAGTTTCTCCACATTTTTGAAACAACTATATTTACTTCACCTTATTCTGGAGCTTCACTAAATTAATTAAATCATAAAATATGAGTAAAATGCATGCCGTAATTATTTGTAGGCTATGGTGTGAGAGAAATAAAAAGTGCAAATTATTCAACTGAAAAAAGAATGACAGCCAATAAGAGGGCCCCATAAGTTAGCCTGTGTGAAATAAAATAAAATAAACATATTTGCTAGATGCCATCAAAAACAATTTAGATAATATAAGAAAATATTCTACAGGCAAAAATTAGTGATAAAATATAAGTTAAAGTATCTCCATAGATAAACGCCCCCCCCCCCCCGATGTTTATTTAACAAGAGGAGAGTCAACTTTCTGTTCTTAGATGTGGCACTAAATATTACAAACACTTTATTTTTTAATTAATTTAAATACTTTATTTTAAAATGGGTTAAGAAATAATAGAGTTGTCTGAAGTTTCTTTACAATTAGCCAAGAATATGAGAGGGAGAAATTAATGTACCACAGGTTAAATACCCATAATTCTATGAGAGCGGGGCTTTGAGCGAGCGCTCAGAGCCTATGAACATGTCCTTTAAAATAAGTCATCTACTCGAATGTAGTATTTAAGAAAAGATAAAAAGGTGCTGACACTCTGGTTATGAACCCTGGATCTGCCCAGTGAGTCCCCTGCCACCTGCTTCAGGTACTTCCTGAGGACGCTCCCAGGGAGGTCTAGGCTATGTGAGCACAGGTGAAGAACACTAGTTTATAGAACATTTTTATAGAGAGGAGTTTAGTAAATGTTTCATTTATTTTTTTATCTAGCCCTACCAGATTGAACTATGCTCTGTCTACCAATAATACTGAAGGAAGGTAGTAGAAAAGCTAAAAAATACAGATTACATTTAGACAGTAAAATAAACCCCAAATATTTCTTATATAATGACTCATAACATCTTCTATTTTATAACGGAGTTTCAACAAAATTAGTTCTAAATATGCACACAGATTTTTTTCATAGTTAAATTTGTGATGGAAATAAAAACATAAGTAAATTAAGCCCTAAAATATCAACTCATTGAAAGATTATCCAGTGCAAGGCCTTGAGGCATTGTGCTAAGCACTTCATCTGATTTTTTTTAATTGATTTTCCCAACTTATTTATTTATAATTTTAAAATTTTCAATTACTGTGGACATATAATACTATATTAGTTTTAACTATACAACATAGTGATTAGATATTTATATGATTTATGAAATGATCAGCTCAATAAACCTAGTACCCACCTGGCACCATACATAGTTATTATAATATTATTGACTATATTCCCTATGTTGTACTTCAGATTCCTGTGACTGTTTTTATAACTGACAATATGTACTTCTTAATTCCTTCGCCATTTACAGGTATTATCAGTCTCTTCTAAAAGTGGGAGAAAAAAGGTCTCTTTTAGCATGGGAAAACTGAGATATGAACTTCGGCAGTCTTATTCCAATCAATGAAACATTATACTATAACAGGATTTTGATGATTTTTAAATGATTTATATTGGCACATTTAAATTAGTAAAAAAGTGTGATATTTCCCTAAATGGTAGAATCTTTTGAAACAACTGTCAATCTTTTGAAGGAAAGAACCAATTTCTATGGATGTCTGCGTCCCCATCACCTCTCACAGCCCTGTTGCAGTGTCCTTGTGAATAAATGACTAACTGAATGAGTGAATAAATAACATAAATAATTTAAAGCTGACTGATAAACACCAGGGACACCAAATTATTATCTAACTATAAGATTCATGAGAAAAAAATAACACATAGAAGTAAACTGCGGTCATTATGCTTTAGGGAAATTATCAGAGTCCCCTCTTACTAATTATTTTGGGGTCTTTGGGAATTTTTGAATTTATGTTTCCTTATTTGTACGAAAATATTAGTAGCTGACCTATCTCATAGGGTTAAGAATATGCAGGATTTAATGTACATCAAATATGATTTAACTCCAAATTATATTTCTCCAAATTAATAATTAAATACTGAGTGCTTGAAAACTTGTCTTCTGAACTTATTGATGTATTTAATATATTTTTCAATAAGCGTAAGGTAGGCAGGTGAGGGGAAGGAAGGGACAGAAAGAAGAGAGACAGCAGAAGCTCTAGGGACTATCCCTATATTAGTCTAATTGTCATTAAGTCTGTATATTGCTTATTAATACCTCCCCTTAATCCTTATTCCAACTTAAGCTGCTAAATCATAAGTAATAATAAATAAATCTATTCAGAGAATTCTAAGCTAATCTTTATTGCTCTTTATTATTTAATAGACCTCCTTGCCAAGACCCCTATCTTGGTGAAGCCTTCTCTGGGTGTTCATTGATGGCTCAAAGTCCATTTCCTACAAGCCTGGGGTAGAACCCGATCCAAGCCTAGTCACTTGTGTTCACTAATCTTCATTTTTTTCCTGTAGGAGAGAGAGCACCTCCTCTAGTACATTTGAGTACTGAAAAGAGCGTGGGTCATGCGGTGGCTCTATTTTTAATTTTTTGAGCACCCTTCAGACTGTTTTCCATAGTGGCTGCTCCAATCTGCATTCCCACCAGCACATCCTCACCAACACTGCCAGCACTTGTGTGTGTGGATTTATTGGTAACAGTCATTCTCACAGGCGTGAGGTGATATCTCACTGTGGCTTTAATTTGAATTTCTTTGATGCTTAGTGGCGTTGAGCATCTTTTCAATTGTCTATGGGCCATATGTACGTCCTACTTAGAGAAATGTCTGTTCATCTCCTTGCCCATTTTTAAATCAGATTGATTTTTTTTTGGTGTTAAGTTGTGTGAGTTCTTTATATATTCTGAATATTGACCCCTTATCAGATGTATTTTGGGGAAATATCTTCTCCCATTCCGTAGGTTGTCTTTTTGTTTTTTTGATGGTTTCTTTTGCTGTGCAAAAGCTTTTAAGTTTGATGTAGTCCCATT
The DNA here is from genome assembly GCF_054644295.1 of Miniopterus natalensis. Lineage (NCBI taxonomy): Eukaryota > Metazoa > Chordata > Mammalia > Chiroptera > Miniopteridae > Miniopterus > Miniopterus natalensis. Next base: position 6,091,152 of record NC_142090.1, on the reverse strand, counting down.
TGTTTTTCTTTTGTTTCCTTTGCTCAAGGTGACATAGCCAAAAAAAACAAACAACACATATTAGTAAGAGCAATGTCAAATTTACTGCCTATGTTTTCTTCTAGGAGCTTAATGGTTTTGGGTTTTACATGCAAGTCATTAATCCAATCTGTATATGGTATAAGAAAGTGGTCTGGTTTCATTTTTTTCCTGTATCTGTCCAGTTTTCCCAACACCATTTACTGACTACCATGTTACACACCTGAAGCTAATATAATATTAAATGTCAACTGTGAAAAATAAATAAGTAAAAATAAAAAAGTAAAATAAAAACATGCTAAAATAAAAAATAAAATAAAATACAAGGTCGTTGCTTTAAAAAAATAAAATAAAAAAGCATCGGACAACTAAAACATTTTCCCATGCTCTCTCTTTCCATACATTTTGGAAAAGGTGAAACACTGCTATTTAGGTCGGCCTCTCTCTCTCTCTAACTCTCTTTCTCTCTCTCCAAATAATGCTTATTTATCCTGGTTGTTTAATTTATATGCTAGTTCCCAAAATAGCGCTAACCTAAAAACGAAAGGTTTTTCAAAGTAAGAGGCAACAAGCGTTTATTTAAGATCAATAAAAATAGCTATTTGGATCGCAGTGATTCAGGCAAAAGCCCAAATAGTGTATTGATTAGGAGACAAAGGCAAAGGGTATTTATGAGAAAGAGGTGGGAACACTTACATCAATAGGAGGCTCTTGGATTGGTGCAGACAACAATGCAGTAATGTTATTTCTAAACAATGTTTTCAATGTTTACCCCAATAGTCATAATAACTACTTACTTGCTATCTTTGCAAACAGTTCTTTAGCGTACAATGCTGCTTTAGTCCTAGTCAAAAGATTATTTTGCCCTGCTTTATTTTCCAAAGATTTGGGGCATAAGTTGCACAAGGCAGTTCCCATGGCATGGCCACTCCAGCTCCATTTTAAGGTGGCTCAGTATATTATTATTATTTTTTATAACAGGACAATGATTTTCATCTTTTTCAATCATGTGATAAGTTACCATGCAATGACCTCTTTTTTGTGGAATCCTATCAAGTCTTTCTAAAAGTCAAGTACATTTTTATAGTGTTTTCTTTTTACATACAATTACTTATGCCCTCGCATAACTCTAATAGCTTGGGAAAGCATGGTTTCCCAGTATAGACATGAGCTTAAAACGTGTGAGGTAAAAGAGCTGGAAGTTTATGCATTTGCTTTAGTGTGAAGAAATGTAAAAAAAAGATCATCATGCAAGAAATCATTTTGCCTTCAAAATTGCTAAATCTGCCCTGGCTGGTGTGGCTCAGTTGTCTGAGTGTCATCCCATGCACTGAGAGGTCGCCTGCTGGATTCCTGGTCAGGGCACATGCTGGGGTTGGGGGCTTGGTCCCCAGTACAGAGCGTGCAGGAGGCAGCTGACCCATGGTTCTCTCTCATGGGCCTCCCTCCCTCCCTCCCTCCCTCCCTCCCTCCCTCCCTCCCTCCCTCCCTCCCTCCCTCCCTCCCTCCCTCCCTCCCTCTTTCAAGTCAGTAAAAACATATTTAAAATAAAATATTTATTTAAAAAATGCTAAATCTAAAGTTCTTTTTCTTATTTTGTGCATTATTGGGGGAAAAAGTTCCTTTACAGCTAGCTATTTTGTATAATAAAGAAGTTTATGTACGTAGCACAGGAAAATGAATACTTGTAACCTCAGTTGTAAATTGAGGAATTATTTTAAATATTAGGTAATGATATTTCCTCTTCTGTCAAAAGAAAAAATACATCAGGATTGATTGCAGTCATTAAATGATGCATTAAAATTACATTAAGGAACTTCATTTGCCTTCATCCCAAATCTGAAATACTCCAAGCTTTGGACATCAAAAACTCCCCTCAAGGCACGTTCAAACTCAACTTTCATATCACCACAGAATCAGCAACACAGTTTTTAAAACTTATTTTACTCAAAATGTGGAAAGCACAAGAGCAGAACAATTAACAAACACAGGAAAACAAGAAAGAGTAGAAGGTGACAAAAACAACACAGTTACCAAGCTGATAATATTTTTAAATTATCAAATTAAATAATTCTGAACCCATGTGCTTGAATATGAAAAAAACAAACTATAAGCCAAATATAACAAGAAAAAAAATGACATGGAAAAAGTTCACTAAGCTTAGAATGAAAATGGAGCTCTAGGACAGTGAGCACCAGGGGAAATGTGTTGTCCTCTGGGCTCAGCTCCTTCAACTATTAGGGTGATTCTCACAATTCCAGGAGACATAAGAAATACCGATGGGTTCGCAGTGGCATGTTGATGATAGGAAATAATTGACCCAGGGTGAGAGAACCTCCTTGGAGACCATGCCGTCATGGTCTCGTGGCCCGGTTTAGATCTGCTTCTGTGCGTATTTTCATCTCCATGAGTGTCCCCAGCGCTGGGAGGCTCGGGTGGGGCGGGGAGAGGGGGACAGGAGGAGGGTGGAAGGGTTTCTCACTTGCCCGTGAAAGGACAGTGAAAACAAAAGCCACAGTTGCCCTTTCTTTGAGCAACAGGCTTCCGAAAGACGGTTTTTGTCATTTCTGCCACTATGGCGTATTTATCTCTTCATATGTTCCAGCATTTGCACTACTTTTTTTTCCACTAACCATGAATTGGAAAATTAGAAAAAAAATAATTGTCACAAAATCTCTGATGCTGGAAATGTATTTCTCTCTTCCCTCGTTATGGCTCCTGCTTTTCCACAGAAGTAACCTCGCTCTACAGTTTGTGTCCACTCTTCTACCCTTTCTGTCTGCATTCACACACTCTCACACACAGAGGTAATTAGGGAAAATGTGATACATGGGAAATTACTTTCAATAAAATCACACACACACTGTGTAGCGAGCTGTACAGTTCCATTGACATGGAGCCATTTCATATTCTTATGGACTTTCATTATTATCAAAATATGTGCATCCCATAATTTGTTCACCATTATTCTAAAGATAGATATTTATTTCCTATTTTTATTTTTTTGCTATTAAAACAACGGTGCAATAATATCCTTCTAACTACACATTTGTGTGTATTTGTGAATATTTTTGGAGGGTAGACATTCGTAGGCACATTTTCAATTTTGACAGACTACTGTCAGCTTGTCAACCTTAAAAGTTGTGCCAGACAAAGAGGCTCTACCAGCTTATGCTTCTATCAGCTGTGCGTTTAGTAGTCTGTTTTTCCGTTTCGATTCCAGTTTCGTAATTAATAAACATTGAAATCTTTTTTTCACATTCATTTGCATTACTTACTGATTGCGGATGAAATGATTTTATAAGCTAATTGGTCATGAACATTTTTAAACTGAGAGCTCCTGCTTTTGTTCAGCATTTTTGTCTATTTTCTTTTTGTCTTGTGAGGTAGGGACTTTATATATAAATATTAAAGATTTTGTTGCAATATGTGTTTTTTCGATCTGTTTCTTGTCTTTTAACGAGGCTCATAATGAAAATCATGTAGAGAAGGTATATAAATTTAGATGGTTCTATTTTTCTTTATACCTTTTTAATTGTTTGTCTCATTTAGAAAGAACATAATAGAATCGACCTCTCTTGTCCTTTGGACTCCTGTGCATTTGATGCTGACATCTCTATTTTCATAAAGAAAACCATCTGAAACCCCAGATCAGATAACACAAACTCTACCTTAACGCCAAGAATTGGCTCAAGTTGCCAAGTTGGCCAACGAGTGAACTGTAGTCCAAGACTCGCAGAATTAAAACACATGACCCAGGCCATGTAAGAGCAAGCGTAGGGCAACTCAAGGACTTTGGCTGTTACATTGGATAAAGAAATAAGTTATTAATTCACTGGAGCTGTCATCTAGTTGGATATATGCCCAGAACTTTTCATGGTCATCTTGCCAAACTTTAGGAGACTTTGCCTGAAAATAACTCCAACAAACACACAAAAAGCAACACGGGAAAGTATCGACAAACACTCCAGATGAAGCTACTTGGGTACAGGAGCCAACAGTGCCAAAGTTGGGGTTACCCTTGGGCTTTTCAGTTCTGTGAGTGAATCAATTCTCAAATTTTTATATTTTTTAAATGCCTGTTTGAAATAGAGTTTGAATAGAGTTCCATCGAACTTTAATAGTTGTCTCACTATATTGACAATACAAAGCCATTGTAAAATATTAACCAATACACAAAAACGTAAAAAATTGTCTTCCATTTCCTGAAAGAAGTACCACTGATATTTTTACGTCCTTTTATATTTTATGTCTTACCCCAGGGTTGCTTTTTACTGGAAACTGAATATTCTTATTTTCATAGAATTTTGGTGTTATTTTTACCTACATCCTTTCACCTTCCCTTTCCCTCTACCTACCACATAACTAATGTTAGCAAACTGACTTGCATTCTTCTCCATGTTTATATAATATCATTATTGATATACATAAGCACACGTAAAATGGATTTCTGCCATTTATGTGTAACAAATATGGGATATAATATAGTGTTCTCTGCATCTTATACTTCTCACATAATAGTATCCAAGAAATCCTCTCAATTAGTGATATAAATCATTTTTTATTTTTCACATACTATACTTCAACAATCAGGACCACAATTTATTTCCAAATATTTTGCCTATACAAGAGATGCTGCAATAACATTTGTGTCTTTTATTTCAATATCAATATGTTTTAAATTTTAGTAGCTATTTTTGAGCTTTTTTCCCCCCAAAAATGAATGAAATGCAGTCAACATTTTTCATGAGTTCTCAAGAGCAAGCCCCTTTCCTTGCATGAGCTACACCAGCAGAGGGTACCGCTTGTCATAACTGTTATCAGTATAAATATTATTCAGGCTATCTTGTTGTTACTTTTATATATTCTTAATACTGAAATTGAATATGTTTATATATATTTGTGGTATATTTTAAATATAAAAAATAATGTAAAGGTACTGATGTCTTTTACCAGTTTTCTTTGATTTGTGATGGTTTTCTTCTTGAGACTCCTAGACCTTTATTTTTAATATATATTTTGAGGTAACAGTACTTCATATATAATATGCTTGTAAAATATCTATCCTCAAGCTATTTGATTTCACTTATATGATTTAATTTCTCACATTTTTCACATATATTTTCTTTCTCATACAGGTTCTGGAACTCGTAGAGGCTTCTTCTCCCCTTTTAAGATGTGCAGGTGGTAAGTAAGGGCTTTACAGGCCTTACGATATTTCCCTTGACTTCTCCATTAAACCGCCTTCTGTTTGCTTGTGTACAAGTTTTGCATTGCGTGCAAGTCTTTGCATGGACATATGTCTAGGTATATGCATATTTAAACGTTTAAGGAAAAGCCAAGCTCTTTTCCGAAATATGTTTATGGTTTCACATTCTTACCAGAAGTGAATGTGTTTTACTAATGCTCTACAATTTTTCCAATGGTCTCTTTGGTTAAGTCTTTTTTAATGCCAAACATGCTAAAAAATGTGGAGTAGTATCACATTGTAATTTTAATTTGCAATTTTTAATAATGATGTTGAATGCACTTCAAATGCTTATTTGCAGCTTACATTTCTTCCTTAGTGAATGAAAATATATTTCCACTCAGATATTTTGCTGGTCTGCTAACTGAGTTGCTGGTCTTACTGAGTTTTGAGATTTCTTTATCTATTCAGGATAGTACTTTGTCAGATTGATGATAATTTCTTCTAGTTGCTCTTATCATTGCATTCTGTTAACAGGGTCTTGCAAAAACCAGCATTCTTACTTTTTTATAAAATGTTATTTATTTACTTATTTATTTTGCTTCTAAGAAACCTTGGCCTAATGCTAGGTCACAAATATTTCCTTCTCTGCTTTCTGGTAGAAGTTTGAGCTTCATATTTAGGTCCATGATTCATATTAAACTGACAGGCAGGTGACTCAGGACAAGGATGATTCTATTTCTTATGTATTGTTGGATTTAACTGTGTAACATGAAGCCATCTTGCTATGGATCTTTCTTTGTGGTACGGATTTTAACCACAAATAATTGATGTAAGTCTATTCGGGTATTTCTTCTTGAATAAGCTTTGGTAGTTTTGGTCTTTTAATTTGTTCATTGCATCTAATATTTGAAGTGAGCATTTTGTAAGTAGAATATAGTTGGGTCTTGTTTTTGGTCCATTTTGAGAATGACTGCTCATTGATTAGTTTGTATCATTTAATATTACTATTATGGTTGTTATTTTTTTCTCTTTGTTCTCTTTGGCCCTGTCTTATTTGCACTATATTACATTATTTTGGGTTACTTTAGCGTGTTTTATGATTTGATTTTAGTCTTTTGTTGAATTATTAGCTATAACCTTTTTTGCTTGTTCTAGTGTCGGTTATGTTTATATGATGCGTTTTAACCTATCGCAGTCTACTGTCAAGCGAAACCATATCACTTCCTGCGCAGCGTAAGAACCTTACAACGATGTAGTTTCAATTTATCCCTACTTGCCACTGTGTCATTTTTGTCATGTACCTGTTGTAAAGTCCACAAGAGTATTGTTTTATTGAAACAGTTATTTATCATTCAGAGGTTTTTACATATTGAGGAAAACTTATATATATCCACACAGTTACCATTTCGGTACTATGTTCATATTCCAACTTGGTGTCATTGGACTTCTACTAAAAACATTTCCTGAAAGATGTCTTGTATTTAAGGTTTGCAGATGGTTAATTCTTTTAGGCATTGAATGCATGAAAATGTTTTGATTACACCTTTGTTTTGAAAGTGCATCCATTGGGCATATAATTCTACATAAGTGATTTGATTCAGTTGTGTTTTTTCCAGTATTTTAAAGATATTGCTCTACTAACTTCTGGCTTGACTTATATTTTACACGAAGTCTAGTGTTATTTTTTTTCTTTGCTCCTATGAATGCACCATTTGCTTTTCTTCTGACTACTCTGTGATAAGTTTATCACTGGTTTTAAGCAAATTCACCATAATGTGCTCTCGTGTGATTTGTCATGTCATTGTGTTTGGAGTCCGTTTAGCATCTTGGATCTGTGGTTTTAGTTTTCATTAAATTTGGCCTATTTTCAACTTTTATTTTTCCTAATATGATTTCTGTTTTAATCCCACCATTTCCCTCTCTCTTTCTGGAACTCTGATCACATGTATAGTAAGCTGCTCAGCTTTGTCCCACAACACAGTAATGCCCAATTTATATTTCTGTTCCTACCTTTTTGTTTTATGTTGGATAGTTTCTATGGCCGTGTCTTCAATTTCATTGCCCTTTTATTGCTCAGCATCTAATCTGCCAGCAATCCTCCCCAGTGCATTCCGTATCAAACGGTATAGTAGTTTTCATCTGTGGAGTTAAGTTTGCATCTTTTTTTATATTTCCATGTTTTCCTTAACATGCTCTCTCTTTCCCTCTTGCTTCTTAGAAAGAAAATACCGTTACCGTGTGTCTCAGTGTTATTTTTACAAATTATGCAATCTTTATTCAGGGGTTAATTTGATTGATAGATGCTTCTCCACATCAGGGCCATACCTTCCTGCTTTACTGCATCCCTGCCAGTGTTGAATGGATGCCTCGCTGTACCTGTGTACTTTTGCATTCCTATAAATAGCGTTGAGCTTTGTTACTGGACATAGTTATGTCACTTAAAAACAGTGTGGCATCTTTCTGTCCTGTGTGTTAAGGTTTTTTGGTGTGTTTTTTTTTAGGCAGGACCAGACAGAGTTTAGTCTAGGTGCAGATTTTACTCATCACTGGGGCCAGTCCCTTCTGAGTCTCCTGCCCAGTCACCTGTGCCCTATGAGGCTTTCCCCTGTCGGTGGGAGTAGGAGCTGTGCTTGGCTCTGTGAGCTCTGGGGGCTGTTTGCTCACCGTATAAACTCATCAGGACTCAGCTGAAGACTCGGGGAGGGCCCTCGGGTGCGCATCCCCACACTGCAGTCTCCTCTCGGGGCTCTGCCCTGTCGGCTCTAGCCCCTGGCCCTACCCAGGCTCTCAGCTCCCTGTCCCCTACCCAGCGACAGCGCCGTCCCCTGCCCAGGTTCCCCCTCGCTGTGTGCAGCCCCCAGCAGTGACAGAGCTCATCCTGCCCATTACCTGTCAGGGAGCACTGTCCTTAACGCATAACCTCCAGTGCCCCAAAAAGCGCTGTTTCAGGTCATAAGCAATTTTTATAGGGATTTGTTTCAAGATTACAAGGGGCTAAATCCTAGGAATCACTGTTGGGATTGATTTTACTCTTGCCGTTCAATACATATGTGGGTACGAACAAAACTCTAATAAGCCTATTTAACTTTAATACAATTCTACTAAAGTTCACTACGGTTTTTACAAACCTTAGACCAGTTATTCAGAGTTAGCAAGCAAGCAGCAATTAGTATTGTAGCGTCATGAATATTTAAATGTGCACCCTAATGAATACTCTAGGTTTGGAATTATGTAAAGGGAATGACTAAAGAATGTTGTTTTCCAAGCGTTTGATGGAGAAGGGGCTCATCAAGGGAGATGGGTAAAGTGATTGTTTCCAAAGGTAAGCCATTAAAAGGAAGCCACTTAACATGAAAGCTTTCTCTAAATATGCCTGTTCCCACACCCGAAATTGTTTGTCAGATTTCAATGTGCTTTCTGTTTAATTTAATTAATGAATGAAGCCTCAAAAAGAGAAAAACTTCAGATTCGCCTGCAAGGTTTGTATTCTCACTTATTTTCACTACTTTCTTTTTATATTCCGGACTTCTGTTTCATGAAAGGTGCAGATGTGCAATTGCCATTAAACACGGGACTACATTGTGCTTTAGCAAGTCATGCATCCAGGGAAAGGGCAATAATTTGGAATTCTATTTGGCATATATTTCATGTGCTGAGGAATTTAATTGTAGTTCTCTGGTTAGTGCTTTGTGGTTTTCTTTAGTAAGCAGTCCATTTATCTTTATTAACTTCTCGATATGGAATATTTTCAGAGATGAGACCAAGAAAACGAAAGCACTCCATTTCATATTAATTGCGTTATTGAGTGTTTAAAATGTCTCAAATAAAAATATTTAATGTCTCTTTTGTTTTAGAAGGATTGGAAATATTAAATCAGGAAATTAAAACTCCAAAAAGACTTTTAGTTTGAGATAAATTTATTATCTTAACTATTTTAAAACTAGTGCTAAGCTTCTAGATAGAAATAGTATTGTTTTACCATTACGGTGAAATAAAAGAAACAAAAGCCAAGAATCTCAGACTGAGATTGACAGGTAATCTAAGGCCAGGACATGGGAAAGGTCACGCTGATCAAAAGTGACATAGAATTGGATTGAGAAAAACACACACATGTGGTCTCAAGTATGTTAAATTCAGCCTTTATTTTTTGAAAATAGACCACCTGAAAAGGCAAATGTTTCTACACTTCTATAATTGGTCTTTTGATGCTCTGATCCCAAGATCTAAGTCCTACCCCAGGAATTCTCAATGAGTAAAGAAGGCCCTGGGTTTTTACCAGAATTAACTGGGAGATTTTATTTTTGTGACTATACTCACCTTTCAGGCAGCTCAGCATGGAGAGGAAAGGTGCCTTTGGAGCCGGACTATGTAGACTTGAATACTGACTCTTGCACTAAATTTAAGCACTAGTCATGGTGCTACCTTAGGATCTTCAGCTCTACATGGGACTCAAAAGTAAATCATAGAATTGTTTTGAGGTTGAAATAGGAGAAACCATGTAAAGTGCTTAGCACAATGTTTGACATAAACCCTCGATAAGTGTTAAATATTAGCAGACCTACCAAACCACACTGACTAATGGAAGTCATTTCATAACACAAGTGATGGGAAGAAAATTAGTTGAACATCAATTATCAATAAAAAAATTGAATATTCACCCTCTAAAACCCACCTGAGGATGGGGAAGGAAAGGGGCAGAATACAAATTCTTCTTTTCCTTGTATTTTATTTCCCTTGCCCTATAGCACCCAGTTTTTGTGCTAGCACCGTCACGAAGTAACAGTCTTTATCAGGCTAAGGAAGTTCTCTACTCCTGTTTTGCAGAGAGTTTTCTCATGAATGGGTGTTGGATTTTATGAAACGCGCCTTCTGCAGGAGTCAATCCAATCATATGAATTCTCTTATTTGCCTCTTGATGTGATGGGGCAACTGAACTGATTTTTGAATGTTAAAGCAGCCCTGAAACCTGAAGAAAACATCGCGTGGTCGTACAATTATTTTATACACTGTTGGGAGGTTTTGTATGTATGTTGATGCAAGTTGTGGCCTCCATTTCTCCTTCCTTTAAAGATCTTTATCTGGTTCTGTTATTAGGATAATGCTGCTCTCATACACGTCAGAAAGTGTTCCCTCTGCTTCTTTATTCTGGATGAGATTGTGGAGAATTGGTATCCTTTCCTCATTAATTGTTCCGCAGAACTCATAAGTGAAATCAACTGGGCCTATGGTTTCTGTTTGGGAAGATCATTAATTATTGATTGCATTGTGGCCTGAGGATGTACTTTGTATGATTTATGTTCTTTTAAATAATTTAAAGTTTGTTTTATGGCCAGAATGTGATCTGTCCTATTCAATGTTTCATATGAGTTTTAGAAAAATATGTATCTACTATTGATGGATAGAGGAGTCTTTAAATGTCAATTAGATCAAGACGATTGATAGTGCTTTTAGGTCAATTTTTTCCTTACTGCTTTTCTGCCTGCTTGGTCTATCCATTACTGAAGAAGAGATGCTAAAACATACCATTAGAATAATGGTTTTGTATACATCTTCTTTCAATTCAATTTTTATTTTTACATTTAGATATTCTCTTTTGGTATGCAGATGTTCAGGATTTTCTTGGAGAACTTGCTCTTTTATTGTTGCTCTATGCCCTTCCTTATCTCTGATAATTATATTTCTAAATTTTTGTCTGGAAATAATGGAGTTGATCAGGCCTTTGGTTTATTAGTGTTGTCATGACGTGTTTTTCTCTGTGCCTTTACTTTCAACTTATTGAGTCCTTATATTTAAAGTATGACTTGTATTTCAAGGTGTGAATGTCCCACAGCTTTTTTATCCGCTCATCTACTGATGGGCACTTGGGCTGTTTATAGATCTTAGCTGTTGTAAACTGCACTGCTATGAACACAGGGGAGCATAAGTTCTTTCTGAGCTGTAAATAAGAAGGATCTTGTACCATTTGGGACAGCATGGATGCAACTGGAGAGTATTATGCTAAGTGAAATAAGCCAGGCCGAGAAAGACAAACATCACAAGATCTCACTCATATGTGGAATCTAAGGAAGAGAAAAAACTGATGAACAAAATAGATCCAGAGACATGGAAGCATGGAACAGACTGAGGGATCTGAGCGGGAAGATTGGGTTGGAGGAGTGGGTGGGGAGAGACTTATATGCATATATGCATAATTCATGGACATAGAGAATAGTATGGGGAAGGCCTGGGGGTGGGGCAGATGGGGAGTAGAGGGGATCAATGGGGGGGAAAAACAGGGACATTTGTCATATTTTCAACAATAAATATACATTTTTTTTAAAAATGAAGTATGACTTGTAGACTGTGCTAGTGGATTCATAGTGTTGTGGATTCAATATTCTGTTTAAGAAAACTCATTTCACAGAGAGAAATATGAACACAAGAAATTCCCACATGAAATGACAAAAGAGAATCGAGTTCATGTTTGGTGAAGTGTTTGGTCAGTTACTATAGACATCCTTTGTGACAGTCAGTCTAGAAAAATAAAAATTTCAATTGATTTTTTTTTTTTTTGCCTATCTCAGCTGTTCAATCCTCTTCGTTTAACTGAGAATTCAAAATTGCAAGGCGATCTCCTCTTGCCAATGTCAACTTCACCTTTATTGTCCCATAACCAAAAGGTAGTGTGTTCAATTCCAGGTCATGGCACACACCAAGGGCAACCAATTGTTGTTTCTCTCTCACATAGATGTTTCTCTCTCTCTCCCCCTCCCTGTCTCTCTAAAATCCATAACCATATCCTCCAGTGAAAATTAAAAAAAAAATCTCTGATGCAGAAAACTGTACCTCTGTTGTTGCCTAGAGATTGTGAGAGTTAGTCCATCTCCATTGAGATTAAGTAAAGATGTATTTGTACATCAAATTTCAGTATTTGAACTACATGTGTATCTTATAAAAGCCAATAGGGGAGGGAAATTCTTTGCGATAATTCTTTCTCTCTATATTCCTTGACTCTTATTTAAAATAAGAGTGTTCAGATGAATGTTAAAGGTTTCCACATGGTCTACAGGCTTTACTACGTTGCATTGCTGACTCATTGTGGCAATCCTATTTTTAAAAAATGTTCAGGTATAATTGGCATACATTACCATATTAGCTTCAGGTGTTTAACAAAGAGATTTGAAACTCACATACCTTACAGTGCGATCACCACCAATAACCATGAGAAGTTATATTATTGACACACTCCCTACACCGTGTGCACTACATCCCCGTCGCTTATTTATTTTGTAACTGGAAGTTTGCCTTTCTCACCCATCCCTCCACACCCTCTCCCCTCTGGCAACCATTTGTATCTGTATCTATGGGTCTGTTTTGTTTGGGGTTTTACTTAGATCCCACATAGCCAAGATGTGGAAGCCCCTAGGTGTCCATCGATGTTGAAGTCTTAAACCCCAAGAGCCTCAGAAAGTGAACTTATTTGGAAATAGGTTCGCTGCAGATGTAATTAGTTAAGATGGGATCATACCGGAGTAAGGTAAACCCTTAATTCTATATCACTGGTGTCCTTGTAAAAATGAAAATTTGGACACAGACATGAAAGAAAGAACAGCGTGTGAAATGAAAGATATGCTGCCACAAGCCAATGGGTTTCCAGAAGCTAAGGGTAAGGCCTGGATCAGATCCTTCGCTGCAGAGAGAGCATGGAACTGCCAACAAGTTTTTGTTTTTTAAGCCACTCAGTTTGTGATGCTTTGTTGTGGTAGCCCTGAATTCAGGTTGTGGGCAACAAAGTCAACATGGGTAATTTAAAATTTATTTCCATATGCTGACAACAAATAATTCAAAACAGAAGTTAAAATATCACTTACAGTATTATAAACAACCTCAGTTACCTCACCAAAAATGTCAAACTATACCTGAAACCAGCAAAACTTTGTGGAGATAAATTAAGGAGCTCAATAGAGGGAGAGTTATATACCAAGTGTGAATCTCACTAGAATAGACATAATATTGTTGATATTCATTTTTCTAAATTGATGCATAAATATTCACTGTCATCTCAATCAAAATCTCAGGAACTTTTTGAAGAAATTGTCTGGCTGCTTCTAAAATTTATATGAAAATGCAGAGGATCTCAAATAGCTAAAATGGTTTTTTAAGGGAGCAACGATGTTATAAGACCAACACTATTTCTTGCCCAGCTTTTCCATAAAGCTGCAGTAATTGAGACAGTGTGGAATGGATGAGCAGGCAGAAAAATACCCAGAGAATAGATTCCAGAAATAAACTGGTTATGACAGAAACAAACAAACAAGCAAACCCTACTCAGTTGCTGTAGTCTTGGTTTAAATCAGTGAGTCCCAAGACATGCTCCACAGAATCTACTCTGCAAACACATTCTAACAAGATTTTTTCAAGTCTGTGAGCAAATAGCATTGTGAGACTGGAAATAAAACAGAAAATAACAACATAGGTTTATTTACTGGAAGGGTTCAGAGGATTTTAATATGTAAATATACAATTACAATTTCTAAAAAATGGGTTGAGTTTCCCATATTTATTTGGCCTTGGAAACTGTTCCTGTCGGCATTTCTCCCAGGAAAGTATTTCAAGAAAAACACTAAGAAATAATGGAGTAGAATTGTTAAAAAAAACATAGGCGGGGAAAGGACAGTCTCCTCAATAAACAGTACCAGAGAAACAAGGTTTACATGCAAAAGGATGAAACTGCACCTGTATCTTACATCATACAAAAAAAATCAACTTAAAGTGGGTTCAAGTTTAAACATGAAGACCTAAAACTAAAATTTCTAGAAGAAAGCATGAGGACAAAAACAATTCCATAATATTGGCCTTGGCAATGAATTTTGTATGTGACACCAAAAACTCAGACAACAGAAGCAAAAATAAATGTGTGGAACTATATAAAACTTAAAATGCATCTGCCCAGCAAAAGAAACAATTTACAAAGTGAAAAGGCAAGTTATGGGTTGGGAAGAAATGTTTGCAAACCATATATCTGAGAAGAGGTTAATATCCAAAATATATAAGGAGTGCATAAAATTCCATCGCAATATTCAAACAAACTGATTTTAAAAATAGGCAGCCCGGCGGGGCTCAGCGGTTGAGCATCGACCTAGGATCCAGGAGGTCAGGGTTCGATTCCCAGTCGGGGCACATGCCTGGGTTACGGGCTCGATCCCCAGCAGGGGGCGTGCAGGAGGCAGCCGATCCATGACGCTCTCATCATTGATGTTTCTATCTCTCTCTCCCTCTCCCTTGCTCTCTCTGAAAATCAATAAAGACATATTTTTTTAAAAAAGAAATCAGTTCATAGATATTTACTACTCCAAAATTTAAAACCAAACTAAAAAAAGAAAAATTAGAATCTCATCATCATTTACATAAATCACGAAAATAACTATTTTAATAAGCCTATTTAAATGTTGAGTATTGTGAATTTAGTTGGGATTCTTTTGTTGTTTCTATTAATTTAAATATCTAAGCATATTGTAGCAGAATGGTCCATATGCTTTCTTTATAAGTTACTTAAATTAATTCAACATATATTTAGTGGTTGTCTCAATTTTCAAAATGTTCTACACTCTTTAAAAACTATAAAGATGAAACGTGCATATCTATTTGCCCTTTTTGAGCTCATATATCATGGAGGTAATAAGATAAAAGTATCTTAATATTAATAAATGAATACAGATAAAATGATGTGATTATCCATAGATCAGAGGGACAGTTTTAGACTGGTATTTTCTGTTATCATATCATCTGTTATCTAAAGAGCAAATATTGAAAAATCAATTGAATTTTAAAGAAAAGGGAAGAAAAAGCTCCCATATGCATAGGTGTCTGTACTAGTGGGGGCCTAGGCAATACTTCTCAGTACCTGCCAGTGGCTGGTTTTTATTCACCATGAGATAGCAGAGGGCACAGTGCCTGTCAGCCCCTCTCTGGCAGCAGTGTGGCCAAAACCAACATGAACAAGAGTAGCAGCAACAGCAAGAACCTTCAAAACAACAAGGTATGTGACACTAACACAAGCAATACTGATTTAGTTCCCAAATAGATTCTCATTTTTGGAAGGTTCAGATTTTTTTTTTCTAGTGCCTCATTCAAGGCATTTTAAGAGCACATTTATTGCAAGAGGTCATCTGATTGGTTTAATTTTTAAAACAGCTTTGTGAGCGATAGTCTATACATGCCATAAAAGTCATGCATCTTAAGTACAGAATTCAAAGGTGGCCATCGTCACTACAGAATAGTTTTAGGCATTTCGGTCACCTTAAAAACAGATCCCATTGCCTGCTTACTTGTTACACCGGTCTGGTTGAACTTCTGCAAATCATGTGCGTGAGTGGGGAATGTTTAAAACATGTTTCGAAATGTTTATGCAATTGTACAACTGCTTGTTAAAACTCTGAAATTATGTAAAATGTCAGAAATATTTACTAGCTGGGATACTAAAACATTTGCAGTAATTTGTCACTCCTGAATTGTGAATACTGAGGTTTTTAAATATAGAGTTTTCAATAATAATTCTTTCTAACCATCTGAATGAGTACTTTTGTACAATTGGGTAGCCTCTGTCTAAATATCATTTGGTGTTTACCAGGTGAACATATCTAGTTAAGGCACATTTTATTCAGAGTTTGTTAAATAATTTGTCTTTACTCAAATATCTTATGACATAAGGTAGTCATTACAATTAAGTAATAATTCAAAAACAATACTGATTTAAATAATGTTTCCATGAATTACAGTCGCATTTAGATAGAAAACTATTACACTAATTAAAAAGTCATCTCTAACATTAGCGTATGTAACATAGTGGTTGGTATTTTTTCTCCCTCAAAACCAAACATCAATACTACAAACAAGTTAACATTTATTTTTAATACTTAATCTATAGTAATAAGAATGGGCAAGTAATAATACTTTTTAGGCATAATATTTATAATCTAAAATTTTCACCCATGTCGTAATTTCCCCCCCCAATGATTATTTGGAAAGATCCCTAAATGTAACAAGTCAGCATTCAAAATCTGCCATTGCAATATCTTTATCCATGAAGTTTAGATTACTTCTTGCGCCTTGTTTTGGAATTTTCTGAATAGGTTATGTATGTTAATTTTTAACAAATATATATTTAAGGTATACGACATGGAATGGAACCAGGCCTCCTGGATCAGAGGTTGATTCTCAACCTCTGAGCCACGCCCGGCCAGTCCAAACCAATTTCTTCATTTTCCCTAATTATTAAAAAAATTAATTTGTTCTTTGGACACCTTATAGTCCTTCAGAAAGGACTTTGACTTAAAATATTATAATAACACTAAAAATAGAACTGGAAATTTTAAAGTAATTTATCATAAATTAACAGTTTTATGAATTTAAATGACAAGGAAAATTATTTCCCTATTTCAGTTCTAGCATTATGTTATATTCTGTGTGACATCTAACAGTTTATTTTAATTCAGTAATTTTGATTTGCATACAGCAAATTGATTTATGAAAATCCTTGAGTGTGAGAATAAGTCATGTCAGCAAATAATATTTCTGATTTACTGGTATTATAAATTATATTTTGAATGTAGATTTCCATGAATTTTAGATATTTCAAGGAAAGGATGTCATTGATAATATATCTAATTTTATAAAGTATGCTTATAAAAATTATAAATGTCAGGTGAAATTTATGTAATTTTTTAATATGAGGATACTGCATTTAAATCAGACAGACATGAAAAAGTAATAAAACCATAAAGACAGACAAAAATGCCCAGTCCTTGAGAGTTAAAACACTATTTTATGAGGAAATCATGAAGTGTTCTACCCAAAACACAATATCCTGGAGGTATATAAAACAAGCTTATGGAAACACTTTGTATAACACTCAGTCCCTTAATTGGTATAATTAGATATTGTGCTATATGTTTCCATGTAGAGTTATGTAGGATTAGTAATATGCCCCAAGTCACCTAACATATCACATATGTTGTCTATTTTATTTCCTAAATTCCAAACTAGATAACAAATGAAGTTATAGTCTCGATCAATGTTTTCACAACCAAATGAATTTTTCAAATTGTGGCGCTCGGACATATTGTGAATATTGATAATGCCATGTAACTTTAGATTTCATAAAGTGGTATTAGCTTCCTGATCTATGACAGTGAAGGTCAGTAAGAAGAAAATCAGGTTCCATGTGGCTCTGAAATACATCGATGGATATTATCATTTAATTGTAAGGAGTCATTGTAATGAGAGCAAAGTCATCTGGACATAAATTATCACAATTTCATATGGATAAAGCAATGGAGGTAACATGGACTTACATTCTGCTAAAGTCTGTATCATTTATTCTGCTTTAAGCTCCCATTAGGTAATTCTCTAATTGCCATTAAATACGCATAGTAATTTCTTCTTAATAACATTTGATACAACTTTTCAAGTTAGATTTTTACATCTGCGTTTGTTAAGAAATTAGACTTTACTATATAATACTAATTGTTTGACTATATTTAGTTTACTTAAAAGCTTTTTTAAAAATTGATTTTTAGATAAAGGAAGAGAGAGAGAAACATCGATTTGCTGTCCCCCTTATTTATGCGTCACTGGTTGCTTCTTGTAGGTGCCCTGACCGGGGACTAAACCCGCAACCTTGGCATATCAGGATGAAGCTCTAACCAACTGAGCCGCCAGTTTTAAACTGTGTTGAATCCAGAGGATCTGTTGAAATATTATTAAAAAATAAATTCTTTAGCAGTTATGCCTAAAGAGATGAGTAAATCATGAAAAACCCCTTAATTAAAACTTAAATGATTAAAACAGCTAATCTTTTTATTTTTATTTTTTTTCCGGCAGTTAGGAGTATTAACAATAAAATCTGACTCTTTTGTTCCAGCATTAAGATTTTTGAAAAAGGAGTCCCTGATATAAAAATAAACGAATTCCTAGAAATACAGAACTAGGGTACAAAGCGCTTTGAGATACCAAAGGGCAGACAGGCCTGACTCGCCCACGACCCAGCGAGACCCTCCAACGAACACGCTTCAGCCCTGGGCCGCTTCAGGTCTCCCTTCAGATGACACCAGCTGCGCCTGAGCACTTAAGTAGGAACGTCCACCTTCCTCTCTTTCCCGTGAGGACACAGCCAGGCCAGGGAAAGAAAGGAGAAGTGCTCCTCTCTGGGTCTCATCTGGTCCCTCCCTGCCTATTAAGTAAGGAAAGTGACATTTCCTTATCCTCAACTGATGCCTCTGGTAGGGTGGCCCTCGATGCACAGACCTGCCCAGCTCTCCTGGGCCCAAAGGATCTTGTTCCCGCAGCCAGAGTTTCCCCGAGGGTCTGGGATGCCTGCCCCTGCACAGGGCGGAAAGGGTAGAAACAGGCCAGGCCAGGGCGTGGGGCATGGACTCTTCCCTTTTTGCGGAGACGGGGAGTGTCTCAACTAGTTGTGGCCTCCAGCAGTTTCTTCCAGGCACCTGCTAAGCTGTACCTGCACGCCCCGCAGCTGTGCCCGCAGCTGTGCCCCGTCCGCAGGTCTGTCCCGTGAGTCCTGGACACTGGGGCCGCCTGGGCTCTGGGCTTCTTTGCCTCGGCTCAGGGACAGCGGGGCTGGGATCTCTCTCTCTGTCTGTCACAACCCAGAAATCCACCCAGGGCAGCAGGTTTGGGTTAGCACCGGGGTCACCTGGTTTATTTACCTGTCTTGGATTCCTGGCCTTCGCTACCTGAGATCTCCCGTCTTAAACCCTTTTTGCAAGAATTCCGTTCGTGGTTTGCAGGTAGTAGAGTAAATCCAGTCCCTTGTTATTTTATCCTTCCTGGAAACTTTCCTACTGGTTTATTTTTTGTAAGAAAAACTTTATTTTTTTTTGCTTTAAACTATGTTGATTCCCATGAGGACTCAAAATATTTAAATATAATTAGCAAGAACAGGATCCATCTAAAAATATACTATCACCAACAACATATGACAGTTCAAAATAATGACTTTGAGAGAAGAAACTATTTTACATATCCGGATTTCTTTCTAATATATTTTTAACATCGGAGTCCAACCATGACAAAATATAAGACAGCCGAGCAAATTCAACTCATAACTGAAAAAAGAGCCTAGGGTTATACTTGGATTTTATGGATTAGGTTAAAAATAGACAAGGGGACGTTGTCTACTTGGTGGAAGTAAAGTCATTACAGAAATGAATTCCCCTAATAACATATGACCACATTTATTATTTTTGCTCTGTTTATGAAAAACCTTTAATATTTAACTTGTTTCTTTTTAATGTTGTTTCAAAGTCCATGGCTGATGGGAAGCCAAAGTATTTTTATAGCTAAAACTGACACTCTATCCCAGAAATTTTAAAGACAGAAGTTTTGAATATCTCTTATTTTTTTTCACTTTTATTTGGCTTTTCAAAATGGGAGTAAAGTAAGAATTAGGAAGTACATGCCCTCTCCTGCCCCAAACGAATCTCCATCTATAATATAGGAACAGGGATGCTCTATATCGTTTGAGAAGAGAGACTGTGAAGCAGGGAACGGGCTCTGAGCCCCTTGGGTCACCTCCTGCCCCTGCCCCTTACCTCCTGCCAGTCTCACTCCTTCCTCTTTGGGTGGCGTGAGCCCTGATTCCAGTCAGAGCCCCCTTTACTGACCCTGCACAGTTAACCACTTAAAATTCCAGTGACACTGATGTTTTGCAGAACAGAAACTTTTAGGCCAAAGTAAGAATATCGAAAGAGTAAAATTAGAGAAAATTGGCAACGATGGAAGAGACTGTTTTTAGTTGCACATTTTCTTGTATATAGTTAAGTGAAGCATTACATGTGATTCAATATTACATTATATAAAATGAAATACAAATGAGTTATGTAATTACTTTGTTTATATCTTAAAGTTTTGTCAAGTTATTTACAGTTCCAATAAAGTAAGCTATACATTTATTCATTATGACTACAAACCCATAAAAAATGTCTAATGAATTGCTTTATATGGAAGAAATCACAGGAGAAAAAGTTAAATTATATTTTGTATCTGGAGACTACAAATCCCTACTCCCTTAGGGATTATCTGGGGGACAACAATTCCTTTTCCACAGCTCCCCACATATAATTTTCTTGTCTTCATATTGCCAAATTCAATCTGCCTCTTGTAAAATATTCTGTTGGCAAACAGCAGCTAAATAAAAATATCTATTTTCCTAAAGCAGAGACCCACTTTGAATATTAACACACTAAATTCATACCTTGGACTCTGGCTCACTCTGAATTATCCTTGATTTTAAAAATCAATATTAATGTGATAAAGATGAAATAAATGAGATAAAATAAATGAGATGTTTTCTGTATTTGGTTAAGGTTTTCCCATCACCTCCCATGAAAATCCAATTAAAATTTTATGAAAAAAAATACAGAGATTATTAAATATTCCTCAGGCACCTGTGGATATGTGCTTTCATAGTTACATTATCTGTCTGAGATACAGACCTCCAGCTATATTGAAGAGTGTGTTTTTGGTTTATTTTTATTATGTAGAGGAAAATTTCTGAGTAGCCAATTAATCTCAAAAGCTACATAGTGGTTGTTTGAGAATTGATATTGAAATGATAAATTCATTTCCCCATAGCTGTTTAAAAAAAGACATATACCTTTAGGAACAGTGGCGTAGTCTAATCTCACTTAAGATAAATTTCAGATTCTATTATTTCAATATTGTGTTCATCATATGCTCCCATAATTTAAATGATAAACTATGCCTGCAGGAAAACTAAGTTTCCCAGTCAAATGAGACAGACCAGGCTTTTGAAACACACAGTTATGTTAATATTTTCCACATAAATTTATTATGAATAATGATTCATTTTCTTTGGAATTAAGGGGCTATAATGCAGCTTCATTTCTCTTCCTGAATAATATTCTTTTCCATTTGCTCTGCAGCCTCAGTCCCCGGGCTACAGACACTACCTAATAAATTTTTATTTGGTGACTCTAAAGAGTTCTGAAATGGTACAAATTAAATTCATGTGCATGTTACCAGTAGTTCAGGATGCAAGCGTGCATATGGATCTATTTTTTTCTTAGCTATGGGTCACGAATATTTCCTCTATCATCTAAATCAAAGGGAGCAAACATGAGCTGGATACCTTGATTTAATAGATTCGGGGTCTTGTGGAGATGACTAAAATAAAATTTCAATATATTTTACCTACCCCATGCCCAAGTTAAGATAGAGATCCATAATTGGCTTATATTAGAAGGTGTTTTCCCAACAAGCTTCTCCTTGTGATAGTTCAGGGTGGGGCAAAAGTAGGCTTACGGTTGTGAGTATGTGAAAACACTCAGTTTATTCTTGTATTACTATTGATGAATTATTGTATTATTTTCACTATGAACAACTGTAAATCTACCTTTGCCCCGCCCTGTACTCTCCCAGAGCTGAGAGTCCCAGGGATGTGATGTTTCTGAAGAAGACAGATGGCCCTCTTGTTCTACAGTGGCTTCTTGAGTTCAGGAAGAGTAGCTCTGACAGCAAGAGCAAGGGTCGGGGGTCAACAATATTTCTCCTGCCACATACAATCTAGGTTTAAACACCTTAATGTTTCAATGATGCCGATATTGAGGACAAAATAAGTTTGTTTGATCTTCTCTACGATCCATTTTAGGCCAAATTTATAGGCCTCCTTTACTTGGAGGGAGAGACATTATTTTACACCAAAAATATAATTTTCGTAGACATTTCTTCCCCAATAAGCAATGACACCTTTATGTGTCCTTTCCATTTCTAGGGTACTTGCCATTTGAATGTTGTGTCTACCCTGCAAACTGAATTTGTCCCATCATTAAGTTGATTATAAATCTTTGTGTTTTGATTGGTGGCAACCTTCTCCTAGTGCCTGAAGTGCAAATTGCAAGTTCAGATCTTACTTCTCCCTTCCCCTTACTCCTGCAGTGGATTGACCATTGCACTGTCAAATTCAAGATCGCTCTTCAAGCAGAGATCACCCCAATTCTCGTGATGCAAGAGATTACGCACCACCACCACCAAGAGAGTATACTCATGTGATGATGGTCACTCCAGTTCACGTGATGACTGTCCTTCAAGAGGCTACAGGGATAGAGATGGCTATGGCCCTGGTCGGGACTGTTCAGATCATCCCAGTGGAGGTTCCTACAGGGATTCATGTGACAGTCATGGCCACTGGAGTAGTGCTCCACCTACAGGGGGGCCCCATCATCTCATGGTGGGAGCAGTTACTGTGATGATCACAGCAGCTCACCTGAGGGATGTGGTGGGAGCCCAGACAGTTACTCCAACAGAGAAAGTGATCTCTACACAAGTGGTCGTGATCGGGCTGGCAGGCAAGAAAGAGGGCTTCCCCCTTCTAGGGAATGGGGTGACCTTCCTCCTCGTGATTCCTACAGCAGTTCAAGCTGAGGAGCACCAACAGGATGGTAGCCTGGAGGAAGCTGACGGGATAGAGGGGGAGGCAGAAGTAAATATTAAAAACAAAATTTGGGCCCAGATCCCTGTTCAGAGAAACAAACAAAAACTGGAACCTATTGTGTTATTACTACCCTAGGACTACTAAAAGAAAAAATTGTATTACCTTTTTAAAATTTCTGTTAAGTTCCCCTTCCATAATTTTTACGTTCTTGTGAGGAAAAAAGTAAAACATGTTTGCCTGCCCCAAGTGGCTCAGTGGTTGGACATTGACCTAGGATCCAGGAGATCACGGTTCAATTCCCGGTCAGGGCACATGCCCGGGCTGTGGGCTCCATCCCCAGCAGGGGGCATGCAGGAGGCACCCGATCAATTACTCTCTCATCATTGATGTTTCTCTTTCTGTCTCCCTCTCCCTTCCTCTCTCTGAGATCAATAAAGATATTTTACAAACAAACAAGCATGTTTAATCTTATGACATTGCTTTCAACAAGCAAATGTTGAATGTGCTCAGACTTGAGTTGTGTACTAGTGTTGTGATTTTCCAAGTACAAGTGTCCCTAAAGGCCACTGTCTGATTTTTTTCCCAGTAAATGAGGGAAGCAATTCTTGGAGCTCCTACAAACATCTAGCCATCTGAAATGGAGAGATGAATCCCTCTGTCAGTATCAAGTTTCTCTTATGTAAAGAAAAAACTGTTATAGCCCTGGCCAGTATGGCTCAGTTGGTTGGAACGTCAACCCATATACCAGAAGGTTCCTGATCAGAACACATATCTAGGTTCCTGATTCGGTCCCAATTGGGGCCCATATGAGAGGCAACCAATTGATGTTTCTCTCTCTGTTTAAAAATAGACATATCCTCAGGTAAGGATTAAAAAAAAAAATGTTATAAACAAAATTTATTTAAAATTTTTTTATATTTTATATTTCATGGTAAAATAATCATATATTACATTTATAAAATGTTCCTATATTTCCCTTCCCATTTCCTTTTCTATTTTACATGTGATATTTTAATAAAATGATCTGAAAGGCTGGGATTTAAATATACTGGTGAGTGTGTCATTCCCTGAAATTGAGGTAATAAAACATAAGACACATCTCCTTAAGTTAATATTTTATCATGTTTCTATCTCCACTGATATTAACTCTAATATTTAAACACTGTTCTCCCTTTGTAACGTTAC
The DNA here is from genome assembly GCF_054644295.1 of Miniopterus natalensis. Classification (NCBI taxonomy): domain Eukaryota; kingdom Metazoa; phylum Chordata; class Mammalia; order Chiroptera; family Miniopteridae; genus Miniopterus; species Miniopterus natalensis. Next base: position 6,067,309 of record NC_142090.1, on the reverse strand, counting down.
AACAATCTTCATGGCTAGAAACAGACCCATAGAAGTAGCAGTGATTAACCAGGGAAAGAAAATGGGAAGCTTACCACATAGGCACGTTTCCTAGTTCAAAAGCATAAACTCATCTGAGTCTATGTTAAATACTCATAGCAAACCCCAGAAGGTCACACACACAAACACACAATTACATGCCATATGAAATTAGATGCAGGGCCAGATGTATGGGATTAAACTTACACAATATTTCGTCTGCAGTGTGAAGCTGGGTTTCTTAACACACTGACCAGTAATGGAAACCCTTTATCACAGCAGTTTTCAACCCTTTCATCACATAAACCAATCACTAAAATTCTGTGGCACACCAAAAATTATATTTTTGCCGATCTGCAAAAAATATTGGTTTAATTCTGTTTCATTCACACCGGGCGGCTATTGTTGTGTGGGCTGTTGTCATTTTTTTAAATTTGATAATCTAGAGGAAACGGGGTCCATGGCCCTGACTACAGAGTCAGCGATCCCATGTTTTAAACATTCTTGCCGCACACCAGGTGAACATCGCTGCTCGTATCATATGCGTAGGGAAAACTCTGGCCCATGTTCTCTGTTCAGGTGCAGGCATGAACTTGCCTCTATGAAATGAGTACTCTGAGCCCCTCATGGAAGTGCCATCATACAGTTTTGGGGTTTTTGTGTGTGACTGGATTATTTCACACATAATAATGTCCTCAAGGTTGACCCATGTTGTAGAATATATCAGAATGTCCTTTCATTTTAAAGCCAAATACTGTTCTATTGTGTGTATATACCATATCTTGCTTATGCATTATCCCTCAATGAACTCTTGGGTTGCTTTAACTTTTGGTTATTATGAATAATGCTATAAGAACATGGGTATAATCTTCTTAGGAAGGTATTTTATTGTTTGTTAATTCTGCATGTGTATATGCCCTTGCCACACCACACACGGTACCTAAAAATTAACTCAGCATGGGTTAAAGGCTCGAACGTAAGACCAGAAGCCATGAAACTAGAAGAAAACATAGGCAGTTATCTCCTTGACATCAGTCTTGGTGTAATTTTTTTTTTTTTTTTTTTGTATTTTATACTAAAGGCAAAGGCAACACAGGGAATAATAACCAATGGGACTACGTCAACCTCGAAAGTTTCTGCCCAGAAGAGGGAACCGTCAACAAAATGAAAAGGAAACCTACCAAACGGGAAAATATTCGCGAGTTATCTTACAAGGGGCTGATATCCAAAATATATAAAAACGCAATAGCAAAAAAACCCAAAAAACATCTGATTTAAAAATGGGCAGAGAAGGCATGCAGATGGTAAATAAGAAAGTGAAAAGTTGTTCGACGTCACTAATCATGGGGGACACGCAAATCAAAACCACAATGAGCTACCGCCTCAGGCCTGTTAGAATGGCTGTTGTCAAAAAGACAAAAAACCAACAGGAATGGGCAAGACTGTGGAGAAAAGAGAGTCCTTTAGCTCTGCCCGTAGGATCTAAATTGGCATAATCTCCAGGGAAAAACGGCATGAAGTGTCCTCAAAAAAAATTAAAAATAGAACTGCCGTATGAGCCAGCCTTTCTACTTCTGGGTATTGATCCAAAGGAAACAAAAACACTAACTCAGAAATATATACAAACTCCCCTTTTTAATTACAGCAATATTCACAGCAGCCAAGTAATGAAAACAACTTAAGTGTCCATCAATTAATGAAGGGATAGAGGGGATCTTGTATACAATGGAATATTATTCAGACACAAGAAAAGGAAATCCTGACATTTGCGAAAACATGGTTGGACCCAGAGGGTATTATGCTGAGTGAAATGAGTCAGTCAGAGAAAGACAAGCACCGTATGATCTCACTTATATGTGGAATCTATAAAAAAACAACACATGAACAAACGAAAAATGAATTCCTAGATTCAGAATATAGTTGGCAGATGCCAGAGGTGCAGAGGTGGAGGTTGGGGGGCGGGGGTGGGCAAAGCAAATGAAAGTGGTCAGGGATACAGATTTCCAGCTATAAAATAAATAAGTCATGGGATGCGATTACAGCCCAGTGATTATCGTTCATAACACTGTGCTGTTTGTTTGAAAGTTGCTGAGAGAGTAGATCTTAAAAGTTCTTATGACAGAAAAAAAGCGTTGTAGATATGTGAGGAGATGGACGTGAACTGATTATGGTGATCATTTCACAATATGTACAAATACTGAGTCATAATTTTTTTGTACCTGAAACTAATACGCTGCATGTCAATATCTCAATAAAAAATTTAGAAAAAAAACTTTTCAAATAACTTGAACAAAATGGTTTGCTTCTAACAAGATCTATTTGCAAAAAGACACACACAATAAAACGCTGATGACAGAAATCAAAGGAAACCTGAAACACTAGAAATATATTCTAGTTTCATAAGTTTGTAGAATCAATGTTTGTAGAATGTCAAGTATCCTCCAACTAATCTCTAGATTCAACATAGACCCAATAAAAATCCCAAAAAAACATTTTGTTAAAGTCTGTGTGAAGTTTTAGTAGATATCGACACACGTACCCCAAAATTCCTATGTAAAACACTGAAACTAAAACATCAAGAGCAATTTTATACAAAAAGCACAAAGTTAGAGAACACGGTCAATAATTTAATCATTTACTGTAAATTACAGTAATCAGAATAATGCGGTATTTGTCCAAGTATAGACACATAGATCAATAAAATAAAAAATCATGTATATATACATACATATATATTGATATATATAATAGCCAATTGATTTTTCTACCAAGTTCAAATAATAATTTAATAGAGAAAGGAGAGTCAAATTAACTCAAAATGGATCGCAGACCTAAATATACTTCTAAAAACTTTTCGATTTTTAGATTAAAAATATAGAAAAAAGTATTTAGTTTAGATAAAGATATCTTAGATATGACAAAAATCATGATTTTTCCCCCCAAAAATCATATAGGTTGGATATCATAAAAATTGTAAATGCTCTTCTAAAAACATACATACACTTAAGTAAGTGAAAAACAAGTCACAGACTGAGAGAAAAATATTTAATTAAAAAATTATTAATTTTTGCTCCAAATATCATCCCAACTCCCATTCTTAGGCTCTGAGCACACACATTGCACCTAATTCTACTGTTGCCTGACCTGTGCCTGTGGCGACATCCCGCACCCGCACACCCCTGCCCCGTGTCCTCTGCAAGTCCGCGTCCGTCAGAATTTCTTTTGAGTTGATCCTAAACAGTGCATACACATTGCTAAAGGAATGCCCACGAAACCGTAATTAAATATGGACTGCCATAACGTTTTAAACTATAATAATGCATTTATTTCTGTTATTATAGTATCCTAAATACGCTCACATTTTCCATAAGCGTATATCATTTTTATGTCCTGATTTAGGTCTGCTGTGGCTGCTCGGAAACCATTTACTTGCTTCAGTTTTATCGATTATCTTCTTAGGCAGGTTAGTTTGTTGCATGAATAACTGAGGGATAAATGAAACACTCTCATCTTTGAATAGGCTATAGAGTTCGCAGTTTTCCTGTGGAAAACATCTGCGCTCAATTTCTGAAGAAAATAATTTATAGGCGCCGTAAAAGCAAATACAGTGACACCAAAATAATTATTTCAGAATCATTAGATATTCGTTTGTCATTTACATTTTGACTTCCTCACAGAGTCTTCTCATTGACAATATAGTAATTTAGAAATAGTCTTCACAAGGGTTCATGAATCATGGAGTTAGTTGTGCTAAGAAGGGATTGAATTAATTTCTGGGGCAAATTCCAGATCACAAAAACTTGGAATGGGGCCATCTGTATACTCAATTAATAAACTGTAACGTGCACGCTATTCTTTCCATTGAGTATACGGACAATACACTGATCATTGCTCAGTGCGCGTTCCTGCCAAGTGTCATCACAGGGAAATCTTCAGGATGGAAAATTGAGTTTAAGAAACCATGTGAATTTGGTGCAAATCATAACAGACTGGGATTGGCTATATTTCCACTTGTTTGTTATAGATCTCTTGCTGAAAATAATCAGATATAAACGGATTCTAAAAATGACAAAAATCATGGGCCATCAGGCACATGTTTAAATACCTTTACGTGATTTAACTAAATTTACCAGCCATAAAAAGGAAGGAAACCCTGCCATTGGCAAGAACATGAAAGAATCTGGAGGGCACTGCGCCAGGTAGATTCACAGGACAGAGAGAGGCGAGGACTGTGCGGTATCACTTATATGTGAAATCTTTAAAAAAAAAAAAGAAAAGTTGATTCCATAGAAACAGAGAATTAGAATGGTGGTCACCAGCGGATGGGGTGGGATGGGAAAAGGGTTTGGTAGGTCAAGGGACGTAGGCTTTTAGTTGTAGGAAGAATACATTCTGAGGATATAATGCGTCGCACGGTGACAGTCGTTAATGACGCCGTATTGCACACTCGAAAGTGGTTGCGAGCAGATCGTAAGCATTCTCCCCACGCACGCGAAAGAATTAGCGGTGTCCCTACGTGCGGTGAGGGGCCTGCTAATTACCTGGATCTCGGTGGTCATCCTACAGAGTAATATCCATATATCAAGTCACTTTAAATATATACAATTATATTGTCAGTTATTTCTCAATAAAGCTAAAAAAGATAAAATAAAAAGTTATTTCACGTTCCACCATGCTGCCTGGCGTCTCCTCTGCTTGCTGTTCCCCTTTTGTGTGTGCCACATGGTTGGCCTACCTCACAAGATATAATGTGTGACCTTGCCTTTCGAACTGCTCTGTCATCTCCCTGGTACGTGGCTAATTCTGCTTGTATCTTTCTTCCCGCTACCCCGAACCCCCCAGTTTCTTGGGTCTCTCTGACAGAAGCCATGAGCACAGTGTTCCAGTCCTACCTTTGTGACTTATCAGATCATTTCTAAAACCCAAGGAGGGCCTCGTGGGAGCAGCTGGCGGGACACGCCCGGCCCTGGGGCAAGCAAGTGTTCTACAGGTGGCTAAGAGAAATGGTACAGAGAAATGGCACACCATCCAACAGGCCTTTCCGTTAAGGCCCCTACATTAGAAATGTTGATGCAATTTCTTGATGAAAATAAGAAGTTTAGAAGGATGGGATTATATAAAGAGTACTCTGAGTTAGACTGTGAGATATAAGTTCAAGGCGCATTCCTATCGCTTTTAATTCCAAAACTAAAAGATTTTACTAAGAGCGTAGTTTTGGGGGTTTTTTAAGCCCTCACTTGAGGATTTTTTAAAAATTGATTTTTGGCGAGAGAGAGAGAGAGGGAGAGGGAGAGAAAGGGAGAGACATTGATGTGAGAGAGAAACACTGACCTGTTGCCTCCTCAGCATCCTCAGGCCAGGGGTTGAACCTGCAACCGTTTTGGTGGATGAGATGACGCTCCAGCCACCTGGCCGAGGTGACAGCATAAGTTTGATTGAGGGATATTATAGGTTTTTTTGAGAAAGAGAGCAGCCTGACTTTGCTCAAAGTCCAGATTCAAAGCACATTTTAGTTTTATTTGTCTCGATAGTTTAATGATGTCGTGCATGACCTGGGTTCTTCCTACCTCCCTCATCTGTCACCTGAAGTGCGACAGATTGGCCCTTAGGCTTTTTCCACTCAAGGCTACCGGATCATGTTCTAGGCTTTCTATCCAGACCTGAGAATGTCCAGAGCCAAAGCTAAAGCGACCGCCTCTCACCCGTCGGTTTCCTTCACACCGACGTTATCTTCTCCGCCTCTTCCTCATAGCCTTTTATACGCCGTTGAACTGATTTTAACTTGAGAAAAAATTGATACTGATATATCGCCTCCTAAACGGAAGCATTATAGGAATATTAGAAATGAGCGCGGCCATGTATCAATCACCGGTAGATGCATAAGACGGCCCATGAGTCGTTGAGTGTAATCTTTTGTGCGTGTGCCAAAAACTTGAAAATAACATTTGCCTCAGCCAATGCCTGCATTGCTATCATTCAGCCATCCAAACATTTATCTTAAAACGTAGTTAAGACAGAGGATTAGCAGGGAGGAAAAATGATGGAAACTGAGAAGTACTGAAAACAAGCCGCGATCAGGGAGAGAAGTCTGTTTTTTGAGCACTCTGTTCTCACTCCTTTGACTGTGCCCATGATCTATGTAGGAGGCTGGTTTACCCAAGTAATTAATCATGTAATGACTACCCTTGTGTGCTCAATTATAGTCGTTATGGCTGATTGCTTTTTTGTAATAAATACCATTACTGGCTCTTTTTCATTCCTTTTGCTCTGGGCAAGAAGGCCGGGACATAAATGGAAAAGACAAATATAACCAATGTGCAGATAAAATACTCTTCCGGAACTGGGCTGTTAGGATATATTAATTTTCAGTGTCAGAAATATTAGTTCGGTTTAGTGAAGCTAAAAGCACATAAACTTTCACTAAACGTACAACTTCATTGCAGTATTGTTGGAACTTTACCACCACGTCAACTTTATCATTAACATAAATAATTTTTAAATGATTTTTTTGAAAAGCCACTTCTTTTCAAATGGTAGGGGAAAATTTGTAATGTTTAAAGCCAAAAACCATTGATACAGACAACATATTTTTCTTAGAATAATCTTTCATGAAAAATCTCATCAGACATATATATATATATACACATATATACACACATATATACGTATACACATAGAGACATATATACCTATATTTGTGTATACACTTTAAAAATATTTGAATTTTATTGTGTCCTAATTCTGAGAGGGAAATCCAAGTCCATCCTTCTATAGCAGGAATTCTTTCTGCAGCAGGAATGCAGTTTAATGTCTTTGACAAGTGTTTGCTGAGAACTGCCTTAGCCCAGGTACCATTCTGGGCGATGGAAATGATACAGTGGACCAAACAGACAGACATCTCTAGCATTCTGAGTTTATGGTTTAGGGTAATAAAGCACATACAACACATAAAAATAAAAAATATATCATTTATACATGGCAGTGAGAATTTTGGAGGAAAATAAATCGTGACATTTAGGCAGTGCATGAGGTTGCAATTTTAAATCAGGTGTTAGGAGAATGCTTGACTGAGGAGGTTATATTTTAGTGAATCTCTGCCTGTTCAAATTATTAGTATCGTTTCTACCCTGGGACAGGACCATGACTGACACAGAATTGGTGCCATCAGTGGTCCTGGATACAGTCCCTCAATTATAGAATTTTGTGGTTGATTTAGTCATGGTCTTGCTGAACCTTGTGTTATGGAAAATGGAATAGTAATGATCTATGTTTTACACTGACAGCCCAGGGAATCAATGTTACCTATGGTTGGGATATCACAAGAAATGCACTATTGAGCCATAAAAAAGACACGGAGGTAACTTAAATATATGTATATTGCAAAGTAAAGAAACAAGTCTGAAAGGCCACATAGTGTCTGGTCACAGCCACTGTATATGACATTCTAGAAAAGACAAACCTACAGAGAAAGTAGAAATATCAGTGGTTACTAGGGGGTTGGGGGACTAGGGAGTGATGAATGGGTGAGCGACAGAAAATTTTCTGTTCTGTATAAAACTGTAATGTTGAATATATGATAGGATACAATTGTAAAAAACCTTTAAAGCTTAATAGCAAAGAGAACCTTTGGCTATGAAATTTAAAAGGAAAATATCATTTAGGATGTTGTGGGATCCCCCAAACAAATGCAGACCATGACAAGAGAATATAAGTGTATCACAAATGAGTTAAACAACCGCACCAAAGGGGGTTGGGGAAAAGTGCTGACCTAAGTCACCTTGGAAATGAATGGAGTATGTGAGACTACAATCAAAAGGGACTTGACATAGGATCTTCCTCTACTTGATAAAACTGTTTTCCATGGAGACACAGGTTAACAGTTCCAATACTGCTGTACAGTGACCAGTGAGTGTGTGGGCACTGACCAGTGAAATAACTGGATGGGGGCCTGTGAGAGCCACGTCCCTCACTGTCAGAGTGGGACTTTATTCATAAGCAAGCAGAGATGTTGGAATGACCCATGTGGTGACGGGTTAGAATTGGAGGTAGTAAGAATTTATGTTTAACTTAATATAGATTCATGTGGTTCATATAGAAATATTTATAGATATGTGCATGTGCACCAGTTAGGATACATATATATTCCTTTGCCCTAGATGTTGAGAAGTCCTAGAAGCTAGGATCTCCTGTGGCCACCCACACACCTAGGGTTCCTTTGGGAAGTGGCCGATTATAACAATAGTGCAAGAGATAGACAAGGTGAGCTGGGAGCGTCTTGCAGAGCCATTGAGTAAGAAGCTCCTCAGCTTCTTACTGAGACTTTCTTGCCAGTGGAAGTAGCTGTCTATCTATGTCTGAGGAGACATTAAAACATATAAAATATAACCCAGCCGGGTGGCTCAGTGGTTGAGCATTGACCTAGGAACTAGGAGATCGAGGTTCGATTCCCAGTCAGGGGGGTGCAGGAGGCAGCGGATCAGTGACTCTCTTATCATTGATGTTTCTATCTCTCTCTCCCTTCCTCTCTCTGAAATCAATAAAGATATATATTTTTTAAAAACATATATAAAACACACTAGTAAATATAAGTATATAGTCTCAGAATATTCTATCACTATAATACATCTCTAGCATTCTCAGTTTACGGTTTGGGGTAATAAAGCACATACAACACATAAAAATAAAATATATATTTTATACATGGCAGTGAGAATTTAGGAGGAAAATAAATCATGACATTTAGGCAGTGCATGAGGTTGCAATTTTAAATCAGGCGTTAAGAGAATGCTTGACTCCCCAAAATTTCAATGATGGGAGTTTTGCAAAGATACACAGAAGCCAACTGGCAGAGTTTCCAGTGACTAAAGCTGGAACAATTTGAGCAACAATTAATAAAGCCCCATTGGATTCTAACCCAAAGTATAAAATAAATATGTATGAGTTCATATTAAGAAAATATTTGAATAAGTTGGAGAAGAAAACTCTCCCAGAATCTCTATATACACTTCATCCCATCCTCAAGGTAGAGCATAACTCCCCACTCTTTAAGTGTGGGTGATACTTAGTCATTTCCTTCCAAAGCGTAAAGTATAAAACAGGGATGGGGTGGCCTTTTGGTGGAGAAACCTGAACAAACACTACCTCAGTCAGATAATCAAAGTCACTACCAACACTAGTAATTCCTGTTGACGTATGAACCCTTTTCATGAATGACTAACAGGAGCTCTTTCCTCTGTGACCTTTCTCTCAAATCTATATCCCCAATCTAATCAATGGAAAACGTCAGACAAATTCCAATAAAGGGGCTCCTATAGTAGGGCCAACCTGTACCCCCAGAAACTATCAAGGTATCAAACACAAGGGAATTCTGAGAAACTATCACAGCCAAGAAGAACTTAGAAAGATGTACAGCTAAATGTAACGTGTTATCTTGGATGGGATCATGGAAAGGAAAGGGGCATCAGTAAAAACTAAGGGCATATAAATAAAGTATGTGTGGAGATTAGTTAGTAATAATGTATCAGTACTGGTTCATTAATTGTAATAAATGACCCATACTGATCAATATGTTAACAAGAGTGGCACTTGGGGGAGAGCTATAGGTAATTGTCTGTACGATCTGTGTATTTTTTTTTTCTGTAAATATAAAACTGTTCGAAAATAGCCTTAAAAATTAAAAGGGAAGCTTGTCCCATTTGAGGAAAGAGCTTGCAGCTTTGTCACAGTATAGAACATAAGTTTTCCTCTAAGTCTTCCCATTAAGGGGCTTAAGACAATTTACTACAATGCTGGTGCACTGGGGAGAAAGGAATATTGAGACTTTGCAGAGATTAGTAGACACTGGCTCTGAATTGACACTAATTCCTGAATATCAAAGATGCCACTGCAGCCCTGGGCAAAGTGTGGACTTCTGGTGGCTTGTGACAGATGGAGTTGGTCCAAGTTGAACTTGCGGTCGGGGCAGGTGATGACCCAGCCTGTGGCTATTTCCCGAATGTATCGTTGAGATAGATGTATTTGATAGTTTCCCGGATTTCCATATTGGCTCTCTGACCCGTGGAGAAATGGCCAGTAGAATAGGAATACTTAAGTGGGAGCTGTTGGGATGTCCTCACTGTAAGAATACAGGAAACCAGACACACATCGCATCCCTGCAGAATTGCAGAAATTAGTGCCACTCTCAGGGGACCCTGGGAGATGTGCGATGATCTGGGTGGAGTGATATGCATAGCTAACAATTTTAAGAGGCTGGTGCTCAGTGGAAAGGAAATATTATGCAAGATACAAACAGTACTAAACGGTCCTAGCTCAAAACCACATGTGTTCAGAGATGCCATGCTGGAGGGAACAAATGTAGTCACACACGCAGAGTGTGACTGGAGAGATCTTGCAGGGATTAAGTAGCCTTCACCTGAATGTGTATTGGGAAGAGCTACTGTGTGCGAAAGCATTATAGTGTGTCTTTTATAGGGATTATCTGCTAAACCTGCCCTCTGACCAGTTTTAAGTGGCTGTGCTAATTGGAGACTTTTGGAGTAGCATGCACCCTCCTTGCTAATAAAGATGAAGCAGTGCCTTAGTCCGTTCGGGCTGCTGTAACAATAGCATGGACCGGGCGCCTGGTAAACAGCAGAGGTTCCTGCCTCAGAGTCCTGGAGGCCGGGAAGTTCCAGACCATGGTACCAGCAGGTTCGCTGCCTGGTGAGGGCCCGCTTCCTATTTTATAGACGGTCATTTTCCCCCCTGTAACCTCATATGGCAGAAGAGACAAGGTTGCTCTCTGGGGTTTCTTTTATAAGGACACTAATCTTACTCCTAATCACCCCCCAAAGGCTCCACCTCTAAATACCCTCATAATGGCCATTAGGTTTCAGCACTTGAATTTGGGGAGAGGGGCACACACACTTGGTTTATAACCCTAAGCCCTCACTAGTTTCATGGATGCTACCAAATGGCATGATATCCTTGGTCAGAGACAAAAGCCTTTGTTACTCACATTTGCAACATGTCTCCCTGCTGATGGGGGCATCCCAGGTAGGTGCTGCAGATATGGTGGGTTGTCCCCATAGTCGAGGGACCTCCAGCTTGGGAAACGCCTATGTTTTATAATAGGCTGTATAAGAATCTGCTCAGTCTCTGCCTTGGGAAGAGACATTCCCTAAGAATTCTGAATTGACAATTTACCCCCAAAAAGAAATTTAAAACTAGAAATGTCTGTTGTGTACCATGAGCTAGAAAAGTTTCTGCTCACTGGCAAATGAAGGCCCAAGCATAAAAGCAAGTTTCAGAGGTGAAGAATTATAGAACTCAAGATATGTATCTTTGGGGGAACTACATAATTGTCATGATGAACTTCAAAGCATTAATTATTGCTAGTTATTATTATAATGTTAATGTGACTATGGCCATCAGTAATGGAAAAAATAGTGGTATATACATACAGTGGGCTATTCAACCATCAAAATATCAAAATGCTGTCACATGCAGTAGCACGAATGATTCTCAGAGACACGCGGGGTAAAAGCGTCTGAACACAAAATATACATGACGCTCAGGGACATGTGGTTACGAGGAGGAATAAGTGGGTTTTACTTCAACATGCAAGTCCCTTTTCTCTGTCGTAATTTATGGAGCCAGATGAGAGAGAGATTGATCACAGCGATGAGAGCTGGAACAGCTGCGCTGCAGCTGAAAAAACACAGGCAGGCAACGTGAAAAAGTGGACAAGTGACTGATTAACATACTTTTCATACTTAACCTGATGCAAAAAATCCAAGTAAAGCCAACGGTAGCTTACCACTTTTCTCTGCTGTTACTGAGATTCTTTCAACACTAACGGTCAAACGGCACAAAATTTCTTAATAAATGTTAAACAGCATAAATCGGAGTTCCTAACCCATATTCAAAACGTAAACAAGCAATGTTTGCTTCTGGCAAAAGCATCAAATCGACACTGAGTTCTTATTCAACCCCATGGATTTTCTGAAACAAGCTTGGTCATAAGTGAATTTTAATAATATGTTTTGAAGCATCAGCTAAACTAGATGGAAAAAATCTACAAGGACTATATGAAAATATATGGAAACCTCTACTTGAAATCATCATGTTTATTTCTATTTTTACCTTCATTTAATTTTTTATAAAAAGTGAATCATCAAATATTAAAAATGAATTACAATATTTGATTCAACCTAAAACTATATAACTAACTCAGTATTTAAAGGCAAGATTTTAAAATCAGTCAACAAGAAATTTTGCACCAGTAAGTACTTTTAGTACCCAAACTAATTATATTAGGATATATATTTAAGATAAAATAGTTCTAAGAAAGTAAATAATGATTAACTCTAATAAAATGGGGATAATAATGTTAGGATTAATTCTCATTCGTATCCTGTATTTCTATGTCTACTTATTTTGTCTGAGCCTTATTAAAAACTAAAGGGCATGAGATTTTGCCAGACAGGAAACCTAAAAAGTAATAAGTCTTCAGGGGTTTCACAGATGCTAGCAAATGACATGATACCCCCGGGTCAGAGACAAAGGACTCGATTACCTCCATTTGCATTGTTTCCCCTTGAGATGCACAGCAGCCCAGGTGGATGCTGTATTTACAGTGGGTTTTCATCATAGCTGAGGAACCTCAAGCCTAGAAAACTCCAATTTTTTTATAATGGGCCACAAGAAAGCCTGCCCAACCTCAGCCTTGGAAGGAAACACTATCTCTAGTGTACTGGGCAGCACACAAACCTGTCTTCTATGCCAAAGAAAAATGCTATCTCTACCTTCCAAAGATTGTCTATACAAACATCCGTGAAAAGTTGATCCAGAACAAAAAAAGCTAGTGCCTCTCCCATAATAAATGCAGAAACGCAAGAGACCCATTAACTGTCTCCCAACAAGCCTCTGTTTCCTTAGCTATGAAATTTCTTTAATATTTTGTGATATTATCTATAGCTTGAGTCTTGTTATATAAGGAGTCTTAAATATGTCCTGGTAGTATATAAATAAAGTCAACTTTTAGACTTGCATTTGTTTTTTAAAAAGGGGTTAGTCATCTTACTTAAGCAGTATGCTCTACTGGTCAATGACCAGGTGAATTTAAAACATTCTATGTGGTTTTAAAATAGGCTTAGGAAAGCTGGCTTTATAAAAATCACCCTTGTAGTGTGTGACACTTGATGAATTATGCTAAGGTCAGGGAAAACATCTAAGATGAAAATATTGTACATGTTGCTTCTAAGATAAAGTTTATTCAAGGTCATATTGCCATGTATTGTAGAGTTGTTGTGAATATTTCTCACAGTTCTGTATCTTACGCAGCACAATAGAAATGTGCCTCTAACAAAGGGCAGACACTTTTATACCAATGCAGCCTGAAGCAAAGGACCCGCGCCAGTCACGAGTAACTGTTCAACCAGCTCTGCTGTTCCAAGGCACACAGACCATATCCCACAGAAATATATTATACATTTCCCATCGGAGAAGACGTTTTCTGCTCACTCTATTTCTTATTAATACTCCATCTCTAACCCATCCATTCACCCCTCACACCAGGAATATAAAGGAAAAAAATAAAATTCCCCCAAGCAGAAATGTCATTGGTCTAGGAAACACAAAAACAACCAACTAATCAAACAAAAATGCAAAATACCATTCTATTACCAATATCCAGAATTTTCAGGGGAAACAATAACGCTTTGGGTATATGAAAGCACAGGGATGAAGGGGAGATTAAACGAGATTTTTAAAAATATAAGAAACTGTGACAATGATGTTTACTTATATATTTTAGTTTGTAAGAGAGGGCGATAGAGTTTTCAGAATGATTCTTACAGTCATGGTTTTCCTCTGTGAGCAATGAATTCCTCCATGAATTCTTGAACAGATTGAGAGTGAGCGAATGATTCCAATAAAAAAAATATTCTTTCGAGCATTTCTTTAGTGAAAAATTGGATTGGTATATGAGATATCCCTTTAAAGAAAAAAAAAAAAAAATGAGAGCTAAGCTGGCCAGACAAATGACCCTGTTCTTTCTTTTGGAGAAGGAAATTGGTTATGGGATACTGTGACATCAAAAAAAGAAATATTATGGCTCAACCAAAACAGGGCAGAGAAATCGGCGATTTTTTAATATAATCAATAGATTGTGAAAGAAAATCAATTTACTATTAAGTTTGATAAAAATAACTTGCAAAAGGGAAAACATGCTGAATATTATTTGAGCTCCTATGAGGAGCAGACGAGAGTTACAGTTACGTCTGTTTTAAAGAAGTCTGTGGCGTTTGGGTCCTTTTAGGTCATTGCACAGAGTACTACGCAGCCGCAAAGATACTTTAGATGTGACTTTATAAGTGCACGTCTGCACTTCATACAAGCTATGGGAGAGAAAAGAGCCCAGTGCAGTCACCTCCTTAGTATATAATTAATTTGGAATTGTCATAACTGATCCAGCTTAAAAAAAGACAAAGGGGAAAAAAACCACTACCTACCCCCTCTCTTGCCCACACCTACCCAAATCCTCAAATGGGAAAAGAAAAGCCACCTGCCGATCCAGGCTTTCCTGATTGTCCCACGGGAAGAGATCTCTTCCTCATTGACGCTCATGGATGTTTCTCCCTCTTGTTTTGATCACTGCTTTCTACTTTGATTCCCACTTTTGTAAATAAAGCATCTTTCACAAAAGGCCATGGACTAAAACTCCCGGGGGTGCAGGGCCCCTGTGAGACCTGTATTTTTCACCCTGAGCCATACCTGGCATAGTGTATTGACCGTGGCTAAGAATTCCACTAAGGACCATGGAGATAACATAATTTAGACATTAGCCTGATTGATGTAAGAAAGAAACATAGGTAAATAAAAGCAGAAGAGTAGGAAGCAAGAAAATGAAAGAAAAGGGGAAAGATCAGTTAGAAGGAAATTTAGCGTGTAGCACCAACTCAAGTGCTACTTAAAATTCATGTCTCCTGGTTCCTTGAAACCAGGACTCCAGTTCTAACCTGATTACTATTAGCAAGATCCCCGAGCCTCCTAAGCCAATTTTCTGATAGGCTGATGGAGTCTCATGCAGGCAGAAGCAAATTTAATATTTATAATATAGTATAATTTACATTCCTACATAAATTGTATAATAACATTTAACTATATATTATAAAATATATAATGAATATTTTATAATGCAAGCAAGGGAAATCTGTTCATTGTCTCTTCATGTGGGTTTTAATTGTACTTTTATAAGCCTGAATTAGATAATATTTACACCGCATTGTAATTTGCTCACATTTAATCTCCCTGTATTGTATTTAAGTTTCTCTAGAAAGTGAGGTGTAGTCAAGGACCGTGCCTTAGAAATTTGTTAGTCCTATGTTCAAAATCATTCTCTATCCTTCAGTTAACATTAAAGAGTTGCTTAACTGCTCTGAGAATTAACTCACTCAATTATAACATTTAAAAAATTCAAAATTATACTTACCTTCCAGGTTTGCTGAGATATATAAAAGGTGCCGAGCACTTAATTTCTTAGTTAATAGGTGCTTACAAACAAACTATCATTTAAAATAGCAATAGAAATGCATAGTACTTAGGCATAAAGATGAAAACTGGTGTAGCCCTTCATGGAAAAATATTAAAAACACTAATAAGGTCCTGGATAAATAGAGAGACAGCTGGTACAGAAACAGAAAATTCAACATCATAAATATATAAATTCTCAATTGAAACTAAATTCAATCTTATTCCACTAAAATTTCAAGAGGGTTTTTGTTGATCTTCACAAAGTACCGCTGAATTTTAATTGAAAGTTTGAATTTTTTAAAAAAATGCTTCCTCCTGAAAGAGGAAGGAAAAGCGGGAGGAATGCAAAAGTTTCTGCTTTGCCATATTGCACAGTATTATCGATGCAGGAAAAGCCATCAGAACACTGTAGAGAGCCCGGAAACATACACATGCATGATAAATGGAAACCTAATTATATATCCAGCTACCATTGCAGACTACTGGTACCTCTTCCATATATGTTGATACCTCAATTGCTTGTAAATATAGAAAAATAAAGATAAATAAATCCCTATCTCACACCATATACCAATCCCCATATGTATACATAGGAGCTTAAGTACTGCTCAAGTCTTATGCAAATTCAAATAGTTTGGACAGAAAAAAATTCTTCATCATTAAATTCAATACCTATTCTTTCATAAAAATGTCCTGCCTGAGAAAGCACTTGAGGTAAGTGTATCACTGATGGTCTTCTCTTTACATTTTTGTGTTTTGTTTTGGTTTGATTTGGTTTGGTTTGGTTTGCCTTAATGCACAATCCCTGGGGGGATGTCCTGGGGGGCAGGGGGAGAGGGGCAGAAGGAAGGGAGACTGAGAATGAATGACAGTTTAAGAAATGCTGATGCTGTAGCCCTTTATTTTATCCAGACCACAAAATCATGCTACAGATGTGCCTATCTTAGAGCTGGAATTTAAAAGTTCAGTGATTACCAAGGGAAAGCTTATTAACATGTTTATGTTACTTTCTCATAGAACGTAAATCTCATTTGGATGACTTGGCAAGGATTGCCTTTGCCAATTAGGTTATATGACCATCATTTCCCATAAACCGAATGAGTTAAACTATGGCTTCATGATTTGCACTCAAAAATATTTAAAACATAAGATCATAGCATTATTAAAATATATATTGCTCTGACAAGGGTATATTGAAATTAAATCTATTTTTATTTCATTCTAATAAACTTGTAGTATATCAGGTTAAACAGGTTGCCTTTAAGTTGAGAATGAATTACAGGGAATAAGTAATAGTCTTTTGAAAAGTCTTAGTGAAGCCTTTTAGGTCTAATTCCTAGAAACTGAGCTTGTGATTGATTTACATGACTAAGTAACAAATCTTTTTGAAAGTTGGGGCATTTCCAATTCCTTGCTATCAATAAAGCTGAAAGATGAAGTAATCAAGTTGTCGGCTGATATAACATTAAAAATCGGCTGTATGAGAAACCACTATGTTCTTTGGAATATAATTTAGAAGGCATTTGAAGAACCGAGAAACAATGCTGTTACAGAGCTCTTTCCATTTGTGTCTCTGCAGTTAAACACATACATCCTCTCATCCTTTACATCTGTAATGAAGAAAACTAGAAAGAGTTCTCATCCTAGCAGTGAGCAATAATCACCCAGGCATATAGGAACTCACTAAAAAACAACAGCCTCCTCCGTATCGGAAAGGATCATTTCAATTGCTCATTTTACCGCTTATTTTTAATAATTATTCAGAAAAAACACACACATAAGAGATATGTTGTTTTGGTCATTTCTGTATTTACACTAAGTCAAGGAGAATTCTCCAGCCTTCCACTCACATGTGTTTGTGTCATAAGGGGAAGCAAGAAGAAATGTCACGGGGAAGGAAACATAGGCAATCAATGTGTGTTTTTTGATTGTGTTGAATGATGTCATCAAGATGATGACTTAGGTTGTTCCTAACTTGAATCTCCCTTCACAAGAAGACCAACTAGCAACTCTCCATACACAAGATGCCGCAGTGAAAATCCCCGGAACATGGGGGTGAGGCTGAAGTATCCCTTGGGCCACAAACACTGAGAAAAAACATATTTGGAGAGAGGCATTTGGACTCAGAGACACATACAGATGGAAGACCGTGTGAAGAGATGTATGGAGAAGATGGCCATCTACAAGCCACAGATTCAGGCCTGGGGCAGGTCCTTCTGTCACAGCCCTCTGGAGGAACCAACCCTGCTCACAACTTTATCTCAGACTTCTGGCCTCTGGAACTGTGAGATAATAAATCTCTGTTGTGCAAGCCAAAAATAAAACACAACAAAACACACATCGCCTGGCTGGTTTTGTTCAGTAGCTGAGCATCCACCCATGAACCAAGGGGTCACTGGCTTGATTCTCTGTCAGGGGACATGCCCGGGTTGCAGGCTCGATCCCCAGCAGGGGGTGTGCAGGAGGCAGCCAGCCAATCAATGACTCTCTCATCATTGATGTTTCTATCTCTCTCTCCCTCTCCTTTCCTCTCTCTCTCTCAAAATCAATAAAAAAATTAAAAAACACATGCATGTATTTACACGACCGCTTATATTATTTTTAATCTACTTAGCATCTATATATGTGAGCCATATTATTTTAAAATATTCAATATCTCATTGAGTATTTTCAATCAGGTGTATAAAGAATGGAGGAATAAAATTAAGATGAATTATTCCTCCAGCTTGGGTTCAAGGAAGCCCCGGGTCAGCATTCAGAGTCCACCAGAGGGGCAGGACCCAGAGTCCACCCAGCAGGACGCTCAGCGATGCCTTCACCCCGAGGCACAGGATGCAGGCGGGCTAACGACACTGGCCGTCACAGGCTGCGGAAAAATCTTAGCTCGTTCCTCCGTGATTTTTGTAGAATATTTGTAAGTGGCTAACCTCGAGGCTTAGCCAGCACTGAAGTTGTTCAGAACCAGAAATGATTCTATTACCTGTTGTTCACATTAAATAAAAAACTGCGTATATATAAATATTTTGACCGCTCGCATTACCGCTTTTCATACTATGTAGAACCACTCGCTATAAATATCTATAAACACTTTGTACATTTAAATGCAGTTCTGCTCCCTCCTTTTGTAAGCCTGGATCAGATTTTCAGACTATGTAGTGTTTGGGGGCATCTACTTTGGAATACGAATTGAAATCTCCATTTGATACAGACGAAAATGCTTTCCCACAAGGCGCCTACAAAGCCTTAATGACAGCATGCGTTAATCATGTGCAGCTGACCTCTGCCGTGTTCCTGAGGGTGGCATGGAAGAGGTAGCTGTCACACCCACGCTTCACATTTTGCAAAGCTTCTTAGGAGTTTATTTCCAATGCCCATGATTCTTCCTAACTGCTGGAGCATCGGTTCAGAGCGAGTTCTCTCCTCTTCAAACAACTGCAACATTGATTTTGAAATAAAAGGTTCTCTATGGGATTCGGGAGGTTTTGCAGTGACTCAGTGCGAAACCATAAACCTGAACTTTCAGGAATTTGTTTTATAACCTTGAGGTGTCTTACACGCGCGTGTCTGTAACCCTGGTTGATAGACCCTGTTGACATAAAGCACTCAATTTGTTTTCCCTTTTTTCTTTGGGTGACCAAGCGGACTCACCCCGAGGAGCCTGTTCATTTGATTTAGTTGGATCCTACTGTGCCCAATACTTACAGGTCAACACACACAAACGAATGCCTTTTAAATAACTGTGCCCTGACTTTCAGACAATTCTCCTTGGCCTCAAATGCTTGAACAATTTAAGCACATAATAAAATAATTATCTAAACAATTGTCAGAAATATCATTAGGGTTAAATTCATTGAGGAATGTACAACTATAAAATGTCTTCAAATATTCGCTAATATTGATACATTTTGTATTTTAATGATTTGTGTGATATTTGTGCTATGGTAGATAATTTTTTAATATTAAAGTTTTTTTAAAAAGACAGTAAAAATTTAAAAAGTAATATTGCCCTCTATCATGGCCTTCACTTAATGCAAAATTTTATAAAAGAAAAATTGATCATTTATAAAATATCTAGTAGCATCATTATATTAAACAAAAATATAATAAGCAGCATGCAAATTTTCATACACTTTCTCTGCACAAACTACTATCAGTTAGGAACCATAATTAAAAAGAGATCTCTATCACATTATAAAAAGTTTGGATAGTGGGCACACAATGCAACATACAAATCATGTATCATAGAACTGTACACTTGAAACCTGTAAAATCTTATTAACCAGTGTGACCCCAATACATTTAATTTAAAAAGTATCTTCATTTTTCTCAAAAAATGTAATAACTAAGTAAAATTAAAAAGCAATGCTCAAGAATGATATGAATAAAAAGACCTGAATAGTTGGGCAGACATGATTGTAAAATATTAGCTCTCTATAATTTAAGTACATCTCTGACAAAATTTTTATCAATAGGAATAATCAATGAGAAATTCCTGCAAAGAGATACAAAAATATATAAGCAGTAAATTCCAGAAAAAAATACACTTACAGACACAATATTATTCAGGGTAAAAAAGAGCCAAATAATGACAAAACATCTCATTCCTGAAGGCAACATCATTATTTAAAATATACATGAAATTTTTAAAAAGCTTCACAAAATATAAAACAAAAATTGATACAAACACTTTGAGAAATTGTCACATTCATTCACCTTCACACTGAGATTTCAACACCAATTTCTTCAATTAAAATTTTATGCTAAACATGCAAAAATATATTGGTGACATGTAAGACTTGAGCAGCATAATTAACAAGCTTAATTTGCTAACTCTACACAGAGCTCATTTCTGCTGCTATCTCTACGTAAGGCGCACATGCCCCAGATGCTCTGATTGATTAAACATACATTTCTACTGGTCAAATCAACACAGCATTGGTTTTCAAATGTTTTGCATATTGCTCCTGAGGAATATATAGAATCCTGTACCCAATGTGCAGAGATTATATATCTATGTAATAAATACATGGAATATCTAAAAAAATTATCATGTATATTAGACCATCAAGCAAATGTCAACACATTTCACAACATCAACTCATCCGTATTGTCAGACCATGTTCTCTTAATTTAATGCAATTAAATTAGAAATGAATTTGAAAAGGATCATTGAGGGATAACTGCAAAGTAAAAACACAGTTTTGGTGTGATGCACACACGGTGGAATATTATTCAGCAATAAAAAAGAAAGAAGTTTTGCCATTTGCAACAGCATGGCTGGAACTTGAGGGCATTATGCTGAGTGAAATAAGTCAGAGAAAGACAAACACTGTATGACTTCACTTATATATGGAACCTATAGAAACAAAAATAAATGCAGAAACAAAACAAGATAGAAACAGGTCCATAAATATAGAGAACAAGCTGATGATTGCCAAAACGGATGGGTGTGAGGAGATGAGACTAATTCTTTAAAGTGTTTTTTAAAATAAAAGCACATCTAAATACCTTATAAATTAAAAATTCAATCATAATTGAAAATTTAATTAAAGTGTACTTTCAATAAATGTGGTAATTACTGGCAATAAGCAAATCGTTTACAAAGAAAACCTGTGGAATCTTTAACCAACAGTCTTTGGAGATCAGAGTTTTCTTACAAACATCACTCATTCCAAAGGAAGCGTGGAAACTGTTCAGGAAAGAAGTGAGTCATATGTAAGACAAGTGTGGCAAAATATATTGCAAGATAATTGCTTATTTTTTTGTTTTTGTATTTATATTTGTATTTTTTTAATTTGTATTTCCTGATTTTTGTACATTCAGAGGCAAATATTTTATTGGGCAAGATTCGATTTTTAGGATTGGAAGAAAAAGGAATCTTTTTTTTTTTTTTAGCTTTGAAATTCTAAAAGATTAGGGAAGCCCAATTCAAAAGAAACTTTTAATAATTAGGTTTTTAGATTCCAGGACCCAGGCAATCGACGGTTAAAAGGCATTCCTCTTTTAAAGGCTCAATCAAATGGCAAAGTCCAGTGCTCAGAAGATTTATCATGCTTATTTCTATCAGCCACGACACAACGGGAGACACAGATATGTCGCTGAGTTATCCAGAAGATGCCTGAGTTCTGGACAAGAATGACGCAAGGTGAGTGGACCTTACTCCTGGACGTCATAGCAAATACTATTGACTGGACAACAATATATATCCCTATTCTAGGGACACACACAGCAAGCCACTGCAGATTCTCGGTCAGAAGATAAGCCAGAGTCTAGACAGATCAAGATACATTAGTGAGGCCACAACCAGCCTTGGTGACAATTCACCCCCGTCTAATGTTACAAGGTGATATTTTCCCTCCAGCTCCCAGAGAGGGATAAAAAAAAAAAAAAAGATGATTAAGAGGGGACAATATCCCTGAGATTAAGTTTGAATTTTAAATGAACTGGTCTTAAATGAAACACTGAGAAATTAACCTACAGAGACTGTTTTAACTTGAATGGCACAGAGTTTCTTTAAAGAGATGATGTATTTTCCTCTAATGAATTGAAATGACAGTTCAGGAGACAGTTGATTAAAATTATAGGGGGAAAAAATACGAAAACTGTAGTTCTACACATCAGAGTAGTAGCATATACATTTATAACACATGGTAAAAAGTAAAAAGGGAATGTTTATTGTGAAAGCTGGCTGTTTCAGTTTCACCTTAGACCAGGCTACTTCCATGTCCATCTCTAATTCGGTATCTTTGTCTTGGCCTAAATTTACCCAATCGGTGTTCTTTCTTTCCACCACCACTGGATCTATACAGTGGCCCCGACTAATACCATATTGCTGCTCCTAAAGAGAACTCTTACTGATATTTAGAACAATTATAAATCTGAGATGAACTTTTAGGAGTTTCTGAATATGTTAATAATTTCACCACGACAAACTTTACTCTGTGTTCAAATGAACTCACTTTACCCTGTATCCAAATTGACCCAATTCAACCTGTGTCCAAATTCACTCACTATGAACAGAACACAAGTATTAAAAAGAAAATGAAACAATGAACACCCTGAAAGCCTCATGTGTTACCATGTGCTTTTGCCATATCAGAAAGGAAGTCATTGCATTTCATTCATCTCAAAGGCAGTAATATTCCTAGGAAACTGAAATAAGAATTATGACCTGCCTTGCATGGGATGCCTACATTTTGAAGAGTTAGATGAAATCTAATTGCAGGATTTTTTTTTATACCATATTATCACATAGTGTAACTTTTATTTGAATGGTACAAGTTTTAAGACCTGTGAATTAAGACGTTTAAGATAGTTGTGAAGACAAAAAGCATTTCCTGAAAATGCACTAAAATTTTATTTTAACTCAACAACATCAAGCGCTTATAAAATGTTTCCTAAATTATAATCTTCCAAGCTATTGCTTTGGCCTGTTTGGTCAAAATATAAACTACCATGTTCAAGAAGATATGCCAAAGTCAAGTCAGCTAAATAAATTGAATGGAGATTAGAAACACAAAGATACTTAATAAACAGCCCAGATTTAAACAAACAGAAACATCTTAGAATCCACGGATAATCACGTTTTGTTCTGTGCGGCCTGGTGTCTGTAGCCTAATCCGTATCCTAAAATGCTATTGACACATTTAACATTAAAAGAAAGAAGCAAACACATTAATATTCCATTGAATCGCCTCACGATTTTAACTCAATGGATTTGATAAATGTTTCCCATTACAACTGTAAAATTGCTATTTATTCAGCTTTCCCGTCGGAATACATTTTGCCCCCAGACCTACAGGTCCAGTGAAGCTTAGGAAACCGAAGAAACCCTGTCTGCTTGGAAACGGGAGGCAGACACTGTGATGCGACGGAGACCGTAGCTGCTTCTGGGTGGTCTGGGGGGCCATGGAGAACACTCGTGCAGTCCCATGGGGGAAGGGGAGCAGTTTTATTTCATAAACCAGCGGGGCTCTCCTGGGGCAAGGGCAATAGAACATGAATGGAAAAGCTCTCCCCGTTTCTCCCCTCCAAACCCAGCCTGGCAAGGAAACTGTGAGGGTGGGCCCAAGTGTACCGCGGTGCATCTGTCTTTAGGCCCAGTTCTGTGCATCATCTTAACGGAGGAAAATTAAAGCCGGCTGGTCCTGACAGCATCAGATCATGGGTGGGACTGTCTCCCATCCCTTGGGCACACCTCCTCCTGCAGCTTCCATGTGCCTCTGCATTACATTGGTAAATGTTTTTAGTCCATAGAGATGTAACGACGTTTATCCTCAGTATTCTAGAACACGCTGCCAGTAACGTAAACGCCAGGCTTGCTTTATTTTCTGGTGCATTATTAGTAGTCTCTGGAAATTCCTTAATATTTTAAATTATACATCATGGGAATATTATTATGTAATTTAATATGTTAGGGTGCATTTCCTGGCATTGATTATTTTTATATCAAAAAGGAAAAACTCAGGTATCAGGCAATGCAACATCCAGAGGCACCTGACACAGAATAAAACCCCGAAATATATTCACTTACAGGGTAACCCATATCCATAACACGTGGAGTTATGGAACTATACGCTTTTTTAAAAGATTTTTTTAATTGATTTTTAGAAAGGGAGGAAATGAGAGGGAGAGAGAGAGAGAGACAGTGATGTGAGAGCAAAACATTGATCTGATTGTCTGCCTCCTGCATGCCCCCTGCTGTGTATGAAGCCCAAAACCTGGGCAGGTGCCCCAACTTGGAATCAAACTGGCAACCTCACGGTGCCCGGGATAAAACCCAACCAACTGAGTCACACTGGCCAGGGAAGAAGTGCAGACTTTTAAAATTAAACTGGTTCAGGGTTTCAGAAGATTATAATTTCCTCAATAAATTTAACAAGTAAAAATAAGATTGAATTAAAGGTGAATACTAGCTAGATTCCTACTAAAAAATCTGGTCTAAATCACAAAAATGATAAATTCACAAATAATTAACCGATACTTTAATAAAGCAATTGACAAACAACTAGAAAATGGCATCTCATGGACACAAATGGATGAACACCATGATTCAGAATTTGTGAAGATAAATTCATTGTTGCAAATGATTAATTTATGGAGAATAATTTCTGCACAAAATATTCACAGTTCAGCTTAAACATATACCCACGCATTTCGTTAAGGATCTGATGTTAAGTATAGAAAGAAAGACTTACTGCCTTGCCTAATTTTCACAAAATGAGAGTAGGGGCAATCAATGAGTAAGGTCTCCCTGAAAAAGAATTTAAAGTATTGTTTCTTCATAGCCATGTGCTTCTTTAGTTTAAGGTTATAATATGGGTTCTGGAGTAGATCCTGGATCAGGCAGCTCAATATGTATGACTGGAGTGGGTGGTTGCTTTGAAGTGGAGGAGATATGTCAAGAATAGGAGCCCTTTCTCTTTCTCTGCCTGGCTTATTTCACTTAGCATAATATTCTCCAGGTCCCTCCATGCTGTCCCAAAGGGTACAAGGTCCTTCTTCTTTACAGCTGCGTAGTATTCCATGGTGTGAATGTCCCACAGCTTTTTTATCCACTCATCTACTGATGGGCACTTGGGCTGTTTCCAGATCTTAGCTATTGTAAATTGAATCTAAAGAACAAAATAAACTGATGAACAAGATAGGTCCAGTGACATAGAAGCATGGAACAGACTGAGGGATCTCAGAGGGAAGGCAGGGGTGGGTGGGTAGGTGGGTAGGGGAAAGGTTAACCAAAGAATTTATATGCATAAATGCATAACCACGGACACAGACAATAGTGAGGTGAAGGCCTGGAGCGGGGGTGGGTGCAGGGTAGAGGGGGTCAATGGGGAAAAACAGGGGACATCTGTAATACTTTCAACAATAAAGATAATTATTATTTTAAAAAAACCAATAAGAGCAATATAGGCCACTTTTGAAGAAATTGAGTTCCTGTATGAGACATTCAGAAAGTCTCTCCCTGTGGACACTCTGTATGATCTCCAGGCATTATCTTTGGTCCTGGTGTCTCTGAGGACACTGGGCATCTCACATGGGCGGTGGCATTCAGTGAGCTCTCTCACGGTTGCCTTCCTGAACTTCTGATGACAGATTCAATAAAGAAGATCCTTTCAGAGAACAAAATCAAGGCACACTTAGCCATCCAGCAGGTACACTCTCTCACTTTTTTCCCTGAACCGGTCACATGGGTCATTCTAATGATATGCTTTGAAATCCATACTCCTAAAATGAGTTCATTATTTCTGATAAAGATTACAGATGGAATAGAATGGCATGAGCTATTCCTCCTTTCTCTGCCTCTTGTGGACTACGCATTTGGCCTAAGATCACCTAGGTTCATCCAACCTCTGATGGAGCAACTACTTTGATGTTATGAACTCCCGATCATGGTTTATTGATCAGCTGGGGGTCTCCAACCCCTATCTTAGAAAGCATAGATTAAAAAAACCCAGTCTAATCAGACCCAGAGCCAATCATATGGTTAAGGGATGCAACGCAGCCAATTTGACAAACGAATTTTGTGTGTTCGATGCTTCCCTTTATGAAATCAGAAATGTGGGATGTTAACATTCAGTGACAACATAAATTCAGACAACATTGGCTAGAGGCAACATAAAAAACTAAAAAACTATTGGCTAGAATTCAGGACGATTGCTTTGAGGTGGTCTTTGGCCAAGTCCATCGTCAGTCTTTATGGGAAAACCCAATGACTGCTTTTGGAAATTATGCTATTTATTTGCTCTAAAGGCTAAGTTTTGATGTTTGAACTCAGATGTGGATTTAAGTCTACATTTGTCTTTTATTATATGTTATGAGCTAGTTCACTGAGTGGTCTCTCCATTTCCACATTGGTGGAGATGAGTACATAGAAGGAACCTACATTTTTCAATGGCCACGTAGGTTATTGCTTCTCGGCCTTTTGGCTAAGATCAAGTGCAATGGCCACATAGGTTAAATGAGATAATTGATCTAAGTTTCGGTTATCGTTGGCATTATCACGACTTTGATGGTTTGATACCACACTTATTAAATCTGATAGTTTGGTCATGCTGAGATGCCGTGGTTTGGAATTCTTCTGATGTCCATGCCCATGCCCATGCCCCTATTTGAATCCATAGCCATATGCATCTACATTTACCAGGAACATTTTATTCCAAACACAAGCAGCCATTGGTTAGTTTTCATTCCTTTTTTGTCACCCAACACATAAATGCACCTAAGATACTGTAAGATTAAATAATATATAGCATTTATTCATTCAACAAATATGAGTGTCTACTGAATTTTAGAACCTTGCCAATACTGAGTGCATATTTGAACAAAGTTATACATAAATACATGTGAATGATTTCATAATAAATTAATGGAATAGAATACGGGTATGTCAGAAAGATGGGGATGTATGATTCAGATCCAAATGTATGTATTTTTTGGTATATGCATGTAAAATAATGTATTTTATGTCTTACTTTGTTTAATTCTCTTAAAACCCTCTGTTATACAAGCATTATCAATTTCATCCCGAGAAGCTCAGAGAAACTGAGTTAACTGTCTGCAATTGGATTTTTAAACTTGGAGTCAGAATTTAAACTAAATAACTTTAAATTTCAAGTTTATAGGTTTTGAATGTGTGGCCTCTTAAACTAATAAAGGAAACTGAAATATGTCATCCTTACTCCAGCATAAATTGAGTAACAGACCGTCATCTATATATACATAAGGGAAAGCCAATAATTTGGATTATCTAGAGAAACAAACTGGAAAGCTCAAAGAAGCATTGAGATTTATGTGACTTCCCACAGAATAAAAAAATGGACATTGGCATTTAGACAGAGTAAGAAACTGAACAATTAGAATTTCTTTTCAAATAAAAATGTAAACATGAATGAAATAACAGAATAATTTCTGTTAAAAAAGAACCTCTTTGTATTTATTCTCTCTCTATAGAAAGAACAACCTGAGACAGAAACAAAAATAGAGACATACAACTCTGGTGGACCATGGTCCTATAAGCCACATGGGCACCTCTCATTGACAAAATAACTCAGTAAAATATAAAATGTGTGATTATGCAATTATGGCCCTGTAAATATTTCCTTACATGGGAGTAATGTAGATCCTTGAGTTCTGACATATCCCTGCAATCACCTCGGCAAATGTGGCATAAACATCAAAGGCTAAGGGACCGTGCTCCTGGGCTCTGTCACCTGTGGACAAGGGTTCCATGAGGACCACTTAGACCAGCGCAAATCGAATATGCCGTTAGGAAGAGCAACAGGAGGCAGCAGCGAGCCCCATCCTCTTCTATTAAATTTAACCTTCTGGGCATCTTTTGCACTCTAGCCTGCTCTGCTGATAGTTAACCAAAATGAAGACAGTTTGTCTCTCTCTCCGCCTTGAAACCGGGAGGAGCCAGGGATGGGTCTGGCACCGCTGAATTATATTTGCTTTTGGGACCTGCCAATCACTGCTTTAGCAACCTCCTGTGTTTTGATAATTAAAAGTCGCAGGCTGCCCCTTAGATTATCCACAGGGGAAAAAAATCTATTTTGGTTTTCTGCTGAGATCGGTCCCAGCTGAACAGCATCCCATATCCGCACACTCCTGTCCCTTTCATCTGCATTGAAATGGGCCTGCGCCATGTCCCACAGGCCTTATGCTCCCTCTCTGTACAGTCAATTACAATGCAAAAGCTAATTTGTGCTAAGTTTTTAATGGCCCATTTTACTGCCTTTCTGAGAAATTATATTTATCTACAATCCCAATCCCAAGTAATATGGTCAACCTGGAAGAATTACAGTACCATTGGAAGATACGACTAATGAAATCATTTCACAGAATGAACCACATTTATTTATACTCCTAAATCTGTCGGAAATGGTGGAGAAAAGAGGCAGTTATAGGGCGAGTTTCAGAAGAAAGTGGCTTATATAATTGTTACTGCTCGATCGCGAAGGGTAATAATTGCTCAGAGAATTCACATTACGGTCTGGCTCTTATCTATTCCAGCATCTTACTCTCAGTGTCCATACATCGCGCCCTCCCTTTCTAACCCCCAACCCTGCTCCCTCAGGCCCCTGGGCCTTTGTCCTAGACTCTTCCCTTTGCCTGCCATGTTCTTTCTCTTTCTCGTGAAATTATGTTCATTCTTTAAGGGCCAGTTAAAATACCTCACACCCTCTGCAAAACACCCCCTGGAATTTTGAGGGAAACTTAATCTCATCTGCTTGTTTTTCTCATAATTTGGTCCCGAAGGCAAACAGTTATCATATTATTTTATTTTCTCCACCAAACCCAAACTATTTATTAGTTGCAAGCCTTCTATGTTTAACTTTTTATAATTCTTCATGATTCAGCCTGGTGCCTGGGCATAATATAGGGAGGTACAGGGAGGTGAATGAATGAATGAATGAATGAGCATAAGACCTTGCAAAGGTGTGAAATAATGATGAAAAAAGGGGAAGGAGCTTCTAGGGGCTACAAGAACCAAGTTACTACTATGATAAATATACATATATATGGTCAACATGAGAATGCCATAGGAGGAGCTCAGATATTTGGTTAAACACATCTGGGTGTGTCTGTAAGGTTGTTTGCAGGTGAGACTAGCAGTCGAATTGGTAGACTGAGTAGAGCCGATCACACTCCCCAATCTGGGTGAGCATCATCTCATATGTTGAAGACCTGAGGGGAACCAAAAGTCGGAGGAAGGGAGAACTCCCTCTCTCTGCCTGAATGCTCGAGCTGAGACACTGGTCTCCCCCAGCCTCAGACTGGGACTGACTAACACAGTTATTGTCCTGATCGATTCTGGCTGCTGTAACAAATACCATATACCTGGTAGGCTAAATAACAGACATTTACTTCTCACAGTTTTGGAGGCTGGGCCATCCAGGACAATGCACCTGCAGATTCGGTGCCTGGTGGGAGCCTAACCTGCACCCGTCTCGTTTCCATGTTCTCATTTGGGGGAAAGAGAAGGCTCTGGTCTCTTTCTCTTCTTATAAGGACACAAATGCCATGGTGGAGGTTTCACCCTCGTGATCTTATCTAAACCTAATTTTCTCCCAAAGGACTCACCTCCAGATACCATCACTTTGGGGATTAGGGCCTCAATATATAAATTAAGAGGGGGGGGAACTAACATTTGGTTTATAGCAGTTGCTGAAAACACAAAGAATTCTATTTCTGCCATACAGATATTAAAAATATCAACATGAGGGCATGTTCTTAATTATGGAGTTGGGTTAGGAAATTGCAGTGAGCCCAGTCTGGTGCAGTCCTGTAACTGGAGGACCATGGAGGTCGGTTCTGTGTTTGTTTCTCATGTCAAAAATATAAGGTATTCTGGCTGCATGTTTCAACAAGAGAGGATGGCAACTCATTTAGTAGATTTAGTAGACTTTCATAAGAGAAAAGAGTTGAAGGGAAGAGCAGTTTGTAGGTCTAGTTGCTATGAATTTGTGTCTCATCTCTTTATATCTCAGTAATAAATTTGTAATAGATGTTGCTTCAAAGAAATGTGAGCACAAAAATTTGCTGAGAACCTCTTAGTCAATGAGTCAGCAGCCTACCAGGTCGTAGGGTAACTTCACCAGTCTTTCGTTTTTTAGGGTTATTTTTTAAAATGACCATTTGATCAAACCATGTTGTTGGTCTTTTTTTTTTATTTTTTGTGAACATCTGCTTCTTAGTTATTCCCATTTTTATTTTTACTTCAGTGACTTCAAGAGAAGACAAGGTGTTTTCATTATAACTACGAAATAATCGTTATCCACGTGTAGGGATAAAGCAAGATTGTGTTAAAATCTGCAAGCAGCTTTAAAGGGAAGGCATTTTCTGCTAAGAAATTTGGAACTTTCTGTATCTTGGATAACATGTTAAGCTTAAATTGGTATTATTGTTAAGACCACATATGGCCTGGTGGGTGTAATTCAGATTAAAACACAAAACAAAACCAAGACTATAATTGTTGGTGCTTGTTGTACTGTGTGTTTACAATATATTATGAAGTCTGTAAAGATAGATACATCCGTGGAGGGAGAGCCTTTTTATTCTAAGATGTGCTGCAGCCCACGTGGGTAGACTCATGTGGAACCTATGTGGCACTCTGACACATTGTTCGAACATAAGATATTTGAGTGGAACCCCTAGGATAAAATATCTGAAGTTTGTTTTCTAATTTTAAAGTTACCTTTCAAATTATCTCCCTCTATGAGTCTAATAAAGGGTGGCAAAAACAGAACCTATATCTCTAACAATTTTGAATTTGGCTTTTAAAAAAATACACTAAATACTTTGTGGTCTCTAATTGTATGTTTCAGCTTTCTGTTACATTTAAAAAAATTCTAATATGTGTATACTAGGAATCTGTGCGGTGTCCAAATCAGCTATGTAATTTCCTCTAAATATAATTTCTCGGCCAGCAAGCTAGACATCTTGCTAATGATGCAGTCTGTGTGCAGAATATCAATAGATGGCTTTTAGGATGGCGGTGACCCTCAGGAATGATATTTTTGGTGAGCACATCCATTCTCAGAATTTCTCTTCCCTACCCTTTCTCTACCCATGAATAAGCACAGCTGTGGTTATTACAATATCAGGGGGGAAA
The DNA here is from genome assembly GCF_054644295.1 of Miniopterus natalensis. Taxonomy (NCBI): domain Eukaryota; kingdom Metazoa; phylum Chordata; class Mammalia; order Chiroptera; family Miniopteridae; genus Miniopterus; species Miniopterus natalensis. The sequence goes on along the minus strand of NC_142090.1, from coordinate 6,036,162 downwards.
ATAAAGCTCTAACACTAGCTCTGTTGATCCTAGGAAGTAAGGAACACTTGCTTTTCAGTGAAACCAGCTGCTAGGGGGTCACAAGGCAGAAATTCTCTTTCCACATTCCCAATCAGTGACAAGAATGCCGAAGTTAATTAATGGTATCATTGCCATTCCAATTTGCCAAACACAGGAGCTATGTTGAAAGTGTCCTCCATTCTCTGGAAACGGGGTATTGTTCCAAATTGAATTTGTAGTGCATCTGTGTCCCTGACATACCTGTGCAAGCAGCCACTATTTTGTTAAAATACGGTCATGCAGATATGCTGGATATGCAATGCTCAAGCAGCTATAACCCCTTGAAGGACTGCAGCTAGGGATCAGATTGTTTGCTTACTGTCATCGTTAAAAGTATCATTTCTGTCTATTTGCTTAGCGATAAGGGACAGGAATTTAAAAACTCCCTTCACCATGATGCTAATCAAGAATAAGCCTTAATTGTCCATGTGAAGTAGCAGAATATTTTATATGTAAAAAGTTGACCATTCCCTCTAAGATTAAGCAGGACAGGAAAAATCATAGTGTGGTGATGTCTGAGGAAGTGTTATGGGTTAGAATATAGGAAGTGGGGAAGGTGGGATGAAAATATTTTTTCTTACTCCTACGACTAAGTGCAACTAAATATCCATGGACTTTATGAGACGAACATCAGGAAACTCTGACAGGCAGCCTGGTTTGGGACATCAGGAGCCAAGGGATGGCATGGTACCCAGTTGCCTGGGTTTGGGTTTTGCTTAAAGATGGAAAAGCTAGCAATTCAGAAAAACCAACATGGACAGGCCAAAACAAAACACACCACAAAACTCAGCCCCAACGAAAGCTTACTCCCTCCAGTGCTATGTTTGGGCACAGAGCAAAGCTGTCCATTGTCACCACTCTATTGAGTCCAATAAGGAAACTCTAGGAAATAAATGGTATCAACTAGGGTGGGCAAAGGTAGATTTACAGTTGTAACACAAATAAATAGTGCAATAATTAATTAATAATACAAGAACAAACTGTGTTCTGAGTACTCATAACTGTAAACCTACTTTTGCCCACCTGATAAGTTTGGAAAGGAGCCAAAAAAAACGCCCCCAAAAAAACAAACCTCCCTATTTACAAATAATATTATCTAGTTAGAAATACCAAGGGAGTTACAACAAAATCCTAGAACTGATATGTGGATTCATCAGTGTTGCAGGATGCAAGACCAGCTTTTAAAATCAATTGTATTTTTATATAGAACCATCAAAAACATGGACACAAAGATAATTAAACATACAACATTACTTACGAATGCTTAAAAAAGAATAGTCCTTAGGTGTGGATCTAATGAAACAGGTACAGGTCATCCATGCAAAAACTACAAAATGCTGACCTAAATAATCGAGGAGGCACATGATGATTATGGGTTGGAAAACTCAACATTGTAAAGATGTCAATTCTCCCCAAAGTTACCAGGAGAAAATTACCAGAATCTAAGGACAAGAAAGACTGGTCACTGCAAGAAGTATACAAGGCTATGGTGTCCTCTCTCCCCACTGCTTCTCAACATCAGACAGTTTTATTTCTTCTTTCCCAATCTGTTTTCCTTTTATATCTTTTCTTGCTTTATTGCATTAGCAAGGATTTCTAGTATGATGTTGAAAAGCAGTGGTGAGAGGGGACATCATTGCCTTGTACCTGATCTTAGTGGGCAAACTTCAAGTTCTCACCATTAACTAATGAAAGAAAATGAAAATATTACATATCAAAGCTTGTGAGATAAAGCTATAGCAGGAAAATTATAACTGCCTTAACTTAGAGTAGAGAAGATAAAAAGCCAAAAATATCCACGCTACGTAGCTGGAACTAAAGTATTAGAAAATGTCAAAAGTAGTAGAGAAAATAATAATACAGATAAAAGCAGAAATTAATGATATAAGTAAACAAAAGAGGCAATAAACACCCAGCCAGAATGAGCTATTTGAAAATACTAATGAAATTTAAAAGAAAGTGATAGAGAACAAATAAATAATACTAGAAGTAAAATGGGCCATAATTATAGCAAAAAGAGTAGTAGCTGGGCAGGAATGAAACCTGTTATGATTACAAAAGATGTAGATATTATAGCAGGACTGGATATTCACATAGGTAATAAAGTGATGCTACAGAAGAATGAAGGAATAATTACATTAATAAAATGCTCAAGTAGGATTTTATTAAGCTGGGATAACTTACAAACAAAAGAATTCAAAAATGTATATTACACCAATCACAGAAAATATTTTTTAGCACATATAAACAGCAAATTGATCATTTCGGATCCCTGTATAAATGATTAGCACACATTTAATCTTCCTCAACAACTGAAACAAGAATAAATTATGCTAAAAATCTTTCAGAATAGTGAATTAAAATACTTGGGTGAAATCCAAAAGAGCAAACAATTGGACCTCCAGGTTATTAGTTAATTTCATGCAATGGTTATTATTTTTTTCCAGCTGTGTCTTACCTTTATTTGAACAGTTCATTTTTAGTTTTATGTTAGAAATATATCGTTCTGTAAAAACAAATTGATCTAGATAATATGCCTCTGTTAACGTATCGAAACAGTTTATATCCTATCTACATTGTGGAGGAAGATCATTTAGGGAAAGTAGAATTAAGGTGCTAAAACTATTTAACAATATGAAGCAGATCAAGTAAGTACCCCTTGAAAATTTCAAAGAAAATGTATGTGGTACTTCAAAATATTGCAGTGGCTAATCCACTTTTTTGAGAGCTAAAGAGTCGCAATGTATAAAAAGGCTGTTGATAAGTACTGTTTTCTTTTTAACTCTTCAGTTTATCGTATTTATTATGGACCATAGTCAACATGGATACAGAAAACAAGAGAGTAATAAAAGAAAATAGTTGCTTGGGGGTATTGAGGGTTTAGAGCTGAGGAAATTAAAGGATATATTGGAAAGACTTTATTTGGGGAGAAACTGTGCGCTTATACTAACCTTATTTTTTTCTGTTTTCCTATTTATCTTCAAAGTAGTTTTCCACAGTATTTCAGTCTTGCAAATAGATTCTACCAAATTAATCTGTGAGGTGACACCACCTGGAAAAAATAGCATGGGCGTGGAAGGCAAAACATGGCCTCTGAAGCCTGGAGGATTTTGAGATCACATCACCTATCTGGAAATCGTGTCTAGACACCTCCATCTAGGGAAACAGAAAAGTTTAATAAGTGTAGGTCACAGCTTTTAGTTGTCTTACTTCTGAGAATAACAATCATTAGGTCCTCATTCCAAGACTATCTGTATACAACTCTCCTAAACTTAAACATAAAGATGTACCTAGCTGTAACAAAAATTGCGATGGATTTGAGATGAACGAACAGTAAGTGACAGCAAAGATCCTGCAGGTGAGCAATCATAAGCCGGAAGAGAAGTCCATTAACTTCGAAGCGTAGCTTTTCTAGAGTCAGAGGCAAGAACTGCATCCAAATTGAGTCTCAAACACGTCGTTAAATTATCTCAACCATCAGCCTGACTGAAATTTATAAACTGAATCATCGTGTAACTATTAAATGATGTATACGAATTATGTTGAATTTATTTGGAAAGCCAAATGTTATCAGTGTCTAAATGGAACACTTTTCATCCTTATAGGCAAAATATATATACACACACATATCCATCCATCCATCCATCCATCCATCCATCCATCCATCCATCCATCATCTTTCTTTCTAGTGTGTATATATATAGGTATACTGATATCTAGATGCCTGTTTAATTCTCAAATGAGCACCAGCTGGAAGACTCATTAATCTAATCATTGCTTCATGTCCCAGCTAATTATAAATGCTGTTGAACAAAACTTGACCTAGCGTTGATCCATACTTGTCTTATTAGAAATTTCGTAAGATGCAGGGCACTGCCATTCATCATTAAATTTGCTTATGAAGTCTCCTTTGCTTTTCATTTCATGCTACAACACTCGGTCCCCAGCTGATCCTTGGCCTAGATTTTCAGCTGGTTGAGCACACGTCTGGTCAAGTCAGAGAACTGATCTTCTTTACTCGGTTAACTTTTCAGGGAGCAAATCTCCTTCGCAGATATAGGTTGTACCTCTCTCTCTCCAGTCAACAAAAACATGCTCCTTTTTGGATGCATAAGTTTGGGGGGAGCTGTTTTCAAAAGTTAGTCCAAGTAATCATAACCCCCTAAAAGGAAAAAAAAAAAAGTATTTAATATATTTGTCCCATAGGGTTTATTTGTTTGTTAAAACTATCAACCTAGATGTAATAATTCGTTTCTCATCAACAGTATCCTACTATAGAGGATAGGTTTAACCTTAACTTTGCAAAGGAATTTTCTTATATTGTCGAACAGAGATAATGTAGCACCTATGCATAGAATGGTTACAAGGTTCAAAGGAGTTGAAATATTGAGCCCTGATAACGGTGACCAGCACATAGCATCGTACAAATGGCTGCCGCTATTATTACAGTATTAATACTTGTTATTTCTATTAACACCGGGAAACAGGATGGTGCCTTCATCAGGTTGTTCAAATATCAAAATGGTACCATTCCTCAGGTGGGTATAACGGCTTTTGTTTGTGATTGCCTGGATTTATATAATCTCAACATTTACCAAATGCCTTATTCCAAAATGGGTAATAAGCTTTTAACATAGGTCATCTTAGAGACCATATGTAAACATAATGTTCTCGGGCAAACATAATTAAGTTATAATTTCGATTTTTACTGTATCATTGAATTGGTTATGTTCTCAGTACACAGCTTTTAAAGATCCTTGATTCCCAAAGGCCCCCTGCTACATTATTTTTCCTCCAAATTGCTAGGAGTCGAACAAGCTTTGGACACGTATTTTTTTACTCCCGTGTCAGCTTTCGTTGATTGAAATCCTTTGTGCTTATGTCAGAATTACTAGGTATGGTTTGTTTTCCTCAGTCATTTGTGTAGTTGCTGGAAAAATAAATGCCTGTGTGGAGACAATGAGAAGGAACCGGGAGTGTAACGAGCGTGCCCACCGAGGCGAGTCTGGGAGCAGGGGAAAGGAGGCATCGGGCAGCGGGAGGAAAGTGTGAAGTATTACACGGCCTTGGGCATGCCAGGCGTTAGTCCAGTGCTTCAAATGTCCTCCCACATTTATTCCTTACAATAAGTTCAAAACTTAGCAACTATTATGCCCGTTTTATACACGAGGAAACTGAGGCGTAGAGACTTGAAATAAATTATCCAAGATCACGCAGCTATTAAGTGTTGGAGCCGGGGTTCAATCTCAGATCGAGAATTTGTGATCTAGCCCGGTCTGTGTGGCTCAGTGGTTGAGCGTCGACCCATGAACCAAGAGGCCCCGGGGTCGATTCTGAGTCAGGACACATGCCCGGGTTGAGGGCTCGATCCCCAGCAGTGGGTGTGCAGGAGCCATCGATGTCTCTCTCTCTCTCACTCTCTCTCATTGATGTTTCTGTCTCTCTATGCCTTCACCTTCCTCTCTCTCTAAAATCAATAAAAACACGTTTTTAAAAAAGAATTTGTGATCTAAACCACCAAGGGCACTTTCTTTACACTCAGAATCTTCTCAGTATCCTCGTTGTGATATTTATATGTTTCCCCTAGAAGAGGTACACAAGAATCTTTTACCCGGTGAGCACAGCAATCAGAACAATTAAATGCCAGCTGCTATAACAACAGATAAATCTAAACAAACGCACATCCAAGCACACACAGTGCTCTAACTCAGTCACGGCAGTTACCGCCGCAGGCCCACCCTGGCGTGGGGCCCCTATGGGGTGGTGTTTACCTGTGTAGGATAACAGATGACTAGGCTCCTTCCATAATGTGATCTGGCCATTTTTACTTTATAATTGTCACAGTCTCTCTGGGATTTGTCTGCATGCCAGGCACTCAGAAACAGAAAGGAAAAAATACAACGAAGAAGCGAGCAATAGAAAGTCCTGAGTACAGATAGATGTGTGGGGAGAGAGCTCTCCGTTCCTGCACCTCTCCTCAGGCCCCTCCCTGCCTGGTGCCTCCCCCTTGACAGTTTGGGTCGCCTTAAGTGATGAGGGGCTCATCACCTCATTCCCCTGCCACTGATGCCTTTCTGCTGGGGCCGTTCCGTCTCTCTCTGCTACTTGTTCCTATTTCTGTTCGTATGATTCCTGGTCATTACTTATGGGGATAGTACCTATTCACACAGGGTTGTAAATCCTAACTGTGCACATCAGTGCATCTGTATTTTCTTTCTTTAAGTATCTAGAAGAAAGGAACAGAGTTCAATTTAGTGATCAAAGCTTTTAGCGGACGTCATACAGAATTAATGCATTATGGAAAAACTTTGGGGCGATGTTCCTGTGGCAGTTGGCACAAACTTTCATCAAGATTAGGTCGTAAATTTCATTTCTCAAACAAGGACTCTATGTTTAAATATTCAGATTGTCATCGCCATGGTGTCATTCTCTGTAAATCTGAATCAGTCGTTCGCGTCCATAGAACCTCTCCCTCGATTCCCATCCTGATGTACATTCTGTATTAACTTTTCACTCCTGTGTAGCAAAGCGGTTTGAAACAACAGCCATCTCTTTGCTCATGGTTTCTGTGGATGAGCAGGAGCCTCTGGCTCAAGATCCAGCGTCGGATTGTAAGAGAGGCATCGGCCAGGGGTGAAGTCATCGGCAGGCCCGATGGGGACGGATTTATCTCGAAGGTCACTCATGTGGCTATCGGCCGGTCTCAGGCTCTTGTCGGCTTTGACTACACATGTCGGTTCTTTGCCATGTAGGCAGGTTTCTTGCCCTCGGTGTGCGAGCTCCAGGAGGCAGAGAGGGGCAATGCGGGGCCCACAGGGACAGCTGCCCACGCCCAGGGGGCATGGACCTCAGAAGCAGAGATCACTGGGCCCTATCGCAGAGGCCGGCCACGCCTTGGAGACATTCATTCAGCTTTAATTCTCCAGGCCAAGATTGCCAGGAAAGAAGTGAGGAAAAAATACAGGGGTGTGCAAAAGGAGGTTGACAGTTGCTAGTAAGCAAAAACAGTTTATTCTTAATTTATTCATTATTTATCAATTACTGTCTTACCTCCTTGTATTATTTGTCTTGTGATGGTGATGGTTGTTATTTTATACCCTTACCTACGCCGTATCTTTTAGGTAACGGTGGCTGGGAACTTAACCTCTTTTTTCCCCACCCCTGTATGCTATTTTGGGCAATAAACTAAATAAATAGTATGATATGATTCAATCAAAATTCTCCAAGTTAATCATATACCGTTTGCACAGCTCTAAATATTAATAGGTCCTCCCGGCACATACGGCAAAATATTTTCCTTGAGATAAGTTGCAAAATCTGTGTGATTTCCCGCAGCATCGATTTACCGCTTTTCATTCCCCTTGACTTTTTGTATCTTGCCTCCCCCGACCCCTGTTTTCTCCACAACGTTTCCCTTCATCGCTTGAAAGTTCCAGAGTGACCTTGCTTTTGGTCTTTCTTTCTAGGCTCAAAGTGGGCTCTTGTCTTCAGGATATTTGTGCTAATGCATATTTTAGGGTGTAAAAGACCGTGATATTTTCAGGGTCCTCGAATGTGTGGACTTGTTGCTTAGGGGAATTTGTTTGGGGAAATAGAGGAATGAGTTATAAAATAGCAATAACATTGTGGTTCTGAGCGACCACTCAGGAATGCTTACATTTGAATATTAATGAAAACGCAAAAGATAGTAAGTGAATGTTATACTATCCACCTGTAACATATCTTAGTTTTTTTCTCAAACTGTAGATTACGTTTATTTTGAAGTAAATGATAATGAGTTTATCATAACGCTTCCTATTTTCTTAATTTATTTTAATTAACAATAAACTTATTGAGTAGTAAAGGCAGCCTACTTTAATATTACTACAAGGCCAACATATGTCATATGCACTACATGGCACTTAAAGGAAAGATCATGCTAATGCAGAATATTTTAACTAAGATTAAGAAACAGGACTCTCTCCCAAGGGGTCTGGCAATTATATTGAAGGAAAATTTGAAGAACGTTAAAATTAATACAAATGGTATAGGTTTATAGCAATGTTAATTTGTCCTATGGTCAAGAAATAATTTGAACTCTACATTGTAGCTAATTTATAAAAAGTAACGGTGTCTAATATGTTATTTAATATATGTGGCGTGGAATAACTTACTTTCATGACAAAAACTCTCCACAAACTAGAAATAAAAGCCCCTAAACTCACCATGGCTTATGTGACAAGCCCACAGCTAACTCAATGGTGAACTCAAAGCTTTGTTATTATTATTATTGTTATTAATTTTTTTAACATTGACATTGTTGCAGGAGTCATGAAATAAGTCAGTTTCAGGAAGAGAAATACTGCATAAATCCATTTATTAGAGATATCTAAAACAGCCAAATCAACTGAATCAGGGGTGAAATAGTGGTTGCCAGGGGCTGGTGGAAGAAGGAAAGGAGACTTCGCAATTAATCAGCATAAAGTTTCAGTTAAGGAAGATGAGTGATTTTAGAGATCTGGTGCCCCGCGGGGTACCCATAGTCAACAACGCTGTATTATACACTTAGAAGTTCGCTGAGGGCTGTTCTCACATCATATATTCTTGACACACACACGCACACACAATTTTTTAAATCCTAAAAATTTTTTTTACAAAGATTATGATCTGGTACTTCTATAAAAACCTTTTTAAAAAAAATGAGTATATTTACAGACAAATGCACAGATCTTAAATATACTGTTTGAGAAATTTTGACAAAAGTGTCCATCTGTGTAACTACCACCCGATTTAGCGTTTAGAACAACTCTATTACCCCAAAAAGATCTCTTGTCTCCTTACTGGTCAGCTTTCTACTTAACCCCGAAAGACAGCCGCGGCTCTTATTTCTAGTTTTGTATCCTGGTATCTCTATGAAGGATCTCACGCGGCTGGCTGCTGTCACTCAGCAAGGTGCTTTTGAGTCTGGTACATGCGACGATCACTGGCTTCTTCATTATCGCTAAATATTATTCCCCAAAGTTGCTTCACCGGTTTCCTCCTGATGGCATTTGAGTTATTTCCAGTTGGGACACACATGAGGCTGCCACAGGCTTTGTGTGGCGCTTCTCTGTGGACATTCCTTTCTGCTTTCACCTGGCAGGTGAGCAGCTGCGAGCGGACTCGGGGCCCCCTGGGGGGCGTGAGCTTTGCCCCTGCAAGGGGCTGACACGCTGTGCAGCTCCAGGGCCCTGGCTCTGAGCACCTTTCCTGCGCTCACCGGGCACCCATCTGTCTCACTTCAGGGACCGGGTGAGCAAGTATTTTGCTCAGACTTGCTTCCCTTATATTGTCTCCTGAGTTTACTGTCTGAACGTTCTCTATATATGTGAAATACAAGTCCTTTCTCAGATACCTGCATGGGGGAATTCATTGCCAGATCCCTGTCTTGTGTTTTCATTTCTGTGATGGCATTTTGGTCGAGCAGATATTTTTAATGGTAACGAAATATGATTTATTATATTTTTATTTTGTGGTTAATGCTGTTTGTGTCCTCTAAAAACTTTTACATATTACAAAGTCAAACATATTACCTTATATTAATTTTCGGAGTGCGTATTGTTTTAGCTTTAACTCTTAAGCCTGCGATTCATCCGTATTAATTAGTATTAATTACATGTATGATATGTGGTAGGAAAAAACTTTGTTTTTCTAATGGATGCTTTTCCATCATTATTTGTCGAAATGACTTTCCTTACATATTGTGTGGCATTGGCACTTGTTTCAAAAATCAGTTGACGCCCGGCCGGCATGGCTCAGCGGTCGAGCATCGACCTATGATCCAGGAGGTCAGGGTTCGAATCCTGGTCAGGGCTCAGGCCCTGTTGCAGGCTCCTTGATCCCCAGCAGGGGGTGTGCAGGAGGCAGCTGATCAATGACTCTCATCGTTGATGTTTCTCTCTCTCCCTCTCCCTTCGTCTCTCTGGAATCAATAAAAATATATTTTTAAAAAGTCAGCTGACTATGTATGTGTGGGACAATTCCTGTATTGTATTTCTTTAATTTGTTTATTAATGTATTTATTCATTCATTCATTCATTCATCCTGTACTTTATATAATTGTATTATCTATCTTCATTTTTAATATCCACTAAACTTACAGATTAAAAATACGATTCAATTTATTTATTATTTTTCCTGTCAATAAAACTGGTACTTGTGCTGATATTAAAAAAATATTTTTGGACAGTATAATTATGGAAATTGTTTCAATAATATATATTTGGTTCTAATTACTTTATTTTGTAAGATAGAGTCCTCTAATTAGTAGTATTAAAAAGTTATTAAACATGCCAATTTAATTTTAATAGTGTCCTGTTAGTGAATCAACTATTCTGTTTTCCATTTCTACCTTGATTATGCCTGTTTGGTTGAGAAATAATCGATTTTTGCTTATTTACTTTGTATCTAGCTGGTTTACTGAAACTTCATTTAATTACAGTAGCTTTGTCTTTGATTTTTTTTCAAAGTGCAGTTATATTGTCATTTTTTTGTAATTTATACAAGTTATTTCATTTTTCTGTTATTTCAAATCAATGCCCCCCAGTGTTTTATTTTTAAAACTTTTTATTGAAATATATTTTACATAATATTATATAAATTAAAGATGTACAACGTGTTGATTTGATTCACGTATACAATGTAATATGATTGCAGTTGTAATGATAGCTAGCACCATTTTGCCACATAGTTATTGTGGTGGGTTTTGTGTGCGTGGTGGGGAAATAATTAAGATCAACCCCCCAAATTATATTGAAAACAAAAAGGGCTTTCTCACTTGGTCCATAATTTTAACAAAAATAGCTTTGCCACTTTACCACTTAAGGTGGCGCTTACTTTCCTTTCTGGTGACTATTGGTTTGCTGCTCTTGTCCTTGAGCGTCTCCAGGGCTGTCTTCCCGGCCCCCATACCCCACTGTGGAGATTAAAATAATTAACTACCCATTTTCTAGGCTCCTCTGCGTCTAGGGGTGGTTTGTGCAAATATCCCTAGGATTTTAGTCAATGTATCTCCAACTCACATTGCAAGTGGAATATGAAGTCAGTTTAATGGGTACTAAGCAGATATTTTTTAAAGCGTAGAATAAAATTGAAAAATCAGAATGCAGCGCATGTACTACGGTTTTTTAAACATTTGCTTCAGCATATATATATATATATATATATATATATATATATATATCCATATACACACGTTAATACCTATGGGAGTGCTAGAAAAATGTATTTTGCATGATTTATTATCAGAAACTGAATGTCACTTCTTTAAGTCAGAGCTATTTGAATTTGTTGTCACTTGTAGCTAAGTGCATCCAAACTGATTGTAAAATTGATGCATACAGTGTGCTTAGGTGACACCCTTTAAGATTTAGAAGCAGTTGTGTGAAGAAGGTAAGGTGGCCGTTCATCTATTCCAGGTGGGCGATCTGTGGCGACCTATTTTATCAAACTTTCCTTATTGTACCTTGGGATGCAGAAAACATGGCACACCGAAGCCACGTAATTGAGGAGCAGCTCATCCGTGGGCAAATTTACAAAGGTGGCCAGGAAAACAAGCAATGACATATAAAGTACCCCAAGGGCAGAAATAGTGGGGAGGCACTACCAGGGCCACACCTGCACAGGTAAGGGGCAAAGTGAGGCCTAAAGCTGTAGAAAGTCGCTGCCCTGTGGTAGTTGTGGTCTCTGGTAGGGTAGAAATATCCTGCCCTTGGATCTGTGTCTGGTGCCTCCATTTCTACATCCAAAATGAAACCAGTGGGCCAAGAGGCTTATGTTTTATTCCACAAAGATTAGCCTCTTCCTGAAGGTACAAAACGTTGCTGGAGGTAAAGAGGATCTCTCTCTACACTGATAAGTTGAATAAAAAATGCAAACGCTATAAAGTTATATGTGCCTAATATCATCCTCAAAAATATTTAAAGAATTCACAGAACTGCAAGAGGAAAATGGACAAATACATCATTTGAATGGGAGATTTGTAATAGGGTTATTTTGGATAATTGATAAATTCAGCAGAAAAAAAAATAATCACTAAGGATACAAAACATTTGAATAATGCAATTAACTAATTTGATGCAGCGGATGAGTGTATATTACTCTCAACAGCAGCAGCATGCATTTCAAGCTTGAAAGAGCACTTATGAAAATTGACCACATCCTAAGGTAGAAAAAAAGCTCATCGTGTTTCAAAGCTTTGTTACCATGCGGAAAAATATTCTCCCTGTACACAATAAATTAAATTAGTGATCAGTTATATATATTTATTAAAAAAAAAAAGAGAATTAAAACTCCCACGGAGAGGGACGAGAATACAATATTAAGTTGGGTCGTGGTGCTAGATTTCTCAAGAAAGTAATTGAGGAAATAGTGAATGTGACTAGGGTGCTAATTAAGTAGACATCTGCGGAAGTCCCCTCTAGGCGGAACAGAAAGCTGAAGCGACAGTCTTCCCACGGCCTTGGTAATGAAACGTGGGGATGCGCCTGCAGTAGAGGGAGCAGGGAGTCAGCAAGTGAGCTGGAAGCCTGTCATAAAGGGCGTCTTAGCTATTTTTTAAAGAGTTTGGTTTTTACTTTTCCTCTAAGCAAAATGGGGAGCCGTCGCTGCGCTTTGAACAGGGAAATAACAAAATGTGTCTTCTTATCTGATATGATCAGTCCGCTCTGGCCTTTTCACTGTGAAGAGACCATCAGAGGGGGGAACAAACATTTGGGAGACTCATTAGAAAGTTAGTGCATGATCCGGATACATGGTCCTCGTGGATCTGACAAATGGCCACTCTGGACATAATAACAGAATGGCTGTGTCTCGGTTTATGCTGAAGACAGAGTTGTCGTATAGAGAACACACCTGGTTATGGTGTGAGAGAAAGGGCGACCCAAAGAGTGTCGGCCTCAGAAACTAGATAGGAAGGGTTTTACCAGGTAAGATGTGAAATTCCGCAATTAGAGTAGGCCCTCCCGGGAAGATCAGGGCTTCAGCTTCGGATGTATTTCGTGTGAGGTGCATGTTATATACCCAAGTTAAGATACTGAAGAGTCGGTTATAAACATAAGTCTGGAGCTAGAGAGAGAAGCCTGGAACTAAAGGTGTAAATTTGGGCGTGGACAGCAAGATGGTATTTAAACTTGTTGGACTGGATGATATCACCAAGGGAATAAATATTAATAGAGAGGAAAGGGGGTCTGAAACTTGACAGTTAAGGCAAACCTATACTGGAAGTCCAATATAAAGAGAGGGGACCAGTAAAGGGAAATGAGAAGTAGTGAAGACAAGTGAATTAAGATGGAAAAAATAATCATATGTATCAAACACTAATAATTGATTGTATAATACAAGCACTAAGAATTGACATTGCACTTGGCAAACTGGAGCTTATTAGTAATCTTAAAAGAACACAGTTTTACTTTTTTATTAAATTTATTGAAGTGACACTGGCTAACAAAATGATACAGATTTCAGGTGCAAAAAAACAGATAAGCACAAAGAATTGGGGAAAAAAAATAAGTGAATATAAAATAACAAAAAAAGGAACACAATGTTACTAAGGTGTTGAATGTAAAAGCTGGATTGAAATGGTTTTAAATGCGAATTGGAAAAAAGGAATTAGAAAGATGAATGATAGCCACATTTTTGAGGAGTCCAGGGAGGCAAATATAAATCAATAGCTTGAATGGTGGTAGTGTCCGGAGAAAATGCACTGTATGTGTATAAAAATAAGTAGAGCATGAAAAACTTACAATGTAGGAGTTATCTAGTCAATAACTTAAGAAGTAAAGAGAGAAAAAAATTCACCTCAAGAAAGGGATTACTCAGGATATACACCAGTGGGGGTAGGCGAGAAGTCCATCAACAAACCTGTTAATGGGCATACCGGACCCATTCTCTCAACCGCCATTTATTCCGTCTTTCCTATCTTTTTGAACACTTAGTGATATATTTCTGTCCTCAAAAATCCCATTTGAGCCATTGTAAGTTTTATCATCAATTACATTTGTTTCCGTGGGTCATTAAACTTGAATTAGCTGAAAACTAACTCTTAACTTCACACCAATAGTACTGCACAGTAATAGTACAGTCATAGGCTCTCTCTATGGGGCCCACAATGTCTGGCGAAATCTTTCCAGCTTTCTACTGAAGGAGGGAAACTGATCAATATTAACACAGTCGCAAGTAACACTCTCCAGGATATTCCAGTCCTATTCTTGTAACATTTTTAATTTTTTTTGATTGTCATTGGAAGCTGTGGCCTGAAAATATCTTTTAAAAACATCTAATAAGAAAATTCTATGTATTGTGTGATTTTTTTTTCCTGCAGTAAATAAAATAAGCGTTAATCGGTCTCTGTTTCGATTGTGGAAAATGTGTTTTGTTGGAACATGCTGTGGCCAAGACTCGCAGCTTATTCTTTATAATCACTTCTTCTTTTCGTAAAAGAATATCTGAATATTAATTGGGCACAGGCAAGGGGATTAGGCACTAATCACTACAGTTTCATGTCTCCCTTAGAGAAGTTGTAGCCACATGCCCTGTAAATTTCTCGCTAGTAGGATGTGAGCAGAAATGACTTGTGCTATTACTAGGTTGCTTTCTTAAAGTTAAGGATTATTTTCAACACTCCCTTTTTTCCTCTGTTAACTGTAGTGCAGACTCTGTGGTTAAAGCCGGAGCAGCCTTCTTGGACTATTAAGTGGAAGCCCAAAATGAGTTTGGCAGAAAAATTAGATAGAAGGACCTAGGCTCTAATGACTGTAGTGGAAGCACCAATCTTGGATTTTCTACCCAGACCTTTTAAGTAAAGGAGGTAAATTTCTACCTTATTAAATTCACTAGTATTTTGAATCTCAGTCATGCAGCTGAACTGATATCCTGAACAATATACTCTTTTAGTCTCTACTTTATAATAATAAAAATTGCAAGGAATATTGATGCTAAATAGAACTGGAAGGCTCTCTAAGTAAAAATCAGATATTTTTGAGTAAGCTATTGTTTTTGGTGAGGCGCCCTCTGTGTCCCCACCTGTTGCTGGTAGAAGTGGAATTCTTACGATGTTGCAAGGAAAGAAATTTCCTGAGACATGCATAGGAGTGATACTTATTTCTGTGGAATTAAACCCCTGGGTTTCCAAAGTCCTATTTCCCTCTGTCTCATCATGGAAAAAGTTCAGTCTTGTCTTTAGAAGGGCAAGAATTAAAGCCAGTTCCCGGAGTTTCTGCTTCATGTTAGAGTCCAGTCCAGTTCAGCATCTGTCTAGGTTAGCTTGTGTTCCCAGCTGTAGTCCATTGCATGTGGGGTCTGCATGGCCATGAGCCACGAGGCTGCTTAAGGCTCCATGACTATGGAGGTGCATGCGAGAGTGTGGGTCAAGGAGCAAGAGAGTGCAAGGGAGCAGGAGCACAAGAGAACAAGAGAGAGATAATTCTTTCTCTGGGGATGACGTATTCCCAAATTTTCACAGGCTTGCGTTGGGGTTCACCCTTGCAACCAATGAACTTTGTTCCCAGGTTAGACTGACAGGCAAGCACCTTCCCTACATCACACTGATTTCACTGCACATGCACCCATCTTCCCCTTTGCTGGACCCCTCCCCCCAGTGATTTGCTGAGAATGGGTGGGTTGTTCCCTGGGGAGTGTAACATTGCAGCTTCCTGGTGTAGCTGCCCAGATGGTCATGCTTATCATGTCTGGCCTGCCCTTTGTTTTCTTTCTATTATTATTAGCTAGCTAATTATGATGATGACACACTATGACAGAAATTTTATAGTATTTTTTATTTATCAGCAGAGTTTCTATGTTTTATAAATAATCACTTGGATCTGATAGTGAGTTGGAATAGCCATGGGTATTCATAGATCACTGATCTACTGTATTATGAATTAGGTGATTGGAGTCTGTGTACGGTTCAATATTTAATAATTTCTTAGCTGTTTCGGATGATTAATACCGGAGCTGGCTCAACATTTCACTCACTGGGATGATAAGTCACTAATAGGTTCTTATTGCTATCCAGGGGCAAAATGTGTTTCTCTTCAGCATTTTTTGTGACTATCTTAACATTTTACAATGAATGCACAGAGCAAAATGAAAGAGATGGAGTATAATAGAGATGAAGAGAAAAGTAAATGACATGGTATGATGCAGATAGGTATATTTTAGATAAAAATTATTCAATATAACTCTTTTCTTCTGGATGACATATTAGACAGAAATTTCAAATTACTCTTTTATAGAATCATAGGTCTTAAAGCTAAATAGCATGTTGAATAATAATATGTTGCAAACCCCAGTTCCCAGGCAGGTGAGGTATTAATATCCCTGGTCCACACACTGGCAAATAGCATTCTCCAAGGTTACAAAATGGGAAAGCCAGGATAAGGTCCAGACTTTTAGACTCCTGGTGTATATGAATGCTTGTAAATTATTGACAGTGTGACAATGTAAAGTTAGATTTGGTGATTCATTTGTCTTTATTCATTTATTATTTTTAATGGTCTAAGGCAGCAGGTAGGGCAACCGAGATGTAGACAAAGAAATGATGACAACATATGGCCAGTGAAACAGTAGAGTATGTCCAAGTGCTAAGGAGACCCGGTGGAAGCTGGTTCAATTCCAGAAGGTAATCAGTTAAGCTGTTACATGAAGGGATATCTCTGAGCTTATTCTCAAGGATAGCTGGGTGTTTCGAATGGGAGGGATAGGGTAGAGGAGGACATTGGTGTCAGAAGGAATATGTTGTGCAGAGGCAGGGAGCCATGAAAGACCATGATGTGATTGAAAATATGAGCAGCCCGATGGAGCTCAGACATGAAAGGGCCGGTCAGGGTCTTCCATGGGTGTCAACAGGGACAGTGTGCAGCCTGATTATAAACTGCTTTGTCAGTCAGCTAAGAAATTTGGATATTTATCCTGTAGGAAATAGAGACAAAAAAGATTTTTAGTAAGAAAAAACATGATTCATTTTTTTGTTTTCTTTTGTTTTTTCTCAGATGATCCCTGTTCTCTCCTGAGTGGAAGGTTAATGGATGAAATACTTGGGGTATGAGCAACATGCCAAATTTAGGCATAATAAATAATTTTCCTGAGATGGGACAGTGCTGATGGAAGGAAAAGGCCAGGCTTGAGAGGAATTCCTAAATTAGAAATTACAATTAGCCCAATTGGTGTGGCTCAGTTGGTTGAAAGTCTTCCCATGTACCAAGAGGTCCCCAGTTTGATTCTAGATTAGGGCACAAGAGGGATTGTGGGCTCGATCTCCAGTAGGGGGCATGCAGGAGGCAGGCAATTAATGTTTCTCTCTCATGACTGTTTCTATCTCTCTCTCCTTCTCCCTTCCTCTCTCTAAAATAAATTAAAATACTTTAAAAAAATAAATTACAATTAAACATGGGGACTAGAAATTGGGACATGTTGACATTAATAGAGATAAGGGTAAGAGATACTGAAAATTGATTGAGAGATGGGGAGAACATATTTGTCCCTGCTAAATTTAGATTTCCAAAATTACTTAATCGTTCTGACCCTCAGTTTTTTTAAAAGTAAAATAGCAATAAATACCTTCTAAAAAAGATTATTAAACTCACAGGAAAGGTAAATTAGATAATGCACATTAAGTAACTGCGATTGCCAGCTAAATGGTAGGTACTGAATAAATGGTATTGCCATTTCTTATCTTATTGTTGTTATTATTACAGGGAATTTAGAAATAAGCATCTTAAGGAAAGTGAAACTAAACATGTGAACCTTGGAAGAGGGGTCAGGGAGGTAAATGTCTACTTGACAGTCCTTGTAGGGATGTAGTTAAAAACACAAGATTAAGCATGACGCTAACAGTTTTACTCTTTAGCTGTTTTTGTTTGAAAGGAAGTTGAGTTTTATGAAATGTGAACACCCAAAGTTAAATGAGTAAGCACAAGAGCCTGTGAGCTATTAGCGACATGACTCTCCAGAAACAGTGGAGAGTCTGTGTTTGGGCCTAAGCCTGAATACATAAATTTCAGGCTCCAGTGCCTTCTCTAAGTAGTCAAGTAGGCTGGCGTTAGGCCAGAATTCAGAATATGCGAAGTTCCTCTTCAGTTGCTCCCTTTTCAAAGTCATTGCAAGGAGTGGAGGGGGAAGGCTTCTAGAATAAGTCCTGAACATTCACTAAGGGTTTTTTAGCCTTAGGCATATAATAGCGTATTCTAATCTCTCCACCATATATTTTCATAAAAGTGAAATCAAGTTAAAAGAATGTTTGAAATTTATTTGAAGGAAGAAGGGAATCACAAAAGGGAATCATAGCGTTAGGTAGCATAGAAAATTGTCTAGGAGACTTTTATAGGAATGGTTGGTACTGATTTTTGGTGCATAAAACTCAAGTCATTTGTTGCAGCCACTGACTGAATCCTATCTTTTGTTCATGAAAGTCTTTCCAAGTCACAGCTAAGACCTGAGATTCTGGTGAACTCAAAACACGATCTCCAAAGACAGTATGCTCAGAGTATCTGCGATTCGTATTTGCTTTCCCTGACCGGGCGCCGCAGACCAGTGCATCTCTCCCTTTGCTGCAAGAGAAAAGCATGCCTCGTCTTCCCCAGTTGTTGCTGGGGCTGGAGTCCTTGCGATACCCTGAGAAAAAGAATTTTCTGAGACTGGCATGGGAGAACCAGTGATTTTTATTTGTGTGGAATTAAATCCCTGCATTTCTAAAGTCCCATTTCCCTAAGTCCAGTATAGAAGTGTAGCTAGGATTTCAGTGGGGCTGGAATCAGGGCCAGTGTCCAGAGTTTTCGTTCCATGTTGGAGCCGGGTCCAGTCCTGCATCAGGCTGGCTGCAGCCCATTAGTCCATTAGTCCATTGTGTGGGGTCCACATGACCATGGGCCATATGGGGGAATGCCGGGAAGCCAAGTGTGAGCCATGAACCAAGTATGACAAGAGAAGCCAAGAGAATGAACTTCTTAGTTCAGGGAATTAAGTATCCCAAATTTCCATGTGCTTGCAGTGGCCACATCCATTCTGGCCAACTATCTCCATCCCCAGGTGTGACTGACAAGCAAGCACTTCCCTATGTCATCCCAACTTTACTGGGCATGCATCTCTCTTCCCTCTGTTGGATCCTTTCCCCAGTGTTTCATAGGGAACATGCCTATAATGTCTGGCCTTCCCTTTGCTTCTTTCCTATTATTTACAACTAGCTAATTACAACAGTATCACTTTCATCTCTAAAAGGGCCAATCACCATCATCATCACCACCATCATCATCATCATAGTCCCAGATACTTACAAGACACTATTTTAACCAGCACCTCTTTTCAAATATGAACTCCTTATATTCGACAGCAACTTTAGGGGGTAGGCATTGTGGCTGTTGCTGATTTTACAGATGAGGAGCCCAAGGCCGAGTGACGTTTACAGAATATCCTCAAGGTCATATACAGTAAAATTCCTTCGTTCAGTTGCCTATCATTTCCATGAGCCAAAAGTGTCCTATGGCTGGTCTGACTCTGGGGCAAGTAATCGTTTGACCTGTTGGAAGAGACAGCCCCAGATTGGTTCAGATGGTTACAGGAGCCCTTACTGTCCTGTAGGGGGAATTTCTACTCCAACTAGCTCTACAGCTTTTGGAAATAGACTCATCCTGAACTTGAATTTCTGCATCTGTAAGATAAAGACAATCATGAAGGAGAAACAGAGGAGTGTTAGGTCATTGTGAATGCCCCTAACTGGCTAAGTGGAATGCCCTCAGTCCTGAAGCGTAAGTGTGGTCAGGGCAGATGGCCCTCGTGTTCTCACAGCAAGAATTCTCAGGCCCAGAAGCCACATACGTGGGCCTCATGCAGCAACAACTCACTGAGCAGCAGAACTGTTTTCTTAGACGGCTGTGTAAGTTTTTTCTGAGTGCTGCTATGACTGGAGTGCAACAGCAGTGAGCTCACAGATCCACGATTCTTAAAATGCATGGATGTCTCACTCAGTATAAGCTGCCAGGACCACCCGACTTCAGGCGCCCTTCTCTGAGATATGGGGCAGGTGGTGGGGAACGTGTCCATTCACTGGCGCGACTCTCTAGTTTATAGCTTTTACCTTGTCTATTTGAGGGCCTCCAAGATTACCAAGTTAAATGAACTCGGAACAAAGTCTAAGCCATCATTTTTATCCACATTTGAATTTGGAAAAGCCTCTGTATTCTAACCCAGCTTAGTATGATTCCTTAGACAGGAATCAATTTATAGTACATACTTAACAACGGCTTAGGAAAGCAGGGGCTTTAGAAGACATGTCAGATTCTATCACCACTGCATTTGCCTTATATAATTAGGGTGGCCCTGCTTAGTAGGTGGGTTTCTATAAATAGTAAGTAAGAATGTATTAGTTTTTACAGATTAGGCTTAAACTTTTCTTGGTTTGAAATTTCACTCTAAAATTAAGGACCCTTAATTCTTCTCAACACTCCTAGTACCCTGACCATATACTATAAATCACTGCTCTGCTACCATAAAATCCAGTTGAATCCAGCGGGTATATCTCTTTTCCCTTCTGCAAAATACCTTTTTATTTATTTGCCTGTGGACTTGTGCTAATTGAGACAGTGTTATGATTTTTTACATTCCATCTGTAAAGGGAGACTTTCAACTGACCGCAGATTTTAAAACTTATATTTAATTCATCATTTTGAATGTTTCTCCACAGACTCCCCAAAATGAATAAACATTTTAAGCCGGAGGAATTGAGAAACAGAGTTAAATTTTTTGCATACTGTGGATTAAATTAGAGAAACAATTCGCAATCCAGGTGAGGTAAACCCAATAAATTCCAAACGCATTTAGATTCATTTTTACAAATAATACTAGATGGCGATTCCACAATTCAATTGATATTCTTCCATTAACGGAATTATTGCACTTGGTGGTATTTTCACTAAATTATAGCAGATTTAAATCCACACTAATGTTAACTGCAAACCTACCTGGCTTATAAATGCATTCAGTTTTGGGGCCTGAACCCAATCAAATCTCTAGGCTGGGTTAAAGCCTGATTTTTGCTGTTGTTGTTGTTGAATAAAAACTAACACTCAGTTTCTGGATCATTGTGAGCTATTATGGACTTGATATGGAATGTTCATTCCTTCTGTCGTCTCTCATATCTGGTTACCTTCTGCACCTTTGCAGAGATACAACACAAAAGAGTGAGATTTTTCCCCCGTAGAATGACTCACTGTAGGGGAGGGAAGCATCTCAAAATGACTTACCTGGTAAAGTTTCACATCATCATTTACAGAGTATCTGACACCTAGAGCTTTAAGATAATGAATTCATTTGTTTTCTCAAAAACAAATTTATTAACGTATGTCCCGTGCCCGATGCTCTGCTAAACATTGCCTTCAAGGAGACTCAGGGCAGATGACCTAGCGACAGTAGCCCGGCTTCTTGAACGTGCTTGGATGCCTCTGAGGTGCATTCCTGTCTTGCCACGCGTCTGTTCCTTTACTCCTGAATTCTGTTCCACCGTATGCACTTTTTATTCATTCACTAGCTGAAAGGCATTTGCTTTTGTCTCTCGTTTCCCCAAATATAAAGAAAATGCCATAAACATTTGCAGCCAGGACTCTGTGTGGATGTGTGTTTCACTCTTTGGGATAAATTTCTAGGAATGAGTTAGCTGCGAAAGCAGGTGCAGTAGCAGATGGTTGACTATATCCCAAAATACAAGAAACTGCCAAGTTTGTTTAGAAGCTCATTGTACCATTTTATTTTGGGCTTTTGGTTTTTTTAATACATAGATGCATATAAGTTCTTTGGTTAATCTCACCCCCCCACTCCGCCATCCCCCCCCCCCCCTTCCCTCTGAGATCCCTCAGTCTGGTCCGTGCTTCTGCGTCTCTGGATCTATTTTGTTCTTTAGTTTATTTTGTTCGTTAGCTTCCACATATGAGTGAGATCCTGTGGTGCTTGTCTTTCTCTGACTGGCTTCTTTCACTGAGCATAATGCTCTCCAGGTCCCTCCATGCTGTCCCAAAGGGTAAGTGTTCTTTCTTTTTTACAGCCGCGTAGTATTCCACGGTGTGAATTCCTATCAGCAATGTATGGAAGTTTCAATTGCTCCACCCTTGTCAGCACATGGTTCTGACTGATTTTTAAATTTTGGCTAATCTAGCCTGTGTGAAGTAGACTCTTATTTTCATTCCAATTTGCACTGCTGTACTGGTTAAGGATGGTAAGCATCTTTCCACATACTTGTTGTCTGTATGACTTCTTTAGGGGAAATGTCTATCTATTTCTTTATTTTGTTCTTTGTTTAAGTTTTACTCAATTTTAAAGGCTCTCTATATTATGGAAACAGGTTTTTTTAGTAATAAATATCATTTGCAAATATTTTCTTCCCATCTGCGTCTTATCTGCTTATTAACTTGAGTGTCTTTCAAGCAACAGAATTTTAAAATTATAATATTGCTGAATTTATCATTTTCTTTTAAGTTCCATGCTTTTGTTTGTATCATAGATAAGAAATCTTTGTTTGACTTAGGTTATAATGATTTTCCCTGCATTTTCTTCTGGAAACTTTACAGTTTGACTTCTTACCTTTAACTCTATGATCAATTTTAAATTAATTTTGGCCTATTGTGCAAAGTAGGGCTTTTGCTTGCATATGTGCCCTGCTCTGTCTTCTCTGTACTTTTCCTACATAGAGTTTCCAAGTCTTTTGCATCTGTGGCTTCTTGTCATATATTAACTTTAGAAAATTCTTGTTGCTAAAGTTTTAGAATATTTCTCCTGTTTTCTCTCTTTTCCTTCTGGGACTTCAAATGCATAGATGTTCATACTTTCATATTGTCCCATAGCTTTTGGGTGATCTCCCCTGCTTTTGGTTTGCCTGCTTGCTCTGTTTTACTCTTTGTGTTCCAGTTTGGATAATATCTAATTATAACTGACAAGTTTACTAATTCTTCACCTAGTGGTGTTCAGTCTCATGAAATGCCAAAGAAATTCACTACTTCTGATACTGTGGGTTTTTTGTTTTTGTTTTTATTGCTAGCGTATATAGCTGACATTTAAAAATTAATTTTAATCACTCCTCTTCAATGTCCTGTCTGTTCATAGACACTGTTTACCTGTTTCACTGTCTCCTTTCAATGTTAATCATAATTATGAACAAGCCCAGGTTGATAGTTCCAATATTAGAGCCATTTCTGGCTCTGGTTCTGTGATTTCGTTTCTCTCTTTATGCGGTAGTCATCAGAAGCACGCCTAAAGATGTGTTAATCTTTTTCTCACTTTCTTACGTCTTATAATTTTTTACTGTATGCTGAACATCGTATGTAGCAGGATGACAGAGCCTGAGGTATAATGTTTTTGCCTAGCGATGGATACTCCTCTCCTTAAGTCGGGCCTTTTCGATGATGAATTGAGCCAATAAGGGCATTGGTTTGGCTGGTTGGGCTTTTGTTGTTGCTGTAGTTATCCTCAGTGCCCCCCCGTTTTGAAATCCTTTCAGCATCAGGCGATTACTCTTGTGGTGCCAACTGTGAGGCCTGGAGAACCAGAGGCTTTATTTCTCGTGTTTCTGCGCCATTCACAGTGCTTGGGAAGGGTTGCATTCGCGATGCTCCCACTTTGCCCTCTCCTGATAAATAAGCCCTGCCATGTATTGCTGTAGTTTTGGTTTTATTTCGAACTATACCTTTGGTTTTATATTGCATTTTCTCTATTAATTTTTCAGCAGTCCATTTAAAAGATTTCCTAGCATTCTCTCTTGTTCTATATGTTTTCATTTTTTAATGACACAATGCTTTCAAAATCTCACCATCTACATATTTTAAAAACAGCACACAGACATAAAAGCAATGCTCCGTGGTCTTCAAAGCCATGAGGCAGCTGCACATATACTGGTTCCTGTGACATGAAAAGAGCAAGTTGCAGAGCAGTGTATGTATTTCTCTCTGTGTATGTGGATGCATGTGTTTCTACGTGCATAGACTATCTCTGGAATAGTGCAGAGGAAACAACTAATGATTGTTGACTCTTGGAAGGAGAATCTGATAAGTGCAGAAGTCAAAAGACTTGATTTTTAGATCACACATTTTTATAGTTTAAATGTTTTACCATGCGTAAATGTTATCTAGTCAAAATTAGCTCAAGACAGAAATGTGAGGTGTATAATTTAGTGTTTGAATCTTCTCATGTGTTTATGTATCATTTATGTAAGTAAATACTTCAACTACATCTATAGACAGTGTGTCTTAAATCATGGTTCTCCTGAAATACCTCTGAGGCTCACAGAATTTAAAAAAATATATATGTTTTTATTGATTTCAGAGAGAGGAAGGGAGAGGGAGAGAGAAAGAGAGAAACATCAATGATCAGCTGCCTCCTGCACGCCCCCGACTGGGGATCGAGCCCGCAACCCAGGCATGTGCCCTGACCGGGACTCGAACCCCGATTGCCTGGATCCTAGGTCGATGCTCAACCGCTGAGCCACGCCAGACAGACAGACTCATAGAATTCTTACTTTGTCTCCGGGGCCTCGGTGGTTCTCAGCTCTGGATTCCCACCAGCCTAACCTCACCCCTTTAAAAATGCCCAGACTCTGCATCTGAATCTTGATTAAATCCGTACGGTACAAGCTTGAGCATTAGTATTGCACTAATCTCTTCTTTTACTCAACATTCCTTTCTTACTTCCCCTTTGGGGAGGGGGCACATAGATAGAGCAAAATTCAAACACAAATGCAAATAGTTTAATGAGTAATTATAAGGAAACATATGTATACGCATGGCCCAGGGCAAAATATAGAATGTTTCTGGCTTTTCCAATTACAATTTCTCCCTCTCTTCCCTCCCCCTCCAGCTACCACCTCCAGATAATAGCTATCCAGATTTTGAAGTTGGTTATGGTCTTGTTTTTCTCCTCAGTTTCGCCACCTAAAATTATAATTCTGCATCCCTAAAACTATAATTAGGTTTTATTCGGTATAGAGCCTCAGAAAAAAAGAATCCTAACATATTATTTTATGCCTTAATACTTTCAGCCTATTTTGTATTTGATTCAACTCTCTTTAAAAGTACCTGTTTCTGCATTCAGTTTTCATTGCTGTATTGTATGCCATTGTATGAACTTAGCATTATAGGTGTATCTTTTCAATTCTTGATGGATATATGGATTGTTTCTGGTGTTGGGGTAATTACAGGCAGATCTTCCATAAACTCTCATATATTCACCTTGTGTTCATGTGTAGAATCTTCTCTAAGGTTCCCATCTAGGGGTGGATTTGTTAAGTCAAAGGTATGGAAATTTGGGATGTCACTACATTAGGTCAAACTGTTTTTTCAAAGTGGCTGTTTCAATGCACACTCCCACCAGCAGTGTTTAGCAATAAGCATTGATCCATGTCTTAGCCGGCTCTCAACGTTGTTAGGTTATTTTTTAAAAACCGGCCAAGCTGGTGGCCGTGTAAGAGTAAAACAAAGCCCAGGAACACGAAAAGTTGGATGGAACACAATTGCCGATTGCCTCTTGCACCCTGAACTACTAACCTGAAGACATGCTAGTGAGTCCACTCATTTCCCAATAAAATCGTGCAACATTTTATATAATGAACTTTTTGGTTCCCATTCACAGAATTATGGGAAAATATTATAAATATCATTGAAGTGTGGATTTCCTTGCCCGCTCTAAGTTATCATTTCAGTAATGAAACTGAAACCCTCCCCAGCCTCTCTTTTTCCATGACATCCTAATTTTGTTTCATGAAAAAGACATAGCTTCCGATATCTCTCAGGAAATTTAATAGGGCATTTTTGCTTTTCCTGAATGGTCCCTCCTCTTTCTGATAAGCTTTTCTGTTTAATATCATTCTTACTTTTGCATATGTTGGGTTTTCCGCAGCTGCTTGGTGATCCTTGGAAGGCCCAGGGAGAACTCAGCAGGTGGGGAGGCCTGTTGTCCGATGGATGAGCTTTAGTTCAGATGAGCGTCTGGGAATGGAGGCAATTTTAGGGAGCCCCTCAAACTTGGGGACATTACTCTGTGGCTTTGCCATATCTTATTCAATCATATGTGAACTTTTTCAGGAAAAGGAACTGCTGGTTATTTTCCTGATGCAATAATTCCCACTGATTCCTGTTTTTCTCTCACCTTCTATCTAACTATTCAGGGCCTCTCAAGGTTTATGCAAAATAAATTGGATTGGTTTTCTGCTTTTTCTTTTCTGCTTTCTGCCTTTTCTGCTTTATTTCCTTTATATTTCATAAATTTATTAAAAATTTTTGTTTTGTTCTCTGATATTACACATGCTTTTAAAATATGTTTCTTACATTGAAGTGAGGACTCAGGAGGGGGGAGAGTTATTATATACGTTTACAATAGAATATCTTAACGTAGAAGACAATTATGTATTTAAAATGTTGGTAAATAAAACAGTTGGTTATTTTAAAAAATTATTCCAAATCAATGAATGTTTTACTAGTAAATTGCCTTTTTCCCATGCTTTTAATTTCCCTGTATTTCCCATCACTTACTCTGTTGTTAAATGCCATGAGCTGCTAAAACAGGCTGCAGAAATTGCTATTTTCCTGTCTTTCTAGTTTCTACCTCTTCAATTATATGATAAAACTTAATTACCTTTGATGAAGCTAATGTAGGCAGAGAAGAGGAAGGTCCCACTATACACTCGATTAAACGCAAACCCAGAGCTGATTATTAATGCAATTGAACTGCTGGAAGAAGTTATGCTGGAAAACATGGACTCGGCTGCAAGATGCACACTCACACGGAGAAGACCAGCCTCAGCTGTGCTGCAAGGAATAACAGCGGCCATAAATGCAACCGATGGTTTTATAGACAGTTTCAAGTTACTCAGAGACTTCTGAGCTGATTTGCAGAATTTTAAAATTCAACACTTCATAATTTCTGAGTTTGTGCCATTGACTTCCAAGTTATAGAAACATCCAGGCTCAATTACTCATCTCTGAAACGATTTCCTATATTACTTTGAGTTGCTTGGAAGACACATTCTTTCTAAATCTAAACCATCGTGGAATGTAGTAGAGCGTTGGGTTAAAATATTGTTCGGAAGATGGCTGGGACCGGAATCAACCAAGAATTGTACATCCCCATTATATGTGGGCCTTTCTGTGCAAATATTATGAGGCACCAGCTTTGCTACCTGGCACCTTAGTACATAAAGCAACCCGCCTCACAGGTTCTCTCAGGTTCACTTTTTTAAAAATTTATCTTTATTGTTGAAAGTATTACAGAGGTCCCCTTTTTTCCCCATTGACCCCCTCCATCCCTCATCCCACCCCCCAGGCCTTCCCCACACTATTGTCTGTGTCCATAGGTTATGCAGGTAAACATATCAGCTCTTAGGTTAATCTCTTCTCTTCCCCCCCCCCCCCCCCGGCCTTCCCTCTGAGACCCCTCGGTCTGGTCCATGCTTCTGCGTCTCTGGATCTATTTTGTTCATCCATTTATTTTGTTCATTAGATTCCACATATTAGTTCTTTTTTTTTTTTTTTTTTTTTTTTAATATATCTTTATTGATTTCAGAGAGAGGAAAGGAAAGGGAGAGAGAGAGACAGAAACACCAATGATGAGAGATTCATTGATCAAGCCCGCAACCCGGGCATGTGCCCTGACCAGGAATCGAACCCTGATCGCCTGGATCCTAGGTCGAAGCTCAACCGCTGAGCCACGCCCGGCCAGGCCCACATATTAGTTCTTCACCCTTAAGTGTTAGAATTTGTTAAGGAGCAATGTAAGGACCAAAATTTCACACCCACACTACACATGGCAATCACTTTAATTGATGTAAATCATTTCAGTTTAGAATAGAATAATTTTAGTTTAGACATAGTTGCTTTCTTCCTACTTATATCTGCACAGGGTGATTTTATGATCACAGTAAGTTATTCTTGGGCCTTATGTCGACAATTATCTTTCTAGCCCAGAGGTAGTTATAATTCTTTGCCTTTGACCTACAATGAGGACAGAAGAGATATAGAAAACATTAAAGCATGCCTTAGAAAACCTACCATAACACACTGCTTTATTTTAAAGATTAAATGCCTGAAAATCTAATGTTGGCTTCCTTTAAGTAAAACAGAGCAGTGGGTATCTAGAGTTTGAATCCTATATAAACATACATTTCCCAAGCCCTTTGAAAAATAATCTAATAAACGTTAAACTGATAAAGCATACACTTGAAGATTGCTATTGAATTGACATGAGGGAATATTAGCATTTACTATGCTCTGATAAATATAAAGCCCCAGTGGTATATTTTTATTCTAAATTTAAATCACTTTTACTCCCAAGGTTTTCATGAAGAATATCAAAGGTAAGAGGAAACGGGCTTAGTAATCTTAAGTTTTTCAAGTGTGCTTGTGTGCACGCGTGTGTTTTCAGTACATTTAGAGCAACTTAAGTGAAGTCGGTACTTTTTACCCTTTCCTGAGATAGAGTCAGTAGACTCAGTACAGATTCCATTGCTACCATCACACATTATGACAAACTGAGCAGTTTCAGCAGCACAAACGTACTGTTTTCCATCCTGGGGGTCAGAGCTATGGTCTGGGCCGCAGAGGCTGGCAGGAGGGCCGGCCGGGGACAATTCCTTCTGCTCATTTGTGCTGTTAGTAGAATTCAGTTCCTGTGGCTGCAGAACAGAGGTGCCTGTTTCCTTCTTGACCAATCAAGAAAATGCACATAGATATT
This sequence comes from Miniopterus natalensis, assembly GCF_054644295.1. Taxonomy (NCBI): domain Eukaryota; kingdom Metazoa; phylum Chordata; class Mammalia; order Chiroptera; family Miniopteridae; genus Miniopterus; species Miniopterus natalensis. The sequence goes on along the minus strand of NC_142090.1, from coordinate 6,007,389 downwards.
AAAAAGAAAAAAGGAACCCCTCTTTCTGCACCATCATCACCACCCACCCGCAACCTCCTTCCCCGAGTGAACCCCAATCCTCCTCCGTCACTGTACATTCATTTGCGTTTCCTTACAGTTTAGGCTCTGATTCTTACAGCACCTGCTTTTTTATCTTGTTTGTCATTCAGCATCATTTTTTGAGATTGATTTATATTATTGGGCGTATCGATAGTTTACTCTTTTTTATCGCTGAGCATTATTCCACTATATGCATATGCAGTCACATGTTGGTGGAGATTTGAGCTGTTTCCAGGTGTCGCCTATCGCACACGAAATGTTATAAAGGAAGGACTGGATCAGATGGCGGCGTCCCTTTAAACTTTCCAGAGACTTTCAAGCTGTTTTCTCAAGTATTGCATTTATGCATGTTGTTCCTGACGCTTGTTGTGTTCGGTCATTCTCATTTTAGCCATTCTGATGGTTTGTAATCAGATTTCCTTCTATTTTAACTTTTTTTGCATCAGTGGCTAATGATTTGAGCATCTATGCACGGGCTCCTTTTTCATCTAGATGTTTTCCCAGGGTGAAGTCTCCCTTCAGGTTTTTTGCCCATTTAAAAATTGATGGGCACTTATATGTGAACTCTAATAAACAAAATAAACTGATGAACAAAGTGGATCCAGAGACATAGAAGCATGGAGCAGATTGAGGGGTCTCAGAGGGAAAGGGGGGAAGTGGGGAGTGAGTGGGGAGAGATTAATCCAAGAACGTATATGTTTATGAGCATAACCCATGGGCACAGACATTGGTATGGAGAAGGCCTGGGGGTGGGCTGGATGCGGGGTGGAGGGGATCAATGGGGATAAAAAGGGGACATCTGTAATAAAAATAAATAAATAAATATATAAATAAAATAAAATAATGGATACAATTAAGGGAAGATATATGTGAAAATTGACTAAACACACACACAGGCACATGCACAAGGGCTGGACATTTGAAATTCCTGATAAGCCTTTAAATAGTACTAATTATTACTAACGAATACCACTAATTGAGCACTTACTGTGTACCAGGTATCGAGCCACTTGAATTACATACATTAATTCTGATTCTGGCAATAACCTTGTAGAGCACTAACATGAGGAAACCAAGGGACATGATTGCTAAGTAATGTTACCCATGGTCCAGCAGCTCGTGTAAGGATTTAGACAACAGCTAAAGAAAATGTTCAACTCTCAGTTTTTTTTCACAAAGAATATAGAGGGAGCAGCAATTTTGTAAAAAATAATAAATAAATAAATAAATAAATAAATAAATAAATAAATAAATAAATAAAAATAAAATAAAAATAAAAATTGAGTTGTTTTCCTTTGAGTTTTGAGACTTATAAAAATATCCAGGGTTGGGCAAAAGTAGGTTTATAGTGTAATACAAATAAATAAGACAATAATTAACATAATTATACAAGAATAAGCTCCGTGAAGGCAGAGGACTATAACACTCTCTGTACTCAGGCATTAAAAAAAAAAAAAGAAAGTCTTTCAATTGACCTAACTTTGAGGAGTATACATAGTTGTTTACTTTTCCTGAGAAAAGTAGAGAAATATTACATTCACACTGTTTTTTTGAGCAATGAATGGCTAATGGTTTGGCTGAGTGGTCATAGGCTTAGGAAGGAAAATATTGGAGAACTGGTGACAACGAGGCTTGGGGAAGACCTCATGGAAAGGACCCAAAGTGAGGCTGTTTGCATCTCGTGTTAACGCCCACAGAAGACAAGTTTCTTAATAATCGTGTGGACAAGGTGGCCCATTATGTGGATGCCAGTGAATCTCTCTGCTCAACCACGGTGCTTGTGGTTTAAAAGGGCCGATGAAGCACTGGCAGAGATTGTGCGTGGACTCAACGAGGGCTTCGACTCACTATGGACCATGTGGCTGTGACTACTGGTGGGTGCCCACCATGTCGTCAACAGAAAGTGACGCTGAGCCACCAAGTGGTAAGGTTTCCCAAGCGAACAGGCCAGCCTCCTGGTGACAGTGGGATTACATCTGCTACTTCTGTCACAGAAGAAGCAGTTTGTTGTTTTTGGAACAGACACTTAGGCTAGAGATGGATTTGCCTTCACCATGAACACTAATCCTGCCAAAAGACCACTCATGATTTGAGAGATTCCTTTATTCACAGTCAGGGAATTCTCCATGGTATTACTTTTGAACAAGGAAATAATTTCAGAGCAAATGAAGGGTGACAGTTGACTCACGCTCGTGGAATTCATGGTTCCAGCCACCCACCCCATCCCCTGACGGACTGAACGCTGCCATGGGCTTCTGAAGACTCAGGTAAAACACCTCGCAAGTATCTCAGGTTATATCCTATAGGAAGAAGTTTATTTCTGAATCTAATAGGACATTGTGTGCTTCTGTTTCTCCCACAGCTAGAATTTATGGGCCCACGATCTAAGAAATGGAAATAGGGCTCATTCCTCTTCGCTTTCAGAGAAACTTCTCTCGTAACAAACTGTAGGCATAACCCTTGAATGTAATGTCTTCAGGAGTCACTCCTCATATTATTAAACCTGCTGAAATACAACTTTGGCCTCTCATGGTTTAGAGGTCTTAGTTCCCTAAGAAGAAATATTTTCACTAGGGACACACAGGGACAATGCCGAGGGGAAAGGAGACTGTGTTTCTTGCAATCCCTTTTCCTTAATGTTAAAGTTTGTCAATGAGAGGAAATTGCATGGGCTTCTGAAGGCAGGAAAGGAGCAGAATCTATGATTCTAAGGAGGTGTTTGGACCAGATAGATAAGAGTATTTATTTTAAGTTCTTAAATTCCTTAGCTTACTAATTTCGGTTTAAATCTAGTATTCAACATACTGTGGCATTTTATTTGACCACATTCTGATATTTCAACTTTTTATAGTTTATTGATTTGTTTCAGTAAGTGATTCAAAATTATGAGACCCATATACTAGCATTCTAGTTTCTTATTTCCAATTACTTTACTGGCTATTTCTACAAAAAGTAATATTACCAATATATAAAATGATATGTCAAAATATAAAATTATCATCTTTGATTGAAAACTACCCATTTTCTATGTCTTCAGTCGCACCTATAATCTATTAAAATGTAAAATATCATAAAAGGCCCAGTGTATCTCTTCCATGGAAACTTTCCCCACTATGGTTTTGTTTTAGTTTCCCCCCCCCTTGATCTGCAATATACCGGCATGCAGCCCATATTGCACAGTACAGTGCTTATATTTTTCCTGAACATTTACAGCACAGACTTCATCATTGGAAGGGTAACTGCATCAATTGTTGCCTGTAAAATTTGATAGAAAGAAATTGGGGATCAGCATTTCCTTTTGAGAACTTCTTAAAATCCACCCTATTTTCCCCACTGATAAATGTATGGAAAAAAGTAACCAAAATTGACTAGCAGAAGAATGATTTCCAGGTGGACCCTCTCTTTGGTTATCTTTGGAGAGACTGAGCAAGAAGCGATTGACTCAGGGAAATCCAGGTACCGCGCGTATAGACTTAGCTCAATAAATACAGGATGTTGAGAGATTCAGAGTCCTGGCACTGCTCTGTCAGTTTCCCATTCTACTGGACTCTGAGGATCAGAGCAAATCAAGGGAGGGATTTTCTCTAAATCAGAAGGGATATGGGATGCAGTCACTGGAAGCCAGAGGCTGTTTCCTCTGCATAGCATCTGGAGCCCGGCCTGAGGCACCTGCTACAACTACAGAGTGAAGTTAAAGCCCCCTGACATCACCTGTCTCTTGATTTTTCCCTCAGGCTGATCTGCAACATTTATCTGTTTGTAAGTAGTGATGATTGAAGGGTTTATCTTCAGGATTCCAGCATCACTTTATAGCTCTTTGTGGAGGTAGAAGTCTAACGAGTCCATCACTGAGAAGCGATGTTTCATTTCCATTTATCCCTAATATATGGTTTCTGAAATGAAATAATGTTCAGCCCAGGAATAATCAGAGAGCAACGGAAATAAACAGCAGGCCACTTAAAGCACAGAACACTTAAAGTCTGGCTGATTCCTTTTTCTGGGGTTAGCAACGCCTATATTTGCTCATTTCTTCAAATACTTTTCAGGCCTAGCAGATAAGCATTGGCCTATACTAGATAGCAGAGTAACAAAAATTATGTTCCAGGTTACCAAATATCATTCAGAAGAAAAGTGGTGTGTTGATTGCTAATGGATCTCCAAGTACCCAAAAGGCTGGTGCGCGAGGAGGGTGACCTAAATGGAAGCAGCCTAAATGCCCGTTGAGTGATGAATGGTTGAAAAAAATGTCATATACATACAATGCGGGATTATTCAGCTTTAAAAGATCTGCAATATGTGACGACAGGGATGAACCTGGAGGACGATATGCTAAGTGAGGCACAGCAATTCCTCCAATACCGTCCTCTCGTTCAACTTCGTTTCATTATAACCTTGATGAGATGCCCTAAAAACGTCACTCTTATTAGTATCAATTAGCCTACTAGGTATGATTGGTTTCCTTATGTCATTTCGCTTAAAGTCACAGAAGCTATCCATGACCTTAAGTGAAGACGTATACTGTGATACTTAGAAGTATAATTTTAAGTTTGTTAAGATGGTAGCTCCTACCATAAAGTATAAGCAAAACGTGAAAATGCACCCTTACAAATGTATCCCTAAGTCCTGGGCTCACCTGAGGCATTTTCCTTTCCTAATAGTAGGCCGCTAGGCCCTCACCATCACTTTACCTCTCTACCGATCTTCAAATGAATTCTTCTTACATTTTGCTCAGCTCTTCTATTGGCCCTCAAATTGGAGAGGCAGGTAGCTGGTCTGATTTACTGATAGTCTGCCATCCCCAAAATGTCGTGTTGACTTGTAGTTTTTGCAGATTCTGGGTCATGGTTGTCAGTAAAACTTGTTCTTTCATACATTTGTTTTCAGAGTCCCTTCTCCCTTATTGCCCTATTAGTTGCACCATGAAAATAAAGTAAGATCGGTGGTAAACCATGGTCCTCTTGGTTCAAATGCTCCTCTTTGTACAGAAGTTATTTCCCAGTAGAAATAATCACTTCATTATCGTCACAGGAGGCAGACACCCACTTTCTCATTATGATCAATTATTTCCTAGCTTCCCCTTCGTTGTGAGCTAGCATTTCAAGGCCTTTCTCTCCAGAGATAAATATGGACTAAAGTACCAATGGTCTGTAAGTTACCTAATATCTCTCTTCATATATACTGACCTTTAAAAATTCTATTTACCAATTATGGCGCATCTCATAATTAAATAGTGAGGGCAGCTCGAACCTCGGAAATCATCAGGGTTCGAGAGAAGGCTGGGTTATGATAGTAATTAATTGGCTCTCAGATGCAGGGTTGTTTTTCCATGCCACCTGACATCCCTCCTTTTTTCATTTTCCCTTGAACACATAAGGTACAACGCCAGTTGAAAAATAAAGTTCAATCTCTTCTAAAACCCTTTAAAATGAATGCCATTTTCTCTGATATTAAAGGATCATTTTTTTATGTAAATGTTTTTATTCATTTCAGAGAGAGGAAGGGAGAGGGAAAGAATGAGACAAACATCAATGATGAGAGAGTCATTGATCGGCTGCGTTCTGCGAGTCCCCGACTGGGGATGGAGCCCACAACCCGGACATGTGCCCTGACCGCGATCTCCTGGATCCTAGGTTGATGCTCAACCGCTGAGCCACGCTGGCCAGACTAAAGGATCATTTTTGTGATGCCTCTGAAAAATAGTCAAAAGTAAAGAAACCAATCAACTCAGTCAAGATTTTCATTTTCTTCCTGATTCTCAGCTGCCACCAGATTCTGAGGACCACTTCGCCAGCCTCTGACAGCTTGGACCCAAAGCCAAGGCCACATGGTTTTGGTTTTTATTAAGTGTCACTCACTTTGGGGGATATGTGATTAGTTTTCAATTGCTACATGATAATTACTCCAAAATGTAGTGCCTTAATGCAAAACTATTCTATTTTTTGCTTGCGATGGTCTGTCCTCCAGCTGGTCTCGGATTGTTTCACTCATAGTTACAGTCATCTAGTCGTCTAGTTCATCTGTGGGGCTGTGTGGTCTGTGATGGCTGCATTCATACAGGTGGCAGCGGGTGTTGTCTCTTGGCTGAGCTACATGGTGACAATATTCAGTCATCGTAATGGTTCAAATTGCAAGCCTCTTAAAACCTAGGCTTAAAAATTGCACGGTTTTGGCAGCCGATCAATGTTTCTCTCTCATCGATGTTTCTCTCTCTCTCCCTCTCCCTTGCTCTCTCTCTAAAAAAGTATCTCATATCAACCAGGGACAAAGTAACTCGTTGTTTATCCCAGCTTGGCTTTTGGTCCGTGCCCAGGCCTGGTTCATGCCCTGGGCACATGAGAAAAAAATTGCAGCTTTATCTCATTCAAGTCATCAAAATGAGTCACTAGGCCCGGCATGGGATGCTCAATGTCCCCTCTTGAAGAGAGGAGCTGGAAGGACGCTGTGGCCATTTTCAATCTACCCGTGTCCTGTTTACATCAGGTGATGTGATACCCAGACCTGTTTCCTGGCATTCATAGGGACATGAACTCAGGGAACAGCGGCGTCCTAGACAGGTGGCATCGTCATTTTCCCTCGGGTGCTTTCAATTGGTTTTGTAACAACTTAATGTTTTTTTTTATATGTCTCCCTGCTTTTCTCTTCAAAGTTTTCTTTCATTTGAAGGACTCCAAAAATTAGCAATTTTAATTACTCCCCCAGAGTAAACATGCTTGAAATCATATATAATTTACCCTTTATTTTCTTTCTTCAGTCTTCATTTTCTACCTCTAATGTGGAAAAATCTATTTGAAATACCCCTTGATTCTCTCTGCCTGACCATCACAACCACATGTCCATTAACACAGGACCCCGATACCTGGCTTCCCTTCTACTTTTCCTGTTTTCCCCGTGTTACTTGATTGTGCATCCTAATGGCTCCTTTCATTACCCTCTTTCCTGATCCAAATTCTTGAGCAGTTTTCATTTACACAGCAAAAGAGTCTAAGGATGTTCAGAATTTTGAGGGTTTTTAAAAAAATTGATTTAATTCTACCTATTTAATTTTACTGTTAATTGACATGTATCTTTATTTCCAGGTTTTATTGCCTTGCATGTTTTATACATGGCACATTCATTTCTGAAGTTTTATAGTTGCTAATCTGTTCATCCCAAACATGAAATGACTTTCTTTCTTTTGTTTGCATGTCAACCTTTCTCGAAATCCCAGTTTGTTTATACTTATAAGCGTACCGTTTAGTATCAAAGCTTTTATCGCTTCATGTTTTCTTTTCACTCTCCAACATTTACTGAGTTATTACTGTGTGACAGGCACCGAAATATGTGTCCGGGATACAAAGGTGGGCACACACAAAAATACTGACAATGCCCTTTGTCTCTCATAGTTTAATGGAGCGGGGGGCCTATTCATAGCAATCACATAACTAAATACATAATCACAACTGGGCACTTTCTCTTAAAAGGAGTGTCTGTGACAACACACTTCAGTGTGGAGCTGACACCTTTGGCTTAGGAAGTGTCCCCTGAGGAAAAGTTGGTTAAATTGATATACTAAGGATTAGTGAAGTTAAAAAGTAACTGGAAAGAAAAAGATATTTAAGAACAGGGAAGAGCGTGTCCTTATCTGTGGTAAGGAAGACGAAATAAAGAAACTGAAGCTGACCCATCTGACTTGAATACACACCGAGTAGCATGATATTCCGAGAGGAGGCCGGGGCCCAAGGCCAACCCTTTCCTGTTTGATGGGAGGGTGCAGTTCTGAGAAGGTCTAGGCGGGGTCAGGTCTCAGTTGCCCCAGAAGTGAACTCTATAAGGTAGTCCTATTTTTTTTTTTCATTTTCACTTTTCTCTCCCCTTTCTGTAGTCTCTAAATTTGACTGCACGCACACATGGCCCCGTCTTGGACTTTGCTTCAGGGAAACCCAGGCCAAGACAGGCCGCAAGCCCTTTTATTTTTTCCTGAAAATGAGAAGGGTACACTGTGCTCAGAGGTTTGAGACAGTCAATTTGGAAAGGAAAAACTGAAAAACATAATAGGAATCAATGGAAATATATTTTCTCCTCAATTAGGTTATGTCCCTGAAAGTGGACTTATAGTTAATAACCCCTGTGTTTTTTCCCGGAGCATCTTGCCGGGTCCATGGCAGGTACTAATAGATACTTGTTGATTTTCTAATAAAACCAATTCATTATGAATTGCCGTTTTATGGTATGGACTATAAAATCCTATAGATGTTTGTATTGTATTTTCATTAAAGAAAAAAAAAAAAAACCTACGCGAAAGATATATGCCGTTAATCCAGAAGAAGGTCTTTGGTTTCTGTTTTTTTAACATAGAATGATGGATTTGGCTTTTTTGCCATCGTGGCTGTTATTATGATTACCCTTTGAAACCTGCATAAATGTAATTGTTGTAAATTCCAAAGATCGAACTGCATTGACTTTTATTTTTTTCTGACATAAAGCAGTTGATTGCGTTTGGTGGTACTGTAAGTCAGCGGGGGAGAAACAACAAGGCAGGCATTAATCAAATGAAGCACCCGTGAGAAGCACTCGCCCAATTATTTTAGTGTGCCCATATGGTGATCAATTTGGGGTAACATCAAAAATATTGTGAGCAACATTTTTTCCCCCCCAGTGGTTAAAAATATGAACTTAGAGACAGTTCCTAGAATGGTAGCATGAGGACCTTCAAGGACCCTCTCCCCGGTAAACAACCATACCTGGTGAAACTTATCTTAAAAATCAACTATTTAAAGTCTGGGGAAACGGTCCAAAGGGTATGTAGCAAGTAACAAAACATTGAGTCCACAAAGAAAACCCATTAAATCTCTCTAAGGTCAGTGAGTCTACGCATTTGAGTGACAGCACTGCTTCCCACCCCACCCATCCCAGCAGAAAAGAAGCTCTAGTCTGAGTGACTGTGGCCAAGAAGATGGGGCACCGTCTCCCCAAATCTCCCCATTAAGGGCTATGGTATCAGCCTGGGAGGTGCAGGTGGCCCACATTTTTTATCTCCTTTCCCCAGTTCCATGCCATAGAGGCTACTTACCAAGTGAGTGCCACTGAGAGGCCTGAGGATCCCTACTTCCACTCAACCCCCATACTGGGGTGATGACAGGCTAAGAATATCGGGGCCCTGATTGCCTGGGGCGAGTTCACACATAGGGTGGATGTTACAGTCTAAGAGAGACAAACAAGGAGGCCAGAGGCTACTGCTCGGAGGCCACTCTTCCAAACCCCATCTCCAAAGCAATGGTGCAACATTGATGCATGGACCAACATGGGTGAAGCTTGAAATACGGTACTGGAAGCGGATTATATGATACCACAAACTGCATTATTCGATCTATATGAAATGTGAACAAGAGGCAACACTGTACAGAGAAAAAGCAGATCAGTGGCTTCTTTCTAGACTGATGGGATTGTTCTAAAATTGATTGTGGAGATGTTTGCCCAAATCTCTGAACATACTGAAAAGCATTAACTTGTACACTCTAAAAGGGTGAATTGTACACTATGTGATTTATGTCTCCCAGTCGTTATATAAAAAATGTATCCTTAATATAACACATATTTTACTGGAAAACATTCAATATAATAGGTAGTCAGGTAATCATTTCCGAGTCCTTTCTGACTCTTTGCAACATATAGACAAAAATAGTGAGAAAGGAAATTAAATTTAAAAAGTTACACATCCTAAAAATTGAAATAGACTTGAATTTTAGTAATTGTGAAGTGTATTTGTAAGGTAAGCCATGGAACCTTCATATAAATACAAATGATGGTAGGTTCTGGGTGTCTGATTATCACCTGGGGAGCCAGTTAGAAATCTGTGTGTGGTTTTTCAGGCCTGATCCCACAATCCTGTCGATGAGGGAAGGTCACTGAATCAAGGTCAAAATATCTGTTCTAAATATTTCAGGTTAAGTTTTCCAAAGTGTAATTCTTTGAATATTAGACCCCTAAATGTATCTATATCTATCTATCTATCTATCTATCTATCTATCTATCTATCTATCTATCTATCTATCATCTATCTATCTATCTATCTATCTATCATCTATCTATCATCTATCATCTATCATCTATCTATCATCTATCTATCTATCTATCTATCTATCTATCTATCTATCTATCTATCTATCTATCATCTATCTATCTATCTATCATCTATCTATCATCTATCTCATCTATCTACCTATCATCTAATCTATCTATGTAAATACAAACAGCAACACAAAAAGCTGTGTTTGGAAAGATTTTCACAATATCGCTCCATTTTGGAGATTCACAAGGCATATTAGTATATTAAAGACCCTTTAATTGTATGACTTTAATGCTGAATGATCAATTAACTATTAAAAACATACCATCTTTTTATGCCCAAACTAACAATATTGTTACTGATTTCTTTTTCCATGCAAGATGTTAATGATCAGATCTTAGGGTGAACTTTCAAAGGTTTGTTTTCTAATACTATCTATTAATAGTGAAGAATATTATAATGAGATCCTTTAGAACAACCTCAGATGCCAGGATGTAAGAACAGACTGTGCCTATCATAGGTGTCAATTAAACATAACTATGTTTTTTTAATGTCTATATATATTTCCATTGATTTCAGAGAGAGGAAGAGAGAGGGAGAGAGAGAGAAAGAGAGGGAGAGAAACATCAATAATGAGAGAGTCATTGATCGGTGGCCTCCTGCACACCCCCTGCTGGGAATCGAGCCCACAACCCAGGCATGTGCCCTGACTGGGCATCGAACCCTGATCTCCTGGATCATAGATGGATGCTCAACCACCTAGCCATGCCGGCCCGGCTGTTTTGTTTTGTTTTTTTAATTTGAGGCTTGGGGATACATAGCACATAAGAATCTGAGAATAACAATGGACTTTATAAAATTCATGGATGCCAATTGCATGAAGATAGGACTTTTCTGTTTTATAGAATTAACCAAAGACCTCATGGTTGAGAAGATGTTGATATGGGAAATTGTTGATGACTCCGTGTGAGAGCAGTTAAAATACTGGGTAGAAAGGAAATTAAAGAGTGGATAACGGCTCTGAGAGTGGTTCATAATAGTAACACTGGACATAGTCTAATTAAATGACCAACTGGACCAATCGCTAGCATAGTTTAAAGGTTTTTAAAAAATATAATCAATCTGAAATACAGATGGAATAATTTAAAATATTGCAAAGAGCTAATAAGTATAACAGTCATGCCCTGGCCTGGGTTGACTCCAGCAATTATTTTTATTTTGTTCAGTGACAGATATTGTGTAATGATCAGAAACTAAAATCAAACAGCTATTAAAGACTTAGCAGTATGCTTTAAAATAGATTGAATCTTGTAATTTATATTATAATTTTTCTATGGATTTTACGTAAAAAAATAATAAATACTATATGTGTTGATTTTCACAGTTGCAGTCACGAACCTAAGGAAGGTATTTGAAAAGAAAATAAGAAGGCAGTCAGAGAAAGACAAGCACCACATGACCTCACTCATATGTGGAATCTAATGAAGAAAATAAACCGATGAACAGTGTAGATACAGAGACATAGAAGCATGGAGCAGTCGGACAAATTTCAGAGGGAAGGGGGTGAGACATGGGGTGGGGGGAGAAACTAATCAAAGAACTTAGATGCATAAATATATGACCTATGGGCACAGACAATATTGTGGAGAAGAGCTAGGGCGGGGGGCGGTGGTGCCTGGTGGAGGGGTCAATGGGGCTGGAAAAAAGGGGGCATCTGTAAGACTTTCAACAATAAAGAAAAAAATAAAAACAAAAACCACTTAAAAAAAAAACACTTAAAAAACAGCTAAAGGAAACCAAATTAGGAAATCTAAGTTTGAAAAACCCCATCGCTAAGATTAAATATTAAATATTTTTAATAGTTTGTAAATATATTTAATAAATATATTGCAATAAATAGCACTCCAAAATGTTAGGTGGGAAAGGATCAGTTCGCTTTCTAGGAAATGTTTGCAGTCTTCTGCATGCCTTTTAGATCCCTCCGTGTGTCTTCTTCCTGTGTTTCCCATCTATTGACTATCTATAATGTTGGCTTTATTACTTTATTGATAATAATTTAGTCATGTTCAAACTGGCATTGCCCAGTGAGCAAATTGGAGAAATATAGTATTTAATCAATAGAGTAGAAACGGAATTCTAGCCTGAGGACTGTTACTGTCTTGCTCTGTGATTGATGGGAGGCTCCCTATATCTCAAATTGACTATAAAATAGTGGGAATGGAATTTGTAGTTGTTGCAATATTGATGTCTATATTGAAGGGTGTATAATAAAAAAAAAAAGTTATTTCCTTCATTTTTAGTGGAACACTGTGTGAGTACTCTCCTACCCTTCAGTGTTATTATCAAAAAGTCCTTTTGGTAGCTTCAAATCGTGTTAGTTGCATGCCCCATGGGATTCTATTCACCAGATTTGGGATATAAATGTATCACATATGAATAGGAACCTGATAAACTAATTTACTTAAAAATCCTGTCCGTTCAATTGGAGGGAATTCAGTATTTAAATTTTAGAGAGAAATCGTGTCCTTTGATAGTTTGTAGTTAAAGTTCTTTCACCAGTGATAGCTTGAATATTGGTTTAATATGTGCTGCGAGATAAATTGTATACTGAATGTCACTTTTATTAAATTGTGTATAAAGTTTGTTCTTAGAAATGCCAGTCTACTATTCAAATGCTTCAATAACGTCAAAGGTCATTCCATGTGATGTTTACTTATTTTTATTTATAAAGTTATGTCAGAGTAAAATGCCCGTTACATCTCACCTATGAAGGTGTTGCCTCGGTGACTGACAAGTGACCCATCGTCAGCTCTAGAAAGGGGTGTGCTCTGTTCCACTCCACACAAGGGGTTTGCCTAGGACACAATTTGTTGCTGTTCATCATTTGGGTCTCTATAGCCGCCTTCTAGAGACCAGGCAATAAGCTCATGTAACGGACACAGATGCGAGGATGGCAGAGTCCCTTAAAGAGGTTAGACTGTCGTAGTTTACTTCCCTATAAATTGCAAGAGCACAGCAGCCCAGAAACATTGCATTTGGTTTCCTTTACATGTTGTGCAATTGTCAAGGGAAAGCAAAAGTAATAAAATGGTGAGTTGAGTGATTTCAATGCTATCGTCATATAAAAGAATGACCGAATATTCTGTTGTACTGACTGGTAGTCATCTTAGACAATCTCTATACAGTACTAACAGGTCTGTAAGTCTGTGAATGTTCACAAGTTACCATATGCTTCAGCTTCAATGATTTTATGTCTCTGGCTTTCTTTTAAAAAATGTATTGTTGACACTACTACAAATTCCCCCCACTTCTCCCCCATTTACCCCCTCCACCCAGCACCGGCTCCCCTCTCTGGCCTTCACCACACTGTTCTCTGTGTCCATGGGTTATGCATATCTGTTCTTTGAATAATCACTTCACCTTCCTTCATCCAGCCCCCCACTCCCTCCACTCCAACGTCTGTCAGTCTGTTCCATGTATCTATGCCTCTGGTTCTATTTTGCTTATCAGTTTATTTTGTTCATTAGATTCCACATCTGAGTGAGATCATGTGGTATTTGTCGTTCTCTGCCTGGCTTTTTTCTCTTAGCATAATACTCTCCAGGTCCCTCCATGCTGTCCCAAAGGGTAAGAGATCCTTCTTTACAGCTGCGTAGTATTCCATGGTGTGAATGTCCCTCAGCTTTTTTATCCACTCATCTCCTGATGGGCACTTGAGCTGCTTCCATATCTCAGCTATTGTAAACTGTGCTGCTATGGACATAGGGGCGCATATATTCTTTGTGATTAGTGTTTCAGAATTCTTAGGGTATATTCCCAGATGTGGGATCAGTGGGTCAAAAGGCAGCTAAATCCATTTTTAATTTTTGGAGGAATCTCCACACTGCTTTCCACAGTGTCTGCACCCGTCTGCATTCCCACCAGCAGTGTACCGGGCTCCCCTTTCCCCACACCCTCGCCAGCACCTGTCGTTTGCTGATTTGTTGATGGAGCCATTCTGACAGGTGTGAAGTGACACCTCATTGTGGTTTTAATTTGCATCTCTGATGAATAGTGACATGAGCATTTTCTCATGTGTCTCTTGGCCATCTGCATGTCTTCTTTGGAGAAGTGTCTATTTGGGCCCTTTGCCCATTTTTTTAAATTGGATTGTTTGTCTTCCTGGTGCCGCGTTGTGTAAGCCCTTTATATATTTTGAGAATTAACCCCTTATCAGATGTATCATCCTTTGCTCTGCAGAAGCATTTTTAGCTTGATGTAGTCCCATTTGTTTATTTTTTATTTTGTTTCCCTTGCCTGGGGAGACATATTGGCAAAAATAATTCTACAAGAAATGATTAAGATTTTACTATGTTTTTTTCTAGGATATTTAAACTAATTTTTTAACTCGCCCTTCCAGAATATTAGGTTCTTTCTTGAGATCTATCCCTGTAGTATTTTGAGAACTATGCCTCATAAGCATGCTCAAATTATTTTTCTTAATTTATAACACCTATTTCTCTTTGCCTCCAAATTTCTGATGTTTGCTGAATTTCCTTTCTGTTTACATCTTCTTAGTGAGTCTCTGGATTAGAAAAGATTAAACAATAAATGAAAAATTACTCAGATTAAACAAACCTTTATGATGTGTTAGAATATGAACCATAAAGACATAGCTAGTAAAATCCTGAATTCTTTTTAATTTTAGTGATTTTTAGAGAGTGGAAGGGAGGGGGAGAGTAAGAGAGAGAGAAACATCAACGTGAGAGAGAAACATAATTCAGTTTCCTTTTGCACGTGCTCTGACCAGGGATCGAACCCACAACCTGGGTATGTACCCTGACCAGGAATCGAACCTGCTACCTTTGGGTGTATGGAGCGATGCCCTAACTAACTGAGCCACACCGGCCAGGGCTGCCTTTGAATTTTTAACAAAAATAATTTAACTTGGATTTCTAGATAGTCCAATTCTGATAAAATATGATAGCCCAATAAAGATTGTTTTACATAAACAAGAACATAGAAAATGTATCTCCTATGTATCTGAGTTTAGGAGATTAGTGGAATGAAAACAAGGCAGAAGTCTGAGGAAAAGGCAGGTCGGGACTCGAGAGAAAAGGAAATCTGACTCCGGGAAGCATTTTCAACAACCAGTCCTATAGCCACACACAGGCTTCGCTAGAAAGGGCTGTGGGAACCAAAGCCATAACTGACACCAAGCCTTTGGAAATTTGAAAGAAAAATAATTAAACAAGACTAAAAACACTGATGATAGGTGTTTGACTAGTTTAAACAGTAAGTTTATAGAAATTCATGTATGAAAAAATAATTAAGTTATTGACTTCTGGGATAAACGTTATACAAGAAAATAATTGTAAACACAACAAACTACTTATTTAGGCAAATTATTTAGGCAAAATAATTTAACATTGATTAATGATTTATCTATAAATTATAATATACCTCTATTAGGGGGGTGTAGGGAAGGGACTTTAGCTTTAAAACTTTTGTAGTATTTGATTTTTAAAACAAATACACATTTAAAAATAAAAGGCCAAAAAGTTCTTGTTTATCATAACTCAAAAAACAATATTACCCAAACCCTGGCATCATTCACACAGTCGAGTTTTTCAACCTTTTCAATCGTATCAGGCCTCTTCCCAGAAGAATCCATTATTTCTGATGTAATTTTAATCTCAGCAAAACTTAACACAAGCCTTAAAATATTTGAAAGCCGTTTTGCATTTTTATTGCTCTCTAGCCATTTTGAGGTTATACACAATTCACATAAGATTTTTGATTCAAGGGCATTTTAGTCTACAGTTCAATGCTGTAAGCAACAATTTTAAAGATTGCATTGGAATATAGAAAGCACTTTAGATATTTTACACTTTAAAAGTGTTTTTCAAATAGAACTTCTTTTCTGCAATTAACTTAAACTGTAAGTATTTTTATGCGTGTGAAAGCAAGCTAATAATGAATCAACAAATTAAAAGTAATTTTAATATATTTACAAAAGAAAACAGGAGCTGAACTTACTTGCTGTGCTTTAAGATACTTATTGCATAGGTTATGTTTGGACAGAGTTTTATTAAAACAATAAACAGGCATGCATTGTGTTTTTAAAATTATGAAGAAAATGAAATTGATCATTTATATATAAAATCTCTGTTGCAGCATTATACTTTAGTTTACAATTATAAATGACATTTCTAGAAAATGCAATAAGGCCTTATTTATTTAGCATTAATAGACACTCAATGGATTACAAACTGAATTTTGCAGGAAGTTGAGATTTATGGGGGGGAAATATCAAAATTAAAGCATTTTAGATTTGCTAAAAACCATATGTTTTTTGATGATGGAAACTATTTTATTGTGTAAAACGGCCTTCCCTCAGGAATAGCGGAACATGTGGACACTGCAATGACATGAGCTGGGGTGATGTCCCTCAGTATTTCATCTGTCTGGACGGTGGCCTTGGCTTGTGTCCCTTCATCAGGATGTCAGCCAGGACTTCTCAGGGTTGTCAGCGTGCCGGATCCTACCAGCGTCCTTCCCTGTCCTTTAAGTGATTGGTTCTTTCTGAATGTGATTGAAAGACCAACAAACAAAAGCAAGCAAGATGGCCAAATTCCTTTTTAACAATTAAATGTAGCCTGGCCCGTGTGGCTCAGCAGTTGAGCATCAATCAGGAGGTTGCGGTTCGATTCCCGGTCAGGGCACATGCCCGGGTTGTGGGCTCGATCCCCAGCAGGGGGCCTGCAGGAGGCAGCTGATCAATGACTCATCATTGATGTTTCTCTCTCTCTCTCCCCCTCTCCCTCTCTCTGAAATCAATAAAAATATATATATATTTTTAAAGAATTAAATGCAAACTAAGTATAGAGAGTATCTTAGTGATAGATGGCCTAAGCCTTTTTCCCTGTGTAATTGGAATGAGCTGTAGCCCTCTACCTTCATTATATTAAATAACTATCTCAAGGCTAATTTCACTTCCTTTCATTTTCTTTTATATCACGTTTGGTTAAACTTGTTAAAGACCTTAAAAATTAGAATAAATATCCAGAGCCTAAAAATAAGAGCAAAGACACATATTTTAAGATTTAGGGAAAGCTTTGTTAGGAACAAAAGTATGGTGGTCTCTATACTGGTTTTCAGGGTCGGTGTCATTGAAGGGTTTTTTTGCTAAACATTCGTGGCTGCCTACCCAGTCCTCCCCCAGCTTTTTTTTTTGCTCCTGGGGTTCTTTACATACAACCACTGGAACAGACTTTCCCAACTCTGAGTATATCCTGGCTACACCTGGAGAGCTTTTACACCATAAGAGTGCCTTTCCCTTCCATAGAAATTCTGATTTCATTCATCTGACTGAGTCCCAGGAACTGGTA
Source organism: Miniopterus natalensis (assembly GCF_054644295.1). Lineage (NCBI taxonomy): Eukaryota > Metazoa > Chordata > Mammalia > Chiroptera > Miniopteridae > Miniopterus > Miniopterus natalensis. The sequence goes on along the minus strand of NC_142090.1, from coordinate 5,989,914 downwards.
TTTTTAATACACCCCCACCACCGCCCACCATCACCACTTGCTGACACCCCAGTTGATGCCAATATGTAGCTGTGGCTGAAAAACAACTCTAGAATTAGTCACGAGTTTGGGTTTGAACAGAAACCCATTGTACATGGTTTAGGTAGGGGGAAAATTAAAGGGTAAAGCTCACAGAGCACCCAGGTGGGCCAAAGAATCAGGTTTGAGGGCAGGATTGGCAATAACCTTGCCCATCTGTCACCACCGGACCATTCCAGGACTCAGGCACTCTTGGCCACCACAGGGACTCCGGCCACTCCTGCTCCTTGTGTTATATTTTAATGCTGCCAACTTCTCAAGACTTGATTTCACAAATGTCTACCTTTTTCTAAATTTAATTTTTTTTATTGTGGACACTGTTGTAGATGTGCCCCTTCTCCCCACTCCTTTGCTCACCTCCACCCCGCCCCCCTCGGCCCTCACATTCAACTGCATTTAAGTCACTCATTCTGCCTCTTGTTCGTGATCTGGGGCACATGCTGTGGCCTACGTGCATAGGATGCTGGGATGTTTAGCCTCAGGCTGTGTTCAAGACAATTTAGAGAGGTTACAGTGGCCTGTTTTTAAAATTTTGAGAGCCATAAGAAAGAAAAATTGGATTAAAAAAACTAGTTAAGTCTTGAGGCTTCTTGAGAAGTATGGGCAATTTGGGACTTAAATGGATGAACACTCTTAGAAGGCTTCCTATGTTTGTATTGGGTTTCTTTTAATATCTTTAGTGATTAAAAAAAAAAAGTTAAAAGGATACATTTAAACCATTTGGGGCAGGTATCATTATACTAATAATTTGAACATTAACATTCTATAATAGTGTTAGAAATCCTTAACCCAGTGCAACTAAATTTTTAAAAAGGTAGAAGAAATTATACTTTCAGAAACTGGAAGAGCAGTTCTCATAAAATCCGCTAAAATACTGAAATTAAAAAAAAAAAAAAAAAGATCTTTTTAAGTGTAGCAGAAATAAACAGAAAGCATGACGTTCGGGATGTAGTAGAGAAAAGATACTGGTGAACAGCCTGGCCAGGGTGACTCGGTTGGCTGAGCCCTGCCCTGTGCGTGGAAAGGGTGCCAGTTGAGTTCCCGGGCAGGGCTCGCAGGGAAGGCAGCCAAGTCCATGTTTCCCTCTCACATCAATGTGCCTCTCTCCAAGCATGTCCTTGAGTGAGGATTTTTTTTAAAAAAGGGTACTGGTAAACCTGGAAGGCTTGGCTGTGTAGTATATCCTGCAAAGTGTCTTACAAGGGCATAATAAAAATAAACTACAAGAGGGGGAAATACGAGGTACAGTAAAGGGGGTTATTGGAGCTACAGCCTTATACTGTTTGGGGCCCAGAGGTGTAGGTGTTGGGGTGGTATTGGAGTGGATTAAATATGTTTAAGCCTGGAAACAATGAGTTTATATATTGTTAAATATTATAGGGTGCCCCCAAAATGTATACACACACTCTGAATAATTATAAAGGCAGTGTTTATTAAAATACATCTCACTGTCAAAATTGAGCTATCAGCTGTTAAAGTGTGTGTACATTTTTTTTTTTTGTACTCACCGTATGTTAATACCTATTCAGGGGCTGGATATAAAGGATAGCACTTAAAAATAGTAAAAGGAGAAATATGGAGTAAAGAAAACCTTATTAATCAAATAAAGTCAAGGGAAGAGAAACAGACATAAAAACAAGAGCAAGCTGGCAACGTCACCCCAGGTTATGATAACAGATAGGCCCCAGATCAGCCTCTTAGCAAAATGAAGGTTTGCTTCTCTCGTGTCACAGTCGAGTGTGTTTCCACGCTGGAGCTGGGGTGTGGGCTGGGTGATCTTCACCAACTCAGCCGCCACATGGTCCTCCCACTAAAGGACCTCAGCATCCTCCCACTGACCCTTTCCAGAGCCACTTCCTGAGTAACTGGTCACAGCAAAATGCCTAAAGAGCAGAGTTAAGATACCAGAGTTTCTCTGAAATCAGTACCATTCCCAAATATTGATCTTCTCATTTGAGACCATTTCACGTTGCACATTGCACCCCATTTCCTCCCCCCAAATATAACTTTTTCTGGCCAGTGTTTGTACTGGGGTGTTCCTGAGCATGAGGATTTTGAAAAGGCTCCTGCAGAGCAAGTGTTTAGTAAGAAAAGTGACATAAACTCAGGAATGAAAAGATACGAGGCATTTTGAAAAATTCAAATCAGACAAGAGGAGCCTTGGAGCGGGTTCTAGCTCTTCCTATAACATCCAAATGGCTATCTTTTATTTCTTCAAACATTCTGGAAACAATACTTAATATTTGAGTACCTTTGGATTTTAACTTGCTGTTTCTGCAGGTTTTCAAAGTGGTGCATTTGGCTTGGTTTTCTTGTGAGCTCATCTACACTGAATTTTTCCTTGAGAAAGTTTTACTTTTCTTTCTTTCTAAAGGCTTGGCATTTCTGTGTTTCAACTTTTATAATATTTTGTCGAGTTTCTTGTTGTGTTTTGAATTTTCATCAAAGATTCTGGTCTGAATCATTTAAACATTGTACAATAATTTTTTTTTCCCTAGGCTAGCGTCGGATCAAATTGTATAAATTTCTCATGAAAAATTTAAAAATAATGTTAGCCTTTGATCTGAAAGAGTCCTGGAGAGGTGGAACTAGCTAGAAAAAAAAATTGCAAACTAGTCTCAGATCCTTAGATGACTCTGCTTGTCAGAGACGGGCTTACTTCCCAAGCCAACTTTGGCCATTGGAGCTCAAGTCCGTAACAGGACCATTGCCAAGGCTCCAAATTCTGACAGTAAACTAGCCACACCTAGGAATTGAATGCATCAGGAGTCCTGGCCCACGGTACACACTGCAGAGAAGCCAGGCACACCTGCCTCCTGAAGGAGAGCAGCTATATTTGACCCAATACAATAAATATGGATTTAATTTAGACATTAGTATGAGTGGATTCCTCAGTCCATCGTCATCACCATTCCCTAATTTTATGAGCTCAATAATTCGACTCAGAGGATTTCTCTGCCCGTGTTTGTGGGCTTCCTCTCCTAAGAAAGGGTGGAGCAGAATCTGCCTAGCAGCCCTGTCAGATTAAGCCCGGAGGGGCCCTGAGGATGGCCAACCTCTGCTCTTCCAGGGGCCCTGAGGATGGCCAGCCTCTGCTCTTCCAGTCCCTCCAGGATCTTCCTGAACCGGTTCTTCTTCACCTCCAACAACCAGGCCAGTGCAACTCAAAGATTTCAGTTCCTCCTAAAGGTCTCTTAATGTAAACAGAGCAGCCTTCTCAACACAAATATGTAAGAAATAGTGTCCTTATTTATTTTTTAAAACAAATAATTTGATTCCGTTCCAATTCCCCTAACTGTGAAATTGTCCCTGCAGGAAATTCAAGCTCAGTTATGGAAGTGGGGGGTCTATACTATCCTACTATTCCTACAGCAATGAAAACCCCCCTAAATTTTGAGAATACATTAGGCCCACCATGAGATGGCTGTCATCAAAGCATTTATTATCTAAATCCTCAATGTCTAATCGAAGCCCAGCTACGCTGATCAGAGTCCAAATCTGGTTTCCCTGAAAAGGTCATGTTTTCAAAAGAGTGAAGCTCCCCCTTGGGTAAAGGAGAGATCAGCTTCTGGGCTAAGAGACTTCACACTAGGGCACAGTGTCCCACAGTTCCACAAAAATGTCCCAAGGGGCATAAAGACAAGAGCGTTTTAAGTAGATCGCATTCCAGAAATTCAAGTGTCATACCTGCTCTTTCCTGTCATTTATCAGCCTGAGATGGGCACCTCCGAGGAGATGTCCTGCTGATGTTCTTTCTCCCTTCCTTACGAAAGAAAGGACATGCTAGGGTATAAAACAGGGTAACCGTTTGAAATAGAATGAGTTCCCAGATACACTCCTCCAATTAAGGCAGCATCGTTTGTCTCTAAAGTTTAGGAACATTTTTGTTTCTAAAGTGGCCTTAGAAGCAGAGTATTTTATAGGGATTTTGGTGTCTTTTAAAGCGGGACAGCAGAGATACCTTGACAGTTTTCATTTGGAGTATTTGCCTCTTTCATTTGCCAATTATGGTGGAAAAAAATTAATCACTCCCAAGAGAAAGCCCTGAAAGCAAAGCAAGGGAGCTTCCTCACGAAATATTGAGGCCGGCGCACTATTTCAAGCAGCCACAGTGGCCGTGGAAAGACTGTCCCATGCATCTGTCTCAGAACTAGAATCAGAGAGGAGATGGTTGCCAGAGGGGTGCCTATTAACACGTTTATTTGAATTGCAAAATGAAGCCAGACTTTCTCTGACAGAGAGGATTCTGAGCCGGCTGATTAATTTGGAAATATTGACTGGCTTTGCCAATTAGGGTAGAGGCTGACATTTTCTAAGTCGAGTAAGGTAAATCTATTGGTCCAGGTTTTGACAAAAATAAAAAATATAGAATGTTATAAGATCAAAACATTTTATCCAAAACATTGATTGGCAAAAACATGTTGAAGTGAACACCATTTCAATCTTCCTAAGCTTTTCTGAGTGAATCGAATTAATGACGGTGTGTCAAAGTGAAAGGTGTATATTGTCATTAAGAGTCATTTTTGGTTTGTGGGTGTTTTTTTGTTTTGTTTTGTTTGTGGTTGTTTTTTGCACAGTCTCAAGAAATTGAGAACTGAATGATTCTACAGAATAATAAATTCATTTGTAGGTAACGTAGAAGTATTCCCAAATTATATCCCAAACTTATCCATACAACTGTCCATGTGAGGTTATTTAAACTATTTATTTCATTAAAAATTATTAAAAATACATTGCAACTACTTAAACTGATGTCGAGTAATTTTAGATGCCCACCAAAAAATGTGCGAGAGGCCATACAGAGCAATGTTTTCAAGTACAAACTGGCAAAAATACTTGAAAAACCACTATTCTGAAAAAGAGAGGCTGAGTTATTGTCTACGGATATGAGTGTGGAGCTGGGAAATTGTCTAATATATTTCTCATTCTTTTATGATGAACCTATAGCAAAAAAAATAAGGTATACACTCTTTATTAATCAGATTATTCTGCTCCACTGTAGAGCCTGGAACATTTTTTGTGACTATCTGATTACTTTTGTCTCTTTTCACCCACCTAAAATGAGTCATATTCTACGTAACTCTTTTTAGAATCAGCCAGGACCTTGTTTTCTTAGCATCTGATTCTGCAAGTAATTTTTTTAACCTTAGTGTTGCTATCCTAAGACAAAGAATCTTGATTGTAACGTCAGGTGGGGGTTATCAAGCCCAGCTTTCTCTACACTGTGAAGTGTGTGACTCATATTAAATGTGCTAAACCTACCCTATACCCAGCAAACAGCTCTGTGAGATGTAATTAGCTACATGTGCCTCTTCTACCAATTTGTGACATCTTAGAAAGAGCCCATTGATTTCTGCTCATTTTGAACCATAAGAATAGAATACAGATTTAAGCACTTGAAGTAAGTGAAACATAATTTAATGCAATGTAATAAAAGTACGTAGTAATGTAATAAAAGCACATAGAGCATGTAGCAACTGAGAAGAAAATACTAGCAAGCCAAACGAAAAATGGGCAAAGGTATTAACAGAGCATCCTCTGAAGTGCAGAGGCCTTAATCTATGGGGCGGGGGGGAGAATCTCAGTCTTTACTAGAGAGATGAAAATACAAAAGACACTCAGATATGATCTCTCACTTATCAGATCAGCAAAAATCCAAAAGTTTAAGGCAACCCACTATATGGGCTATCTGGAAATAGGCTTACTGGTACGTTGTTGGAGTGCAGAATGGTAATAGTCCTATGGAATGAAATTTGGCAATATCTATCAAAATAAAAATCGCATTTACACTTTGACCCAGAAATCCCAGTTCTGGGAATTTAGCCTAACTCCGCTCATCAGCTTTTGTGGCAGCAATAACCAACCCCATTCTCTCAGTGGCTTACAACAAAAGCATGTATATAGTGCTCCTATTACATGAGGGCCGCAGGTCAGCTTCTGGTCTCTCTGGTGCCTTCTCTTTCCTGGGCCATGGCCCTCACTACCTGGGACATGGTTTTATTGCAGAGGGGCAGAAGCTGAAGGGGTTTAGTAGATGCAAGAAAGAAATCCCACGGTCTCTGCTTGAGATGAGTACACTATTACTTCTGTCTGTTGGACAAAGAAGTCACATGACGAAGGCCGAAGTCATCAGGGCAGTGGAGCACATTCCACCTCCCGGGAAGCAATGCGCGGTCACGTGGGGCGGGGCCTGGGTGTCTAATCCAGGTACAGGGAGGAAGCAAAGAGTTGGCAACTATGCCTGCCTGCCCCTGGCCAATAAGAAAATATATGCAAGGTTATTCATTGCAGCATAGTTAGTAATAATAAGAGCATTGATTTGTAATCAATTATAAAGAGGTGTCTGACACTCTCCCTATATATACCTGTCCTTTCTCTTAGAAGAATGCATGGTTGACAGGAATGCTCTGTGTCTTAAGAATTCCCATTTCCATCAGCAATTGTGCCTGAGTTATTTCAAGGTGCAATGTGATCTTTCTTGGACTGCAGATCTTACGTCATTTAAAATATTAAATTGTGCCTCCAATTCATGCATTTAATAAATATTTATTGAGGGCCTGGTATGGCTCAGGCTGATTTATGTCGCGGCAATCTGATGGATTAGGTATGCATGACAGGCATAATGAACCTACAGGATCCAAAATTCCCTGCCTCTCAGTCCCGTATTTTTGAGGCTAGCCCGCCTCTGCCATGCTGTCCAGGCCCAGGTGATAGGTACAGGCATTTGAGAGTGATGAAGAAGACTGGGATTTTGACATGGGGAACTAGGAGTCCATGAGAGGAAATTATTTTTAAAGAAAATTAAGTCAACTTACAAAAATGTACTTGAGGATGTCTGGGCCTAATGTTACTAGCAAAAGCTTCTGTGGGAGTTGCTATCACTAGAATATAGTCAGCAAAAGCCTTTTCAAGCCTTTCTGGGTTGGCTGTTTTTGGAGAATTTTAGGCATGAGAAGGGTCTGAAGGAGAATTTTAAGTGGGGGAGACATGTAAAATATTTTATATAGGGCTTTAGAAATAGGGCATCAGGAAAAATTAAGCTTGTCTTGCATATAGTTGCTTAAGGATATTTCTCAAAAGAGGGAGAAATTGTACTTGTGGATCAGTAATCATTGTTTGGGTATTTTTAGAACAATTAGGGATTAAAGTCATGGAAACAAAAGCAGGTGGGGAAAAAAGCTGTTGCAGAGAACACAGGATGACCACAGGGAAATGTCTTAGTGCTTCGGTGTCTCCTACACTTTATCGATAAAAAATACTCAAGTGTCCTTGGGAGTATTAAAAGCCGGGTTTCAGGGGATCTGCCATAAGCAAATTCTTGGGATTTATTGATTCAAACTGTTGTTACCAAGAGATATTTTTGAGCAGGGGTTAGCAAACTCCAGCCTCAGCCTACTGCCGGTTTTTTTTAAAGAAAGTTTTATTGAAACACACTATACCTGTTTGTTTAGATATTATCTACAGCTGCTTTCACAATATATAACAGCAGGCTTGAGTTGTTGACACTTTGCTTATGACCCACACAGCTGAAAATATTTATCATTTGTCCTTCTGCAGAGAACAGTTTGTAGATCCCTGTTTTAGAGGCAGGGTGGTGTTTGTATGAGTCTGAGAGCTTCCGTAGCATCAAAGTACCAGACTTAAGCAGGAGACATTTTCTCATGGTTTTGGATGCTAGAAGTCTAAGATCTAAGTGCCATAAGGATTAGTTCCTGCTAGTGAGCCTCTTCCTGGATTTTAAATGGTTACTCTCTTGCTGTGCCTCCCAATGGCCTTTCCTCTGTATGGGGGGGGGGGGGGTAGGAAGATAGCGGGGGGGGGGGGGAGACAGAGAGAGAAAGAGAGAGAGAGACTCTGGTTTTACTAGATTAGGACCTTACCCTTATGAACTCATTTAACCATAATTACTTCAAGGTCCAGTCTAAAAATGCAGTCACGCTATGGTCAGGGCTTCAGCATATGAATGTTTAGGGAATGAAATTTGGTTCATAACACTGGGTCTAACCTTGATTCAGGGAGCAAATGGCAGGGGTGGGGGGCATCTCTATGAGCCTGTTGCAGGTTGGGACTGCTAACCCAATGAATTATGATAGACTAAAGAAGAGCCAAAGGAGGCAGGCCAAAACATTCGCTAAACTTTTCAGGATAAAATTGTGGTATGTTTCTCTGAGGTCTGGAAAACGAAGTTATTAAGGGATTATATAATTCATGCTTTTCCTCATTACTTCTTTTTCAATAAATATAGTGCTGTATTGGGTCTCCTAGGGCCTCCTTGGAATGAGTGGATGTTTCGAAAAGTGTTTAAATGTCATGTGGAACTGGATATATATTCTTGAGCTGCAGAATATTAGCTTTGTAATGTTTAGAAAAATATTTTACTTGTAGCATTTATAACAGAGTCTCCTACAAAACAACACAACAAAGACAATAAGTATCATGTCTCCTTCATAGTTTGTGTGATATTAAAATAATTCATGTTAAGGTACATGAAAATTAAGTGCTTGTTCAAAAGAATAGTTCCCTATTTATTTTCAGAACAATCCACATCATATTTCTCTGATTGGCTTTTTATGAATCAACATATTTTAAAAGCCCTACTTGATGATAAATTATACTTTTTTAAATATTTATTTTATTTATTTTTTCTTTTTTAAAATATATCTTTATTAATTTCAGAGAGAGGAAAGGAGAGAAAGAGAGAGAGATAGAAACATCAATGATGGGAGAGTCATTGATCGGCTGCAGTCCGCAACCCTGGCATGTGCCCTGACCGGGAGTCAAACCCCGATTGCCTGGATCCTAGGTCAACGCTCAACCACTGAGCCATGCCTGGCCGGGCTTTTTTTTAATATATTTAAAGTGATTAGAAATATTGTTTCAAATAATGGCTCAGCCCCTACCTTACCTTCCCCATAAAATTCTTTCTACTCTCTAGAAACCACTTGAGAACTTAGGAATGTTTTTATTTCTTCAAACGCTTCTTTCCAACACCTGGGTTTTGATGAGACTATTTAATTACTTTTAAATAAGGTATCCTTATGTTCTCTCTTAACCCTTAATTAAATTTAATACAACTTCCCAGTTATATTTGTCAATGTTTTTTATTTTCATTCTGTCTTCCTTTGTCTTCAGGTATCTCTTTGGATCCAACTATCATTTTGCTCAAGTCCTTTCTCAGATATCTTTTGAAGATAGGGAACATGAGTATGTATATTTTCTAATTCTTGCATAGGCACAAGTATCTTTCTAATTACCTAATTAGATGAATTAGTTTGTGGGTGACTGTAAGATTTTTAAAGTTTTAAACCATTTTCTCATGAGCCATTCTCAAGAACCACGCTCTCAAATCTTCCATCGCTTCCTAGTTCCATATGTTGCATATGAAAAGTCTGAAGTTTTTTTATTCTATTTCTACTGCATTTCCATATTTTGTACATAAACCTGTAAAATGTTTCCTTTATCTTTACAAGTCTGGAATTTAACCAGAGTATGCTGATGTGTGTGAGCCTCACCATTAATTGTTTGTTGCCTGGGGAACTCTTTCTGTCTGATAATGCAAACCACTCTACAGTTCAGGGAAGTGTTCAGCTAGTCCTGTTAATCATTACCCTGTTCTTCAGGAATTTCCTTTGGAAATTCTTTTTATGTCCATCTTGGTCTGAGGTTTTTTTCAGGTTTTATAATTTTTCCCTCATGATTTCTCTCCCCCACCTCCCCAATCCACCACTAATTATGTTCTCAGCAATGACATCTCATTTTGCAGTTCATCTGTGGAAATTTTATTTGAAATATTAAAAAAAAAAGTCTACAAAGTCTTTCCTTTGTGCTTTAGTCACATATTCCTGAAAGTTACTCTATTTTTGGTTTAATTCTGACCCTTCCTTCAATTTTATATAACAGGGAACTCTTTCTTCTAGATGTTCAGCTTAATTTTTATTCTTCAAATTATTGATATTCTTAGATGTGGAGTTTCATTTGTTTGTTTGTTTTGCCATCCTATATCATTTTTCTAGAGTCTCTTGACCAGAATCCAGATGGTGGGTGGTCAAGGCTCAGTAATTTCTTCTCTTGAGGGTTATCAGCCACAGACAGTCTGGTCCTCCAGGGCAGTTCCCCATTACAAGTTTCCTTGGATTGGTGAATCCTTTTAGAAACACCAGGATTAAATTGACTATTGGAATTATTTCCCAAGAGGATGTATTTACAAAATTCTACCACCTGTCTCTGTAGGATGAAGCCAGGAAAGCAGAACACTGTTCTCTAACTTGACTAGAGATTAAAATAACCAGGGATCCTTTAAAATTCCCAATGCTCAGGTCACACCCAAGACTTATTAAGTCAAAATTTTTAAGCTTAGAACCCCAGCATCACTATTTTTTATAATTTTTCAGTGGGTGCAAGTGTGCAGCAAAATAATGAAAAACACTGGTCAAACGGCTCCAGACAAAGCAGATCCTTTCTTTTACCACAGATAACCTCAGCTCTCTGGCTGCTCCAACACCCATAGACTTCACCTGCTTGGCTCTCGTGTTATTTCAGAGAGAGATGGGATTGAACTGTGTGTGACTTGCTGCCTTCACAGAATTTGGCATGCTGTCTACAGTTTCTCTCTTATTTATTTATAATTGCCTGTAAAAGATCATACAAATAAACACTTTGTTAAAATTGTTTTTTTCAATATGCATTAGCTTCTCTGTTTTAAAAAAAAATTTACACCTGGCTAGTGTGTTTTAGTGGTTAAGTCTCAACCTATGAACCAGGAGGGCACGGTTCGATTGCCGGTCAGGGCACATGCCCAGGTTGCAAGCTTGATCCCCAGTAGGGGGCATGCTTGAGGCAGCCGATCAATGACTTTCTCTTATCCTTGATGTTCCTATCTCTTTCTCCCTCTTCCTTCCTTTCTCTGAAATCAATAAACATATATATTTATTTTTTTCCTCCTTCATGATACAAGTTAGAGATCATCACTCTCAATGGTAATATTCTCTGATTCAGTGTTTTCATTCCCTAAGCACTCAGACAGCCTTTTTGCTCTTATGAGATGTTTTCAACCTCACAAAAGTTGAGGAGATAAAAACATTATAATTTTTATTCTATATGCTAGTACTAGAATTATTTTTAAGTTCTGGCCTAGGATTGACTTTACCTTAGTACCTTTAATTTATATAAATCAAAAGAAATTTCACAAAATGACAATGTAACATATTCCCACCAACTTTTATTTCTCAAAATATATTTATGTCATTCAGCTTGTCATGAAAGCATATCAAAGAGTTGTTCTTCATCCTCAAAACGTCTAACACTGTTTCTAATATTCTCTAAATTTTAATTATTAAATTTAATGCTAGAAATTTTCATCTTTTATACCATTAATTGACCTAAAATATTTAACTTTTAAGGATAGATCAAATAACATTTAAGGAGTTTCATGAAGATAAATTCTCTTTTTAAAGTAATTATGTTGATTTAAAACTAAGGAGAAAGTCAGTATTTCATTGAAAATCTGAGGGGAAAAAATGAAGTCGCAACAGGCATTATCTTGTTTTATTTATAACCTTCTGCTGCAAAGAATTAGAAAAGTCTTTATTTGGAGGGAATTTATAAGGTAAAAACTTGGAAAACATAACAAAGAGAATTCTCAAGAATTGTTTATATTGTGAGTACGTGTAGTATTTTAGAAGCCCAGTGGAGCATATTCAAGCAGATTTCTTGAAACTCGTATTAAAAAAGACAGTTATCATAGGCAGCATAAGGTCTAACACTAGGGGGCCAGGAAACTTTATGCTACTATACATATGTATGATTTTCTCTTTGCATACTCAGAACTCATTCTAGGACACGTGTATTGCTGATTTGTCAGTCGATTTGTTAAACTATGGAATAATTCAGTGCACAAATAGCTAAATAATAGTAACCGTGTTTATTCATTTGTTTTTTCTTGATTTTAAGTTGTCCTATTTTCAGAATTTTAAGAGATTACAATTCTAGTTTCATGACTTCTCATGAGAAGCTGGTATTTGTGATATAAGAAAACATAGCATAATAATTTCTAGTGGGATTTTGAAGAGCCTCGAGGAAGCATTAAATTTTTACTTGAGAACTCCTTATTTATGAGAAATTATTCTAAAAATTTACATTCCCTATGCACATTTTAACATATTTGCTTAAATCCTATGTTTATGTTAGTTTGAAGATTAGTTCTCTATCATTGATAAAATATAGATTTTTCCCCACACACATAAGCTAAACTTTGAATGGTTTTAAATAAATACACTATCATTACAATTGACCCCTACTTATAATATGTTAGAAAACTAGTTAATAATAAAGTAAGGGGCTGTCAAAATCTTCTACTGTGGCATCTCCTATGTTCTTTCTTGCTGCTGATTACGCTGTATGACCCTCAGTTTGTCTGGGAGGAGCTTATGGAAGTGTCCAGTACCCACTTCGCTCAGAAAATATAGTGACATCGCAGCCGACCTTCGCTCTGTCTCTGACTGTAGACGCACAGGCCACTCGGTCTCCACTGGCCCAACAAAGGAGGCCCGAAGCTCCAGGTTCACTTCTCCTCTTTCCCTTTCGAACAGTCACCGAAATAAATAACAGTTGTCAACACACATCACCATAAAGAGAAAAGCAAGACCTTTTTTTTTTTTTTTTTGCTCTGACTCCTATGCGGATTAAAATCTACTGTAAAAGAGCATAGTTAACATTTACATCTCATACGGGTACGGCTCCCCAGCTTGTCTTTTTCTCTAGACGCCCCCCCCAAAAAGTTGTCTTAGTTACAGAGAGAGAAATGTTCACTCGAGCAGTCATTTTCAGAAAGATTTTTCATACTGAAAAGCCTTTGAAATATCATTTGTCATCTGCCCTCTAAACCTATTGAAAAATGACTCCACAGGGCCTGAAAGATTTTCTCCGTTGTAATATTTCATTTTACATTACTCAGATGTTCCGAAAATTCATAAAGTGGCAATCATCATTTATTGAAATTTCTCCCTGCCAGTCAGAAATCAATAAAACAGCACAGTGCATTCAGGAGGAGAAAGAAACATGAAAAGGGTGACATCGGACACTTCGGTTTGGAAGTAACATAGGATTGTTCTGGGGAAATTATCTTACTTTCAGCTGTTCTAGATAATTCTTGTTATTTATTTCAGGCTTGGGGAAGACTGAGCCTAAAATGGCGTGGCAACCTTTGTGCTCCCGATCTCGAACACGCTTATTTTACTTACATCAACAATTATTCAGTATTTATCCACTGGGTTCCAGCAATTTCGCCTGTTTCCTTTGTCCCTCAGCTGTATTTTACTTGTTTTATTTAGATGGCTGGTGGGTGTTCCTGCTGCCTTCCCCCGATTGTTGATTCTGAACCTGGGGTGTCTCAAGGATTGTTCTCATCTATGATGCCAATTTGGGACTTTTTCCCCTATACTTCCATCGGCTTTTATTTATCTCTTAATACAGTTCCATCTGATTGATGCGAAAATTATCCTGAGTGGCTCCCTTTTTTATTTCAGAGGACAATTGAGGATATAGGTGCCAACGGATTTATGAATTAATAATGGGAACAGTGCCACGAGCCTGGCCTAGCTCAATATATGTTTTTGATATTTTTATTGTTTTTACCACAGCATGTTCTGTCATTTCAGAGAAAGAGAGAGAGAAAAGAACTGTTCCAATTTCATTGCTTTGGTCGTTCAATGCCTGGTATCTGTGTATGTTAGAAATTATATAAATTTTATCAAGTAAGTTTCTCGAAAATACAATTGGATGGATACCTGGAAATGACAACATTCCATAATTAAATTTGAGCCATCTATAAGAAAACACATTTTATTGTATGGTTTAACCATGATTTGTTCAACTCTTCCACTATTGTAGACATGATGTTTTTTAAATATGGATTTTGCTATTATGTACGATTCACAGTAATGAACTTGTATCTATTTATTGGCAAACTTTAGGTATATTTGTGAGGTTAAATTCAAGAGGAGACTTGCTAAGCTGAAGGACATGAGACGCTTTAAATTGTGCCCATGTTACCAAATTCCTCTCTGAGGTTGGTGCCAATTCGCATGGCACCAAGGATGAGCGAGTGTTCCTGTCCCCGTGTTTTCCCTAACTCTGTGAAATATATGTTTCTTCAGTGTCAACAGTTTAAAAGCTGAGAAATGGAATCTAGTTTTCCTTTGTGGTTTCTCCAATTAGGATTAAAATCTGACAGGGACATGAGGGTAAAAACAGAAAATAGATATTAAATATGTATTTAATATGCTTACTATGATGTGAGCTAACACTGGCTATTATTGTAAAACAATACAATTTATTGAGTCCATCAAGTCCCAGGAGAACCCCAGTGAGTTCTTTTTGTGGAGATGGCAGGCCAATTTTCAATTAAATTGAAAAGGCGAAGGACCTAATAAAAAAGGAATCTTGAGGGGGGGAAAAAACGTCAAAACCTGGTAAATTTACGTGACCAGATCTCAATAGTTTCAGGTGAAAGCAGTGAAGAGACTGTGACATAGGGGCAAGGACCCAATGAAATAACATAGGGATTCCAGAAATAGGCCCCCACATATACGAGTTAGCATGAACATACAATGGCAATTTCATGAGCATAAATGGCAATTTCAGTAAATGGTGTCCGATTAACTGGAGAATGTCTATGGTATAAATACAAAATCTTGACTCCCTACCTACATAAAAATTCAAGATGTATTATGAACCTAGAGGTTAAAAGAAATATTAAAAATCTTCCAGATGCAAACATAGGGTGATATTTTTATGATCTTGTGTAGGAAAAATCACTCCCCCCCCAAAAAAAAAAAATTACTAGAAAAAATGTGAAGCATATAGAAAAGCTGACATAAATTCACTGTAAATACCTGTGTACACACGGCCTAACCTGCGCTATGAACAATTCCCCCTACTGGCTTCACTCTCTCAACTTTTCCTTTCTCCAGTCAGCCGTGGTCATGGGCGCAGGGCGGGGAAGCACCCTCTGCAGGCCCACCGGGCAGACATCCTGAGTTGGGGCCCAAACCACCTCAACACCGGGAGCATCACACTATATGAAGCAAGTCGCAACCTCCCTGCTGGTGGAGGGTCTTGTCTTCAGTTTGTAAAAAGCACAACACCTGTGAGGCGCACCAGGGCGCGGTGCAATCAAATGGGGTCTGTCTGTGGCCCTGTGACCTTGTGTGTCTGTCAGTAGCCTGGGCCCTGGGCTGCGGCCTTCACAAGGGTTTCTCATTATTTCTCTCCCCCCTCAGGTGGGACAAGTGGTGTGATTTCTCCCTTCCTTCACGTGACAGACTAGAGACCGCTGGGATCGGGCATGTCCCTCCCCCGGGTCACTTAGGCTCTGATGAAACCCAACAGGTTAGGCTCTGGTTAGTTTCTCATGAAGGCAGGTCTTGCTAAGAACAGAATGTTCCTGCGTTTCTCCCCCAGATTTGTCCACACGGAGCCTCCAGAATTTGTCACCTGAAGAAGCCGTGTCCCTACCTCAGCACTGGTCTCGGCAGTCGTCCTGCTGGGGCAGGCCATGCTTCTCTGTGTTCACTCTTCTCTCCAGTTCTGGGGGCAAGCAGTTTCCCCTGGGTCCCCACGTCTCTGACAGCCTTAAGGAGGGTTGTTGGCTTTCAGTTTGTTGGGCGGTTTACCTGTTTGTACAGGGTGGCAACTTCCAAGCTTCTTACCTGCTGGCAGGGAAACTGGAAGTCCCTCCACTTTGCTTTTTTATTCAAAATATTACAGATGTCCCCTTTTTTCCCCCTGGACCCCTCCTACCCGCACCCACTCCTCTCCCCAGGCTTCCCCACACCAATGTCTGTGTCCATGGGTTATGCTTATAAACGTATAAGTTCTTTGGTTAATCTCTCCCCACCCACTCCCCACCCCCTCCTTCCCTCTGAGATTCCTCAGTCTGTTCCCTGCTTCTGTGTCTCTGGATCTAATTTGTTCTTCAGTTTATTAAGTTCTCTAGATTCCACATGTAAGTGAGATCATGTGATACCTATCTTTCTCTGCCTGGCTTATTTCGCTTAGCATAATGCTCTCCAGGTCCCTCCCTGCTGCCCCAAAGGGTACGAGATCCTTCTTCTTTATAGCTGCGTAGTATTCCATGGTGTGACTGTCCCACAGCTTTTTATCCACTCATCTCCTGATGGGCACCTGGGCTGTTTCCAGGTCTGAGCTATTGTAAATTGCGCTATGAACATAGGGGCGCATATATTCTTTCTGATTAGTGTTTTGGGTTTCTTAGGATATATTCCTAGATGTGGGGTCACTGTGTGGGAGAACATATTTGCCAAGGATGCATCTGATAAGGGGCTAATTTCCAAAGTGTGCAAAGAACTCATACTACTCAGCAAGAGGAAGACAAATAATCCAATTAAAAAATGGGCGAAGGACCTGAATAGACAGTTCTCCAAAGAGGACACACAGATGGACAAGAGGCATATAAAAACATGCTCAACATTGCTAATCATCGGAGAGATGCAAATTAAAACCACTTTGCTTTTATAATAAACCATTGACTGTGGAGTGATGTCCACAGCTGTATATAGAGATATTTTTCATTCAGTTTGAAGGCTGCAGAGTAATGAATTGTGTTACTTTTTATTAATTATACGTGTTGTAAATATACCCAGCGAATTCCCTACGGATAGACGTGTGGCTCACTCCTCGACTCTGCTAGTACAATCAGGAGTCTGTGCATGTATCATTTTTCGGTTTTACAAGGGTTTCTTTAGGATACATTTCTGGAAGTGGGACCTTTGCGTCAAAGGGTCAATATGGGATTAATTTGCCTAACTCCTGGGCCCGGCGGCTGCCTCCCTCTGCACCCCCACCAGCGGTGTCTGAGAGTGCCTGCTTTGCCCCAGCTTCATGCAATTGTGTGCACTGTCGAATTTATGGAGTTTGCTCATCCAATAGGGGATAATGGTCTCAGGGTGCTTTAATTTGTATTTCTCTTTTTTGGTAGCAAAGTTAACTGTTTTGTCATAAATGCAATGGCCGTATGACTATATTTTGAATGTAAGTGGGCGCTTACTGTACATAGCTCCTGCTTGGAGTCCTCCTGTCTAATGCTAAGGTGGTCATGTCAAGGGTCCCTTCCCGAAGCTGGTTTTTCCACCTGAGTCTCTTAGATAGAACTTTTGACCCCCACCCCTTACCTGACTTCCATCTGTTTCTTAATAACCGGCTTAAAATTAATATCCCAAAAGGTAAAACTTTCGGTTCCCTTCGGTTGCAGACAGACAAAGCTTTTAAACAGTGATTTTGCTCAAGTAGTAGCGCCAAGCGTAATATATTTGTACTTTCCAAGTTTTGAAAATAAGGCCAACATAAGAATTATTGCGGCATAAACAGTACGCTTATTTTTCTTTAATGGGCATTTTTCCTCCTAGGTTTCATTCTTCACAGATCTTATTTCCTACAGAGATGGAAATTTAGACTCTAATTTTCTTTAAATTTGTCTATTAAATTTTTCACTAACCGAGAATTCATAGCGAGAGTCATAATTAAATTCCTGAGTATAGGAGGATGTTTTCGCATTTTTTAAAACTCAGCCTCCTTGCTTGACACTTTAGTCATTGTGGCCCAGAGAGATGACTTCCGCTCCCCAGACTCCAAGCTGGGGGTCGAGGCCCATGGGTCCCTGCACCCACCCAGTGGGGGTGTGGGCTCAGTCCTGCCAGACGTAGTAGTGATGCGCCCGGCGTTGGGAAGACAAGAAAACTATGTGTTTCCTTTTCTCATTTTGCTTAAAATCTAGTGAGACAGTAGGACATTCAGGTGCATATGACCACACCCCTGGACTCCCATCAGAGACTCTCCTTGAGGTTGATCTTGCAGGTGAGGTGAACCTGGCTGTAGGTCCATTAACATGAATCAGGAGCCCTGTAACCCATCTCTCTACCAATTTAAATAGTTTACAAGTCAAAGTTACTCTTGTCATTATTTTAACCACTCCTACTAATACAGAGTATTAGGCCAGCCCTTTAATTTCATAGTCTTCTTGTCTGGAATTCTCAGATTAATTTTGTAAGCATGCTTCTGAAGTTCGATATGGGGAAGGTGATCATTTGCCCGGCAATTAATTGAAGAGAAATCAACGGACGTATTAAGCGAACGTTGCCATTAAAAGTGGAGTTTACCTGTGACTTCAGTTATGACATGTTCCAGGGATAGAAAAGTTGTTTTTAACCTGAGAATATTTCTGGATATGTAATGAAACTATGACAGAAATGTATTTCTCCTTGAAGTCATTCATTTGGTGTGCTCAGAGGAGAGAGTATCTGATGTGACAATCTTGTTCTAGTTGCTCATGCATTTTAATGAGTTTTTGACATGTGCCCTGCCAAAAAAAGATACCTTGTAGTAAATGAGTAATGATAAACTGTATTTTGATGCAAATACACTTGTTATTTTTGTTGGATGGTGTGTTCATCTGCTTAAGGCATCCCAATGCTAGCTGTTTTCTTTTTCTAACAAGTCCCTGTTTTTTCTTTTTAATGAAAATATTTTCTGTTGTCCGGAAGGGCATTTCTTGAAAGAAATGTGAAATGAGGATTGTTCCTAATAAGCTTAATTAAAAAGTAAAGTATGTGAGCTTAATTAAAAAATAAAATAGGTAAGTCAACATTTTAAAATAGGGCCCTCATTTAATTTCGGTGTTTTCCGGGTACATAACATGATGCCTTAATTTTCCCCTTTGTTAGCTTTAAGATTAGATTTCGTAAAAAGACTAGAGGACAGATTTAGCCATAGGTTTTCACTTGGAAAAGATAATATGGATTTTAATGAATTTGAATTTCAATTAAATTGAAGTTTCCCATAGTATATAATACAAATAAATTTTAAAAAGTCTTGCCCAGCCGGTGTGAGTCAGCGGTTGAGCATCGGCCTAGGATCCAGGAGAACGAGGTTCGATTCCTGGTCAGGGCACAGGCCCGGGTTGTGGGCTCGATCCCCAGTCGGGGCCGTGCGGGAGGCAGCCAATCAATGACTCTCTCATCATTGATGTTTCTCTCTCTCCCTCTCCCTTCCTCTCTCTGAAGTCAATAAAGACATATATATTTTAAATATTTTACAAAGCCTCTTAAAATGTAGCTCTAACTTCTTTTCTCTCCTAGCTCCTTCCCACTTTCCTTTCTTGAAGGGATTTTCCCCTCTATTTATATTCTAACTTCTAAATATATGCCGGGAGCTCAGGCATGTCTCCTGTGCTCTAGATATCTATATTTAGCTTCCTATCAGACTTTCCCCAAAGAATGTGACCAAGAGATTTCAGGCACCACATATGCAACATTCAATGGGTAATATATAAACTTTCTGTCAAAACTTCCCCGCTGCCCCACGTCTGTGTGTCACCCGCCTGCTCAGTCCATACGAGGCTGTGACCGCCCTTCTCTCTCATGGACAACAGCAACGGGGTCGCTTTTTCTTCCAACCTGTTTCTTAACCTTCAGTGTTATTGCTAAAATAGTAAAGAACTGCCCTCGGGTATCTACTTACAACTAGGTGATGTGTTCGAATACGTCTCCAATTCCCCTTCCCGTTACCAAAGCTTTCCCCCCCCTAAATTACAAGCCTGATCCCCTTATGCTGGGCATAAACGTTGTGACTTTCCATGGTGTGCGCCATGAAGGACTTTTATATTCTGGCCCCCATCCAGTCTCAGTCTGAGCCTCCCTCATCAGTGACTCCTTTTATTTCAAGTCAGAGCTGTCCCAATAAAGCCTCTAAGAAGGCATCTGAGGCATCGTCTCCCATCCTCTAGACAACATTGACACGTGTTCAAAGTGATACTTCAAACACACATACATACATACGTACATACACACGCGTGCACCAAGCGTTTTCAGGACTGATTTGTAAGTAATCAAGCTTCCCCTCTAAACTATGAGGAATCTGAGTACAGGATGATTTTGCTCTCCCAGCACAGTGCTCACTCCCTAGTAGGTGCTGATTTTAGTACCTGAATGAAGGGAGCCTGGTTGACAACCAAGGCCCTTCTTTTCTGTCTCTCATCACATCACCGTGGTGTTCAAGCCTCAGTTCCTTTGAGCCTCTGTGTTGTGGGGTCAGATAGAGAGGTGTGCTTAGATTTCACTGTTCTCTCAACAACTAAAGATAGCTGATTTTCCTCAGTGGTTCCTTTGATCTTTGATAATAGTTGCTGTTTGTGCTCTACAGAGTATAAAAACTAGAATTATTTGTTAAGGAATAGTCGGTGTAGCTGAATATGAACACAGCTGGGTCACTCGGAAGTAGTTGGCTTTTGATGATGAGCAAGGCACAGATTAAAGAATAGTACATGATTTTAGCATTAAAATAAAGTCAAAGAAATTTAAAAACTCCTACTTGTTACTGAAATTTGGGGCAGACCACTTGTCAACATGGAATATGTTTTATTATCTTTCAAGGAGCTCAGGTTATTTTCCAGAGATGACTTACTCTGGAATATCAGCAGATTGGTCAGATCGGCTGCAGCGTTTATGTCCCAGGGATTGTTAAGAAATAAAGGTCAAGCACCCACCTACTCCTTGAAGATACATTTTTAACCCGTTTGCTGTTAGTTTAGTTGGGTTATAGAAAGATGCTAGACTTTCACTATGTAACTTGCGTACATAAATTGCAGTTATTGAAATCGTTAAATAACTACACATGCTGACGTTTATTCACGCATTGCATTCATTCCCGTATTTAAAATAGGTCTTGCTTTGTGTTTGAGAATAGTGTTCTTTCTGAATTTTGTCAGTTTATTCTGTCATAAACTTTACTTCTGGTGATGATGTAAAATAAATGAAGTGTCTGTTTTAAGTGACTGAAAATGACTTAGAGGAAACTTTTGGATAGAGCTGTCCCGGTTGATTTCAGTGAGAGAATATTTTCAAAGTAGGACAGTTTTAATCAAAAGTCTGTAGGGGAGGTGGGTGTGAATGTACACACGCTTTTCTTTTTTTGATCCTTGTATATTTTGCAATGATGATAAATAAATTATTCGATATTTTTGATGTACATATGTTTATATGATCTATTATTAATATTGGAAGGTACCCAGATCGTGTTCAGCCTTTTAATTTCTTTGAAAAGACAGGAAATTCTAAGGAAAAAGCTGAAGGATGAAAAAGCTATTAACCTGGACATTCTTGTTATATTTTCCTTGAAGCCCCCCCCCAAAAAAAAAATTGAATTATTAGCACATAGACAAAGGAAACTCAGAAAGAGTACCAGGCAGGAGGGAGAATGGGAGAGTGCTGTCTTCTTAGGGCTGGGGGCTTGATCAATGACTCTCTCATCATTGATGTTTCTATCTCTCTCTCCCTCTCATTTCCTCTCTCTGAAATCAATAAAGATATAAAAAATAATATTAATAAAAAATAAAATCTTAGGAGTGATCTAGAAAATGGGACCTTCTCTGTTGAGCTTGGAGGCGGCTGAAGTCTTGCAGAGGCCACAGAAAAGGAGGCTCGGTTATGTCTGGAGTTCAGGCAAACAATGCCATTTTCGTGATGAAGAATACAGTATTTGGACATACACTAAAAAATGACTTGTTTATCTCAAGTACACATTTACCTTGGCATCCTCTATTTTATCTGCTAAACGTAACGGCCCTACTTGTGAATGCCCCAGAGTCGGAGGACTCAGGTAAACGCCGATGCCCGACCCTCAGAATAATATGTGTTTATTGCCGTTGGGTTCGGGAGGCATTTTTTTGCAGCAATAGCTAACTTTGATAAATGCCGAAGGACGGCAGTGCCCGCCCAGCGCTGAATGAAGACCAGGGTAGGACTGAGGGAAACGGTGGGGTTTGTGCTATGTGTTAACCTATTGCTAAGAACACTAAGGCCTTCGGGATATGCTTAGAAGTTTAAGCTGCTTGTTTTCTCCTTTAATCTGGCATGAGCATATCATGATCTCTTCTCTTCCCTAATTTACTCATCTGTAATAAATAAATATGCATTGTTTCCGAACATATTCCTAAAGCAGCTTCACTGTATTGACTGTGCACAAAATTGAAGTTATAGCTGATGTGTTCTTGCTGGATTTACATGCTATAACAGTAGCTCATACATGTATACATATGTTATAATAATAGTTAATACATATTATAAAGAGGGCCCTTCCTATGTGCCAGTCACTGTGAATGCTTTCTGTATATTAATTTGTTTAATCTTCATAATAACGAAGTTAAATAACATTATTTATAGATGGAGGCACTGTGAAGTAGATGGCAATTTGCCTAAGATTATACAGCTCGTAAGAGACAGACCGATATACCCTCAGCAGACACCGAAGTCCTTACCTTTCATGCCCACGAACTATTTCCTCTCTGTTGTGTGTCATCTGCCACTGACTCTAGATGCCCCTTTGACTACTTAGACCGCTGCCGTTTATCTCATAAGAATATACGTTCCATCTCATAGAAGCGTCATCATCATTTTTTCCCCATGAAACCCGTCCCTGGCAGATTCAAATAGTTCCAGTCCGCTCTATGTGAGAAATAAGCCTTACTCTCCTTGGCCTTGTTTATCCCCTCTGGCAGGTATTCAGTCAATTTGGGCTTAAATCCTGGTTCTGTTACATATGAACTTCTTAACTTCAGCAATTTCCTTAATGTCTCCAGCCTTAGTTTCCTCGACTGTAAAATGGGAATAAGTGTGACTACAATTCTAGGATATAGAGAAGATCAGACGGCGCCTATAGCATGTGATCTAAGAGATGCGTGTTAAATGCTAATTCCCGGTCACCTACCATTTTTTTCATTGGGCCTTGTTTCAATCCTTTCCTCTCAATCACCTGAAGTCTACCTGGAATTCACAGCTGACGTTGAAGTATTCTCTTTGGAGACCTCAGTGATTTATTTCTGACCACATCCAGAAGCATCTCCTCAGTCCAATTCTTCATGTTTTCTTTAGAGTTTTTGACAACTTGACTGCCCCTTTCATTTAAAAATGTATTGCTTCCTGACTTCGGTTGCATTCTTTCACTGGTATCTGTGACCCTTTCTTTTTATGTCATTTTAGTAGTACTATTTTTTTTTCCCAATTAGTTTAGGTTCAGTATTATTTTGTATTAATTTCAAGTGTACAGAATAGTAGTTAGACGATCATGCACTTTACATGTGGTCCCCTTATTTAAATGAATTAATCAGCAAGTCTTATAAAGCATGACCAATGTGATCATCAGTGGACTGGCCTGCTCAAAATCTACATCCATCTATGTTGACTTGGTTTCTTCTAGTTACATTGGTTGTTGTTTTTTAATTCTAATGGTAAGCAATGTAATTCTTCCTTGTGTCAGATATTAATTTGTTGCCCCTTAGCTCCCAGTTCACCCCGTTGCCTCGCTTTGTGATACTGGAGCTGGACTCGGTAAACGTTTCTCTTTGGTCGGTGGAGATGCTAAGCTTGGCGGGCAAATGATGCTGGAGGGAGGCTGCAGGGGGAGGGGGCTGAGCTTCAGTCTGGTGCAGGGCTGCCAGCAACATGCACACCAAGGGAGGGCCTGTCCTGCAGCAAGTTGGCTTGTCGGTCCTGCCCCGTGGTTTCCTGCTCACCAGCCTCGGCCTACCAGCCATCTGGCCAGAAGCTTCCTGGCCGCCAGGCTCCATCTGCGAGCTGGGGCCAGCCCTAGCAGGGGACAGCCTGGGCGCCATCTTCACCATCCAGTTGGTTCCCTACTTGCCAACGTTGGCCCCACAGCTGGGGACGAACTGCCCTGGCAAGTCAGTAACTTCATCCAGCATCGGTGGGCTACAAGGCCTGCGTCTCAGCCTTGGGAAGGGAGCCCCTTTCCCATGGAGGCTTGTCTATAAAATTCTATTTCATTCTCTTTAGCAGGTTGCTCATCCTTAATGTTTTTATAGGAACTCTTTAAAATTCAAATGACTGGCATGGTTTGTGTCCCATCTGGATTCTAACTTACACAGGCTAGTTATGGGGATGGTCGCAGGAGATAAACCCTCAAAGATGGTATTTTGAAATTAGTTGAATGTCTTTGCGGGCTTGGGCATAGTGCTGGGCTCCTTTGCCAATGGGGGGTGGCACGCTAATAAGCCGCATGCATGCACTCAACGCAGTGTGTTATGCCAAGTAATTCTCCGCCCAGAGTGTATTTAAGTTCCTATTAGCCTAGATCCTTCCAGATACACGCTGCTGTGTATCTTGGCTCCAGCCCTCCTGGCAAATGTGGTTTTAATTTTAAAACCACATGTATGGTTTTAATTTTAATTTGTATTTACATTAAAACTAATGAAGTTGATTACCTTTTCATATGTTTACTGGCCATGTACATATCCTTTGAAGCATTTCCTGTTCAGTTATCTCGCTTATTTTTTCCAGCGGCTCAGCTGCTTTTCTCTTTTTGATTCGTAGGAGTTTTTATGTATTCGACAAAATAAAACTTTTATTCGTTGTATGTTTTGAAAATATTTTTCTCTTCGTCTGTGGAGATAGCATTTCAAATAGTATGACATTTTAAATGCTGAGGAGTAAATCTTAAAATTTAGGACTCACAACTGTAAAACTATCAATCGAAGGAAATAATATGATCTACGTGAGATAGGCTATGTTTATGTATTAAAAACCTACTAAAAATAAAGACAGCGATTCTCTCCAATCTTATATATGAAATTTAATAAAATTTCAATAAAAACCTAACCTGGTCTTTTAGAAATTGAAAAACTAATTCCAAAATGAATGTGGAAACATGTCAACATTTTTGTTTGTTTGGTTTTGGTTTTTTGGGGGGTTTTCACTCTCTTCTACCTCTCCCGCCCCCCTTTCCTTCTGGGAATCACACTACTGTTGTCTGTGTCTATGAATTTTTGTTTTCATTTGGTTTTTGCTTAATAATTTACCTTTCTCACCGAGCCCCACCTACAACCTGCCTCCCCTCTGACAGCGATCAGTCTGTTCTTACCTATGAGTCTGTTGATATTTTGTTTGTTAGTTTATTTTGTTCATTAGATTCCACATATAAGTTAAATCATATGGTATCTGTCTTCCTCTGCCTGGCTTATTTCACTTAGCATAATAGTTTCTGGGTCCATCCATGCTGTCACAAAAGGTAAGATTTCCTTCTTTTTTATGGCCTAGTAGTACTCCATGGTGTGAATGTCCCACAGCTTTCATCCACTCATCTGCGGATGGGCACTTGGGCTGCTTCCAGGTCTTGACTATTGTAAATAACGCTGCTATGAACATAGGTTTCCATATATTCTTTCGAATCATTGTTTCAGGTTTCGTCAGATATATTCCCAGAAGTGGGATCGCTGGGTCATAAGGCAGTTAGCTCCATTTTTACTTTTCTGAGGGACCTCCACACTGCTTCCCACAGTGGCTGCACCAGTCTGCATGCCCCCCAGCAGTGCACGAGGGTCCCCCTTTTCTCCACATCTTTGTCAGCACTTGTTTATTTATTGGTGAAATCCATTCTGACAGGTGTGAGGTGATATTGTGTTTTTTTTTTAATTTATCTTCATTGTTGAAAGAATTACAGGTGTCCCCTTTTTCCCCATGGGCTCCTTCTATCCTGCACCCACCCCCACCCCAGGCCTTCAACCGCACCATTGTCTGTGTCCATGGGTTATGCCTTTATGCATATAAGTTCTCTGGTTAATCTCTCCCCCCATCTCATTATGGTTTTAATATGTATTCTCTGACGTTTAGTGATGTTGAGCATCTTTTAATATGCCTGTTGGCCTTCTGTATGTCGTCTTTGGCAACCTGGAAGAAAGTTTTACTCTACCACATACCAAGACCTGCTCTAAAGCATCACTAATTTATACAATGTGATTCTGACACAAATAGATACAACCCGGGCCGTGAAAAGCAGCAGAGTTCAGTAACAGAGCCAGCATCTTTTTCCTCGAGAAGCTTGCGTGGCACCTAGAGATCATTGATTTGCGATTCTTTGACTTCTATTTATATAAAAATATTGGCTCTCCCAGCTCCTTCCAATCTTATTGTGCCCTGGCATCTTACGTTACTCCCCCTTCCATTCTGTAATTTTCCCCAAATAGGATTCATTCTTGATCAGCTAAAGAACTGTGATAACCATGACTCACAGCGAGGAATTTCTTTCTGAAGTCTACTGCATGATATTTATTCCCATAGGAATCTTCATGTATTTTATTTCTTTTTTTTAAAAAAATATATCTTTTATTGATTTCAGAGAGGAAAGGAGAGGGAGAGAGAGAGAGATAGAAACATCAATGATGAGAGAGTCATTGATCGAGCCCACAACCCGGGCATGTGCCCTGACCAGGAATCGAACCCTGATCGCCTGGATCCTAGGTCGATGCTTAACCACTGAGCCACGCCTGGCCGGGCCATGTATTTTATTTCTTAAATTGCTTCAAAACAGTATTTAACATGTCAGCATCCAAAACCACAATATATTTCTTCTGTTCCCTTATAAGAAAATGAATTCCTTTCTCAGTGGTTACTTTATCAGAGATTAAATTTAGCATCTCAGTTAGTCTAGTGGCCTAATCGTGGTGTTTGGGGGAGATGGGGAGGGCATGTCATTCGATGAGCAGGGCTCCTAATAAAAAGCCTCGCATTGTGACAGACTTGTATGTTTTCAGTGAAAGACGTCTGATTTCCAAGGGCTGTATTTACAGAGGATATTACGGCCCATTCAGAGGAAACAGCCAGAGTCAGCGTTGGAAGCAGGCTGGCCTCTGAGTTGTTCAGCTTTTGAGCGCACTTGAAAAGACCATGCCAGTTTGGGATGGCATTCCCAGCAGGAAAAGTGGGAGACTCTATTACAGCCATCGCTCACAAAAATGTCCCTTTTGCTCACATGTTTTTCCCCTCCTGACTAATGTAATAAAGCTTAAAACCATTTCACGTTTTTTTCTACAATTAAAGGCCCGGTATTGCTCGAATGACCTTAAATGCCTGGGTTTTCTCTTGAGCATGCTGGACAGGTTTTCCTCAGCCTTTCCTCTCTTTCCTGTTCATATCAATCTAAAGTGCTTCATTTTTAAAGAAATGATAGAAAAGTCATTTTTCCAAAGATGCATGTAGGAACTAAAATGAAAAAATGAGCTATTCTGAATGACTTAAGAAACATGAGAATATTTTTTTTACTGTTTTTGGCACATGTATTTTATGGATGGCTTTTTGTTTACAAATAAAAGATTATGAAGATTTATAACAATATTGTATATTGACATTAGAACAGAAAGGGGGGGGGGGGTAGGGGACAGCCTGTAGCTGTTAACGTTGCTTGGCCTCAGCTGTTACAAGCTGGGACCTCCCTCTGCTTGGGCACCAGCAGGGACTGAGCCAGGCTGGGCTCGTTCAGGGTTTGTTTCTCTGGGGCGGCTCTAAGGCGGTTGTGGAGGGCCCAAGCCCTCTGCCCCTCCTTTGGCCTCCCTGATGGGCAGTGTTTACCCTGGAGCCCTGTGGACCAAGAGAGTGGCAGGTCTGAATCACGGGGTGACGGCTGTCCTGCCCAACTCTGCTGCCTCCCCTGTGCTTTCGCAAGTGTTGCTCCAGAGGACCCCTTACCATTCCTACCCCTGTCTCGGGGTCTGCTTCCCAGAGAACTGGACCTGTGTAAACGGAATTTTAAAAATGTAATATAAAATTGTATTACACAATCAGACACCAAAGGAGACAGAGACAGACCAGGGACTTGGGGTGGTGAACACATGTACAATGTACAGATGATGTACCTGAAACCTATATAAATGTATGAACCAACGTCACATGACAAAATCAGAGACCAAAGGAGACAGAGACAGAATGGGGACTTGGGGTGGTGAACACACAATACAATATACAGATGATATATTATAGAATTAGGTACCTGAAACCTATATAAATGTATGAACCAATGTCACGCCAATAAATTCAATAAAATTTTTAAAAAGATAAAACAGAGACATAAAGTTATAACCAAATAGTGCACACTTTGATCTATGACAATGAGTTGGGCTAAAACCTCATAATTAAAGCGGTTACTATGGGTCCCGTTAAGCATCATTGAAATGTTT
The DNA here is from genome assembly GCF_054644295.1 of Miniopterus natalensis. Taxonomy (NCBI): domain Eukaryota; kingdom Metazoa; phylum Chordata; class Mammalia; order Chiroptera; family Miniopteridae; genus Miniopterus; species Miniopterus natalensis. Next base: position 5,961,803 of record NC_142090.1, on the reverse strand, counting down.
TGTGTAAGGAAAGTAGAAAAGAGAAGTTCTACCAAGCAAAAAACACACACGTGCTGACGACACAATCGCATATCAAATGATGGCTGCTATGATGGGGAGGTGATGGTGACCATTGTTAAAATTAATTTTAATGTAGTTTATTGCAAATTTTTATTTATTTATTTATTTTTAGCAAATGCTCTTTCAGAGAAAAATGAGAATATATCTGAATATCAGTGGGAAAATAGACAATTTCATTAGTATGTTTCAGGAGTGAGTGATGAACATTAGCAGGGAAGAGCACTTGTCAGACACTCGGATTATTAAAATTTTTTAAAATTAATTTTACTTACATGCGTGCTTAGTAACAACTATTACTATGAAACCACCTTTTCACTACACAACCGTACTTGAATTTACTGATCATTGTTTTAATCGCAAGGACCCAAATTCAGAAATTACACATGTAAATCAATACCTACTTCTAAAGTGTTGTAATTGAGCCGTGGCTGGTGTGGCTCAGTTGGTTGAGCCCTGTCCTCCCTGGTTCGATTCCCGGTCAGGGCCCATGCCCAGGGTGTGGGCTCGATCCCCAGTCGGGGGTGTGCAGGAGGCAGGCAATCAATGTTTCTCTCTCTCTCTCTCCCCCCCTTCCTTTCCCTCTCTCTAAAAAAATCAATAAAAGCATATTTTGAAAAAGTATTATAATTGCAACATGGCTCGAGCTGGCTTCAGAATGCTTTTTACACGGCACTGGAGATTTACTAAACTTTTGTTTAAATTATCGGGTGGAGCCTTAGTGTTTTTGGTTGATCAATTTTGAGCTGGCCTGGAAAGCGTCCGTCCGCAAGGAGGGGTGGCACACGCGTCCCTGAGCTCGCAGTTCTGATGGCTCCGAGACACCCCCACTGCGCCAGCTCGGGAGCTTCCAGCAGATCCCCGCGGCTGCGTCACCAGCTGGGACTTGCACACCGAGCCTGCTTCTCAGGCCGGCACTCCAGACCTCTACCAGCTTTTGTTTCTGCAGTTTTCAAATCACAAGTAAGCTTTGCTTGTGAAATATACTACATTACCAAAGAAGTTCCCAAGTGTGGGTGGGCACCAAATATTACGAATGTTCTACTCAGTATATTTGTTTTAATCATCACTGGAGTATATATTTTTCCCCCATTGCTTTTCAGAGAGGGAGGGAGGGAGAGAGAAGCATCGATGTGAGAGAGACAGATTGTTTGGTTGCTTCCCACATGCGCCCTGACCGGGGCCTGGGATCAAGCCCGCAACTGAGGTCCGTGCCCTTGGCCGGAATCGAACCCAGGACCCCTCAGTCCACAGGCCGACGCTCTAACCACTCTAACCACTGAACCAAACCAGCCAGGGCAGTTCTACTCAATATTATCGGAAATTTTGTTGGTAAGATAAATGATTAAAAATGACTACTGTGAATCATAAATTAGGATTAGGATTTTTTTTGCTTCATTGAACCTTACCAACTCATTCTGCACTGTGTAAAAGGGAAGTTTTGTCCCTCCTATAGATTTAGGAATCATAATTGTGATCAGCGTCGGGAGAGCAATCTGGAACCTGTTGAACAGGCTGCTGAAATTCTAACTCACAAGGAGAGTAAGAGCCGTTAAACTTCGGGATATTGAATGCAGGAGGCGCAGATGGACGGAGTAGACGAGGGAATTATAGTTTTATTACGTGATTAGTCCACAGGGGAAGAGAACAAAGAAGACATCTTCAATAGTATCATGTCCTATTACCGCAAAGAAGACGAAACGCCAACCATAATAGACGTGAATCCTGCTTTGAGCTACTGCTGTACTGGTTCTCATTCATAGGAGGGTGAGGGCGGTGGGGTGTCCGATTGAGCTGAATTTTTTTTTTAATCTAAAATTTTATGTCATTTATTCTAACAAGAAACATTAATGAGTTCTTACAGAGGACACTTTGCTGGGTGCCCCAAGCAAGGGCTTCTGAAATGAATTCTAACCAAGGCCTAAGCACTTCTGGGGTTACACCTTTCCTTTCCTTCCTCTGCCTACATTCCTGAGAGCGAGTGTATCTCTTGCGTCTCTTTTTTTCCTGAGACGTGGGGTACATTTTAACTTACAGGCAATAACACTACCTATTACACACTAATTGTTTCATCTCAGTATCTGGCTGTTGAGTTTCAGAATAAGCAGGAATGTTAGCAGCACACCTACGTGACAAATCGATTTACAAACATCTCTTTCTGTTTGGTGTAAAATACAAAGTTAAGCAAGTCTTCATGAAGAGCTACAGATCATAGAGAAAACAAGTAGCTTGGACACAGAGCTGTAACAATATTAAAGAAAAAACTCAAAACATCAGTTCTAATCCAGCTCGGCTACCCACCCACAGGAGGTAGGGGGGGGAAACCCAGCCCATTAGGAAAACCAATTAAGTGAAATAATGATTATTTTTTTATAAAACAATAGGAGATAGAATGTGTCTAAATTACCCCATTTTAATGCCATTAAGAATTACAAAAATGGTCATTACTGAGGAGAATGTTCTATTATTCCCTAATTTATTAATTTCCAATTCTAGAATAGGGTAGGCATCCTGAGCTTAGTTTGAGCGGATTTTTTTAATGCTCAAAATAATGTTAGTATATTACAAATTCTGGTCAGCGTGTAAACATGAACACATGAGGAACACACGTGAGTTTTTGTACTTGTCTGCATAGTCAGCACTTGGCGCTGTGTCTTTCAGTAGGTGCTCAGTTAAAAATGTAGGCTCTGGCCCTGGCCAGTGTGGCTCAGTTGGCTGAGCATCGCCCAGTGGACTGAAATGCTGCGGATGTGATTCCCGGTCAGGCACATGCTCAGGTTGCAGCCCTAAGCCCTGGCAGGGGGCGTGCAGGAGGCACCGATCGATGTTTCTCTCTCGCATCTCTCTCCCTCTCTCCCTCAGAATCAATGATAAAAAAACATTTAAAAATATAATAAATAAAAAATAAAAATGTGGTACCTTTATTGGAATATTGCTAACAAGATTGATCATCAAGAAAATAAATAGCTCAGGCACATAATTGTAACTGTGTTATAGAAAAACCTCCCAGACAGGTCTAATCCAGCCCGTCCTGCCACCTACGGGAGGAAGGAAAGCACATGGGTAAATACTGACCCTAAATGATTTAACTTTGAAGTTTTTTTTGATGCAATAATTATTTCCAAGTTATCAGTCACTGAAGTTCTAGTTCTGATTTGACAGTGTGCGCGATGAGTTTACTCTTGAAATAGATTTACTCTGCACACAGCGTCCTTAGAAGTAAACTTACCTAACATTTTATGAGGTTTGCATTTTTGGGGGGGGGGGGGTTTGGGAAGACAAATATCAATAGCTAGGTGACCAGGCACCTATAGTTTAACGCAAAGAGAAAAAATCAAAGAAAGTCGTTATTTTTTCCACTGAACGTAGAACAGAGGGTTATTGTTATACTAAAAAAGAGAGGGGGAGAGACATCAAATATTTCTAACAACTGCATTTTTCAATGTTCAAAGAAAAAAAATCTTACTTTTAAATATATGCATGATATATGCAATCTTACTTATGTCTGTACTAGCTTTTATCTTAGGGGCCCATCGTGTCAGTGATGAGATCAGCTTTGTTGTTTTGATAACATTTCACTGGTAGCCCGTGTGGATGAAATAAGGGGAGAAAACTTGCTGACCTACGTCTCTGTCGATGGCCTGTTTCTGAGGGATGGATACATCAATATGAAAAGCAGAATTATAGACAGGGACTCTGGGGTCTCCCACTGTTCATTAATTTTTTATTGACTTTTCTATAGTGCTTGTGATCAGGGTGCTGGTCTCTGGTAGGTTCAGTGATAAGATTTTTTTTAAAAAAATGAGTCATCGGCCCATCTCTGAATCTGTTATTATTAGGTTCAAAAAACACTCTCATATACTTAAAACTTACCTGGAACTCTTCTAAGAACAAATGGCACATCGTTGGGTCCCCTCAATACCTTGCAATAATAGTGTCCTCAGTTGATAAATGAGAAACTGAGGCAGGGAGACGTAAAGGCACCTGTCTGTGGGTCCCCCTGCTAATAGATGGAGGAGCTGGGGTTTTAAGCCATCTACTCTGTCTCTAGCCTCTGTGCACTTACAGTCTGTGCTGATGTATCAGTTAATTTTACAAAGAGGACAGGAATGTGAAATGCATGATAGAAAATTAACATATTTTAGCCAGAGTTCCCTGGTCAGTGTACTTTTGGTTGCACATACCAGAAATTCACATTTGCCATATAAAACAAGGAGAGAAATGAGCCACAAGAGTCTATCTAAAAATCAACCTGGTCCCAGAACACAATTTCCACTCGACTTGCATGAGAAACTGACTCCCACTGTTTCCCTTTCTCCCCGGGGGAACAAGGTTTCTCATATCCGCTTCTCTGGGTTTCTTTTGCATTTACTTTCTGTAAAAAACAAAAACAAAAAAAACTGCCCCAGAGTGACTTTAATTGTGATTTCCCTGTTAGCCTCACTTCCAAGTCCTGTTGGTGTAACTGTCCGCATTTCAAATCCATATTAAATATCTCAGAGCTCCTCTGCTCCTGGAGCTCTTGCCACAGGTCACAGCCTCCGACTCCGCCGCGGGCTGTCTGCGGTCACCGCGGCCAACACTTTCCTCCCCACCTGGACGCTCCTCCCTGCGGGGTTAGTTCTTGGTCAGAGATTCCCAGTAATGGGAACTGGCTCAATTCAAGGGAGAAGCAAAACTCCACCCTCAGCAGCAGGTAGTGAGTGTGATACCCGGAGACTGCATCACCTGTCCACTTTGCTGCTTACTTCCCAGGCGCCCATGTGGCAAACCCAGCGGCGTGTCAGACCTGTCCCCTGGCTCCCCGCCTGCCTCTGCCGAGGGCACTGCAGGTCCCCACAAACTCTTTTCCTCCTGAGCTTCAGGCCAAGATCTATGCCTTTGTAGGTGTGACTTTGGGCAGCAACTACCCAGATCATCAGAGGCACCTGTCTCGACCTTCTCATTTTCAGCTCTTGTAACTCATGCAAGATGGTCATTTCCTTTAAATTCTGTTTAATAAGAATACATAGATATCACTAGGAGGGAAGGCAGGGTAGCGGGGAGATTAACCAAAGAGTTTATATGCATAAATGCACAACGCATGGACACACACAATAGCATGGTAAAGGCCTGGGGTGGGGGTGGGGGTGCAGTAGAAGGGGTCAACGGTAAAAAGGAGACATCTGTAATTCTTTCAACAATAAAGCTAAGTTTTTTAAAAAAAGAATACATAGATAAACTTGTTCTGAATCACCCACTACTGACACATCCTTGTAATATCTCGATAAACTGCTTTTGTGTTTCATATGCAATATTATAGGCCAATAATGATCCAAAATTATAGGCCAATAATTTAATTTAAAAGATACTGGCTATTTTTAGGAGAGAGGCAATATGTCTAAGTCGTGGGTATTTTTCTATTTTATCTACAACACGAATTTAATGGCTTAAAATCCCTCCATTAACAGGTATGCATATAACAGTACCTGTGCTTGAGTGAGTTTTTGGATAGCTCAATTATGGAAATTAGAGAATGTCAATTCCTTTGAGAGCACTAATGCCAGTGGCCCCTGAAATTAATGCGCGCCGAGTAGACTCACATTATTAAGAGAGAATTTAAGTCTTTCCTTACTAGATTTAAAACCTCCCTTTCATGGTTGGGAACAGAAAGTGAGGGCATGGAAATTCGGAAAGCTACCTGCTCAGGCACCTCTGTTCATTTAAACAGTCAGAGCCTGCAGAACTAGTAAAACTAGATTAGACGGCCCATAGAGTCAGCTAAGCTTGTCTTTTTTGTCCTAGGTTATTTTTTCTGTCATAAAACTTCCAGCTCTTATGAAAATGCTGCCTGTGAAAAGGGAAAAAGATAAGCCAGAAAGTACAGAAAAATCAGGCCCCTTCACAGAGGTGATAATGGTGAGACCAGAAGGAAAATCAGGGAGACATAGCAAAAGGGTGGAGGCTGCTGTTATGGCTTCTTTCTGTAAAGAATCACAGGCAGAGGGTGTAAATGTGAGGAAACAACAGCTCAACAGAGAGGGAGGCCGAGGGAGACAGAAATAGAGCATCAATGATGAGAGTCATTGATCGGCTGCCTCCAGCACACCCCCTGCTGGGGATCGAGCCCACAACCTGGGCATGTGCCCTGACCGGGAATCGAACCCCGATCTCCTGGATCCTAGGTCGATGCTCAACCACTGAGCCACGCCAGCTGGGCCAGAGGGAGAATTTTAAGCAGTCAGCTTACCCCATTGAGGGCTGCAGGTCTGAAATTTGCAGGGCAGGCCAGCAGGCCGGAAACTCAGGAAGGATTTCTCTGTTACAGCCTTGAGGCAGAATTCCTTTTTTCCCCAGGAACACTCAATTTTTACTCTCAGGGGCCTTCAGCTGATGGGATGAGGCCCACTGCATTATGGAGGATAATCCTTTACACTTAAAGTCAACTGAGTTGTCAATGTTGATCACATGGACACAATTCCTTCACAGCAGCCTCTAGACTGGTGTTTGAACCAACACCTGGGCACCATAGCCTCTCCCGCTTGGCATGTGAAATCAGGCATCACCTAGCCTAACAAAGAGCTCATCATAGGCAGACAAATATGGACAGTTCTAGGTAGAAATAAAAGGTTATTGCAAAATCAAGATGGCCCATAAAACACAACTTGGGAGAATCTTAAATATTAGAGGAAAGCTCTTATTTGCTTGTTAACCTTTCATATCTTATATTTCAATGACTGATTGTGAGGCCACAGCTGGGTGATCTAATGCAAGTAATTTAACTTACCTGTGCCTCAGTTTCCTCATAGATAAAATCAAGCTGGTACATACAACATAGGGTTTTAATGAAGAATACATTATGAAAAATACAGTGTGTCCCCCCAAAATGTATACCTACTTTGAATAATTATTGATTCCAATCGGTTAAATCTGAAAAGAAAGAAATATCCATTGAGCTATCAGCTGTTAAAGTGTGTATACACTTTTGGGCAACACCCTATATTTAAAGTACTTAGAAGAGTGTTGACTCATAGCTTGTATGCCATTATTGTCATGATTAGAAATACAATGTTTTAAATAAAAAAGTTATTTATGTAAAGCCAGGCATTCTGTTAGTAATCATTTAACATATTTTCTAAATGAAAAAGTTGCTATTGTATTTTTGAAACTACCATGACCCCGGGAAAAGAGAGTTTTAAAATAATAAAAGATAAGCTCTTAACATAAAAGAAGAATTGTATCCAGTATAATGTTCAGCCAAAAAAATTTCAACATTTAAAATAAGCATTGGATCATTTAAATTGAGGAACGTCTAGAAAATACAAGGCCAAAAATTAAAAGGCCTGGAATAGTAGAGTACTGGGCCCATTTTTATATTTTTCAAAGGGCCACAATGTTACTGAAACTGCTCCTAAAATAACTGAATGTGTTAACACCTAGGTATGCAAAAATCAAAAGAAACCTTTTGTTACTCCAAGGAAAGCTCCCTATTGCTGAGGTCACTGGGTACCCACAGTGTACCAGGGTGGTACATGGTAGACGGGTACACGAGAGATTCTGCCTCACTGTCCATCAGCTTCCTTACGCTCCCTCACTTCACTCACTCAGACACGCCTGTAAGTATAAGAAGTGACGTCTGAACATTTTCCTGTTATGAACATGGATGTTGTGATTCATGCATAATACCCTTTGAGGCTTAGATAAGATATATGACACTGGTTAAAATATAAAATATTAGATAAACTGTAAAATGTAAAATTTAAGGCATGAGAACTGCAGTCTATTATTTTAAGTAATCTTGTGGATTTAAATGTTATATAATAGAGATTGAGAGTCATATCTTGGTAAATCCCGTGATGTGAAATGTAAACCTTTCTAATACCATGAAATAAAATGGTATCATTCAGTTTTAACATTACCTTTACTCTATTTATGGAAATAATATTATTTAAATAGCACCATGATTATTTAACTTATAAAACTAGACATCTTCACAGATGTAGGTAAAAGTAACAAGCTACTTTATAGTTAACACTCTCTTCTGGGTCAAAGAGAAGAGTAAATTGAATGGGATAAAATTTTTATAATTTTAGCATAAAATTATAATTTATAACTTTAATTATAATTTATAACAGCATAATTTTTATAATTTTAGCATAAAACAGAATCTGTGTTATAAATGCAAAACTGCCAAATACATTTATTATATTTGTTAACTTTTTCTACACTTACATGGCAAATTAAAAGATATTTTATTGGTTTTCTTTTTCAATTTGTAAGTTAAAATTGTCAGGCGCGTATCTTTATATATAGAGGAAAAACACTTAGACATAAACCTTTGGCGCACTAGAGATCAGAAAAGCGACTCCTCCATTCTGCAATGACATTGAGGCTGTTGGTCCTCCTGGTACTTCGGGACCCCGTGTTCTGTCTCACAGTGCCCCCGTTTCCAAGCGACGGTCGCCTTATTTATTTGGCACGCACGCATGCAACATGCACGTATGAGCTAAGCACTTAGTATATGCCAGGGTTAGTTCCATAACCAGGAGACACACAAATAAAAGAATTTACGAGTTTAAGGCTGAGAAGAGATTTTAAGCCGTGCATAATCGAGCGTGACAAGTTGTCCTAAGTGTGGGACTAGAAGTGTGCAGGCCCCGAGCAGTCACATCCGAATGAGGGAGGGGACAGGGAAGGAGTGTGAAACTTCAGCCGAGTGTTGAAAAGTGAGCAGGTGTTTGCTAAGCGATGTGTAAAGATATTGTGAGTACCCAGTGATCCCACTTCTAGGAATATACCCTAAGAATCCTGAAACACTAATCAGAAAGAATCTATGCGCCCCTATGTCCATAGCAGCACTGTTTACAATAGCTGAGATCTGGAAACAGCCCAGGTGCCCATCAGGAGATGAGTGGATAAAAAGCTGTGGGACAGTCACACCGTGGAATACTACGCAGCTGTAAAGAAGGACCTCGTACCCTTTGGGACAGCATGGGGGGACCTGGAGGGTATTAAGCTAAGCTAAATAAGCCAGGCAGAGAAAGACACCCATCACATGATCTCACTTATAAGTGGAATCTAAAGAACTTAATAAACTGACAAATAAAATACCATCTTAATAGCTGTTTCTGTTTTTATCTATCTGCTCTTTGTTTTTCCCCTCTTTTTCTGTCATTTTTGGTTAATTTCCGTATTTTTGTGCAGATCCTCATTTCTGCCAGGTACTATAATGTATCTGCCTGAAGATCTTCCTTTACATTTCTTCCAGGGCGTATCTGCTGCCAATTAACTCCCTCAATGTGCTGTCTGTCTGAGAGGGCATTTCTCCTTCAGCTTCGGAGGACATTCCAGTGAGTTGCCAGTGAACACTCTGGCACAGGAGAGAGACAGGGCACATGAGCAAACGCCTGTTTTCTTCTGTCATAAGATTGTTGGTTAGCAAACAATAATTGTGCTGTATTACGCATTCCTAATGCAAGGACTCAGAGATGCTGTCTCAGTTAGCAATTTAAAATGACTGAGCTAATGTGAATTGGGGAGCTCCTCGTGATGACTTGCACCTAGGTGTAAGGAAGCCCATAGAAACCCAGACCCACATCCCTTACGTTAATATACTGGAGCAAAGGGAGCAGCGAAGGGTGGACACAGTGTCAAAGGAGAATTGAGGCCTGGTCTTGGGACGCTGCTGTGCTCTCACGGTCGGCTTGATTTTATAATGTATTTATTGCACTAAAACTGAAGTCCTTGGCTTCTGCCTCTATCCAAGCAGCTGAAGATGGGAACCAAAATGTGGCAATATCCACGGCTCATCACATTCATTAGAAAATAAAATAGTTGCCCTGGATTTAAGCAAGGAACCTAGAAGGAACACTATTTATTATTCTAATTCTTTTAAAAATGTATATATTTTTTTCCTTTTGAGAGACAAGTGTTGAGTCATCATTTCCCATGTGTGAAGTTTAAGGAGACTTGGAAGATGGTCCATTACCTTGCCTTAAGTTAATCTAGCCAATTCAGAAGACAAATGCGAAAAGAAATTAATATAACTCCAAACCTCCTATTGGTCTACTTATGTTCAAATGCAAAGAAATGACTCTTTATTCCTCTGTGAGCAATGCAAATTAGATCATGTTTTACATTCCTCTGCCTGTTTTTAATTTTTTTTTAATCAGATATAAAAGAAATCTGCTAAAAAAAAAATTAAAAACTGACTATTTGGTGCTGAAGGACAGCAGCTTACAGTGAAACATAATACACAGTGAAATAAGATAGATCCAGAGATAGAACCACGGAGCAGCCGGACACATTTCAGAGGGAAGGTGCGGGTGGGACGTGGGGTGGGGGGAGAGATGAATCAAAGAGCTTAGAAGCATATATGCATGACCTATGGGCACAGACAAAAGTGTGGAGAAGATCTGGGGGGTGAAGGGGGGTGCCGAGTGGAGGGGATCAATAGGGTAAAAAGGGGACATCTGTAATACTTTCAACAGTAATTTAAAAAAAAGAGAGAGCAAAGAAAAACAAGGGCAGGAAAGCATGAGTCTATGTGTGTGATTTTAATACTAAAAAGGTGTAATTCCACTGACTTCTCAATATTCCTGCAGCCTCTCAATATACGTATCAATACAGATCAATCAATATAGATCAGTATTCGGTAGGAGCCTGCCCACGTCAGATGTCTTCATGTGATCCTGTGGCTACGGTCATCCTTTCTCTCCTGACTCTGTCCTCAAATTTGCTTCCCTGGTGACTGACGGTCTTGGCCAAGCCTCCCCCGCCCCCCCAGTTCCCCTCTCCCTTCCCCTGGCCCCCCGCTGTTCTGCTGAGGCGGCCAAACCGCGCTCTGCAGGGCCGACTCCTCTTGCTCAGCTCACAGAGGCCCAAACAAAGCCAGATGTTGTACCTGCGAACTTTCCATTGAGACACAGCTGCCAGTTTTCATGAAAGCACTTTCTTGTCAAAAGCCTGTTCTGCGACTTTACAAGGAGAAACAAAAGAAAACAAAATTTAGAAAGATGCAAAGCACACATTTGACTGGTTCAAGCCGGACTCAAAAGCGATGGCGTTAGTGATAATACCAACAACTACAATAATAACAAAGCACATTTGCTTCTCTGGTTAATTCCCAAGGAAACTGCCCCTTCGAGCAATTAAGTGAATTGTCCTCATTTATGCGTTTCTACAAGAGCAGAGCCACAATTTTGCTCCATCAATAAGAGCAACCCTACGGCCTTTCTTCTGCAGCCCAGGCCCTGGACAGGCTGGAGGCAGGTGGCAGCTTTCCCAGACTGTAGAAGGTCTGGCACGTCTTAGCCATCCAGGGGACAGATGTCTGGGGAAAGCACTTTCTCTGAAAAATCACAAACATACCCTACTCTAGGAAATATATGTCGGCACTTTAAATACTATAGAAAATACCTTTGAAACATTCTCAAGATAAAAGTGATGACATTTTAGTGGATCAACCTTTTGTTATGGAAATATAAATTACAGTGGATTTTGCCCACAGTTAGAATTAATCCGTTCTTTTTCGTAAAATACACCCATGGTTTCTAAGGAGAGAGAAAAAATCACATGATTATATCCGTAGATGCTGAAAAACATTTTAAAAGTCAGTATCCTTGATTTTAAAACAAATAGATATCTACTTAACAACTCTCTTTCTCAGATGTCCTTCTTAATGGGGGAAATCTGCGATTCACTTTAAAGATAAGAGGTAGGAAAATAGTCTCTGTCTCTGCGAAAACTACTGTACATGGAACTGGAGTTATTAGTCATTTAGTTAAACAGAAATAGAATGATGTATAAAAAATGGAAAGAAATATGATTTATGTAGACAGACCTCAGAAGTGAGAGATTTACCTTCAGATACTACAAAGAATAATCAGTGGCATACCAAATTTTTTTTCGGAGAGCAGTTGATTTCAAAGCAGTTTTTGAAATACAACTTACTTATTTTACATATGATCAATGTCAAAAAAAATCGATGTATGTTTTTTTCTTTTTTAAAATCAGAACTACATTAATTACCATTAATTGCAATCAATTTTCTTAGGTTAAAATACTATATTTTCCAAAAAAATTATTAATTTAGAATATTGTGTATACTTGATGTTCTATGGAAAGAAAATTAAAATATAAATATTCATGGTATATTAATTAATGTTACATTTAAAATATAGAGGAAAATGTGGTAATTTTGAAACAAGTTTGTCTTTATTCAAGTAAAATTTTCATATGCACTTTAACTGAATGAAAGCTGGTTACGCTCTCAAATAGTACTAACAAGTTCAGGAAATACAGCTGATAATTGAAGTTATTATTTTACCAGACATACATATTTAAAATTAAGCCAGAATAAATGGAACACAAAATAAATCACCATATATATATAATGATTGTATATATATATATATAGTGATTATATATATAATATATATATATAATAGTATATATAACTATTTTTTAAAACTTGATTATAATTTATATCTGTAATTAATTAATTATCTATTTATTTAATAAGGACCATTTTGGAAACAGGCATATTTCTTCCAGTTGTGTTTTTTTTAATCCCCGCCTGAGGATATTTTCTCCATTGCTTTTCAGAGAGAGTAGAGGGAGAGAGAGAAACATCAATGTGAGAGAGACACATTGGTTGTCCACCACATGTGCACCCTACAGCAGCTGGGACCAAACCTGCAACCAAGGTACATGCCCTTGGCCTGAATCGAACCCAGGACCTGCGGGCTGATGCTCTAACCACTGAGCAAACCGGCCAGGGCTGTAATGGTTTCTTTTTCATCTCAAATTGTCCACGTTAGGCCGGGGGAAGTTGGTTCACGTTGGCTCCCTCCCTTCCCTGGGGACTTCTTTTCTAGCCCCTGTGCTCCAGGCCCATGGCGCCCTTCCTGCCTCGGCCCGTGGCGCCACCCATTTCTCAGGGAGCCTTATTTTCTCTCCGGTAGAAGGTAACCTTTCCCTGGCCAAGCCCTCTCGGCAGACAGACGCGCACCGGGCACACGCTCACCTTAGGGACTTTGAACTTGTGTCCTTTGCACTTTGCACTTGTTGCATTTTTTGTCTGGAATATTGTCTCACCGGCCATCTGGGTCACTAACCCCCTCACTTCCTTTCCATCAGAAGTCAAGTGTCTCCTTGTCAACAGGCCCGCTCTCATCAACTTCTAAAATTTTAATCTGTAGGTAAACAGTTGGAGCATTAGTCTTCCCACCCAACTTCCCTTGCTCACCTTTCATAAAAATATTTTTTCAAAGGCATTCTTCTCATTCTAGCACAGTGCGTAATTTACTTGTGTTTTATGTTTTAAGTTTTTCAAGATGGGACATACCTACTGAAAATCCATAATGAGATCTATAACCTCCTACGTCACCTCCCACTGCCTCGGCTCCAGGGCGGCCTCGCACTACCTCGGGCTCTGATCTCACCTCCCGGCAATACCGCTTAATATATGATTTTCCACACCTAACACCAACACACTGTTTCCATCTTCTCGATTTGTCTTTACAAGTCCGCTCCGTCTTTCTCTGAGCTTCTTCCAAACAGGTTCCTCGGCAATATTTGTAAGGATGTATGGAATGGCCTAGCCGAAGCCCTGAGCTATAATGATAAAGGCAAGGGGCTGAGCCAAGATACAGAAAGTATACATTTTTTCTTCTGCTGAATATTTTTTCCTTTACATGTTCCATCTGTAAGATGAAGAAGTTGAACACTGTGACCCTAGGTTTTTTTCCAGTTAGTTTCTGTAATTATTAGATAGTAGAGGAGACAGAAGAAATGATAGAAGTGGTGAGTATATTTCAAAGTTTCCTATGGGATTTCTTGTTTACTGCATGAAGTCCAGTAGCTTCCCAGGGGACCAGAATAGAGTCTGAAGGCCATATGTAAGTGGATTTATTGAAAATAAAGTCGCAGTTGTATTTCATTCATAAAGCGCCTATGTATTTAAATCTGAAAAATGAAAGTAAAGCTGAAGGTGATTTTAAAACCATCAAAAATAATGCTTTTAAGGCTTCCTTCACCACAGAGATGTAGAAGAGTCAATTCTAATTTTGAGACGTAGGACTTCTAAAAATGGAAAAATTTAGTAGGCCACAGACAATTTTTGATAAAATTCTATGCTGTTTCTTTTTTTACCACCTGGAAGTCAATAGGAAGTTTCAGGATGATGGCAGAATTCACCTTCTTATGTTCTTCTTTTAAGTCATTTTTAAAATTTTAAGTGATTTTAGTGGAAACAGGTGTTCGTGTCTTATCAGATGTAAATGACCCTTTGCAAAAACACCTGCCAGATAAAACCCTGAGTGATCCTTGAGCTTTGGTTTGCTACCAAAACTTGTCCAGAAAGTTAGTTTATATTTAGTACAGTACAGTTCATCTAACTCTCTACAGATATTTATCCGGGTATGTGAGAAAAATTGCTCAACATCAGTAAATGCATCAAGTAGCCTCTGTGGTCTTTGGACATATCAAGGAAAAAATCCTCCTGCCTTCAGCAGCCGATAAACAGGAGCTCCTGAATGTATGGACCAGTCGTTTTTCAAATGCACCCTAGATTGTAAATACTATTGAAGACTTGAGTATGTACACATATAATCAGCACTGAAACACAAGTAATTGAACTACCATAGGCAGATTCCCCTACTCAAAACCAAAATGCATTAAGAATAGGAAAAATATTTGTGCAATTCTAAAGAAATTCATAGGGAATTTTTACCTTCAATCTGCTCTTTTTACTTTCCATGTTTCTCTAAGTCACGGGAAGTTACATATAAATATATGGATCGGATTTAGATGTAAATATAAACATATAGATAAATGTGCATTCATAAAAGCCATCTAGATATATCACTTTTCTAGAGTCTTCTTTACCAGCTGTGTAAATATTTCAATGTTCTGAGTCACTCTTAGTTATACAAAAGGTTTTCAGCTCAATAAGAGAATATAAAGGTCATTTTTTTTAGTGAAATGGTAAATTAAAATCATTGTGCCATAAAACCGGCCCCTAGGAGTAGGTAGAGAAGTCATCACATGGGAAATGTTAAACGCCATAGAGCCAACCCCAGTTCATTCCTAATTTTCATTTAATTTATAATTTACTTAATTTCATAGTTTCAACTTTTGTTATTGGATCTTCATATGTTAGTGCTGATGTATTTCAGTACAACTAGCGTCACCACTACCTGGACAACTATTAAAATGTCTGTCCCCATTATAAAATATTTGCCTATTCTTGAGCTTTACATATTGGAGACAGGTTACATGTATTCTTTTTGTCTGACTTTTCCTCCTAATTGACAATGCTTTTGAAGTTCATCCATGTTTTCGCACATATTGGCAATTCATTTTCTCACTGTTGACTAGTATGCCACCATGTGCCCATCTTTTCTCCTAGAGATGGACAGGTGGGTTACTTCTAGGTTAGGTTCTTATGAATAAAGCTGGTTGATTTTATTTCGAGAATTATTTTTGTGGCCATCTTTTTGGTGAACCTAGGAGTGGAATTGTTGGGCCATAGGGTTAACATGATTAATTTCATGAGACACTAAACAATGGTATTCAAAAGAAGTTCCATTATTTTAAATATGCACTTGCAGTTTTTGAGATCTATGCCTGTGCCATATACTTCCAAACAATGGATGCAGTCAGTGTGATTGTGTGTGTGTGTGTGTGTGTGCGCACTCGCACACACATTTAATTTTACCAATTCTAGTGAATGTGAGGTGGTATCTCATTGTGACTTTAATTTGCATTTCCATCATGATTAATGGGTCTTGAGCATGTATTTATTTATGCGCTTGGCATTCTGACGTTTTTATGTATAGACTATCAGTTGAAGGGTGCTGTACATTTTTCATTGGGTTATTTGACTTTTACGATTTGGAAGAGTTCTTTATATATTTTGCATGAGCCCTTTGTTACATAGATGTATGATATGTATGTCACACATGCTTTTTGCAGTCTGTTGCTTTCAATTCCACTTTCCTAATGGTGCTTCTTGCTGAGAAAACGTTTTTTAAAATGTTGATGGAAGGTCCGATTCATAATTTTGGTTTTCTTTCCTATTATGATTAATAACTGTATTAGTTGGCGAGGGCTGACATCACAAAGCCCCACAAACTGGGTGGTTTACAGGGGAGAAATGTATTGCCTGTTGGTTCTGGAGGCGAGAAGTTTGAGATAAAGGTGTCATAAGGGCTGATTTCTTCGGAGGCCTTTCTCCTTGCTTTGTACACGGCTGTCCTCTCCCTGTGTTTTCACATCATCTTCCTGAATATGTCTGTTTCCAAATTTCCCCTTCTTATGACACCAGTAATTTTGGGTTAGGGCTCACTCTAATGACCTCATCTTAATTTCAATGATTAAATCTGCAAAAAAACTTCTATTTCTCAACATCAGGTCACAGTCTGTTGCTCATGATTAGGACTTGGACATATCAGTTTTGGGAAAGGGGACACAATTCAATCCATGGCAGTGTCTTTTTGGCAAATGAATCCCTGCTTTCCACGGTTTGATAAAATATTCTCCCCTGCTTTCTTCTAAAACGTCAGTCTTCTAGCTCTCACGTTTAGGTCAAAGCTTTATCTCTAGTAATTTGTTTTGTTCGGTGCCAGTTAGAAATTAAACTTCATTCTTTCTATAAAATATCCAGTGTTACACCATTTGTTGAAAATAACTTTCTTTCCCCAGTGATTTGTTTGGTGCTATTGTCTAAAATTAAAATTAATTAGCCATGTTAATGATGTTATCGTCTAAAATGAAAACTGACCATATATTTGTGAATCCATTGCTGGATCCTCTGGCCTGTTCCTTTGGGCTATTTTCCTATCTTTATGCCAATAATCACACTCTCCTGATTACCTTATACAATAGTACAGTAGCCTTATAGTAAACCTTGAAATGCTCTCCAGCACCATGTCATACAAATTCCAGCTACCTTAGCAATTCCAGACTCTGCTGTCGGCTTTCTCCATCTAGAGAGATTGGTTTTTGTTTTCTTACTTTATTTCTCTGCACCGTAGTTTAGAACATGCTCCCAGGCAAAGAGCTGCAGTAAATGTGGACTTATTTCATTTTCTCTTAAGACTTGCAGTCCTGCACAATAACCTGGATACTAACCGTCTCTTCATAAATCTTTCCAGTTGTATAATTGTTGACTAGGGGAGGTCAGCCTGGAACCAGCTGCTCCACCATGTCAAGATCAGAAGTCAGCCTTCAGTGGCTTTGTGGTTTTTGGTTTTGTTTTGAAATTTGACTTCAGAGAGAAAAAGGGAGAGGGAGAGAGTGAGACAGAAACATCAATGATGAGTCATTGATCGGCTGCCTCCTGCACGCCCCCGCTGGGCATCAAGCCCGAAACCCGGGCCTGTGCCCTGACCGGGAATCGAACTGCGACCTCCTGGATCCTAGGTCGATGCTCAATCACTGAGCCACACTGGCCGAGCAGCCTTCAGTTGCTTTGATCTCTCCACTGTTTTGTTCCAACAACGGAAGGAAGTAGATTTTGTTTGTTAACAAATGATAGGCTTTGTTTGCTAACTCGGCAGCCTGACTTCCCACCCAGAATGACAGCCTTAGAGGCATGTCTTATCCTTTGGCATTCTGTAGCACCCAGGGACGGGCGTGACCCTTCACGGGGTGGCCGAGGCAATGCCAGCTGTGCATAGGGAGCCTCAGCCGAGGCCGCTGTGCCAGGCCTGCAGTAATTCATTCGGGCAGAAGCACACCTGCCGAGATCACACTCTGGATTTCAGCTGATAGACAGGCTTCTACAGAAACCAGAATCTAAAGAGGCTTGCCAGGGCCTCTGTGTTTTGGATAGCGTTTTTGCCCACGAGCGATAATACTAAAAAGAGCGAGTCTTTGGAGTTATACACACACCCAGTAGAAACTTGGTCGGAGCCCTTATGCCCATAATATGACTCCTACCATCCGTCTCCTTGTGGGTTAAAGTGCTATCACAGCAGCGCTTTCTGTAATGTTGTTTCAAGGGTTAAATCAATTAATCCGTGTAACGTGTTTATCAAAGCACCTGGCTTTCCCAATCTACTTAATAAATGGTAGTTATTGTTATTTTAGCTGACGGTGGACACAGCTATCTTTAGCTGATTGCTAAAAGCCAGCCGAGGCCATCACAGGATACAAGGGGCCTGGCAGTTGAACCACGCGAATGGGTGTGATATCTGCATGAACATGCATCGTCAATAAGTGACCAATTTTGCATTTTTGTCAATTTCACATTGATCAGGCCTTCCACTTCAAACTGGTGTAAACTAACCTTTGAACATAGCGCATCTTAGGAATCATATTGTTACTTTGTGGTTATGAAAATTCTATATCACATATGTTGTTGGCAAATTTTTACACAAATAGTAAAATAATATCACCTTAGAATTTGGGTATGATTTAAAGAATCAGCAGATGAGAGAATATTTTCTAATCACTCACCGCTCCTTCCTCATAATATTGAATTTAATAAGTATTTAGCAAATGTTTACATTTTTAAGGCACCTTTACACACCTACACCCATGCAAAGAAGCGTAAGACGCAATCCCAGGTTCCGAAGGCCACACACTCTTTCGAGGAAACTCAGCTATGAAACTGTTATAAAATGTATTGTTAGTGCATAAAAACCAGGCAGCATCTATTTTCATTTCTGGAAAACTTGGCAAAGGGCTCACAGGAAAAGCGATATCCCTGCTATGTCTTAACATATCAGTTATATTCTCTTAGGAGGTCCAGTAGGGGAAAGAACCTTCTAGGTCAAGGGAACACCTCAAGCAAAAAAATAAACAGGCACAGAATTATAAAAATGTATGTCATATTTAGAAAATAGGTTAAGTTAGAGCATACATTTCACGGAAGAGAGCGACAGAATGTGATACCTGAAAGATGGGTTAGAGCAGATTATGAAAGGTTTTAATGCCATTGTGAAGACAGGGATGGGGGTGGGGGGTGGAAGAGATTAACCAAAGAATTTATATGCATATATGCATCGCCCAGGGACACAGAAATAATGTGGGGAAGGCCTGAATGCAGGAAGGCATATATATAACATTTTATGTATAATATATTGTAACATAAAATATACGCTATATAAAATATACTGCATATAATACATAGACTCCATATGATATACAATATTGATAATATAATGTTCTACAGATAATTTCTCATATTAATACTATTTTTAAAATGGTTAGGGTATGAGGAACATGCATTCATTTACTGCATATGAAAACCATAAAATAATAACTTTGTACCATTAGAATTATACATTCACTCTAGGTCTTAATATCCGGATTGAGGTATTTTAACTTTTACTGATCAGAAAGCATTTCAATATGTTCTCCTGAATCACCTAGAATTCCATTTCCCAGGATGTTGAATATATGTAGTGGACATTGTTTGTTTTCATTTCTCCCTATTAGATGAGCCATAGGCTGATGTTTGGGGATTTACCTGACTTATAAATCTTGAGCCTGACTCCCTCCAGGAGAGCAAAATCTCCTGACAGCTTGGGCGCACACCTGACCTAGGTACCTGCCTAAAATGTCGCTTCTCAAGTCAGTTGCCCAAAAAAGCAGGAGAAGAGAGGCGAGAGGTTTGCTGTGGTTGCGTGTTGTGTGTTTGTTTTATATGAAGAGGTAAAAAGAAAAATTCTTTTCTCTGTTCTCTGAGTCTGGTTCTTCCAAGTCCCTAGGCTTTCAGCAATTCTGAGCCTACCCCAAATCTTCTCCAAACATGTATTTCCTGCACAGATCCTGTGTAGACAGATTCTGTTACTTGGAAATCAGACCTCAAGTGCAAGGTGTGTCCCCCCTTTGGGAGCAAGCGCAGTGTATTACCTCTGCCATCTTTAGCACAAAATCTGACAGTCCTTGTGCAGCTGCTATTGAAGGCATATATTTATAACCTAATAAAGAGATGGTAAGCTCTACAGCGACACTGTGATTTGCAAATTACAGATAACTGTTGCAGGCTGATTCCTAGAAACTCAGCAGGCTTTGAACAGAGCGCCTAAGGCACTCTGGGGCCTAATGAGGTCTGAAGCCTCCCAGAATTAAAACAGCAGCACCCTGGAGGGGGAGAGCCTGTGATGAGCTCCTTAGCTCTGATTAGCCCTGGTCCCATCCGAGGGGCTCTGTGGAGGGGCGCCATGTGGCATCGATAAGTGCGTCTTCCCGGGCTTCGCTCGCCCTCTCGGATGCACAGGAAAGGTCAATTGCCCCTCAGTAAGTCACTGTTTTCTTTGGTGAGCCTGTGTTTCTAATCACACACCCAGTGCGGTTACCGAGTGTGTCTGCGTGGCTAAGGACATGTCACAGATACGAGAGTGGAGGAAAGTCAACATGCATTTCAAAAATAATAATAGGCCGACTGGAGGGGCCTGGGTTCAATTCCAGCCAAGGGCACGTACCTCGGGTGCAGGCTCGATCCCAGGCCTTGGTCAGGGCGAGTAGGGGAGCAGCCACTCGATGTGTCTCTCTCACATCTCTCTCTCTCTCTCTTTCTCTTTCCCTTCCACTGTCTCTGAAAAGCAATGGAAAAAATATCCTTGGGTGGGGAATAAAAACAACAAAAACTTTAAAAACAAATAATAATACTAGTAATAAAGAGAAAGCACATATTGGGGCAGTTCTGTGCATTAGCCCTTCTATCTCATCTGCACTCTGTGAAAATCCCCCCCGAGGCCTCCCCCTGCCCTCCCCTCGGGCAGTGGAAGGGCAGGGGAGTCTGGCAGGGGGACAGCCTGCTTCCTCAGGGTGCCACCTGGCACACAGGGGCCCAGCGCACACTGCAGAGCCTGAGATAGGAGGTGGGTGTGGGCACCGAGGAAGGGGGGCAGGTGCGGCCCTGGGAGGCTGAACCCCAGGGTGCTGGGAGGTGCGGGGTGGAAGAGGCAGTGTCCTCAGGACACCCAGTGGGGCACTGTCACATCCTCCCCCAGCCTTTCTGAGAGTTTAGGGGGGGACCCACTTCACTGAAATGTCTGCAATAGCAAGGATCGCATTCAAACCCCATAGTGAAATCTTGTAAGGGAAAAAAATTGGGCAGGAAAATCTATTTACAGACAAATGAAGGAATGACAGAAAAACATGCTCCCAAACTAGAGAAAGCTGTGAACTAACATTTGTAAAATATTTTAAAAAATATTTAAAAAATATTTTTAAAATATTTAAAATATATATTTTTAAAAAATATTTAAAATATTAAATATTTAATATTTAGCCAATATATTTTAAAAAACACACAGAACAGTAGAAGGTTTAAAAGCAAAGCAAAATCCTATTAGGAAAGATAAGAAATGCAACGATCAGGCAAAAAGCAAAACTGAAAAGAGAGCTTAGAGATCACAAAAAGAAATGAAAAGGTGTGTAACACATTTAAATTATTTACATAAGATGTAAAATATGGAACAAGTAAAATAGTGAGTAAATACAATAGACAATGCCATAAAATAAATACAAAATGAAAAAAAGAACTGATAATCATTAACAAAGGAAAACAGAAGAGGGGTTAAATGGAATATATAGAAATAATAGACAAAGAATGAAGAGAAAACCAAAGTAACAGCGTCAAACAAGCAATAACACTGAAATTCAGAACATACATCCTGAACTCAAAGGCGACTTAAAGGCTATATTGATATTTAAAGAAAACGACAAAACATTCAGTTGGGAGGAGAAACCGACAGAGTGGAAGTAGCAGTAGAAGCCAGGCATTATCGGATACAGCTTATTTTGAGGATTTGACTTTGGATCCAGGTAAAATAAAGCACAAACATTCAGCACAAAACCAGCCCTCGATAATTAAAGGCATCAGGAGGAAAAAGGCAGCTAACTGTTCACCGTGTGGGCACCATGCCCTCCACGGCGGAGCCCAGCGCAGTGATCTGAGACGCACCCTGATAGAACGCCTTTTCCCTTCACTGAGGACACCATGGCTTGAAAAAAATAAGGTTCAGAAAGTCAGTTCATAAGAGGGTGCAAATCTCAGCTCTGCCGTTATTTTGAACCCAGGTTGTAAACATCATAATACAATTTAGCCCTTTCATCACGATGGATTTCTTTCGGAATTCTATGGCAGCTCATCTGGCATCGAACTGTGGATCAATACACTTAAATTCTCTCTTGTGTTTCCTCCTTGAGACTCAAATTTGAGGAACTTCTTTCTTATTTTCTACCATTTACAAAAATGTGTTGACAGCCAACCAAGTGATCATGTCTGAGACTCAAGCGAACACTTTGCATTCCTTCTTTCTTTCTTTTTTTTTTTTTTTCCATTTGCAAAACATGGACTGGCAATTTCTTATTTTCACACACAAACTCCCGCATTGTCTGTAATTCATTTTCACCAGACTCCGTTTGCAGTCTTTCTGATAATAAAAAACATACAAAGAAAATTTATGTCCTTGGAATTCATTTTCCAGGGTAAAAATCCAATTGGTATCTAAATATGATCTTTTAACTATTTATCACTTCGGTGCTAAGTGAACTTCAGCTCTCCTCAGTTTTTAACAAAATTCAAATCTCTCAGCCCGAATCTTTTAAAGGACTAATGATATTTTAAAACACAAGTTTCGCTTTGGCCTACAGTTTAATCAGCCCTCTAAATCCTGCCCGTCGCCTTTGGACTAAACAGCAATTCTGTTCCGATCCAAACAGCACCTTCAGCACTAGCCTGTCCTTCCAAGCTCACGCCCTTGCAACTCCAGACGTGCCTGTGTGGCTCTCTGCCCTGGGAGGACTCGGGGGGTTCTCGGTGTTACCCTACTTTCGGTGTTTCAGACAACTGCGGGCTTGTTCTGACTCAGTACAGATTTGTTTCCCTCCAGGTCTTCCACTGTCGCTCTCCAGCCGTCCACGGGGCTTTGACATCCTTCTGTGGCCCCATCACCTTCATGTTCAATGGCCTGCCTCGGAATGCCAGCCTGCAACCCCCCCAGGACACACAGCCCTTAGCTACCTGTGACAGCAGAGCCCAGTGTCCCTGGCTGGAACTTCGGTTCATAAGCATTGATCACGCTTAATAAAATAGTAGGCGGACATAGCTCACCCCCTTGCTTAGCTTGCTTCCTACAGCTTCCTGAAAAATCGACATTGCTGATTAAATGGAAGGGTCCTCATAGGGATGCATCTAAGGCAGAAACGCGTCTACAGGTGACTTCCTCGGTGACCATTGTCTCCTCTGTAACCTACCCGTCGCCCCTTCAACCTGCATTCCCGGCCCTTCTGTTCTCTCTGAGTCTCTTTCCCGGGGCGTTTATCACTTTTTTATATGCTAGGTAATGCCTTTTTCTTAGGCTGATCTTACATTGGCATCTCTCCGCTAGAAATTATGCTTCACCACGGCAAATATTTTTATCTCTTTCATTCATTGATACATGTCAAGTGCCTACAGCACTGCCTGGCTCGTTGTAGACACACAATAAGCCCTATTGCGGATTTAGTGCACACACACAGACATATATTTATTTACATAACATACATATACATATATATATATATTTGTTTTGTTTTATTTGATAGGGAAGAAGATATAGAATGTTGTATTTAGACGCTACATCTCCTTTCATTCCGGTTATTTGGAGGGTTTTGGTTTTGGTTTTTGTAGGCATGTTATGCGCACCTACACTCCAGGACCTGCTCGGGTGACGTCCCCATGTGAGGGGTCCCCATGATCTGTAGTTACGCAGTGGAGCCAGGTGGGAGAGCCAAGGTGACACACAATAGGCGGTTCCTGTCTAATAAAGGCAGCGCCCTGCACAGAAAGGTGGTGACTCGCTCACATGAAGCTTTGAGCAACACTTCAAGGGAAGAGCGCTTCCCCTTGAGCCTTTTGACCCCCCTTCTCTGTGCTGTGCCCCTTTGACAGTGTCCTTGCCCCCCACTCATGTACATCTCATCACTCAGCACTGCTCTTAGACACCCCTGCTTCACTGATAGAGTTTTATCTGTAACCTCTGCAAGGAGAAATTGAATTTTCCGGTAGAACAAAACCTTAAACTAATAGGGGTGGAATGGGGAAGATGTACTGATGGAACTTAAAATATATAGTCCAGGAAACCAAACATGTTGTGGCAGGATGACTACTCCTTTGACTCTGAAATCATTTAATTTGAGAAATTTAATTTTAATTTAAACTCCTGAGTCTGACCCTAGCAATCCCCTCTTCCCCAATCTTCAATGTGACCTGAAGGAAGTATTACGCTCCTGTAGGTTCCTATGGGTTTTGTCATTTGGACTATAACTGGAGGGGTGACTTTCTTCACATATATGCATAAAAGGCTAATCTCTGGGGAAACCCTAAGGAAGACCGACATGTTAATGCTTCACAACAGCTCTTTTAGGATCTACTAGGAAAGGGAATGAAGGGAAGTCAAAGTGCTCTATCGGGTGCTGTCTAAAATTCCACTATTAGTTCATGATGCTAAATATTTGTTTCAATTCCGTAGCACACTCCTGAAGAAGGAATTCATTCTTGACACTGAATTTCCAGAACTAAATTAAGAATTTGGGGTCAGGGCACCTGTAGCAATGAAATGTACTATTCATATTTCATCTGCTCTCTGCATCCAGAGAAAAGATTCAAGATCATTGTGTGGGAATTCTCTCACTGCCTTTACTCCCTAAAATGGAAAGCACTGTATACAGGTTGCCTAATGTTACTAACAATAATTACAGTCTATCTATAACTGTATGTAGTATTTTCTCAGCATGGGATATCCACTGTACCTCTTCTAACCCATTTATTTTATTTTTTAAATTTTTATTGAATTTATTGGAATGACATTGGTTAAAAAATTCACAAAGATATATGCACCCCTGTGTTCATTGCAGCACTAGTCATGGTGGCCAAAACATGGAGACAACCAAAGAGTTTGTTTGTCTGTTTTTTAATTATGACATTGGCATTTAATTAATTACCAAAACTGTTTACAGTGTTCTTTTTTAAAATTAATAAACTTTATTTTTTAGAACACATTTAGGCTCACAGAAAAATTGAGCAGAAAGTACAGAGTTCTCCACTGTTAGTAAAATGCTTGTTTGTTGTGTTTTAATTTGGGCCTTTGTTTTTGATCACTAAGTGGTTGATGAAAATAGGGTCTAGGTGTCACTTGCTAAAGGCCCAGCCTCTGCTTTTCTCCCACGTACCCCAGTCGTTGTCTTTCCTCAAGCATCAGGCTGGGCCCATTAAAACAAGGTGCATTTAGCTGCTTCTGCAGAGTGGAGATATTTTGATGTGATGGAACATGGGAGGTGCTTCTCGCATAAAAATTCCCCAGGCGGGGTTTTGTAAATTAGCCACGGATGATGCTGGCAGGACTGGCCTTCTATCTAGCCCACCAAGGCTTCACTTGAGGAAGTCTCTCTCCACAAGGACACCTCTTCTTTCTCCCAACAGGATGGTTTTCTATTGTCTAAATATTTCCCTTTGGCCTGGCCAGTGTGGCCCAGAGGTTGAGTGTCCTATGAGCCAGGAGGTCGCAGTTCGATTCCCGGTCAGGGCACAGGCCGGGGTTGCGGGCTCGATCCCCAGCAGGGGCGCGCAGGAGGCGGCCGATCGATGACTCTCTCTCATCACTGATGTTTCTCTCTCTCTCTCCCTCTCCTTTCCCCTCTCTGAAATCAATAAAAACATATTTTAAAAAATAAGTATTTTTCTTTGTAGACCTATGGATCAAAGGTTACCACTACCTAGGATAAAATCCTTACCTTCAGAAACAACTGCCTTATGGTGGGGAGAGTAAATCGACGTTACCCAAAATAGAGAATTCTTTAATACATAGGGTCAAGTTAATAGAGCCTAGATGCCAGTGCTGGTCACCACCGCCTGGTGCTGCTGTTTCGGGTTGTGGATATTGACTCCCTGACATTGCCTGAGGATTGTGTGTGCTTGTTTGCAATATAAGATTCCCTACTTCATAAACAACAATACATTGTCGAACTTCCTTCCTGTCTTTCATCTCTGGGACATTCCTGTGATCTTGCAAAATGCTATTCTTCCTCTTGATTTAATTCTTGATCACTGAGGTTTTATCAATACCCTAAAAATGGGATTGGGAAATCCCTTAGTCGGTCAAATGTGACAAGTTAATTTTGTTTTCACATTTATGGCTCTATCGTCCAGAAAGCTGCTTTAAGCCCTGAGGAAAGTGGCAACTCACAAGTGCATTAAAAAAATACCAAAATGAATGAATCCCCTGAATGAAGACACAGCCACGACGGGTGTGTGGGTGCTGCTGATTGCAAGTGCCCGTCAATATTATCTGTCCTGGACCTGGGCTCTATGGGGTGCTGGCTGTGCTAACGCCCTGGGACACGCTGCTTCTAAATGCAAGGCTGCTCAAAAACCACAGCTTCCTTCTTTTTAACTTAGAGTTGAAGGGGAATGGCTATTTTTTCTTATTATTTATTTTTAAATTTATCTTTATTGTTGAAAGTTTTACAGACACCCCTCCCCCATGAAGCGGGAGGGACTACTGTAGTTACATATTTTATAGACAAGAAATGGGCCCATGTTTCTAAATATGTACCAGGAGGAATGCTTCCTAGGATAACATAACTCTAACACGTTTGCATATCAGTGGGAAACCACTGGGCCTGAGCAATCAGGCCGTGGGAGGGTTTATTTTGCTCAGGAGATTTTCTGGGCTAACTGTGTTCAAGCCAGGGTGTAGCTCTAGCAAGAAAACACTTCATTAAAGTTTGTTGTGCAAACTTAGCAGGTTGCGCAGACTTCAGGAAAATGTGTAGGCGTGGGAAAGTCGTAGCGGGTACACAGGAGGATGGGAAATGACATGCAGAGGGGACCAGGAAGCCCTAACGTGAAAGATCCAGGTCAATCTGGCCTGAAAGTCATATAAGAGAAAAGCAGCCTGGCAGAATTGAAGGGAGGGAGCAGGGAAGGTGAAAGCAACCTAAGGAGAAAGGGAGTTTCTAAAGAGTCTAGAAGGAGCAGCCCAAAGGTTACTTCAGGGCCAGGGCACATCAAAGCAAAGAAGCCTTGACCAGGGGGTATTTGAACAGCAGAGAAACAGATGAAAAATTCCAAAAGTCTGGTGCCAATATGTTCCACATGCCCAAATAATTGTGCTATGATTTGTTAAAGGCGTCAGCTAGTAAATTAAGAGGCGAGATCTAAGGTCAGGATTGACTGCTGTGCTCTCTGGTTATTAAACCAGAAGATGCTCATTGTCAAAAATAATTGAATGTGCATAAAAATTAGAGAAAAAATCCTCTGCCCTGTTGCCCTTCATCATCACTGTTAAAATTTTGTATTCTGAATTTTCCTGCAGAATGTTTGCCTCTGTTTCCAGTGCATTATATTTTAATAGTCAATTGCATAGACTCAAGTTAGATTTAAATTCCCGAATTACAGGCAGATAGGCTTGCATGATTTTTACCAATTTAAGGAAACATGTCTCCCTAAATTCATGGCAACAACACCTGAGTTTGGAATATCTTGCAGAAACCTGGCAGCATCTGTTCAATATTTTATTTTGTTCTTTATTATTACTTTTTTTTTTTCATTTTCATTACTTCTGTTTTCATTTGTAAACAGAAAAAACTGTCTTCAGAGTTTTTATTGTATTTCTCCAGGGCGTTTTTCATGATGAACTAAACAATAGGTCATAAGAAGTAATGACCTTAAGTATGAAAAAGCTCTATAGGGTAAGAGAGCACCTACTGGGTGCCAAATGCTTTAAATGCTTTTTTTGTTTGTTAGTTTCATTTTCACAGAAGCATTTATTTTCTACAGATTAGAAAACTGAAGCTCAAGACATTGTCAAATTTTTAAAAAAATAATTTACAGGAACGGGAATTGAGTAGGTATATGATGAAAATATATTCATTGTTTATTATTTCGGAAACTATAATAGATTTTGTTTCACAAACACCAGCCCACACAGCTTTCCACAGTAGTGTAACAGTGCAATGTGAATAAGCATTATTTCTGATATAAAATATATGATTATGCATTTAATCTTTCTGGCGCTCCCTCCCAAACGCCACCAATATCACTTTGCATACATTTCCGAGAGTCCTGTGTGCTTGGAGTCAATGTAATTTAGATCTCTTTGGCCTAGGTAACGCCTCATTAAAATTGCATTAGTATGGTACACAATTTAAATAATAAATATTTAAAACAAGATTAACATGAGTATAAGGGATGGACCAACACCTTCACTACAATACGTCTTTCCCCAGACTGGTGTGAGCAAGTAAGGTTCCACTCCGGTGCCAATTCCAGCCGGTGGTGAGTGGTTGCGAAACCAGTGTTTTACATGAGCAGCTGAAGTTTTATCCATATTTCTGACACGGATGCAGGAGAGATAAATTTTGAACATATAAAGGTACATTTTCCATCACTGAGATATCTCTCACATCGTTCTGCAGGATATTGGTCATTTGTTTTCTCTCTTAATCTATCAGGGTTCAGGCAATAACGGCTGCTGTGAAACTCCTCTTATCTATCTTATCAAAGTTTCTTTTTTTTTTTTAAGTTCTTTGATCACTGCACCCCGTGCCCTCTCTCCATCTCTCAAAGAGAGACTCCTTGTAATATGTGTTTTTATTGCGTGCGGCTGACATAGAAGAACTTTGAAAGTGGTGACACGTAATAGTTTTACATCTGAAGCTCAACTTCATACTGGCCTGTCCCTACCATTTATTAACTTGACCTCTGAAATTAATTCTCAAAGATGACTTTCTTCTAACCAGAGCAATCTGGCATACTAAAGGGATCCACGCATTCCTGTTGAAAGAGAGAGTGCAGATAGTGAGCCCGCAGGGGTGTGGAGCTGAGCTGCAGCCGGCTCTGGCGCAGAGGTGATGGGCTTAGTGGAGGCTCCTCCCTCTGAGCATTCTGTTCCCTTCCAAGCGTGGCTCCCAGGAGTTGGTTAGTCTATCTGTCTGTCTGTCTCTCTCTCCCTTCCCCTACCTTCTCTCTGTGAGATAGATAGATCACAATAGATAGATGATGATAGATAGATGATAGATAGATGATAGATATAGATAGATGATAGAAAGATGATAGATATAGATAGATGATAGATAGATAGATAGATGATAGATGATAGATGATAGATAGATGATAGATAGATAGATAGATAGATAGATAGATAGATAGATAGATAGATAGATAGATAGATGATAGATAGATAGATGATACATAGATAGATAGATGATAGAGAGATAGATAGATGACAGATAGAAACATAGATATAAAAATACCCATATAACTTGTTTGATCTACTAAATAATTCTCAATTTTCTTAGGAGAGGATTTTTATTACTTTTTAAATTTATTTTTATTGTTGAAAATATTACAGATGTCCCCTTTTTCCCCCACTGATCCCTTCTACCTCACACCAATTCCCTGTCTCAGGCCTTCCCCACACTATTGTCTGTGTCCATGGGTTCTGCACATATGCGTGTAAATTCTATGGTTAATCTCTCCCCACCCACCCCCTCCTTCCCTCCGAGATCCCTCAGTCTGCTCCATGCTTCTATGTCACTGAATCTATGTTGCTCATAAGTTTATTATATTCTTTAGATTCCACATATATATGAGATCATGTGATATGTATCTTCCTCTGCCTGGCTTATTTTGCTTAGCATAATATCTTTTTATTTTATTTGTGTTATTTCGTTGCTTATATGATTGGGGTTCTTTGGTTGGTTTCAGTATTTCAGACCTCACCTGAACCCCCCAAAATATACAGTTAAACAAATTTAATAGTTAACTCTTCCGATAACGCTAAGACACCTGTGTGTATTTGTGTGTGTGTCCAATCCTGGGTAATATAGTTATATATTCAAAGAATTTGCCTTCCCAAAGGCAGTGGCAGAAAACAGAATAGAACTGGCCCCGTTAGCTGCTTGCAGAGTGAACATTAGAGCAGATGCAGAGTCGGACTTTCCCCTTTCCAACCAGAGGACAACACGTCAGGAGACTGGTGGGGCCCTGAGGTAGCCACTATTCTTTCTGTTTCCTTTAATAAGCTGCTGTTTATTTTTCATTGAGAGCAACAGCAAATGCGAAGGTTATAACAAGCAACATCAAAATCAGCCGACACTTTTCTTTTGTCTGTTTTCCGATTGTTATCACACAGGAGAGGGCCTCGTCTCCCCAGCTGCCACTGGGGGTAGAGTTCTTGCACTATCCCAAGAAAAGGAATTTTCTGAGACGTGCACAGGATGTGATGTGGCAGAAAGCTTTATTTCCATGGAATTACACCCCTGGGTTTCCAGGGTCCCATTTCCCTTAGTCCAGTCCTGGAAGAAGTGTAGCTGGGGCTTCAGTAGGGCTAAAATTAGCGCCAGTGTCCAGAGTTTCCTTGCCATGTTGGAGGGAGGGCGAGTCCAGCCCCAGGCTAGCTTAGCTTGTGTTTTCCCACTGGAGTCCATTAGTCCACTGTGTGTGGGGTCTGCATGGCCATGGGCCCCACGGGCAAATGCAAGGAAGCCAAGAGCAAGCCAGGAGCACACAAGCGACAAGGGTCCCAAGGGCAAGAAGGGAGAGAATTCCTTTGTTCAGGGGATTAAGTATCCCCAAATTTCCTCCAGCTTGCAGTGGCCACACCCATTCTGGCCAATGACCTCTGTTCCCAGGTGCGACTGACAGTAAGCACCTTCCCTAGTCCCCACAACTTTACTGGGCTTGTGTCTGTCTCCTTTTGGCTGGACCCCTGGGGAGTGTGAAAAGGCAGCCTCCTGGTGAAGCTGCCCAAAGGACATGCCTACAAGGTCAGGCTTCCCCCTTCGCTGCTTTCCTGTTATTAATAACTAGCGAATCACAACGGTGTCACAATCCCCCTCTAATCACTTTGTCCCTCCTCACTGGTCTATGTTTGTTTCAAAATGTATTCCCTGGTAATTTTGCTAACTTCATATTTCACGTTTTCTGCTCCAGAGGAGATAGCTCTGTCCCTTAAGGCAGAATGTGCAGTGACATTTTTAAAGCTCAAAAGTCCAAGCCAAGAACTAAATACAGGGGTGGGCGAAAGCCGGTTGACAGTAGTGAGTATGCAAAACACAGAGTTTATTCTTGAACCATTACTTATTAACTATTGTGTGATTTATTATTATTATTATTATTATTGTGAACCTACTTTTGCAGTGCTTTCTTTGGCCATGCGCCCAACTTTGGTAGAAGTGTATTTCAACTACTCAGCAACCTGTTTTGATTTTCACCTAAAAAGTAGGATTGCCACTGAGGCAAGCACACCATGAGAGGTGGACCTGTTGTTTAGAAGTTGCAGTACTTTCATATTTGTTGATAAACAGGCTGCTTCAAGCCCCCCAGGTGTCCCCTGCCATCTTGCAGCCCTGCCATTCCTCAGGGTAAACCAGGCCTCTTTATCAACCAGCAGCTAAAATGTTGGAGGTGCGCCCACGGGCCGCCACTGGGTTGACCAGCTGGACCTTCCCTCCTCAGACAGCAACTGCACAACCAGCTGCTGAAGAATTTGAACATGCCTCGGCTTGTGACATTTGGCCTCTTGACTCCTCCAGTCTCCTTGGCCCACCTGGGGGTTCACATTTTACTCTCCCCATGCCATTGCGTTATTACATAAATTATTCAAAACTGTAACACTTTGACTAATTAGAGTGTTCATGGATTTTGAAATTAAAGACAACCTTGATGGAGAAACATAAATCATCCTCTGTCACAGGACAGTCAACTGAGTCTGTAGAATATTAGGCCATGTCTAATAAGGGCCGCTGCATTTGAGCACACTTCCCACACCCGCTCTCTGCCTTTGCACACCAACCCTCCGTCTGCTGTCTTGAGATGCCATTAATTCAAGGGGTGATTTTACAATCTGAAAACGCCATCAGAAAGACAAACCCATGAGAGAACCCAGCCTAAAGCAGATATTCTTTAATTATAAAATTT
Source organism: Miniopterus natalensis (assembly GCF_054644295.1). NCBI lineage: Eukaryota > Metazoa > Chordata > Mammalia > Chiroptera > Miniopteridae > Miniopterus > Miniopterus natalensis. The sequence continues at coordinate 5,929,840 of NC_142090.1, read as the reverse complement.
GATTACAAAAGGAGCCTCTCCATAAGGCAATAAAAAGTTTAATTTTAAAAAACATTTCGAGTAAACTTAGTGACCAAATTATGTTTTAGGGTTGGTAGTTCAAGTTGTTTAATACATGTGTTGCATATAGTAGCATTAAGAAGATTACCTACCCCGGCCAGCATGGCTCAGTGGTTGAGCATTGACCTATGACCCAGGAGATCTTGGTTCGATTCCCGGTCAGGACACAGGCCCGGGTTGTGGGCTTGATCTCCAGCAGGGGGTGTGCAGGAGGCAGCCGATCAATGACTCTCTCATCATTGATGCTTCTCTCTCTCTCTCCCTCTCCCTTCCTCTCTCTGAAATCAATAAAAAAATATGTTTTTTAGAAAAAGATTACCTAGCACAGTGCTGGCTTTCTATAAAGCAATTTGGAGTACACACACACACACACACACACACACGTCTTTGGTTCAAAAATAGCTTTAACATGAGCCAAGAAAGCACTTGAGCCAAGGAGCTTTAGTTAATTATGCACACGCTGGGAAATTTGGGGTGAAGTTTACTGATGCCTGCAATTTACTTTGAAGTACACCCAAAATATGATGGATTAGTAATTGGATAGGAGATCGGATAGATGGATAGATATTTGACGAAGCATTTACAGGGAGATGTTGATTTTGGAATCCAGGTGATGACTGTTTGTTATAAAAGTTTTCAACTTTGCTATATGCTTGAGAAACTTTCATAATAAAATGTTGGAAAGGATCTATTTTTTTCCAGGAGGTGCCAGGGCTCCTTAAATTCATTTTTACGGTTTTCTCTTCCCGTGGGACTGATACAGAGGAATATGTCTGGAGCCATTCCCGTTGTGTTAACACATTTTCTCTATGGCCCTTATAAAAATAAAAGTTAGAACAAGGACCGAGACCAGAGAAAATAGAGTTGAGCAAACCTGAGCTTTCTGTAATTGTCCTGATCTGGGTCTTGTGATGGGACCCAGCAGGGTTGACTGTTGATATTATAGGAAATAAGAGTTTAGGGAATTAATAATGAGTGAATCAGACAATACATCCTATAAACTCATATATCCTAGAGCTATTTTATGAGTTGAATAGTCAAATAAAACTTTGACTATTATATAGGCCTGGATGGGTAGCTCTGTTGGTTAGAGTGTCATCCTGACACACCAAGGTTGTGGGTTCGATCTCTGGTCAGGGCAAGTACAAGCATTAATAACCAGTGAATGCACAAATAAGTGGAACAACAAATTGAGCTTTCTTTCACTCTCTCTCTCTCATCAGTGAATTAAAAAAGAAACACTATTATATAATTTGAGATAAAATGTACACGTCCTCATTTCTATTTTGCCACTACCTAAAATTCAAGACTATGTAGAACAGTAGTATTTACTCAGCTACTCACCCCCACTAATTTTCACACCCTCCCAGAATTCTTTTGCAAATCTCTCTATAGCACTTGCTAAAATGTCCAGTACATTAGACATTGTTTTTTTAACTCTACAGCTGTGATTGTTTGGCAGATGCTCCTTTTAACCGCTGGCCTTGGCTGAAATCAGATTCTTGCAAGAGGACACCACCTTCCTCTTATGAAGCTACTTGCTACTCTACGACCTAAGACTTGGGGGATGGGGGAAAGGCAGTGATGTTCTTATAGGCACCTGGGCCATTCCTCTGATTTTTATGCCAAGCCTTTCTCATCTGAGTGTTCTGCCAGGCAGATTAGAGTCTGTTGTCATAAGGAGGAGCCTCTCTGGTCACTGCCTCTCACTCACTGATTATCTGCTTCACTGGGTCCCTTTGGTGACACATTCAGACACCACACTGAACATCAGTACCTATGTGATCCCCCACCATGTAACTGAGAGTCAAATATTTCTAACCCCTGACAAATGCTTGCTTCAGACACAAGCTCTAATGACCATACTTTAGATCTCGCCATTGCCCTGAGCTTCAGCAACGTGGAATCCTGCTTTCCATCACAGCAAATCGAATTTCCTACCCTTTTGTCTCCCGCTATTTAGACACCAAGGCCCTTTTCTATCAAACACTACCTGTCATTACGATGTTACTTTCAAACATGTTTTTATTGATTTTAGAGAAAGAGAGAAATAGCCATGAGAGAGAAACATCCATTGGTTGCCTCCTACACGCCACCTACTAAGGATGGAGCCCGGAACATGGGCATGTTCACTGACGGGGAATCGAACCCATGCCTAGAACCACATGGTTCATAATTTCAACCACTTGTCAGCACCTTCAATTCCCAGGCTGTGTCTGTGGGGTTGTTTTTTTTTTCCTTCTGCTGTCCTGCCTTACAAATCCTCAGCCTTAGATTAATCCATCCAAATGCCCTCTCTGCTCATCATGAAACTTTCTGCCTGGCTGAGCAAAAGGCCATCAGCCATCCATCCATCCATCCATCCATCCATCCATCCATCCATCCATCCATCCAGAATTAGCTCCACTACCAGGTCATGGTCTCCAGCTTCGCGGGGCTCCTGGCACTGTTATGATATCGTTTTGCATGATCCTGGCCAGGCTTAGTTCCACCGCCCACGATGACTAATCCAAACCCATGCTTCTATCTCTCGGTATGTAGCCAGGTTCCAAATTTGCAGAGAAAAATTAAGAAATTAAACTTTCAGTGTGATTTTCCTAAACTTCTGTTCCCATTCTTGACTGTTATTTATATTTTTCTGTGCATTTTTCCCTCTTTCCCTCAGTCCCTTGAGAAGGGCTATATCTAGTCTTTAAGTTCAGGGCATATCTTTTCACTGCTCCAGCCCTGGGAACTCACTGCAAGATTTCAAACCTGGGTGTCAGAAAGACTGATAACAATGACAAAGAGACCATTTCTAGTACAAACAGGAAGTTTAGTTTTAGTCATGGTTAAGAAAAAAAGTTTAAATTATGCATAGTATATTTTTAAAAATATTTCCTGATGATTTAAAAAGTAAAGAGTAATTTAAAAATCATCAAGGTTTATAAATTACATTATTATTGTGTTTTGTTCTGGTATAAATCTACACAAAATTAAATATTTTTAATATGTGTGCCTGGTGTTGACCTATTGCCTCTACAACATCAATGATAAAATTGACTTCAGAATTAGAACGCTGAGTTTGACATATTTGGGAATTTGGAATTAACGTATCAGCCATGAGTAGCATAGCAGTTAAAAATAGAAGTTTTCGAGCTTAGATTCCTGATGGTGAGTCCTGTCATTGACAATTACCACACTAGTAAGCAATGGAAAATTCAGAAATATGTTTAATTCTATGGCTCATATAGCTTATCTGTAAAGTGAGGATAATGGAATACCAAAATCATAAGCTTGTTTTGAGTTGGAAATTAATGTGTATGAAACACTTGATACAGTGCCTGAAACAGAGTAAAAACTCAATAAAGTGTAGCTTTTATTATAAGTATTATTTCTTCATTGATTTTACCAGTCATTTAAACCAAGCTAACAAAATTGTATTCCCATCTAAACTCAACTTACTGAGTAATGAGTGAAAAGGCATAACTTTAGTTTGAGGAACTGTAGGTGTGTTGTTTTTTGTGTTTTTTTAATCAAACTAAAATACCTTTTTACTATCATGTATTTTTCTTATAACTTTTATGCTTTCAGTTAAAATACTTTTAATTTCCTGTATTTTTCTTCTTATTATTTTTACTCTTTAAGTTGAAAGCTGTTTAGTTGGAAATTTAAAAATTACCTAAACATTTTAGACTTATTTCCCAAACTGACAATACTATCCACCCAATTGGCCTTTAAAAACAATGCATTCTTTACTGTAAAAAATTAAGACCTTACCTTATAGATTAGCTTATCCCAACATAGCTGATTTTGCCTTGATGGGATCATGTAATTACATGTCTCCTTGAGTGTAACGTTCTCCCAACTCAGCTATAAAGAAGATGTGGCCCTTGCTGCTTTGGCTCCATGGTTAGAGCGGACTGAAGGGTCCCAGGTTTGATTCCAGCTAAGCGCACATACCTCCGTTGCAGGCTCGACCCCTGGGCCAGGTCGGGGCCCATGTGGGAGGCAACCTGTTAATGTTTTTTTCTCTCTCTCTCTCTCTGTCCTTCGCCCCCCCCAACCCCAACACCTTCCACTTTCTCTGAAAAGCAATGGAAAAAAACATCGTTGGTGAGGATTTAAAAAAAAGATGTGGTATGTATATACAGTGGAATACTACTCAGTCAGGATAAAGAATGAAACACTGCCATTTGCGACAGCGTGGATGGGCCTTGAGAACAGCATGCTAAGCAAAATAAGTGGGGCCGAAAAAGTCAAGAACCACCTGATTCTCCTCATATGTGAGACATAAAACTGAAATCAGCAAGTAAACAAGAAAAACAAACAAAAAAATTCACAGACAACAGAATGGTGGTTATCAGAGGGAAGGGAGTTGGAGGTAGTAATGGGTAAAGGCGGCCAAATATGTGGTGACAAAAGATGATCTGACTCAGGTGGTGGAGACACAATGCAATATACAGATGACATGTCAAAGAATTATATACTTGAAACCTATATAATTTTATTAACCAATGTCACCCCAATCAATTTCATTTAAGAAAATGTCTACTTGAACAAGGCAACACATATCTCCTAGTATTTTCTAATACTTAAAAGAGATATTTCAGGCGCAGAACTACATGTTAAAATACTTATATACTCCAAAGCACTGTATTATTTTTCAGAATTGTTGTCTGGATGATTTTCACAGATCCTTACGACATGAAAAGGTGCGAGCAAACATTGATACAAGAACTGAACAACTGCAACGACACCTGTGGGGATGGGGGCCCCTGGCAGCTTGGGGACGCGCTGTGAGGAAGGCACGTGCGCCCCAAAGGGGCCAGTGAGCGAGATGCCCAGATATTAACGAGCCGGGGCAGATGGTCCGCTTGTGCCCGGGGTGGTCAGATGACACGGCCGATGCTAAAAAGCATGGCATTGGCTTCAGAGCCAGGGTTTCCGGATATTATGCTTTAAGTGGTATATAAAAATAAATGAATCCTTTTATAAAAGATGCTCTCATGTGGAAATAGCTATTCCAAGGGAAATACCATCCCTCATTATTGTTAATTATACCATGCTGGTCATGATTAGTTTGCTTATTTCTTATGTAGCTGCCAACGCGTATAAACAATGGGGCATCGGCAGGAACAGAGTAACCACATCTGACACGCAACTTAAAAATTATTATAAAATCTTGACATAGACCCAACTAAATATTATAAAATCATGTGGTATAAAGGCACGCAAATAGGGGAGGGGTTATTTTTAAAAAACTAGGGCAGTGTCCACTGAGTTAAAATAAAAAGAAATACGAAGAAGTTATTTAAACACAATTTATATCAGAAGCATGAACATACACATATATATAGACATCTATGTATACATGAATCATATTGTCTTAATCAGATGATACCCATTTTTTTAAATCTAATGAATTAAAGGGACTGCATCTATAATGCACCAAACACACAATCACACTGTATTGGATCTACTACAAGTAATTTTGCACCAAAATGCTGATGAGAGTATTATTATTCCCATTTTATTTACTGGTAGGTTAAGGCAAAGGGAGATGAAATAATTTGAACATATTCCCCAAGTTATTAAATATCTGATCTTCTGATCTGTGCGACTAACCTGACTACCTGACTTGAAATTTCTATCTGACGCTGTAGCCGCCGATGTCTGGTTATTAAATAGACCAAAACCAGAGCGGCGTGTGGCCCTCCAGTGACGTATCTCAAACTCACTTCACAGAAGGAGCCCTCTCAGGCTGATGAGACTGTTGGTTTAATGTTTGGTATGTTCCAGTGTCCTCCAGCCCTTGGCCATGCCCACTCTATCTGCCCCTAACGACTAAGCTAACTCCACCTCTGGGCATCTTCCCCGTCACCCAGGGGCGGCCTGGTGCCCTGTAGGCCTCCGCTCCCATCTGCTGCAGGACTCAACCCATTTCTCTGTACTTTCCTGTTGGCTCTTGTCTCTCCCTCCCTAGATTATACGCAGAGTTAATGTGAGATGCTTCACAGAGCCACTCAGGGGTGGTAGGAAGGCAAAAGCCCCCGGGCTTAGTTGCTCTTTTAGTAATAGTTCCCCACATTTAGCAGGGAGAAAGGAAATTAAGCTTTTGAGCCTTTGCAGAAAGGTATTTAGCAATCAAGAAAAATTTTTATTCCACTTAGCCTAAATATTCTGTCGGACCCTCCATGCTGTCGCAAAAGGTAAGATTTCCGTCTCTGTTACAGCCGCGTAGTATTCCATTGTCCCGCAGCTTTTAACCCAGCCACCTTCCTGACGGCCACTGGGGCTGCTTCCGAGTCGCCGCTATTGTAAATAACGCTGCTGTGAACCTAGGGCTGCCTGTGTTCTTTCGAATCAGTGTTTCGGGCTCCTTCTGATACATCCCCAGACGTGCGATCGCTGGACCATAAGGCAGTTCCATTTTTTAATTTCCTGAGGAAACAAGCCAGGCAGAGAAAGACAAATGCCATATGATCTCACTTACATGTGGAATCTAATGCGCAACACAAACAAACTAGAAACAGGCTGACGGCTGGCGGAGAGGAGGGTGTGGGGGGCTGTGGAGAAAAGGCGAAGGGATTAAACGGGTTTGACTGAGCAGACAAACTCACAGACGCGACAGTGTGTTGATTCCCAAGAGGAAAAGGCGATAGAAAGAGACTCGACTTTGGGCGGTGAACACGCGATCTAATATATCATAGAATTGTACACTCGAAGCCCATATAATTTTATTAACCAATGACACCTCGATAAAGTCAATAAACATTTTGGAAAAAAGGAAACAGTTTTAAACAGCAAGAGACCAATAATGCGGCCCTTGTCGACCTGCCTTTGGGGCTGCACTTCTGCAAGGCGTACAGCGCGTCTCGGCTGCCCTGCGACCCCAGGCCCTTTGAACGGGCCTGAGAGGTGAATCGTGCAGCTCCTCTGGGGGCCCCGTCTGCCACGGTGGCCTCGGCCGTGGGCCAGCTGCGGGTGGGTAACACACCTACAGCACGCAGTACATCAAGCGCCTTGTCCTGGCACGTTCCGTCTTCAGCTCTGCCGTGTTGGCTCTGTCACGCTGGATGTGACTGCAGCTGCTCTCCGCCAGCACCTTCAGGCTCAGCTTAGCCGCGCCTCAGGGGACCTCGTGCGCGTCTGGGGCTCTGGCCCACAGGGGCCTTCGCGCGGAAACCTGCCCGGGAGTGGGCCCTTCAGTCGCCGCCCATGTGAAACTGTGGGTTGTATGATCTTAGAGACACGACTCGATGGCGTGATCGTGAACTATGTGTTGACATGGACATCACACATGACCGATGCTCTAATGAGAGGCCTGCTGTACATCGCAGCAGAAATGACCTTCGGTCTAGTAATCAAACCCATCTCTACAATCTGTGCAGTGAGCAAAGCCTAGCTATTTTTTTTCTTTTTTATTGAATTTTTTGGGGTGACATTGGCTAATAAAATTATATAGGTTTCAGGTGCACAACTATTTTTCTTAGAACTGATATATAAGATTATTTTTTAGTATGATGAATATTCCCCAAGTCAAAAACTGTGTGTCATGCTTTAGATCTTTGCAATTTTCCAGATCCTTTTACTTGTAATATTATTTTGTCCTTAATATTTCCAACTAGATTGTCTGGAAGGGACTTACATTTACCCAAAATTATACACAGTGATTATTTTTAGCCAAACCGGAGGTTTAAGTCTTTATGCTTTGTCAAGATTATAAATGTGCATTCATAAGGTGAAATACAGCTAATTTTAAATGAAATAACAAATGCAAAAATAGATAAACTGAAGGCCACATATTTTTAGTCTCCTGAGGATTATGGGTTGGGCATACATTTTTAAATAATTAAAACAGAGAATCAATATAAATAATGAGATGGATGTTTTTATAAGTACTTTCCACTTGAATTTAAAAACGGACATAAAATTAAGAAATTAGTTTGGAACATTTATAAAACGGATATATATGTAAAACTTAGATCACGCCCCTCCAACTCTAAAAGACGCTTCAGCAGAGAAATAAAACTACTGAAAGTTGCAAAAATACACTAAAATTATGAAACACTAAAATGTGCCAGTTGCCATAAATTAAAATGAAATTTCTGCAACTTAGAGCTTAGTAACTTTGGGCTTAGCAACACACAAAAGGAAAAAAAAACAAACAAAACTATTCATTTGGTCATTCAGCAATACAAAGAAATAAATGAGTTTTTCTAAGAATATCAGTGTCTTGATAGATAATTCTATGAAGAATTAATTTCTAAAGACCAATATAAGCCACACTGAATAGTATATTGGACACTATCTTGAAGTGAAGGAAATAATATTTTTATGTTTGTATATGGCTTCCAAGTGGCCATGTCACGCATCTCTGCAATACCTGTAGCTAGCAATGTCACTGCTAAACTTTAGGGAAATATGTAAAATTTTCCTATGAGACATCCCTAGTTGGAAGTCATTCAGGTACTATATAAATTTAACACCATTTTTCCCCAAATTAGGGTGAATCTCTGCTTGTGAGGGGCAAAACATACAAAATTGGGGGAATTCTCTTTAAAAACAAGAAAAAAATTAAATCTGACTTTTGGAAGATTTACAAGAATACGGCCATGTGTTCACGTAGGATTTAAAAGAGCCCAGAAGGTTAAGGTGTATTTGTTCCTTGGACAGCCCCCCTGACCCCTTGCTCGGCCACACACACTCCCTGGAGAGCCTTGGGTGCACCCCCAGATGCTCAGGTCCGAAACCCCAGTCATTGCACATAGGCCCTGGCCTCCCAGTTAACACCGCCTCGCTCCCACCATTCCTACTCCACATGTAATATCCTGACGTATTGGTGATTTTAATCCTCAATCCTTACCATTTTCCTTCTCTGAATTAATGCACCAAACTCCTGGTCCTTTGAGATTCTACATGTCTCTGCTCATGTCAACCAGGTATTCGGCCTGTCCCGCCCTGTGCTCGAACTTCTTGAAGTTAGTGCATTAAAATCACCTTCACGGGTCTTGAAACCTTGGAAATACCTGGGATCCATTGCCATAGAGTCCTATTGATTGGTTCTCGGTGGTACCCTGATATTTTTTCTATCAAACTCCTGACACGGTCTTTTCACAGCACATTAGGGCAAGGATTACGGCTGAGGAACCCTCCTCGCTTCCCCGCAGTTTTGTCAAGCTGAGTTGGGTATTTAGAGGTTAGAGCGGAATTCTCAGGGCATAGGTGTACATTGAAGAGCTCTGAGGAGTGATCCTGATGAACTCCTGCTCTGTCTATAACTTAGCTCACTCTTACACCATCCTAAGAGCATTCAACCGCCCACACTTTGAGACGATAATGTGATCTTGGGAATGAGTGATTTTTTTGTAGCTGCCTCAGAAGATGGTTATTTCCATGTCACAGTCCGTGATTGCTGAGCGATCTGTACTTGACTCGGAAGCCCTGCTGGGTTGTGATTTCTTGCTTAGAGCTTTCAACCTGGGTTGTTTTTTTTTTTTGTTCTACAAGTCTTGACAGATTGTTGCTGGAACTTCGGCCTCTACCCCCAGACTCTCTTCACTTTCCCAATTCTAGGGCCACGTGACCTTGCCTAAATTATAAGTCTTCACTGTCCCCAAAGGACTGTGTTCTGCCTCCCTTGGTTACTCTACGAGTCAACCCTAGCACCTTCGCTTCACTCACTGCCTCCCTGCGAAACACTCAGCCTTCACCCCACACGGCCCCACTGATCCCCCCGCACCCTACGTCTCACCTCCACGCCTCAGCCTCAGCTGCTCCATCGGGGGTCTATGGTGCCTTATTCTCAAGCCTTCCTATGCCAGGGCCTTCTTCCTAAGACGTGGATTTTCTGTGGTGACCAAGGAAAGCTTCCTTTTAGTGTGTCAGCTGCAATTTTAGCAATCGCCGCCAGCAGATCAGCAGATCATCCCAAGGTCTAGCCATCGAATTATCCACAATGAACATTTTTATTTGTCCAGTTGGAAACAATTCACCATCATTCGAGGGTGCAAGGAGGCCCTTCCCGAAGAGCATGTGTGTGAAGCCTGTATCACTTACCAGTAGCTGCTATGAAACAATTTCTTTTCAGACACAACAAAATGCATTATAATTTCCTAACACTTAATTTATCAAATTAGTCTTGGCAATATAGTATCAGGCGGCCTTTGTGGCTATCCATAAAAGGATTTCACTAGTAGAACATGAGAGTGTCCATCTCCAGATACACTTGTAAGTGTCCTGCAATGATCCTTACAGGTATTAATTTAATGAGGCTTTTTCTCCAGCTCTGGATGTTAATGATGACAATATGTTTGGATGAAAATTCATAATACCTAAGACCCCTTCACATGAATTATCTCATTTCATCATAGCAAAGCTCTGTGATGTAGACATAGTAAATTTTAGCGTCCCAAGAGACTAAATTGTGCATCCAAGAGACTAAAGCCCTCTGCAATGGCATGGTCCATCTCCTATTAAGAAAGGGTAAACCAAAATACATGCTTTCGTGCACCATGCCCATGGTTTCGCTCATCATAAAGCTTATCTGTAATCACCAACGTGTGCAGCAGATAAAAGCAAAGCCCTCTAGTTGAACCTGGCGGAGGCGAGCCCAGGATACTGTGAGCTGAGGCTCTTACCTTCTCATGGGCCATAGAACAGTTTTAAGGCAGCGGTGATGGGACCCAGGCTGTGTTTTATAGAAAACAAAGATAGAACTAAAAAAGAGAGATCACTCTGGCATAACAGATTGGTGTGGAGAACAGCATGAAGGAGCAACATCATCTATCAACTCCCAGTGGGCTAGAAAACTGGAAAAACCTGCTGAAAATGCCTAAAGAGTTTTGCGTGAATCAGCTTTAGGCAGCCTGGCTGTGTGGACACGTTGGGCTCCATGCCCAGTGGGGGGGCGTGCAGGAGGCAGCCGATCAATGACTCTCATCATTGATGTTTCTCTCTCTCTCCCTCTCCCTCTCCCTTCCTCTCTCTGAAATCAATAGACATATTTTTTAAAAAAGAATTATAAAGCAATGAAAATAATAAAGATTCATGAGTATGGATTGATGATAAGTAGATGAATGAATAAATATACACACACACACACACATGCATACGAACAAACATAAGTAAGAGCGAAGGGAGGGCTCTTCCTTAAGGGGAGGCCCTATTGGTCTTTTCCTATAAGGTCTTTTCCTCATATTTACACATGTATATAAATGTGTGTGTGTGTGTGTACATCTATTTTTTTCTTAATTCCTTCACCATTTTTCCACCCAGCTCCTGAATCGCCTACACACATTTATCTTGTTTGGGGACACAAATGGATTCAGAGTCCTGTGCGCGAGGGAAGCTGCTTCGGTTCGTTCCAGGACCGACTCCGCCGCCTTCCTCCCAGCGCCTTGTCCCCCCTCTTTGTCATTCTGTTTGCTAAGCCCTCCACAACGGCTCATTTTTATGACTAATAAAATGCATATGAGTTTTACTCTCCGTTTTTATGGAACAGCAATAGCTAAGGGCAGGGACCACATCTTATAAATTTTCTGAGTATTTTTATTGAGGGTTTTTTTTTTTTTGAAATTCACAGTTCTAAGACTTTTATAGTTTGGAAATAAGGTGCACGGCCTGTCCTTCCTGATTCTGGACCCTGTGTGGAGATTTCGTGGGTGTGTGTTTTAAAACTGCGTGTTGCGTGATGTCGAATCTGTGAGGAATTGATCATCTCACCTGTTTCTTGTTTGGTGGGACTTTCTTTTTTTAAAATATGTTTTTATTGATCTCAGAGAGAGGAAGGGAGAGGGGGAGAGAGAGAAAAACATCAATGATGAGAGTCATTGATCGGCTGCCTCCTGCAGGCCCCCGGCGGGATCAAGCCTGTAACCGGGCATGTGCCCTGACCGGGAATCGAACCCCGATCGCCTGGATCCTAGGTCGATGCTCAACCGCTGAGCCATGCCAGCCGGGCAAGTGGGACTTTCTTACAAAGGTGTGAAGGTAAAAATAGCATCAAACCTTTGAGATCTTCCTGTGCCAATTTTGGATGAACTTCAAGTTCTGCTGAGTTGTTTTTAGATTTTATGAAAATATTTTCATAGTTTATAATCAGTGGATTCCACACTGATATTACCTTCATCAGTTCTGCTTTTATTATGTTTTTTAGTTGTTAGTTTACAAGAAAACACCGAATAAAATATGATGCTAATTTCTACCCCAGAAGACTCACGCTTTCTGAGACTCGGAGGATTAAATATTTACCTATATTTGAACATCCAAAAAGAATCCCAAGTATTTGACCAAAAGGATTCCTTTAAGGTGTGAGTTTTAATCATTGCCTTTTCAATAACCTGTCATGGACATTTTTTGGTACAAGTAGATTTATCACACTGACACCTGAAAATTCATGCACCTAGAAATAGCTGTAGTTGAACTACTAAAAAATCTATTTGAATTTCTCTGCCCTGTTCTCTCTAATAAGAGATTTTAGTGTCCAAAATCTAATAGAATTGCTCCAGGCTTTCAGTTCGCGTTTTCCATGCACTGTCTGAAATAGCTGCAGGACTCAAATGTAGAGTATTCGTTATTTCTAAAACATTGTAATGGACCATGTTAGCCCTAGAAAATACTGGTGAGTAAAAAGGAAATGCGCAGAGGAATTCAGAGAAATACATACAGAGAATATTTTACATAAATAAATTACTTAAAGGGCGTCGTTAGAGCAGTTGGTTCAGCTCTGAGATTTCGAACTGAAAAAGCATTCAGATTCCGTGGTATTGTTTATTGCAACTGAATCACCGTGTGTTTGTCTGCTCAGGCCAAGAAAATAAAGTATCACAGGCTGGACGCTTCAATGGGACATTTTCAACTCCCGAAGCCCCAGGAATGGGATAATACACGTGCATTCTTTCACCGTGTAGTAACCTGTTTTATCAGCATTTCAGATAAATGTGTAACTTTGCTCTCGTGTCTTTGGTGAGAGTATTCTCGATAGCGTTTTAAAGGTATTTTCGCCCCCAAAGTCACTAAGCAGACACTGGCAAAATAGTTGTAATCTAGCTCTTTCTCTATAGGTTCCCTGCCACTTTTTAAATTTTTATTTCAAAATAAACAAGCCATATCTACATTCCTTTGCAGCTGAGAGGCTGGATTATATTCTTAACAAACCTCTGATGAGAAAAAAAAATACCAATCTTTTCTTAGCAGTGATCACTGAGTTCCAGTGTGTGCCTTTGGTGATATCTCTGTAAGCATGTTCCGGATTCTGAACTCTTAGAAGATAATTTGATTTTTTTTGTTTTTGTTTTTTTTCTTGCAGGAACAAATGTACAGATATTATTAGTGGAGTTTAGCTCTAAGAGTTTCAACCCAGATTTAAAAAGTCAGATTAATTCATTTGGGAGAAAACAAATAGGTAAAATAAAACAATGACACACAAAGTTATAAAAAGCTATTAGAGTTTGGCAATTTTTAATTTTTTAATTTTATTTTTGTTTAAAATATTACAGATGTCCCTTTATCTCCCCAATGATCCATTCCACCCCGTCCCACCCCCTACCCACCATTGTCCGTGTCCTTGGGTTGTGCATATATGCATATAAATTCTTTGGTTACTCTCTCCCCCTCCACCCCCCCCATCCCTCTGACATCCGTCAGTCTGATCCATGCTTTCATGTCATTGAATCTATTCTGTTCATCAGTTTATTAAGTTCTTTAGATTCCACGTATAAGCGAGATCATGTGATGTTTGTCTTTCTCTGCCTGGCTTATTTCCCTTAGCATAATACTCTCCAGGTCCCTCCATGCCGTCCCAAAGGGTACGAGGTCCTTCTTTACAGCTGCGTAGTATCCATGGTGTGAATGTCCCACAGCTTTTTTGTCCACTCATCTCCTGATGGGCACCAGGGCTGTTTCCAGGTCTGAGCTATTGCAAACTGCGCTGCTATGAACATAGGGGCGCATAGATTCTGTGTGATTAGTGTTGCAGGATTCTTAGGGTATATTCCTAGAAGTGGGATCACTGGATCAAAAGGCAGCTCCATTTTTAATTTTTTGATGTTGACAGTGTCCCCCGAGACTACTGCTATGGCCATGGCGGCTAGGAGTGTCTCTGAACTTGACCTCCACAGAAGCCTCCTGGGGGGCCTTGGACGCCTGACGGAATGTATGAAATAAAGTGCGGGTGGGGGGCCAGGGAGGGGACTTTGCCGAGGACTCATTTTCCTGATTTCTCATTTCAATAGAGGGAAAATCAATATGCGAAGAATTCAGATACTGGGAGGACTGTATATTCCAAAATAATAAACTGGCTGCATTTGGGAAGAACGTACCTTTTAAATATAATTTGAGGTTTACTGTGAACAACAGGCCGCCGCTGCGTCGGGGCGCACACCAAGGCGGCAGAGCTGAAGCCCAGGCGGGGAGAGGCGAGGCGGCAGGAAGGAGGCCTGCTGGGCGAGGGGCCAAGGGGCCGTAGGGGGCTTCAGGGAGGGGGGCGAGCCTCCAGACCCCCCCAGGCCCCGGCAGGGCTCCAGGTGACACACCAGAAGCTGTCGGGGAGTGGGGTGCGGATAGGCCTGGAGAGCTGTGGAAAGACTGCGCTGAAACCTATTGTACTGAATTTACCTGGAATAGATGAATACGTTTTCTGGTGTTAGAAAGAAAAGGGGGGTTGGAGTTAAAATGCTGCTGAGTGATGCATTTCTTGCTGCCTGAATAGACAGATGTCTTATCATTCCCCCCACTCTCTTTTCAATACCTAGTTCAAAATAATTAATGCTTATTCACGTTAATATATGAGTCACTCTCTTGGTGATGACACGAGCCCTTTGTTCTTGCTGTTCAGGGGGGTAATGTTATAAACGTATACACACTAAATGGATTTATTTTACGCTCTTGAAATAGTGATGTACACACGCATTAATAGTCATAAAATAGAACAGAAACGAATCCTGCATTTTTCTCTTATTTAAAAACGACTCAAAATAGGTATGCAGACTGTTTGAACTTTTGGCATGTCTTTTCATATGACAATGTAATATATACAAAAAAAATCAGTATTAACATTTTACTGACACGTAATTCACTGTGAATCCTCATTTGCCATTATTTGACGACTAAACACGTGCTTCCCTGCCCACTTCCCTTCCCTTAGGAAACTGAATTTATTTGTATAAAATAAAACGATATAATGATGATCTTATTTTCTATTTTCTTTTCATAGCCATCCCAATATATTTCATTTAAATTTCCCTTTAACACTAGCTTTGGAGTTATTTGTGTGTTTTTTACTTTTATTTTATTTCTTCCAATTTCTTCCAAATGACTATGAAATAGTCTGTCTAAATGTCCTGTAGGTTATACAAGCCAGAAGGAAACATTCTCAGAACGATAGTGTCCATGCTTATGTCAATGGAGCTCCAACAAGAATATCTTCTACTTAGATTCTACAAAATTGGGAGGAGAGGCGAGGGGCTGTCAGTTCCACCCAGATCAGGGCTAATTTATCCAATAACACTGATGCTATTTCGCCAACGTGAGACTTTTGGAAAATGGCAAAAGGGTCAGTCGCGAGTGAGTGAGCCGGCTGCCTTGCAGGAACTGTTCGCAGCTTACTACAGACGCAGCTTGCTGAGAACCGGGGGGGTGGCACTGAGTCTATAGATCAAAATAAGGAGAAATGAAGCCGTAACAGCACTCAGTCTTTCACCCTGTGGGTATGGTATAAGCCTCCATTTATTTCCGTGTTCCTTCATTTCTTTCATCAAAAGCTTACAGTTTCCAGCACAGATCTTGTACATATTTTGTCAGATTTATACCTAAATGTATACATTTCTTGGTGCTAATGCAATTGGCATTGTCTTTTTAAAATTTTTTAATTCTAATTTTTTAAAAATATTTTTATTGATTTCAGAGAGAGGAAGGGAGAGGCAGAGAGAGAGAGAGAAAGATCAGTGATGAGAGTCACTGATCAGCTGCCTCCTGCAGGCCCCCCGACTGGGGATGGAGCCCGCAACCCGGGCCTGCGCCCTGACTGGGACTCGAACCCCGATCTCCTGGATCCTAGGTCGATGCTCATCTCAACTGCTGAGCCACGCCGGCAGGGTTAATTCTAATTTTTATTGCTCGTATAGAAATGCAATGGGATTTTTTATTTAAAAATGCGTACTTTAAGGTACATATTGAAATGGGAGTTTGGGCACTATAGGGAAGGTAAATCTCAATTTGGGTTTATTAACTGTCATCCCCTACCCTTCTGAGTAAGCAAACTATAGCAGTTGTCACTTTCTGCCTCTTCATTTCCTCTTTTGTCAGTTAAATAAGACACATGGCACCTGATATGTCGTTAATAGTCATGATTAATACAGATAATTAAAAGTAGTAGCTTTAATGCAGAAAGTACTTTGAGAAATTGCTATTAAGCTTATAATTCACTGCTTACTACCTAAAACCAAGTTGTTCATAGTAGTCCTTGACCCGCTTTCCCCTTAGATGAGAGAGAAAATAAAATCACTAAAATTTGACCATAACACAAATTCCAAAAAATAATATCTTACTACCTACGGCTGAAGCATATGACGACATAACTACTTTAATTTTATTTTGATGTCACTTATGATTGAGGAGTTTTTCTTTAACACCAGCCATTAATTATTCTGAATACGAATTCATCAGTCGATAATATATAGCATCCCTAAGAAATGAAAAGCTGAGGAACAGGAAAGGAGAAAGCGCCTAAGATCGGCGGGGGATAAATTTAGAGGTCTCCAGGCACCTGGGTCTCTCCAAATTAAATCGATGAGTGCAACTCCGAGGCCCTTAGGTCAGATGAAATGAAATAGTACAAATCAAACACTGCATGCAATTCATTAGCACTCTCGATTAGACGTAGCAGAATCTCAAATTGTGACAAATAATGGTTCGGGAATGATTTACAATCCCAACAGAAAACATAACATTCTTATCTTTTGTTAGATATTTACTTTAAAGACCTTCATTTATTTAAAAATTAATCATGGGGATGTATACCGGGATGACTACAGTTAATAATACTGTATTTCATATTGGAAAGTCCTAAGAGAGTGAATAGTAAAAGTTCTCTCTCTCAAAAAAAAAAAAAAAAATTCAGTAACTCTGTATAGTAGTGGATGAAAACCAGGACTATTGCGACCATATTGCAACATACACAAATATTGGATCATTATATTACACACCCGAAACTAAAATAATGTTGTATGTCAATTATACCTCAATAAATATATTTGAGAAAGGAGAGTGTTAGGAACATAAGAAGCACAGATACAGATATATTTTAAATTGCATAAAAGATCAGATGGGTGAGAGGATAGCTGTGTTTTCGCTGGGGGAATAGAGGAGGGGATGGGGAGGGAAATGGTGATGGGAGGAGACTTGGCTGGGGCAGTGAGCCCACAGTACACGGCACGGAGGATGCGCTGTGGAATCGTGCGCCTGAAACCTGTATAATTTTGTGAGGCAGAGTCGTCCCCCAAAAAGAAAATCTCACTTTTCTAACTCCCATTTCTACTCGCTGGACACAGACATAGAAAGAGCATTTCTGGACTTGGCACCTTGAATCCGCCAGGACTTGGATACTCAGTCCAACTAGTAACCCAGTGAAATAAAAAGGGGGCTGGGTTCTTCTTAACCGGCGTTGTCCTGGGGGCCCTTCAGCGACCGTGACCTCTTTCCTCATGCCAGGCTCTGCTTTTAACCCACTAAGGGCACCAACAGCAAAGTCCTTCGGATTTCCACTTACCCGCCTAGTTCTCAGGGAAGCGAAGCTGACCCGTTAGCCAGACCTATTATCTCTCGCACGTCAGAAAACCCCTAAACCACGTGCCGTGTAAATAAATCTAGTTCTTCCTCTTGGCTGGGACTCGTGTCTTTCTCATGCCAGTTCTTTGCTCTTGGTTCTGTATTTTCGCCCCTGTTCCTTCGCTCCCCTCCTCTGCAGACGTCGCTCCCTAGGCCTCCGTGGCAGCTCGCTTCTTGCCAGTTTGCCCAGTGGGGGGGCACTGGTAGAAAACTGGACAGTGGAAGACAGGGAAGGAGACCTGGAGAATCTAGGTTGTTTCTCCCCCAGCTGTGGGGCTTGGGTGGGGTGTCCGGCAGTGACTGCCTCTCCCCTTGCTTTCCTCGCCCGGCCAGACAAGCTTAGCACTGTTCCAGGAGGTAATTCTTCCCCTGGGCCTTGGTGTAAACACTTCTTTGCTTGCTCCAGCTTAGGGGTTTTGCAGCTTCCTGATGTTGCTAAATTCTGAGTTGCTCACCATCTGCCGTTTGCATTTTCAGTGTTTCCATCACCTGTGTAACAATTCCCCGTAGTAAATTCTCTCTATTTCGGGTAATTAGAGTGATTTCGTTTCCCAGTGGCATTCTGACTCATTACCTGTCCTAAATATCACTCGAGATCTTTTCTTCTAACAGTATGATTTTGACATTATTAGAAATACAATGTCTCGTAATAACATTACCCACAGGCATCATAAAGCGTATGATAACTCGGGCAGCCGCGCAATAAATCCACAAATTATTACATATAGTGTAGTAATGTTGATTGAACTTAAAGCATATTACTCTAGTATTAACAGCATAGCAACACTCACTTTTATTTTCCCCACATCTCATATGCTACATTACATTATTTATAAATGAACCACTTTGCACTCACAATTCATGCAACTGCGCGGATCAATAAGCTGATCCAGTCTTTAATAGCTACTTCTTTCTCCACTATGCCACATAAGACTGACAACCGCTGGTACTATTTAGGACGGATGGGCTTCTATTTTAATCCATCTTCAAAAAGACTGCATTATCATGGGAGATCCCCGGTCCCCTTGCCCTTCCTTTCGAGAGTCATCAAAGGCACATCACCGGAAGCTTCGAATTACATGCTCAGGATCTCCCAAAGCTTATTCAGACTCATATGTTTTAGAGAATTTGGTGTAAGAATAGGTAACTTTTCATAAAATATTATAAGCATTTCTACGGCGAAAGATAAAAAATTGAAGACCCAAGCTTCATCTTTTTTTCTCCCCCCCTTTAGTAAAGGGCAACTTCTATGATAAAACAGCATGAATAAAAATCTTGCACTGGTAAAAAAACAAATCTGATAACCCCATTCTTGGTAAACCTGCCTCTCCAGGCAAGAGAATAAACGAAGTGGTGTCAGTTTCGCATCTGCTCTCCTCGAACGCATCTTGCATCTGACGAAGCCACCTTGACCTTGGAAGAGCGCAAACCTGTGGGCCTACGGGCTCCACTAGGCACGGGCGAGGCTGTGGCCAGGGTTTGGGGATCAGGCCTTGGTTACAGGGTGCAGGGTGTGCCAAGGTCCTGTGGCTGCAGTGCTCGTACCACAAGTTCAGGTCAGCCTCCCTCTCGCAGCCTCCCGCGTTCCTTCGACAGAGGGTTTCTCTTGCGACTGAAACCTCACTTCTGCTTGTACGAAGGGACAGAAGTCTCAGAAAGTCACCTGTACCAGTCCTTCACCACTCACAGCACCAACTCAATGTTTTCTTTTTTTTTAATTTCATTTTGTTTTATTTTATATTTTATTTTATTTTAGAGGAAAGGAAAGAGGAGGGGAGAGAGAAACATGGATCAGCTGCCTTCTGAACACCCCCTACTGGGGATCGAGCCTGCCACCTGGGCATGGGCCCTGACCGGGAATCGAACCAGTGACCTTTTGGCGCATGGGACAGTGCTCAACCAACTGAGCCATGCAGGCCAGGGCTCAACGTTTCTTAACAACACCCTGTAACTACCCTGAGACTACCCTGAGGTGAGCTAACTCCTGAGATCTCCCCGTGAGATGAATCCTCCAGCCGTGCCCAGAGACGCCCCTTTCCCACTGGCCGCCTACCCGCCGCCTCTGCCGGTGTGTCTGCCGACGGGCCCCTGAAAAAGTCAGATGGAACACGTTCGATGACGGTGAGCCCCATAAACTTCACCACGCGGTGGCCCCGTCGGTCGCAGCTGCCGGCCTGGGTGTGACATCTTCCCTGGAACAGCTCCACGGGCTTGCCGGGTGGCTGATGTTTAGCTACTGATTTGGAAACTATTTTCAATCTGCGTCAGAAAAATCGAGGAGCAGCTTGCACCCACTTTGAACTGAAAGAAATATACGTTCATTTTCTTCCTCACGGTCATATAAACTCCCCTGCTCTTAGTCACAAGATAGGTAAAAAATTGGGAATGCCCGGCTGGCATGGCTCCGTGGTCGAGCATCGACCTGCCAACCAGGAGGTCAGGGTTTGATCCCCAGCAGGGGCCCTGCAGGAGGCAGCTGGTCGATGTTTCTCTCTCCCCCTCTCCCTGCCTCAGTCTGAAAGCAATACAGACATATTTTTAAAAGTTGGGAAACATTTAATAGATGTGTGGTAAATTTCTCTGGTTATTTAAGCTTTTGCTTACAAACGTTAGATACCACCATAAACATGATGAGTTTAAAATTAATCACCTTGCGCAAATCAGGGCAGTGAGATTCCTGAAAAAAAATTAAACCGCGATGTTTTACAAATTAGTGCCTGTCATTGAGAACATTAGGATAAAATTTCCAGAAACTGTACCGCACACGTATTTTAAAAAACGCAGTATACTTAAAACAACTTGAGTGAGAATTGGAGACAACGTGCTATTAAAACTGTGGTAGAATAACTGAAAAACTGGCTGTCATGATGACAGACACACTGAGAGCAAAATTTAAAGAGAAAAGTTTGAGTAAAATTAACTCATAAAATGTGACAGAGGAAAGCTAACTTTTTACGGTAATATACTACTTAACATAATATTTTAAAATATGTTTGTAACTAAATTTAAATATAACAGGTAGGCACGTGTCCAGATATATATTTTTTTAATGGATATATTCAAATTATCCCTGGTGAGCTGTTCTCATTCCTCGGCTGGCTCAGAAATGACACAGGACCGTTGCCCCAGCAGAGCCCCTTGCAGACGGGTGTCTGCGTGGGACGAGCTCGGGAGCCTCTGCGCTCTGCTGGGAACCACTAACCCCACTTGACTCGCAAGCCTGTTCCTCTATTTTATTGGCCATTGCAAGGTAATTCCTTGTCAAGTTTTATTTTTTTTCTTGTATTCTCAGCAAGTCATTGCTGCTCTGGGCTTCTTTTTTTGAAAATATGTTTTTATTGATTTCAGAGAGAGGAAGGGAGAGGGGGAGAGAGAGAGAGAAACATCGATCGGCTGCCTCCTGCATGCCCCCTACTGGGGATGGAGCCCACAACAATGGCATGTGCCCTGACCGGGAATCGAACCCATGACCCTTGGTGCCTGGGTTTCAGGTCCGATCCACAGCCTTAGTCCGGGCTCGTGGGAAACCAACCAAAGCGTCTCTCTCATGTTGATGTTTCTATTTCTCTCACCCTCTATCCCTCCCTTCTGCTGTCTCTAAAAATCAATGGAAAAAATAACCTTTGGTGAGGGTTAGCAGCAACAACAACAAAAAAGTTGTCATCATCATTCCTAATAATTTTTTTCAAGATAGATTCTTGGAAGTATGTTTCCCAAACCTGAAAATAAGATCCATGTGAGCACCTGATTCTCTTAAACATATATAACGATATTCTTTACTATAGATAAATATGCTTTTGCAATTTTGTCACTGAGGCTATTTTTTTTCTCAATTAATAATTGATAATTTTAGATAGACTAAATAATAATAAAGTTAACAAATTGTTTCTTAATAATTTCTTGAAATTACTTTAAAGCCAATATGCAAAAAGTCAGGGCAAGATCATGACATCAGCAAGCTTTTTGAAACTCTACAAATTTCCACATTACAAAAGACTAAGCAACTAGAAGAGATAAAGAAAAAAACACCCCCCAAGCATCTTTACCAAAGCTAATCAACAACAAAAAATAAATTAAAAAAAAAAAAAAAGAAGTGAGTGAGGCCAACCACCACTGGCAGGCCTCTAGTGGGCCCCATGCACCCTTAGGAGTTACACAGAGGGAGCAGAGTAAAATAAATTTCTTCAACATAAACCTAGTGAGAAATGTTTCAGGTGTAGAAAAACTACAGGACAATTTTAAGAAGCACGTGAAGGACTTGCAAGTGGGAAAAAATGCCACCGTGTTTCCCCCACACTGCAACTGGAGGCAGCAGCTCTGGGTTCATATATGCACTTGAACCTGGACCTTTTTGGAGGATTACCTAGTTGGGACCCATTTCATATGTTAGGATATTACCTATATTATCCTAGGCTAATCCATATATTGCCCTAAGATATTCCATAAATTAGGCTTAGTAGGGAAATGGGTAATATATTAGTAAGGTGATGGGAAGAGGTAATATGTAATAATAAAGAAATATAATAAATTACATATTACATTATAGTTATCATCTATTATCTATTATATTATAATTAACATTAATATAATGTATTAGGATACGTATAGATATTAGAATGTACACATGTGTATGTATTAGATATACGAATATATATTCTATTCCTCTAGGTTCTAAAACCTTTAGTGATTTCATGAATGTTCTAGTCCTGCTTTCATTCATTTTTGGTGGTTTTCTCTTTCTCCTAAAATAGCTGAGAGGGAACTTAAGGGCCCAGAAGCCGTTGGCTGTGCGCCCCCCGCGCCCAGCGCCGTCTGCCCCAGCCGCAGGCCTGGCCTCCGCGCGGGACACTCGGTGCCGAGCAGCGCAGACCAGGGAGCTGCCGCTGGCCCGCCCCGGGGGCCACCTTCCCCCGCGTGGCTCCGCTTCCGTGCTGTGTGCTGATGCCACCGAAAGAAGAGACACGCAGCTGACCGCAGCAGCGGGACGGCCACCGCAGCGGGCAGAGTGCGTCCCCTTCGCACCTTGTACCCAGGGAGAAGGCTACGCCTTTGAAACTAAGACACTGTCACAGGCGGGATGAAGGCAGGAGAGACACGGGGCCCGGGGGCGACAGAAGACTCAGGGTACGAGCTGCAACGGGACAGAAACAGCGATGACGGGACCTGGCGGAGAAGACACTGCCGCAAGCCCTGGTTAAAGACGCTTGTGGTAAAGTTTGTGAAAAACACAAAGGCCTCGGGAGGGAGGGCCTGGGGCCTGGGCACAGAGGGCCGCCCTGAAAGGAGCGAAGATTTGGCTGCAACTTTGGCTTCTGGCTCTTTCTAGGGACCTGGAATTCAGCGAGTTAGTGCCTACCCTCCTCACATCTGTAAAATGGGGTTTATTATAAGGAATGCACGGAGCTGATTTATGGGGACGGTTTAGCGCGGTGCCTGGCGTGTCGCTGTGCCACCATCTTCCAGATAGCTGCGTGTATGATCTGATGAAAAAACACGTAACGTGCGTAGAATAGAGGATGGTGCTATTACCACAAAACACTTATTTTATCATTAAAGCCCTAGCTTTTAAAAATCTTTAAATTGCAGAACTACCGGAGCCAGGTATATTCTATCAGGAGACATGAAGAGTAATATTAACTAACATTATTAAATATGCAAAATTTAACAGGAATTATTACAAAACTGAAATTCTAAAAACGCCAGCAGCATGCATATGAGGTAATAGTACATATGTTAGAGCTTACGTGTTTATTAAATCCACTAGAGCGACCAAAAATAAATTTGTATAAAGGCTGTGTCTCCCTCATATTTTCTTGGGCAGCTATTTAAAAACCCCTTAGATTTCAAATTCCTTAAAATGTGTTTCACTTACTTTTCATTCCGTTAAAATGTTAATATCATGTTTTAGGTTAATCTGATAGCCTCTCCTGTCAAAGTTCTTTCTACAACCTTTAAACTTTTTAAAAGTTTATTTTTTATGAGTACATTGCAATTTTTTTTTCCCCCAAAAAAGAAAGGAGAAATCTAATCTTAATAGGTTTGAATACCATTGGAACTCTGAACAGATAACGGATGAATGGCTTATGGCTTATGAATTTTCTGTTTTTCCTGCACTCTATTGCGTAATGCATCGTTCACCTCAGGAGCTCAGGGCGGGGGGAACTCGCTGTGCTATGAAACGTTGCAGTTAGAAACCAGTGATATGAAGCACCGGCCAGTTGGTGGGATTATAGTATATACACAGCTTCAAATCTCCGAAGCTTCTCCCTGCCTCAGCCTGGCCTTTACTAATACAAAATACAATCAAAGCAATGTGCAGAGATGAAAAGATTGAGACTAAAATACTCTCAATTTCCCATGAATTCATTACCTGCACGTTGAATTACAGATGATCTAACGCTTCCCTTTAAAACTATTAAAAGTCATGAGTCACCTCTAATGCGCCCCAAGAATATAAAACTTCTGGTAACTAATC
Source organism: Miniopterus natalensis (assembly GCF_054644295.1). Taxonomy (NCBI): domain Eukaryota; kingdom Metazoa; phylum Chordata; class Mammalia; order Chiroptera; family Miniopteridae; genus Miniopterus; species Miniopterus natalensis. The sequence goes on along the minus strand of NC_142090.1, from coordinate 5,905,497 downwards.
AGGCCGCAGCAGGAGAGAGAAAAATTCCTTGTACAAATATGACGGAGGAAAAATTCCAATTTTTAGCTTTATATTTTAATGTCTGAATAATCTCTCTAACCTTAATGTTCCCATAGAGTTCTCTTAAGGCCCTGGTCATGCTTCGAGAATACATCTTTTCCTTCACGATTATCAAGTTGTGTTTTTCTGGGCCCTGCTCTTAAATCTGCGCCACTGTGATCCATCCTTCAGGAGCTTTCTTTCCCTTGAAACTTTCAAGATAATTGCAACCGGCCGTGATTCCTCCTTTTAAAGCATAATAATATCTCTTAAGTTAACTTTGTTAGTTTGCTCTTGCATGAAATGCTGCAATTTTTCCACCTTTCTTTTTTGTGATACAGTATTGATTTTTAGAAAGTTGATTTTATGGGCTGGAATCTCCTGCGGTTCACAGTGTTGGTCATTTCATGTTCTTTTTAATCTTTCTATGGCTTCTATCTAGACCACGTCGCATTGCTCTTTGAGATAAAAACAATCTTTACAACATAGTTTTCCGTAACTTCTACAGCCTATGGCACACGTTCTGAAGAGATAAATATTTAAAATACGTATTTGTTCATTACTCATGATACGAGTTTCAATCAATGACAATGTGATCAGGAAAAGTGTTAGTAGGTTAATTTTATTACAGTAGCTTATAGTGCTTCGTAAAGTATATAAAAATATGAGAAAAATAAATCATATTTCAGAGAATACATTTTTAAATGAAGCCCACCCACAAAATATCCCTCCTCATATTCAGTGTGCATCAAAGGGATTTCTTGTCTTCATTTATTTAAATCTCATAGGCTTATTTCTTTCTATTCCACCTTTTTCTAAAATACATTTGTAATTGTAATGATGAAGGATTTTGCAAGAGAAGAAAATGTCACACCGCTTACACTGTAATAGAGTGAGGAAAAGTGAGTATAAAGCAATAATGAGCTTAACTATCTGAATTAGGCATTTCCCAGAAGCCTGACTCTGTGTTAAGAGTATAAGAAATATGCCCTAATTTGAAGGAAGTTAACAGTCACAATATAAACTAGAAGAGACCCTACGAACATTGAACAATGAATGGCAGCTCAGGTAAGAATTATTGGAATTTAGAATAAAAATCAGGCCTCAGGATGTTCTGAGAAAAATGTGCAGCATCGTTGGTCAGGGAGAAAAATCTGAGCCCTGATTAACTTCACAAAGAAGCAAAGAAAATATGTTTATTGAGCATCTACTACACGCAGGGCGCCGAGTCAGCACTTTGGCGAGGCTCGTTGCCCATAACCCCCATGAGACCACTTTACTACCCTTTTGTTTTTTATATTGTATGAGGAAACCACTGCTCACAGTATTTAAATAATTTGCCTGCTGCTACAGAGCAAGTAGACTACAAAATTTAGAGTCAAACTCGCGCTCCACGGGAGCTCAGTATCACGTCCATTATATTATATCTCTTATCTTATTTTTCTTTTTAATTTCTTTTTTTTTTTTTTTTGGTTCAAAATATTACAGATGTCCCTCTCGAGGGCTTGACAGTTGGCTAAAACTTCAAAATTTTTGGTCAAGTTTTTATCAACCTCTCTAGGAGCCACATTCCCAAAGAATGGACATATAATTGTTGTTGTATCATTTCCTATGGGGAGTCATAGGCAAATGGGTACATCGACATAAGGGAATTAACTGGGTGGAAACTTGGAAAGAAAAGGGCATGAGACGTGTTGCTTTTCTATTGGGAAAGTTCAGGGGAATGAGCAACCTCAGCCGGATCCCCTTCGTAAATATGCTCTTGGCCTTGACTCAAGCTCCCTTATGAACATAATATGGGGTTTATACAGAAGAGAGAAGTCCCTATCTATTCAAAGTTTCTATTGGGATATATCTGGACAGCTAAATTGCAATTTCGCAAACTAATCTGGCATCGGGGGCAGGGGGCTGCCTGGAGAATTGGGATTAATAAATGATATAATTACAGGTGTATATAAATAGATTTTGCACCCCACCCCCCCAAAATTAAATGGATCTCTTTGTGAACAAAGATGTCCTAAGAAACTTTTGGATGGTGTCTGATGGTTTCCGGCTCTTTCTGGTAAAGGATGGTTTCATCTGTCTTGAGATTTGCAGGCATCCTCTGAATTATTAGTTAAGGTCGGTGCTGGGTAGTAGCTTGATTCCTCTGAACCTGCTCAGAGGATTTCACCCATTGCGCTCTCATGAAAGTCAAAGAGAGCATGGAGAGAAGAGAGATTATTGTCCAGGGGAGAAAAGCCAGGAGAACCCTCCTAACAGCCCTGCTTTTCCGGCGTCAGCTAGTCATCCACAAGCGAGTCACCCGTGAAATAGTCAGTGTACTTAAGGGCAATTCATTAGGCTGACCTTTCCTCTACGTACGTCAAGATATCCTGTGTCTCCTACTTACCAGTAATGTGTGACTAAATATGGCCTATAAGTACTAAGTGTGACTAAGTAGTGTCTAAAAGTCCATAAGCCCTCTTAAATTGGTCTAACTCGCTAGATGGGCAATTGAGCTACCGTAACATTAATTGTTGGATGGGCAGGTGCAAAGCCTTCTAGCGGCTCCCAGGAATAACTCACTGGCTATGAGCCTGTAATTCTGGCGCTGTGAGTGATTTTTTAGAGATAATATCTTCATACAAGCCCTATTCTCCTAATCCAGCCCTGGAAGCCCTGGAAGGCATAACTTTCAGAAACTTCAGGATCGGTTTGCCTTGAAGATTACAGAGCCAACCTTTCTGCGAGCAGGACGGGGCCTTCTAGCAGCGTGAAACGGACGTGTTTCCAATATCCTTCACAGTGAACAAGCGAATACCTGGCAGGCGTGTTTCCAAATTCTAGCCACAGCAGTGTGATCCTTGACCTTAAATGGTTTACAGAGAAGTGAACTCAATTTACTCACTGCTAACGGGGCTCCTCCTCATGGTTTAGAATCATTCACCAATTTCAAATTTAGAAATCCCGGGAGAGCTATTTCTCCTCTCCCTACGACTCCCCAGCTGCGCAAGATGCATAAATGTTGTCATCTGGAAAACACCTCGATAGCGAACACAATTCACAATTCAGAGCTGCTACCTCTGTGGTTTATTATCTGGGGCGAATATTTAAAACGACTCTTATTTTGTATAATATCTTAATACATGGAATGTTTCTCCTGATGGGCAGGTGAATGGACAATTTTATGTATCTCTACTTGAACTGCTAGAAAAGTTGACACCAGGGTCCCCAAAAGTGAATCTGGCACCTGTCACATAACCTGTATTTTATAGAAGATGGTCTTAAATGGACCCTCTAAATTTAGTAGAAAAAAATCTACCCAGAAACTTTACATGAAAACAATAATAAACAGAATGAAATATTCCGTGAGTATCTGACAATAATTCTAATTGCATCGGTACTTTTAAATATTTATTATGGCTGATTACTTTATAAAGTGTTAACTTCTAACTACAAAATATTTTTGAGAATACCTATCTTTGTTGGTAAATTTTTAAAGTTAGACTAAGGTAGAGATAGATAAGCAATATTTTAAATTAAGATTATTCTTGTCGTATGGCGTTATACTAGTTTAGAACATCTTTTGTTGCAAACATAGACATTGAGTTAGAATGTATCCCAATCTGTGTATTTATAGGATATGTAGGAGGCTTTGTTCTGTAGTAGCTTATCTTCAGATCAGTTATCATTTTGGGTGGAGTATAGATAATCCTGTCAATTAGATCTTCATTACAAGGTAGCTAATCCTTTTATGAGCCTGTTATGCAATTCTGCTTGTACAACATTTGTAATCACAGCAAACGGATATATTGTTTTAAATGTTGTATATTGTACATTTATTCCACATCATAGTTCAAAAAGGATGGGAAGTGCCTTAAAATATATAAGCAAGAGATTGTAAATAACGTTTTTACCTAATGCAAAGAAAACTAAAAGCTGGAAAGTAAAATAGAAGCAGAGACGGGCTATGTTACCTGATTTTTACACCCAGAGCCCTTTCTCCTGCCACAGTTCACGCGCCTCACCCCCATTTGATTCTTAGCACAGCCCTACAAAGTGGAAAGCCTGGGCATAATTAACCCAATTTCACAGATGAGGAAACTGAGGTACAAAGAGCTTAAACAATCTTCCCAAGTAAAGATAGGCTGGGACCAGATCTAAATTTCCTCATGTCTAGACCGGGGCTCCGTTTCTGATGCCCAGGACGCCAGGGTGGGAGAGGCCCAGGGAAAGCAGGGGTGGACGGCCCGCTGAACTCTTTCTTCACCTGTCCTGAGGTTCAAGTCCCTCTGCTGCTTGCTGGCTCCCCAGTGCCCCTGCCGGAGCTGACGGCATCCTCCACACCCCACCTCACCACCCCCAAGACTCATTCACGCTTACTTCTTAACTAGCACAGTCATTCTATTCGTTCATCATGAAAATTGCCCGGTGGGTTTTCAGGCCCCCCAGGGGCTAGATCTTGGCCAAGTAAGAACCAACTGAGCGTGGACCGTTAGGGTTAGATGTATGTATATTTACGAAAATCATGAACCAAAGGTCATAATTATAGGGAATGGAGTTTTGGTCTCAATAAAATAAAGATCCTTCTAATAACAGGGCTGTTGACTCCCAGAGCGGGCTGGGCGCGTGCGGGGAGGAATCGGTGGGTAGCAGGCTCCCATCCCTGCAGCAGCTGATGGAGGCTCAGGGCCCCCCTGGCAGGGACAGGCTGGGCAGGGGTCTCTTTGGCCTCCACTAGTTGGATTAGATGCCTCTGACTCCGCTTCCAAGTCCTCCAGATTTTAGGGGACTCTTTTTGTGTGTGTGTGTGTGTGTGTGTGTGTGTGTGTGTGTGTGTGCGCTTTCTTACAAACTAACCTAAAGCTAGAAGCTCCCTGCGCCCGTGTTTTGGCAAGGGAGGCACCTAGGTAACAACCGGTCTTCTGCCTTTCAGCGGCTGTATTTGTCAGGTGTCAGTGACGCCAACCACCTCTGTAAGGAAGGAAAAGGCACTAAAACTCTCCTGAGTCACGATGGCACTAGAATCGTGTATCTTCCTGCCTTTACTTGGTACAAGGAGCCTGTGGGATTGAGGTTGTCTAACCGTATTTTACAGAGGAAAGACACTGGAGTGGTTAAGCAACTTTTTCAAAGCTACCAAGGGCCAGGAGAGAAACAAAAGGGCTTATTTGGCCTCCACGCCAACACTGATCCCAATGCAGAACAGCAAAAGGGAGGGAGGCAGGGATTAGAACCGTGGCCAAGTGTGAACAGAGAGACTCGATAAAGAGACTTCGTCATTTCGAAGCATCATTGGTTGGAAGAATTAAGATTTAGAAATCAAAGAGGGATGGCGCCATGTCAAAACCATTACCTGAGCATAAATTTTGAAGAAGAAATTCACAGGGGGGTTAGGAAATCAGCGCAGGAAAAAGCAGTCTAGGAAATCAGCGCCCAGGGCTTTGTAACCCATGTTAGGTATAAATCCAAACAGCGGCAAAGAACAATGACCATTTATATCAATAAAAGAAATGGAACTCAGAGATATCGATAGAAAACCATAAGCCGAAGAAGGGATACGGATCTGTGATGAAATAAGATTGGATAGTTTGAGAAATTAAATGGGTTGTCAAAACCGACCTAAGACACAAACAGTGCAGCCCAGGTTCAAGGTGATTTAAGGGCCTCGGTGGGCATAACAGGCTCACTCATCTAAAAATAGCCAATCACCAACTTAAAGTCTTCCCCCCCAGAATCACTTCTTTGAGTTATCGCATGGATAATTTGAAAATAAATCATGCTGGAGAGATAGTATATTAACCTGCTCCTGTCCAGCAGCGCAGTTTAGTTTGTCAAACACGATCAGGACAAAGCTCCAAGGATTTGGAGCATCGGGTAGATAATGCATAGAACAAAGAAGAAATGAAAAGCATTTCCCAAGGGACGGTTGTTAGAGATTTAGATGGGAGAGGTGTTCATGAAGATTGATGACCGGACCGCAAGAACCAGCTCCTCCTGTAGAACCTTCGATAATTCCTCGGAGGCCTGTCAGTTATTTAAAACACGTGACAGTCAACCAAACGGGTCATGAAAACCTCCCTGTACCTTTCCTTGTAATTAGGAGAGCAACGTTTCCTTGACAAAATTCCTGGCTTAAATATTATTCACTATATTTCATATTTCTTTTTTTTTTTTTTAATATATCTTTATTGATTTCAGAGAGAGGAAAGGAGAGGGAAAGAGATAGAGAGATAGAAACATCAATGATGAGAGAGCCATTGATCGAGGCCACAGCCTGGGCATGTGCCCCGACCGGGAATCGAACCCCGATCGCCTGGATCCTAGGTCGACGCTCAACCGCTGAGCCACGCCCGGCCGGGCTATATCTCATATTTCAAAGTGCCCATTCCTTGAGAAGTAATTGAGTAACGTTGTTCAATAAGGGAGAGAGGAAACAAGCAAAGAAAGAATCCAGAAATCCAGGAAACCACTCTTGGATTTATTTGCATGATCTCATTTATTCGTTCTAAACTATGAGGGTATTGTAGGCTCCATGGAAAAAAATAAAGAGTTTTCCAGCAGTTAGGGTTACCCAACATATGACCTCCTACAGCAAAGGTCCTTGGGCATAAGCCACTCAAGGTCAGGGTTTTACCACTGTGTTAGCAAAGCACAAATATTTACTAATTACACAGACTTCCAGCTACCCTACTGGCCTAGGGCCTGCGATTAATGACGCGGGATCTGAAAAGCATGCCATAGATAATTCATATGGAAAAGAATGACCCGCTAAATGAAGACTGCACTTGTGCCAACCACTCATAATCATTTGTACCGGTTGTAGCTTCTCTGTAATAATATGCGGCCGAAATGGCTTAAGGTCTTAACGTAGTTTGTTTGCGAGAACTTGAAAAAAAATGGAACTTATTTAAATAAAGATTAGCAACATATCTCTGAATCACCTACCTGCCCTTTGAAATGCGTTCTTTATAAAATGACCTAGATTCCGTAAAAGTGATGTTATTCAGCCACACAATCTACTGTATATCAAAGCTACTATCTATCTATCCTTACTGGGAGGCTTTCAGTCAGCTTTTAAGAGATTATCAAACAACGTGAAGAAACACTCCAGAATAATAACTCAGCAACCCCAGAAAGTTATCAAAAATTTCAACTAAAATCTATAGAGACACATGACATACCTGTAAAATTAAATCTTGAAAAAAGTCTTCTAAATTATTGATGCTTCTACTTCTCAAACATGCCTATTTTTTATTTTCTCAACTTGAACTTCCAGATCTTGTCCATATTTACATATAATGTTACACTCATAGATTTATAGATGGTCTCACATATGACCTTGTCATTTTTACCTACAAAATATGGCAATTATATGTGGCTGAAGCCGCCCTTCCCACCATTTCAGGTCAATATAGTTTTTTATTTGCTCAGATAATGTGTGGAACCCCGTATTTTCCCAAACTCACAGTATAACCACAGAAGAAAATTGTCTCTAAGTAATTTGATAAATAAATGCTGAAATGTTTTACCCCAAGAGTCTTAAAAAATAAAGTTAACTTTTACAATTTCCAAACTTAGTTTGACTGAGAAAACATGAGAATCAGCTAAAAAAAAATTTGTATTATTGCTGATTTCTTAGGCACATGATGTCCTCATGGACTACAGACTGGTCTTGTCTACAATACAGTCAAAATTTATTTGCTGCCTAGTTTTTTAAAATATGTTTTTATTGATTTTAAAGAGAGAAGAAGAGAGAAGATGAGAGAGAAACATAGATTAGTTACCTCCCGTATGCACACAGACCTGGGGCCGAACCGCAAGCCGGGCGTGTCCCCCCGTGACCTGGCGACCTTTCAGGGATGCATGACATTCAACCAACTGAGCCACACTGGCCAAGGCTAGCTTATCTCTTTTTTTCTTCTTTTTAACAATTCCAAAACTACTGGCTACACCCGCTAAGTGAAAATGAATTCATCTCTCTTATCCAGGAACCATGTAAAAATATTTCTAATGCTAATTCTGATTTTATCACTTTTTTATAACAATTTTGCATGTGCTGTGAATATCAGATGTGATCAGCAAAATCATCTTTCACTTTAGACGTTACATTCAGCATCAGCTATTCACAAATCTTTATTCTGATACAGATTGAACAGAAGCTAATATATGTTAATAAAAAAGAAGTACCTGCTTCCACAGAGTGAGCTGAAACAACTGGTCTCCTTGGGGTAGTTTATTATTCATGAAATAATTTCCTTCACCAGCGATTCGCACTGTACTTTTTCGTAGTACATCACGACATGGGAATGAGGAGTTGTATCTATATCATTTTGATGCCTCAGAAAATTTATTTTCAGTACTTCAGGCATCACATAGCATATTTTTCAAGGGGTTTGACCATTTGCCTGTCTTCTTGGGAGAAGCGTCCATTCAGGTCCTCTGCCCATTTTTAATTGGATCATTTGTTTGGTGTTGAGTTGTGGAAGCTCTTTATATATTTTGGACATTGACCTTTCGTAAGAGTTGTTGCTTGTAAATACCTTTTCCCATTCAGGTGCTTCCTTTTGCTGTGCAGAAGCTTTTTAGTTTGATATAATGCCATTCATTAGGTGATGATTAGATAAAGACCCTGTGGTACACATATATAGCAGTGGAATACTACTCAGCCATTAAAAAAGATGGGCCACTGCCATTTGCAAATACATGGATGGACCTTGAGACTATCAGGCCGAGTTAACTGAGTCAGACAGGAAAAGTCAAGACCCATATGATCTCATGTGTGGAATATATAAACTTAAAGCAACAACTAATAAATCACAGTGTGATGAGCCAGTGTCTTAGTAATTTATCTGATCCATTTTCCGTCACAGTAGCAAAAGCTAACAATGCAACTGTGGATTCAGAACTTACTTTGTACCAAGCCACGTGCCAAATGCACCTCAGTCCTGTGTAGTGGGTGCTTACCCCCTCCACCACCGCCACCTGTCTTTTAATAGAGTGGGAAGCAGAAGTTCAGAGAGATTAAGGGTCTTGTGCAAAACCACTGAGCTAATGAGTGCGGGACAGGACGAAGGTCCTGAGTGGCGACTTCCCCTTGCCTACACTGGTCCCAGGCCCAGCTGCGGAGGACACCTAGAAGGGCACCCCCTTGGCTGGCTGGCTGGCACCCCGACACCGATGTGCTGGGGCCTGAACGGATACTCTGACTTTTGACCATCGATGAAAAAACCCTTCTTTGGGCTAAGGTATTTCATTATTCCACAAGTAAATCTTCTCGTGGGAAAAAGTATGATCTTATGAGTTATGAATGCACTAATGTGGATTATTGCACTACTTTCTGGTTGACCGAGTTCATCCGGGTCCTTGTGAAAGTGAAGACGTTGGCCAAAGAGGAAAGGCAGGTCCATCAGAGCCACAAGGGAGCACTGGTGATTTCGGGGAACTGATTTAAAATGGAAAGTTCTCTTTTCTATCAATTCTTTTTTTTTTTTTTTTTTTTTTTTTTTTTTATGAAATGCATGAGCACATAATTTTACTGTGATAATTGACTCACATAAGATTACAACTATTTTGGTATCTTGATTTTCCAAACCATCTTGATCTTCATATTCTGATATTTCTACATAATGCTTCGCACAGATCCAAGTCATTAGAAATCACCGTATGCAAAAGTATAATGCACTTTAGAAAGGGAGATGTGAACGATTTGATCTGTGATTAATACTGTAATTGACGACATTTGAAAAATGATTTTATCACACTAGATTACGATAGTTTGTAATTTTTCTATAATTAAAAAAATCTATCAAAGAGGTAAAGAAAAATAAAGGATTTAAGATGAGTGATTAGAGGTCACTGTAAGACGTGGAAAATGCTTCTTGTTAAGAAACTCAAATTGAAAGAAAATGCGCTTTAGGAAGTTTAAAGATCACCATAAAAGTTTGCCTAATTGGTTAGTCAAATTCATGCAAATTACCCCCCACCCCACAAAAAGTTAATAAATGAGACGTCTCCTTAGGGAGAGGGCTCGTTGTAGAGCAACTGGCTCGGCGCTGGCCCCTCTCCGCGGATCTGGTCTTCCAACCCTGCAATTACTAATCCCTGCGTGCAGCGCTTAAAACGTGGCACTTCACATAAGAGGACTATAAAGAGAGAACAAAGATTGTAAAGTGCCAAAGGGAGAGGCTCTCAGGTCTGCTTGCTTGATTAATAGCGCTTAATATATAGGAAAATTACAGGAAAGGAGCTGTGGCCCAGGAAGGAGCTCTCAACCCCCGATTTCAATTGCATCAGGAGGAAAAGCAGCGTTGCAGGGATGAGGGGCCTTAAAACCCATGGGGACTAATAATTCACCAAGCGAGTTACTCTCTGATAACTGGGAGCTCTTATCTGGCTTCTGAAATTTCCTTTAGCCAGCTGTTTGGCCACAAAATAATCTGATGTGATCCCTGGACGTACGCAACGGGCCAGCACCACCTTAACGAGGTGATCTGGACACTACATGGCACACTCGCCACCTAGTGGACATTTATGCTATTTTTCCGCTTTATTTTTTTTTTAATCTGTTCTTAGGATGCCTGTAAATCTACATTATATTTTAGAACATAAAACGAAAGTGTGCATTGCATGTGTTGCGTGATACTGCGGTCGAGACGTTTCTAACATGTTATGTTATAATCCAAATAGTTTGGGAGATGCAAAAGGAAAATTTCCTTAAACTAATGAGTATATCTTGAACTAATCCTGCGTGGTAAAGAGGTCCAGCTCTTGTAAAAGTTTGTGCTGCTGATCCACCTTCCTTCCCCGTATCACCATTATCTATTGTTGGGGCCACTGTAAAATGCATTGTCCAGGCTGCACCATTCCTTGGGTTTCTATCCAGCATCTCACTTGGGGCCTGGGAGGGTCACACTCTTTTATGCAACTGTCTTGGTTTGGAAAGTTCGACTCAGGTGCTAGTGGACAGTCGTCATGAAGTCTCTTTCCCCCACTATTTCACCTCTCTATTAGGGCGCCCTTGCAAGGCCCAGGGGAAATAAACCTCTGACAGTGGAGCAACTTTAGCATTTCCAGGCTTTCCACCCACCTCTCCAATCCCAGGAGAGCGGCCAACCTGCCTTTTTGAAATGCTAGTCATAGCCATGGAGTTTCATTTTACCATCTGACACATCAGAACTGCCTCCCCAGCCCGGCTGGCATGGCTCAGCGGTTGAGCATCGATCTATATGATCCAGGCAATCGGGGCTCGATCCCCAGTCAGGGGTGTGCAGGAGGCAGCTGATCAATGACTCTCTCATCATTGATGTTTCTCTCTCCCTCTCTCCCTTCCTCTCTCTGAAACCAATAAACATACACTTTTCTTTTTTAAAAGAACCGCCTCCCCAGATAGTAGTCATCATCCCAACAATACAATGAAATTAGAGTTGGAGGAATCTAAAGGATTTTAAAGGTTTATTATCTCTGCTACCAGAGTTTCAAGGATGCTGGATACACTTATCTGCTCAATCACTCCATATCTGATGACCAAGTCTTCTCTGTTTTCCCTAATAACACAGCTATGCCCATGATATACACATGCACATAATCCTGTACTGACCCTTCAACCACCTTGTACTATGCAGAGAGTGAGTTACCTAGAAGTATTAACAAGTGTGTTAACAATACCTCTACATCAAAGTCCTCTCTATGTACCCCTATTGAGGCCCTTTATTAATAGGGAGCTTCGGTTTTTGCTATAATTCATTCTTCTAAGGGTCCTTCTTCATCACTCTGAAGTTTCTGTTCCGCGTTGGTACTAGATACGTGTGCCCAATCCCTAACACCACTGTCAGCTTACCTGGTATGAATTTTTAACCACATACATCAAGCCTCAAGCCATATAATGCATGTTTTCACACAGCACAATATGGTCACAGCAAAATAGAATCTGGAAAAGTAACGTAGATCATAAAGCAAAATGGCATTAACATGTGGCTGTTGCGATGACAATATGGTTACAGATCGACGGTTAAACATAGCCAAGCTCTCTTGCGCAGGCCGACGTGGTAATAATTCTGTAGTCTGAGTATTATATTTAACTGACAAAAGTTCTTCACATGAAAAATTAAGGATCGAATCATGCAAATATTTATCTGGACTAACCAGGGTCGGAAACCTCCAGAGAGCCAGGAGGGAGGAGCATATATATTTTTTAGATTCATGGGTTAGAAAATGTTAAGGAAAAATGACAATTTTTCAGAAACTTTATGCAGAGATGTGCAATTTAAACATTATAATCTTGGAGTTTGTGACATTACTTGCACCAGGTTTTTTTTTGATGCTCACCTGAGGATATGTTCAGAGAGAGGGAGAGGGGGAGAGAGAAAGAGACAGAGAGAGAAACATTGATCAGTCGCCTCCCACACGCGTCCTGGGGATCAAACCAGCAACCTAGGTGCATGGCCTGACCGGGAATCAAACCCATAACCTTTTGGTGTAAGATCAATGCACCAACCAACTGAGCCACCAGGCCAGGGCGTTGGGCCAGATTTGATATAGATATTGAACAATTGTATGACATGACCCTATCACACACACACACACACACACACACACACACACAAACATACGCACACAGACCACACCAAAAAAAAAAAAAAAGAGAGAGAAGACATGTTGGAAACATTCTTTGAAGCAACCAAAATGGCATATTTTTCGGTGACCCAAGAATATGTTATAATTGGCTCATACCAGCTTGTAAGAGCCAGCTGAGAAATTAACTGTTAAATATGCAGGAATTCAGTGAGCTAGTTGTTAAATAGAGCCATTCTTAATATTAAATTATATAAACTTACAATTAAATAAATTGTATTGGAAATAAGGGCCATAAATAGGCATCAGTTTTTAAATGTGTTTTAATATGGTTTACTGTTCTCTATGCTCTCTGAGTTATTTACATCTATATAATCTGATATTTTACCATAGATGCAGATAATAAAAATACAAATTCAGATTTCGGAACTAATGTCGAAGGGTGGGCTGCTGCGAGTCTCTCTGCAGTGCCTCACTCAGAGTCACCATGTTGCATCTTGAAATCAGCCGTGGCAGGAGCCACGTGCCATGCAAACCAGCCTGTGCCACACTTCCAGGCCCTTTTCTCCAGGGAGCTGGTGTCAGACAAGTACCCGGATAATCCATGGATGAAACCCCAACACAGGTCTCGGAGCCCCAGGCCCAGGCCTAGCCAAGTTGTGCTACTGGCCAGTTTCTTAAACTTTTTTTTTTTAATATATTTTTATTGATTATTGATTTCACAGAGAGGAAAGGAGAGGGGGAGAGAGAGAGAGAAACATCAATGATGAGAGAGTCATTGATCGAGCCCACAACTCGGGCATGTGCCCTGACCGGGAATCGAACCCTGATCAACTGGATCCTAGGTCGATGCTCATCCGCTGAGCCACGCCCAGGTGGGCTAGTTTCTTAAACTTTTTAAGCCTCATCATAATCGTCTATAAGATGGAGTGTTGGAAACGTTGGTCTTTGTGAAAACATCACATTTGAAAATCGAACCCAACTTTGTTGCCGATTGGGCAGAAATGTAGCATCAAGCAGTTACGCCAGTTTAGCACTCAAACCAACAGACTGATCTAATCTATTTTAAAATGACGTAGAGAGTATCTCAGTTATGTGGCAGCTTTATACAAAAGGGATGTTCAGGGGGAAAAAAAATCCAGTTAACTCAATCAGCAAATAGATTATATTTTGTAAAATTTATAACAACTAACTTTGATTATCTAATTAATTATATCAGATAATGAAAATCCACTAATTCTATGGACAATATATCTGTAAACCTAAGTTCTAGTTCCAATAATACCACTTATTAGCCCTTTGAAGAAGAAAAAAAAATCATGCATCTTCAGTGGAAAGAATTTTTAGTGAAAACATGTATCATCAGTAGAATGACTAGTTTTTTTAATAACCACTTCCTCTCATAATCTATTAATAATAAAACGTAAAGGTCATAGAAACTAGCAGCAAATGTAACTTACTACTAACTTTTTTTTTAATGTATCTATAGTGGTAATACCTTAGAGCACTTGACCCTGCAAAAATGCAGTCATTGCCTTACAGAGAGGGACTCGGCTCTAGTCCATGCTCAGCACAAACACAGCACATAGTAGATGCTCAATAAAACACACCCCGTGAATAAGTACTTAGGTGGGTGGTAACCGTTTCCTCTTACTGAGATTCAGCTCACAAGCTTAATTCAAAAATTAAAAAAAAAAAAAATGTGAGAAGGGCTTTCGAGTTGAAAAGATCATTTAACACTCATTTCAAAATGCAATAGCATGCTTTCTCTTCTATCCTGTTCTTCACTGAAGCCCTCTGAGTCATCCAGCCAACTGGACTTAATTGAGCGTGCCACTGCACAAGTCACCATGCGGAGGCCTGGAGGACAGCAGGACCCTGTCCGGGGCAATCCATAATCTCCTCTCCTTAAGAGGGCTGCTGCAGGGTTTTTAAAAATACGGTATGCATAGTTCCAGCTCACTATGACAAGCCGATGTCTTAAACTTGATCCCTGCCTGAGTCAATGGTTTTTCACTTTCCCTTTGTGAGCATCGTGGTTCCTAAGGCCTGCATTTGCAAGACAGCTGTCTGCGGTTAAGGGTGCAAGCTGTGGACTGCAGGCTGGACCGGCCTCCGTCACCGTGGGGTCATTAAACTCCGTCACCACCGAGCCCTGCTGGTCCTCTGCATGGCATTGGGAGCCTTTCATGCAGGAAGACTGGGGAGCCTGAGGGTCTTCGTCCCTGGCCTGTCGCCTGAGATGCGCTCAGTTGGAGTGGCGGAGCTGAAGGACTCGGGAACATTATTCAGTGTTCCAATTATTAGCAAAAATGCAAGCAGATGGAGCAGGGACATAATAGCTCTTGCTAATTATCTGAATGGGTGAGCTGACAGAACTTTACACCCTCCCTGGAGAACCAAAGGGTCATGGATCTCCGGCCAACTCTGGCCAAGCTGGCTGCCTGCCACCCTGCCCAGTGCCTTCCCTGTGGCCCCCTCTTCTCCTTGCCTGAGGTTTCTATGGAAGAGACTTTATTATTATTATTTTTTTGCTGGCGGTGGGGGTGGAGGAGGGCTTCTGTGGTGGTTGTTTCAATGACAGTTGGCTCTAATGACAGATTCCGTCAAGTATTAGACAAAAACACTTAAAACTCAAGTTTACTGTATACGTAGAAGCCTGGATGTGTTTTTAAACATCTACACATCCATTTGAAAATGTTATATTTCTGTGCATTATTTTTCTTGCAAATAATGCACAGGGAAAACATTAGCGAATTCCCTATCCGCTCAAGTAGACATTAATCCCTCCCCAGTCATCTCATGGGAGACTCTGCCTTTCTTCCCGGCTCTGGTTTGCTCAGCGTTTCAGCAGAGCACTGGTTGCATCCCACTTGCAAGTTTAATTTGTGCACAAGCCTGTTCGTTCCGTCGTGTTCAGCAGCTTTCCGCTGCCCGCCTCACCCCGCACGGGTGTTCCACACCCGCAGGCCCTGCTCGGGGACCGAGGGCAGGGTGGGCAGGGCGAATCCATGGCCCCGCAGCCCAGAGCACAAGACCTGCTGCAGGTGAGCCCGCAGCACCAGCTCCCCCTGCAAAGTGCATTCATTGCACACGATGCGTTCTTCCCAGCCTTGGTCCTTCTGCTGCAAATCTTGCCCACTTGCAGAAAACGGTGTGAGCTTTCCATGCACCCACCTCTTCCCCTTCATGGAGCCTCTCAGAGGCCCCAGCGTTACCTCTCGCGCCATTACCTCCAGCACAAACGAGCTAGCTCTGCGGTGCCTGTTCCTCCCCTCCCGAGAAATATCCCATTTCCTCTGTGAGCTCCAAGGGCTCAGCCTTCCTGAACTCCGGGGCCGTCCCCTCTGCTAAGGGAAGCGGCGTGATCTACAGCATCCCATGAAGTGCGGTGTTAAATGTCATAGCGTTTCCGGCTGAGCCTGGATAACGCAGAGACAAGATGAAATTTGCTAACACAGGAGCTCAGGAAAAGCAATAAATAAGCAAATGTGAGTCGGCGGGGATGTTGGAGTCCACCTCTCTTATTAGCAGGCCCGCTTTGGCTTCATGGGATTTGACTTTTCACAGAGTAGCTGTTCCGTCTACTTCATTCGGCGTCATGGGACTGACTACCTCTCCGATGAAGTCGATTACTGAAGAAATCGCGTACATCGTAATATTTATCCGTCTTTGGAGAAATGAAAAAGGAACGAGCCACGGGCATGCCTCGGGAACTCAGCGCAGCAGGTGGGGTTTGCTCTGTGGGCCAGGCCGTGGCAAGCGGTGCAGGGCTTCTGTCCACCCTGTTGCTCCTGCTGGGGCTGCAAGAGCACAGGCCTAGGGTTGGAAGGGGCCAGAGAGGTCCAGTGCGATGGCGTTGCTGCCAACACTGTTACTATCTCTAGCTCACATGTGATTTATTTATTTATTTATTTTAAATATATCTTTATTGATTTCAGAGAGAGGAAAGGAGAGGGAGACAGAGAGATAGAAACATCAGTGATGAGAGTCATTGATCGAGCCCACAACCCAGGCATGTGCCCTGACCGGGAATCGAACCCCGATCGCCTGGATCCTCGGTCGATGCTCAACTGCTGAGCCACGCCTGGCCGGGCGTGATTTTTTTTTTTTTAAAGAAAGGCTTAAGGGTGTTTTAAAAAGGAGTCTTGCCTCGATCCATGTAGCTCGTTTGTACTTGCGCTGAAATTCGAGCCGTGGGCCATACCTGGTGTTTTTTGGACACTTTATTGAGTAGTAATTTGATCTGTAAACCTTTCTCCCTGTGTCTCTCTTAACATGTATTCTCCTTAGTAGTCAACAGATGTTGTGTTTGATGTTCTATTTTGCTTGTCATTTTGACAATATTTAAAAATAACATCTGGGATCTTGAGACTATCATGCTAAGTGAAATAAGTCCGGCGAAAAAAGTCAAGAACCGTACGATTCCACTCGTATGTGGGGCGTGAAACTGAAAACAACAAATGAACAAATGAGATAAACAAAAACTCACAGACACACAAGAGTATGGTGATTGCCGGAGGGAAAGCGGGGTGGGGGGCAAGAGAGAGCAAAGGGGGGTGAACAGAAGAGATTTTACTTTGGGTGGTGAACACACAATGACATATGCAAATGACATACCATAGAATTGTACACTCGACACCTATATCATCTCATTAGCCACTGTCACCCCAATAAATTCAACTATAAAAGATAACATTTGGGGTTAGAAAATTATAGAGATGTTGATTTCTTATACAACACTAGTGGTGCATTTAGATTGTGAAAAAAAAAATAAAGTGACGATATATATCAAATGCTTAAAGAACTGTTATTATATCCCATTGAGAATTTTATTGTGCTCAGGCAGAAAATAGATGACTCACCCCATGGATATAAATTTAAAAAGATTAAGGAATGTGCTCATTACGGAGGTGTGGCCAGGGGAAAGAGAGCCAGAGCAGGGTGAAGCATTTAGGGACTCGCGACATGGGGGAGCCATTCCCACCTCTAACACAAAGGGGATAAGCCAGGTACCGGTGAGGCCCAAGGGCGAAGGGAAGGGGAGGAGGTTAAATCGCAGAACTTAATCACTGTCGGACCCGAGGCCTGTGACGCGGAGATGCGGGCCATGCGGAATCAGTGCCCCAACTTCTCTCTTGTCCCACCAGCTAATCTGCCACCGACAGTGCCACCCATTGGACAAAACCAATGGACAGCCACAGTCCCCCTTGACACTTACGGAGGTGACTCTCCCCGAGCACCAGGCTTACCGAGAAGGGCAGCAGATGAAATTTAGGAGGCACTCAGGAGAGACAGAACAGCCAGCACGATCTCCAAGCCATTGCTAAGGCCGCGAGCTGAGCTTGGTTCTGCAATCAATGCACGAGTGGTCACTGCAATATTAGTTATAAATGTGAGGCATTAGAAATGATATAAATAATCAGCAGTAAGTTGCTGGAGAACTCAATTTTAGATGTGATCCATCACTTTTCATTTGAAACTCATAAAATGATTTTAAAGAGTATGCTCTAAAGGATATTTATGGAAATGGGCATATTTACGCTATGTTAAATTAAAATATAAAGGCTGTAAAGCCTGTGCCCATGCTGGACGTATGTGCGTATATTTTGCAATAAAAAAAAAAAAAAATACATGTGAAACTACATGTTTATATTAATACTTTCAACAAAACTAAATTGATTCGAAAGATTGAAAATGCAGATTTTAATTAGACTGGAATTAGGATGAACTGACCTATAAGAGGGTGGAATTTTTCTTAAGGAATTGTAAATATTATTTATTTTCTTTCAAGTCCAACTAGAACCATGAGGCAGAGTGAGAGAATATATGTCCGTGTGCAATAAAGAAAGTGCGTCTGTCCAGAAAAGCAGAAAATCACGGTAGTTTCAGCTTTCCCAGGGCAAAGAATCCTGCAAACGGGGGAGGCTGTGGATGTGAGCTGGCTCCAGAAAGGATGCCATTTTTAACAAATCTTTGGATGGGAAAAGCAAATAGTGTCAAACACTGGAAACTTGCCAGAACCAGGTGGACAAGAAATGCTCAGATTTCTCTTTCAGCGACCTTTGCTCTAACCACATTTTCACTGGTTTTTCACCCTAAATGTGCCGCTTCTCTCGCTCTCTTCCCCCCCCCTCGATTGTAATTTTTATATAATTTTCCATTTATTGTAAACAATTAAATTAATCTTTATTTGAATTTTTATTTAACTTAAGTGGAAACTTAACGATCCCCTTATTTAAAAAAAAATAAAAAAGGCAATATAGCGTAATTCTGTTGGCTCATTAGTCTTTTTAGTGCAAAATTATTTCTAACTTGCTCTGTGGCGACCGTAGAAGGCAGTGTAGCTAAGTCAAGTCCGTGGCCTCTAGGGCCAGGGTGCCTGGATTTCTTTTCAATCCAGGCTCTGCTACTTACTGGATACCACTGGCCATGAGGAAGTTAACCTGTTAGTCCCTCGGTTTCTTTTTCTGTGTCTTGAGGACAGTAGGGAAGTTGTTGTAAAGATGAAATGTGCTAATACTTGTAAAGTTTTCGAATCTGCTAAATAATGAATCCTACACTTTATCAACGTCATGGGATTTAGCTGGGTAGCAAATCAGCTTTCGAGCAGCCAGCCAGGCACCTCTGGCTGTGCTGAATTTCAGGTCTGGGGTTGACTGTGACGATGTGATTGCCACTGAGAGTCACATCCTCGACATGATGACTTTCCTTCTACTCTTCAAAAGCACCCGAAGTGGCTGCACCTCTGAGTAAACAGAATCACTTCTGCAGCCCCTTAATAAACCGCGTCTTCATTTCCAATCCCTTTAAACCGGGAAATAATGAAGAGATTAAAACAGCAAGAGAATCTGCCTTTGGGTTCTCATGTTTTAGAGGGGCCCGGCCCTCAAAAGAAGACGTACAGGGAAATGCAAACTCGATGTCCTGGTGAAGATATTCCATTTCATTGGCTGAAACAAAGGACCACAGATAATATAGCCTACAATTTCAAAAAAAAAAAAAAATAAAAATAAAAATCAATGCAATGCCTTACGTCTAATAAATGGAAACTATATGAAAAATAACTGATAATGGCATATATGCATTTCTCTATATTAATACCCCAGGCCCCCTGCTCACCATGACTGTGTAAATGCACATGCAGGGGAGGCAGGGATTGGACTTCCTCGCGTCCTACTTGGCCCACGAGTGGTGCTGCTTGAATGACACGATTTTCTGAAAAGGCAGATAACGTTAAGAAAAGTTCTGAAGGGATGCAAGAAATGAAATTTTTTCTCCATTGACACTGTAGTTGCATTTCTGGAAAATCTAATGTATTTTAAAAGTGCACAGAAAATTCTTTCCATTTACGGTAAAACTAATTTGGGCTCTGGACTCAGTAATTAGAAAGCCGTGTTCCACTGTGCCGTCGAGAATACTCAGTGCCTGGCGTCCCTCGCTCCGCAAGTGCGGCAACCCTTTATAATATTGTGCACCACAGAGCACTTCAATTTTCTAAAATCCTCTCTAGAGGTAGTATTTCCATTATTGGGAACCGCGGCTCTAGACCGTGAGACTTGAGCAAAGAGGTGAACTTTTTTACGGAATGTAATACATCTTTGAAAAGTGAAAAAGATATATAGTTATATATTACACCTGATGAATTTTCACAGCGTGAAGACAGTCTGGCAGCCAGCGCTAGGAGACTTTAAAAAGCCCCGCATTAGAAATCTAAAAAGGGAACCATGGACTGTTGAAGTTGGGAGGATGGTACAACTTTCTGCAGGAAGCAACCTGACGTTGCTCTGTTTCCGCAGGTGAGTGCCACGCGATGAGGGATGCCACACATAACCAGGGGTCTAGAAGTCACTCCGGAGGCTGCAGACAGGTTCACTTCATTTCCATATTTCTCTACTAGCAACCAGGTGAAATCCATAATAAAGGGCCGCTTCATCGAACCCTTAACCAAATATGACACAGCGCAGGGGAGGCGGTGGAGCTCCAGGCCCCAGGTGCCTGACTACTCAGCCGGGCGAGGTAGCTTAGTCTTATTTCATTCATTCCACTCTCATTCTTACAAATCAAGAGAAACACAAAAGGTGGAAATTAGAGTACAAAGAAACGCTTTAGGACTCAGGACTGAACTTGGGTATTTTTTTTTCACCTTACCTGTGTGTGGGTTGGAAAATGCCCTCTCCGCCTGGAGGCACCCCCAGCGTTTAACTCATGCGCGTTCCCACGGTGGGCCAGGCCTGAGCAGAGACACTGCCCTTGCTCTTCCTGTGCCCTCCCTGGCACACTTGGGGCTGGAGGGGACTGTCACCCCAAACGCTCTGGTAAACGCAGCTTCCTTGGGCTCTGCCGGAGCACCATGGAGATACTGGCATGAGCCAAACAGTGGTAGGGGTGCCTGCAGGCAGGGGTGGGAAAGGCAAGTCCCGTCTTCCTGGAGCGCGCGGTCGGCCTGGCACGTGTTTCTGTTCTAGTCGGACACATTTTTCTGGGGGAACTGACCGACTTGGGGGCCCAGCAGAACAGCCTGCTTTCCAGGAGGAAAGTCCACTCCGAGGACCTCACGCCGGGACACGCCGTGTTTCTCTACTTCCTGACTTTACTCGACGCTTCTCTCAGCAGTCAGCCGCTTCCGAGTGCTATTAAATCCAAAACACTTTTCCTCTTTTTTGTCATTCAAAGTTCCAAAATGTGGGGAGGACTTTTGAGATAATTTGCCACATGCCGGATTATTTACTAACCTCCGAAATGACAATGATGGTGATAATATATTTTCTCTTTTGATGCTATCCATTCGTAGAGATTATACAGAGTCGGGCAAAACTATGTTTATAGTTGTGAGTGTGCAAAACACAGGTTTTATTCTTGCATTATTTATTAATTATGGTTTTATTGTCCATATGAACAACCATAAATCTACTTTTGCCCACCCTGTATTAAGGTCCTAGAATCATTTCCCAGTGGACATTTCCTTGAGTAGGTATTGGTGTCAAGGTGGTGCAGAGTTATCTTGATCTCTTTAACCCCCAACTCGGGGGTCAAAATGTTGTCTGTCTTGCTCAGAGGTATGAACCCCAGTATCTAGCGCAATGTCCAGCTCGATAATAGTCAACGCTCAACAAGTGTGGACGCTATAAGTGACTGATGAACATATTGATGGGAAGCAATCACTCATTCCCAATTATGGGGTCATGTTAACGTTCAACTTGCCCCCCTTTTTCCCCACCATACTCTTGTTTTCTCTTTGTGGGCCCTTGGTTCGCCTGCTTTTACGATTCTCAAGCTTTGACTGACCCGATATCCAACTAAAGGAACATATTTCGGATCATCATGTGTTGTCTTCCCTTGTTTGCAAATATAACGCAATGCACACATTATGAATTTGCTCTCTGGAGCAAGACAGTCCACGTCTAGCACATCTAAGGGGGCATCTGGTGGAACTATTGCAAGTTCATTGATTGGCTCAGCAGTTTTATTGGACCTTGTTGACCAGGACCAACAAGCCTGGTAGTTCCTAGCTTCTCACTATTAGAGCTATAACAGAAGTAAAAAAAGAAGCTTAACTTTAATATGTAATGATGAAAACGGTGACTTGGATAGGGAGAATGCAGCATTAGATCTAAGAAAGAGCGGATCCTGCATCTATACAAATCCTTCCTATTTCTTTAGGTATGCTGGGAATCCTAATGTCTGTATGCAATGAACACAAATTTGAAGCAAAGGTAATAACAATATGAGGAATGTGACATCACTAACTTTCAAACCTGGCAAAAAGCACTGAAAACAGATGAAGGCCAGTCCTCGGGGCACACAGCATGAGCTGGGCCCTCCTAGGGAGCACAGTGTTGCTGGAGGCTGGCTATAAATGTGTCACTAAAGCCAGGGTTGGTTTTGTTTGTTTTTACTTATTAAGAGAAATGGTTACAAAGTGGTCAGAATGCTTTTTTGGGGGGGGGACGACACAGACACCCTTAGGTATGTCATTTTCTGTTACAAAACAATTAAATAACCACTGCCAGTCCCTTTAGCTTCGTACCCTAGGAAACAAAATCATCTCAGATCTCAAGATGCCAATGGAATGGCATCCATTGTGATCCGGAAATAGTCATTGTTTCCTTTTATTCTTCTATTTTAAAAAACACACGCAAAACTTTAGTGCCCCGTTAGTGCAGTTCACTGCAATGCTCGGAAACAGACATGGTGAAAGCACTGACCTCTGAAACGCTGTGCTGCCTCACTGTATTTTCTTTTTCCCGTGGCTGGTTTCTTTGAGGTCTTACAGGTTGACGACAGTCCTCTACGAGAGTACTTTTGAAACCGTTCATTCACTGCCCAGCCCGCGTGGCTCAGCGGTTGAGCATCGGCCTAGGATCCAGGAGGTCTGGGTTGGATTCCAGGTCAGGGCCCACCATGCCCAGGTTGCAGGCTCCATCCCCAGCAGGGGGTGTGCAGGAGGCAGCCGATCAATGACTCTCTCATCATGGATGTTTCTCTCTCTCTCCCCTTCTAAATTTATAAAAAGAAAAAAAAAAAGAGAAACCGTTTATTGACTTTTGACAACCAGTGGGAACTCTAATTTTTTTAAAAGGGGGGAGGGGGCATTTTTAAACCCCCAAGAACGTGTTTACTGTGTTACTTTACAAGAGGCCAGCTGCAGAGCAGGAGGCTGCAGTGATTCCTGTTAGTCATCTGCCTGCTTCATCATCTTCCAGATGGTCCCCAACGTGCAGTTCTTCCCAGCACACATCCCTTTAACCCAGGGAGAAGCCAAGCTCTGGTGAAGAAAGCTGCCTCAGGCCCCTGGTCACCACCTGCTAATCACGCAGCCAGCGAGCCAGGGCACTGCTGACAGAGGACCTTCCTGACCCCCGACCCTGGCGTTGCGCTCACGGTCCATTCCGGGGGTAGCCAAGTTTCCAAAAAAAAAAATCTCACTTATCTTGAAAGGCAAATGCTTGTTCATCGCACAACCGTGAAAGACTCGGTCACTCCTACTTCACCCTCTCTAAACATCACTAGGTAGTTGGGCGGCCAGTAAATTCTTAACTGTGTCAGGAAAGCCAGGGGAAGGGCTGGTTCTGCAGAGAGAGATCCGAGTACTTTACGCAGCAGCCCGGATGGAGGCTGGAGCGTGGGCAGGGGGTGAGCCGCGGAGAGGAGCGTGAGGTTGATTACGGAAAATACCTAACCGTGAGCAGGAAATCTGGGTCTCTCCAGATGGTCCTCATCCTTGGGACCTGCCGCGCACCAGAGGCCCCGAGGCAGTTACCCGTGTGCCCGCCTGCGCATTTCAGTTTGTGTTCCTGCGTGTTCACCTGAATCTAGTTTTTTCCCGGGGCCCGGGTGCGTGTGCACGAGGTTGAATTAATTGCGTATCGGAAACATCTGCATGCGGGGCGCCTGCAGTCCCCGCCGCCCCGGGGTCGGAGGCTCAGCTCCCCTCGCTGGGTGTTCGGGCCACTCCGCAGACCTGCGCGTCTGTGGGTCCCAGGGGCCCGGCGCTCTCAGGGGGAGCCTGTACCATCTCTCAGGGAAGGGGAGGAGGGGAGGCGGAGGGAAGGCGCCCGAGCCCGGGGGCTCTGCCTCCCCGGGGCCCGGCGGGCGCGTGGCGCGCGGCCCGGGTGCCCAGGCTGCCCAGCAAATCCCCAACCTGAGCACCGCCTCCCGCCCGGGGAGGGGCGCGCGCCTCCTACCTGGGCCCCCTGCCGCGCCGCAGGGCCCCCGGGCCCGTGGGTGCCGGCTCCTGCGTGCGGGCCACGGTGGGGAGGGCTGAGCAGCAGGGCGCAGCCGGCCCGGGGTGGGGGTGGGGTGGGGGCGCTAGGGAGCAGGGGGCGGAGCCGGGGCGGAGACTGGGGCGGGGAGGCGGAGGCCGGGCTCCCCGCCTCGCCCGCCGCAGGTTCGCAGGCGCTGCTGGCGGCGGCGTCTCCTGCGCTCCGCCCGCCGCCCGGCCGCCCCGCCGGGAGATGCCGCCCCGCGCCGCCCCGCGCTGAGGCCGTGCGTGCGCCGCCCGCCGCGCCCCGGCCGCGTCCTCCGAGTGCGCTCAGCCGCCCCTCGGGCTCCCGCTGCCCGGCGGCCAGGGGCGCGCGTGCTGCCCCGCAGCGCCCCCCGCGGCGGCGTCTCCCGGCCGGCGCGCGCCCCTCTCCTCCCGCATCCTGCGCTCCCCGGCTTTGCCTCCCGGTCCTTGGGTCCTTTCCCGCCCCCCCGCCACGGAGGCAGAGGGCGGGGTCGGTGTCCCCTCCTCGGCTCCCGTTCCCTCCCTCCCTGCCTCCCTTCCTCGGGGTGAATTTCTTCCCCCTGGCATTTCTCCTGCGCGCCACGCAGAGGCCAGCCCCGCGCGCGCGGCAGGGGGGCGCCGCGACTCCCCCGCCGCTCGCAGCCCCGCAGGACTGGAGCCTGGCGGGGCGGAGGGGCCGAGAGGCGGCGGCGGGAGGGGCCGGGCGCGCGCAGGGGTCTGAGGACAGCCCGCCTCCCCGGCAGAAGCCCCCGAAGAGGCGGAGGCGCCCCTCGGCAGCGAGCCTCCGGAGCACCGCGAGCCGGGAGGCGCAGGATGCCGGCGGCGCGGCGAGGCTGCGGGGCAGCGCTGGGGCTCTGGCTCTGGCTCGCCAGCAGCGTCCTCTGCAGAGGCTGGACGGCGCCCTCCGCGTCCCGTAAGTACCCTCCCGCCTCCCGCCTCCCGCCGCGGGGATGTGCCGCCCCGCGTCCGTCTGTCGGTCGGTCCGTCCGTCGGTCGGTCCCCGCTCCGCGGTGCCTTCGCGGTGCTCGCCCCTGGTTCGCGTGCGCCGTCCCCGCGGCCGCGCACTTGCAGCCACTGCAGCAGGCGGACCCCGGAGCCGCGCGCCCCGGGGAGCCGGGCAGCCGGTCCCGCCGCCCGCGAGGTTTCTGGAAAGTTGCGCCCGGGCGCGCGGGGGGGCTCGGCAGCCGCCGCGGGGCCAGGGCGCTGCCTGCGGACGACGGCTCCTGGGGGGGTTGCCCTGCCAGTCCGGGGGGTGGTGGTGTCCGTGTGTCTGTGCGTCTGTCTGTGTGCGTACGGAGGAAGTTCATGGCGTTTGGCTTAGGCAGGTCGGTGGCCGAAAAGTGAAGCCTGTGGCAGAAATAAGTTTCTTATGTTTATTTATGGTTCCAAGTTACATGGAGCACGTATGTGGTCAGGAACGAGCGGCGGATTGCGAGCAGCTTGGGCACCCAGGGGCTCGCCTGGAAGCCTCCCCGCCGCCCGCCCCGACGAGTGAATGAGCGTTGAGTACTTTGCTTATGAAAATGGAGACGGGGGACCCGGTGTGGTCCCCGAAATTGCTCGCGTTCCTTGGCGCTGGAAGCAATGCAGCCCCGGGACCTGGGGCAGCCAGTGCGAAGCAGCCGTAGTGTCGTAGCGAACAGATTTGGAGTTCTCTGGGGGGGGCGGGGGGGGTGATGCTGTTCCATATGTTCGTCTCCGTGTGTGTTTTAGCCAGCTTAAAAAAAATAATTCAGAAAATAAACATGAGAAAGGCTGGTGTTTCCAGGGCGTTGGGAAGCCTGCGGGCTGCGGCGCGTCTCCTGCGTGGCCCCGGGAATGCGCGCCGCGCGCGCAGGGCGGGGTGCGGGTGGCTCCCGGCTCGCGGGGAGTTAAAGGCGCCCAGGCTGCCCATGGCCATCCCAGGATGGCTTTCCCAGGGCTCAGGCTCCTTCCTGAGAGTGCATGAGGCCTGAAACACCAATCCTGAAGATTCTGAAGTTTAAAGATAGATGCTTTCCATTTTTTGGGGGGGGTGGGGGGTGAAAGTTGAGTGTTTTTCCCAAATTCCTCCCCTGGGAAGGAGTCCTGCCTCTGTTTGCAAGACCCTGGGGTGCATTGATGCAAACGTTCCGGCACGCTGGTGTCAGTGCGCTTACTCTGGGGCGCACATGTGAACAAGCGGGGATGTTGGAGGGTCCCTAGCAGGTGCGCTGAAGGATCCACTACAGAATAGTATCCCATGACCAGCCAGACTTGGTTTCCAGACATTTTCCCAGATAAGGTCTGTGCTTTGTGTTTCTTGCACTAAAGGACAGGGAGAGACTAAGTGGCTAAATTTGTCATGAACTTGACAAGCATTTTAGAGTGTGTGTGTGTGTTTCCCCCCACAAAACAGATAAAACCTAGAAAGTGACATATTGGGAATATTTTATACCCGTTGACTAGATCGAAACAGAAATTGTGAAGATGTGTCATTCTTGGCACCAGTGTTTACATAAATACCCCCAGGACATTCTTTTTGATAAAGTTTCAGTTTCTGTTATCGAGGTCTGTCCACGTAGAATTAGCTGCCGCCTTCCTGGGAAAATAACCTTGTTAGGGAGCGAGCCGCGTGTGTTCGCCGGTGGCAGGCTGTTCCCGAGCCCGTGGCCTGTCCTCCTGTAGGTGTGAGCTCTGAGGGATCACGCTGGGGCCCGGCCGCGTGTCCAGCCTGGCACGCGTGCAGCCCGGGGGCTAACAGCCTGAGAATGGAAAGGCTGTTATTTCAGAAATATCTCTCAGGTTTTCCAACTTAGACTTTGGAGAGAGGGGAGAGCAGAGACCGTTACTTTTAAGATCATTAATAGTTATGGGTCATTATTCAGATGTACTTATTTAGCTCTTACATTTTATTGTTTAAAAATGCCGAATGGCCTAATGAAGAGGACTTTCTTTTTTAATTTCAATCAATGGATCAAAATCCCAAAGCTGCCCCAAGTCCTGGAAATGAATTAATTAATAAGAATCATATAGACTTTCACGATTAGGATGCGCGTCATGTGTTCAGCACTTTACATTTACATGTTCTACCTTCCACGAGAAGTTTTATTTATATTATATAGAGCTCTGAAGAAAGATGAGAGTTATGTTCTTAAAACTAAAAATGTTCAGAGGGAAAAAAAAAAAAAGTGAACTACCCGAATCTCAGATAATGAACAGCTCAGCCAGGAGGGGTCATCACAAGACAAAAAGTAGCATGAAAATCGGAAAGAAACATTTTTTATTGGGCACACATTTCAAAGTATGACGACAGTGCTCAAACTTTCTGTCCCCAAATGACTTTTTAATGGGATGGACATTTTTAGAAGATACAGTTAACATTATTTTTCTTTTTTCATCTCAGTGCCATTTCAAATACTTATATGCTTTTGGCTTATTTTTCTCTGTTATTGAAACGTATATAAAATACTATTACTATTAATGTTAGAGTGTGCATTCTACAATTTGTCTAAAATAATTTTAAATAGGCTCACCTCTAGGATTAAGAAAAAAGGGTCTCATTTTCTCACATAACCTTCCTTCCTGTGAATGCACATTCCTAGGCCACATATGTAGAGTTTAAGTAGGATATTTTCTCTTAGGGAGTTACCTTTGTTTGAAAAACCCTGACAGTGCAGCTCTAAATGATGAGGACTTGAGCCAGCATTCAATGAATTTAATGAATTCTCAAAGTATATTATATTTTGTCTTAAACAGTGCTTTCTAATTAAGGCCACTTTATATTACTTTGTATAACCATTAAAGTGTAATCTCACCGACTGTTACATTTGCAAAATGTGTCTTCAATTGATCAAGTACTTTCCAACAAATGTGTTTTTACATATACAAGCATATATAAATATGTATAAGTATATATATTTGGTAATATCATTTAAATGCATGTCATGTAACAGATAGATATATAATATTTAATGTTAGATTATGGTGTATATTTATTGTATGTAAACTGTTTATATATTTTCTAACATGTCTTTCAAGGAGTTGAACTTGCCTACAAGTTTATAGGGGTTGAACTTGCCTCTAGGTCTTTTCTGGAACAGTTATTTCAAGTTATGCAACAGTAGCAAAACAATAGTATAGTGGTCTATTTTCTCTCTCCTCAATTCACATACCACCCTACAAATGGGATCTTTCAAATAGTGGAATTATGTATAAAATATATAATATAAAAGCAAACACTGTTGGTTTACATTGAGCTTCAACATAGCTTTCATAAGATTATTTCATTTGAATTTAAATTGTGATAAATTAACAAAATAACATTGTCTTAATAAAGTGAATTTAGCCTGGCTGGGCGTGGCTCAGCGGTTGACCGTCGACCTAGGATCCAGGAGATCGAGGTTCAATTCCCGGTCAGGACACATGCCGGGGTTATGGGCTCGATCCCCAGTAGGGGGCGTGCAGGAGGCAGCCGATCAATAACTCTCTCATCATTGATGTTTCTATCTCTCTCGCTCTCTCTTTCTTTCCCCCTCTTTCTGAAATCAATAAAGATATATTTTTTAAAAAATAAATTAATTAAATAAAGAGAATTTAAATAAAAAAGTGCATTAGACCCAGCAAAATTCATTGCTTGATGAGAGGTAGTTCATTATTTACTTAATGTAAACTAATAATAAAAAAAAAGTGTTATTTGTTATTTACTTATTGGAGAGCAATGTATTACCCTGATTTCATGATCAGCATAGATATTCAGGAAACAGGAACCTTTGACACTCCAAGTTTTACTCCTTTAACATCAATCTATGACAAAATTGGGTAGAAAAAGAATTCACCATCCAAAATGGGATTTTATTAACCTTTATACCACTTTAAACAGACAGCATACCCTTTTGAGATGACCAGTGTCATCACAGTTGTTTGATGCCCATCATATTTCAAAAATCACATTCCTGATTTATTTTTTTCTATTTTAATTGGCAGGGTGTTTGAAGTTCTTCTAACTTCTCTGAGATTTTTAAATCACTTGTTTTAATTAGGATATTCTCCCAGAGAAAGTCTTACTAAGTCTTGAAGGGGCGAACTAGTAAGTCTTCTTTTCTGATGCATCCTTTTATGATTGAAACATAAAAGGAGTTTGCTCCAGTCCCCCCCTTGTATTGCTTCTCCTTTTAAAAGACAATATTGTTTATTTGTTGTAAATGCTGGACAGAGTAAGGAGAGATTCTAGGCTCAGGCACTCTTAATTCTTCTAGTGTGTGATTTTCTTTCTTTTTTTAATTAAAAATTTTTAATGTTGACGTAATCGCAGGTGTTCCCCTTTTCCTGCCCTTTGCCCCCCGCCACCGACCCCCAGGCCCCCCTCCCGTGGCCTTCACCAGGCTGTTGTCCGGGTCCCTGGGCTATGCATGTACCTTCTTTAGCTCATCCCCCCACCCCCGGCCCCTCCAGAAAACCAGCTTCGCATTGTCTGTGCAGTGGCTGATGTTAACAGGTTGAAGGAATAAAACATGTAATTTCAAAAATTCCCCGTATCGAATCGGTTAGAGAAGTGCTTTTATCATTTATTGCTGCTCGGTAAGCTCCGCGACAGCGTACAGGATAATTTCAGCATCCGAAGCGCAGTGTGACGGAAATAAAGCGAGTGCTGTACTTACATCTGTGTAAGTCACTGACACTGGATGTTATCAGTGTTTCTAAAGAAATACATCTTTAAAATCAGTAGCTATTAGAAACAGAAGGTATATTTCTGTAATCACGTAATGTTTGGCCTTTGGGAGAAATTATGCGTTTAATTTTGCCATTTTGATGCGGAATGATCTTTATATATAGCCTTCAGCTTTTCAAGTGAGAAACTTAAAAGAGGCTACTTCTCAGCAGTGATTGGTTAACACGTCGGGCATTGTCTCACTTATATGTGGAATCTAAAGAGCATAATAAACTGGTGGACAGCATAGATTCAGTGACATAGGAGCATGGAACAGACTGAGGGAGCTCAGAGGGAAGGCGGGGGCGGGTGGGGAGAGATTAACCAAAGAATTTACGCGCATATGTGCAGAACCCATGGACACAGACCATAGTGGGGTGAAGGCCTGGGGCGGGCACTGGGCACAGGGTGGAGGGGGTCAAGGGGGAAAAAGGGGGACATCTGTAATATTTTCAACAATATTGATAAAGTAAAAAAAAAAAAGACACTAAAACTAAAAAACAAACATTGGCTCTTCGCATCTCCTGGGACCCAGAGAGCCAGCGTGTTACAGTTTTGAACCAACTGAAGATGCTGTTGGGATGCGGAGGCGCCGCGTCTCTCCCCCCAGCCTCTCTCCTTTTATGAGGAGAAAAGTCCACTTGCAACTCGTCGCCTCTGTTGGCTCCTTCCTCTGGGTGTCAGGGAGGGTGACTTCCCTGACGGGTGAGTTTGGGAGAAGTAGCTGGCGTGCTGGGCTCCTCCCCCTGCAGAGGGCCTAGACTCTGCTGCGGATCCGTAAGAGCAGCCTGGCCTCTGCGAGAACTTGTGCGACGCTGTCAGGAGCCTTTTGGTTGGTTCTTGCTGTGGCTTGAAAGCCTGTTTAACTTCAGAATTAAAGTGAATGCGTCGAATCACTGCCATGCATTTAAGCCAAATCCCCCCGAATCCGTAATTATTAATCAAGGGGTCATGTCTGCTCTCCCCCTGTGACTTCTTTCCCAACCTAGAGCTTAGGCAGGGAAGGGAGTGCGAGTTACTGTAGCCGGTCAGGCCCAGGGAGACTAGAATCGCCAATAATACGCTTAGTGAGCACTGAACTAAGTGAACGTGGGAAACGGTTGGCATGTTTTAAAACCAGCAGCAACATAAGAGTTGTTTTTCCCCTCTGATGTTTAGTTGGAGAGTTGGACTTACTCTACTTATGACCTGTACACTCTCCTATGCGTGTATTCATTCATTCATTCATTCATTCATTCATTCCACATTTCTGCACGGTCCTGTGAGTGACAGGGCTTATTTCAGAGCAACACTTAGAATACAGTTTCTTTGTCCATGGCCAATAGCATTGCCAATTTGAACACACCTTGGTTGCAGACTTTACAGGCCAACGCCTTCAGTGCCCTCTGACCCCTTTGAGCTTCGCAGGGATTTGCCAGGCCTGGCGCCGGAAGGCACCGCCTGTTCTTGCCCCTCCGGCCCAGTTAAGAAGAGCTAGATCTTGGAGTCAGTCATTCTTTTAAAACCAATGAGTCATGTGCGCTTTGAAAACAGCGTTGCTGATTTCCTCAACTGGAAATCCTGCAGAAGACCTCGTTACACTCGGATTTCGTTCATTCTGGGGGGCAGGCTGTTCAGAAGGACAGCTTGAAGTAGAGGCGTGTTTTGATGGCACCCCAGATCCTTCAGCCCCCCCCCGACAGTAGGGAATCTGGAAATGAAGCTGGGCTCCCCGACTGCGAGCCTGCGCGCTGCGGCTCTGTTTGGGGTGAACTGGAAAAGTGGTGAAGAAATACCGAGGGGCTCCGGAGGGCCACGCTCTACATTCCCCTCGGGGCTGACATTCCTTAGAAATACCCTCCCAGACTTACACAGGGGTGAGTTCTGTAATGTTTCCATGGAAGGAATATCAGGAATATCCCGAACACCCAGAAGGTGTCTGCTTCCCTTCCCTAATGCATCTTATTTCCTTTGCGCTGGGCTGGTGTCCTAGCCTCCTGGGGATGTGAATGGGACAAAGGGCCCAGTCGGGTTCCCTGAGCCTGTGGCGGGTGGTGCAGCTGCACCGGGACCGAGCCACCCAAGGTTTAACCGGACTCGGCCGGGGTCGCTCGCGTCCACGCGGTGCATCCCATGCTGAGAAAAGCAGGCGAGAAGCAAAATTTCGCTCTGATTCCTAATTTCCTTCTGCTGTTACGATGTCATCGTGGTATCTGATTCTAGTGCTGTTTCCAAGGAGGTTATGGAAAAAGTAAATGCATACCCTCTGAATAATGAGACGACTTATTAGGCAGGGAGATAACCGTGATTTGCCAAAGAAAATAATATGTTTACCTCCAAGAGTAGCCTGTTAAAATAAAGGTACTTATTGGCAATTTTAAGTCAGACAGACTCAAATAGTTAGTTCAAACTAAGATGAAACATATGGTCACTAAATCATATCACTCTGTAACTGTTTTCCTGGCCAGTCACCTCTTAAGGAGAATATATTTACCTTTATATACTCTATATATCTTCTTCAGATATTGGGCAAAATATATGAACATAAGAACTACGTGAAAAGCGTCAGCCTAAATTATGTTATGTGGCAAAATTTTAGCATATTTTAGGGGTATCATTTGTTTAAAATGTATTAACTACACATTCACAGTGGCCTATGCTGCAGTAAATCACTTAATTACGTATACATTTTAACTCAAAATTTGTAGATTTTTATAGTGTATTTGAAACATGTTGGGTTCAACCAAACAAAACATGTCTGGAAAATCATATATGAATGTCAGTTTTTGGAGGGTTCAATGAATATGCTAGTAGGTTAATGTTTTTAATGTCAACCAGTCTGAGATTTGGCTTTTTTTTTTTTTTTCTCCCCATGTGCCCATGGCCACAAACACATAAGTTTGATGGGCCGATGTTGCTAATGGATCTTGGCTTTTTTTTTTCTTTCTTAGTGCGTCTGAATTGGACAGAGAATCAAAAACTTCTGGACACAATACACCAAGCAACCACATATAATCTCATCAGATTGGCCCTATCAAATAAAAGTTTATTTTTTTCCCGCTTTATATCCTGTAATAATACCATCACCGGAAAATGTCGAGCTAATTTCTGGTTAGTGAAAATAAAAAATAAAAAAAATGCAGTCATTGTTATTTAAATCACTTGGTTAATATTAGATTTTTCTCACACGAAGAGAATATTGAAAATAATTTACATGCTTTTTCTCTAATGGATGTTCCCTAATTGAGTCCCTCGGATTTCTAATGACTTCCATTTTCAACAGCAAACAATTAATGTTCGTGGGGTTTTTTATTACCATAATCATGCAGCAGGAGACATTATGCTTTTAAATGTTTCTGTTGTTGTTGTTTTGCTAATTGATCTGAATAGCTGATATCTGTTGAGAGTTGACTCCGGGTCAGGCACTACTCTTTAGAGGTATTAACTCATTGGCTCCCTACGAAACGCCCCGTGTGCGGACGAGGAAACCCGGGCAGAGAAGTTAGGTGGCTGTTGCCCAGGTTTGGGCGTCGCCTGTCGCTACAGAACTGTGTTCCTCACCGGGGCCCTCCCGGCTGAGCACCACGTAGTATGTCACTGAATTTGCGCTTCTCTGATGCTGCACCGAGGCAACGTTTTAGGAGTTAATTGATTTTTGTATAAAGTTATAGGGGGAGGAAACTGCTATAATGTTTCTTCTTTGTTTACTTGTTTTCTAATCAAATTGTTATGTATCCCGATGACTTAAAAATTATGTTTGTGATCAGGAAAGATATATATTTGACATAAACAGAGAAACACGGCTTATTGGAATGGTAACGTATCCTGTAATAATACATACGATGCTGTCGATTTGCTCTCTCTTCATAATAAAGTGATTTTCCGATGTAATTCTATCTTTTGGGTGCTGTTAGCATACATGTGACAGTCCAGTGGTGAAAACATTGATTTGAAGCCATGTAAAATACTGAATGCTAACGTAGTAAAATTCTTTGTCAGATACAACTGAAAGCTACTTTAAACTGGTCCTCAGGACATTTTTCAGCGGAGTACCCAAAATTATAATGTCATTGCCATCACTAGGGTGGTTAGGAGGTGGCACTTGTATAATCCATGGCCGTTGTTGGGAGTGTCAGTGATACTCGTGCGGGTGAACATCGGTTTCACGGAACGCCTCAGCCATCGGCTTTCCTTGAAAGCCTGGTTGAGAGGGAAACTTGCTTTAATGGCCGTGGGAAAATGGGTTTCTCAGGAATATTTGTCAGTGCTAATGCTCGAATATTTCTCGCGTCTAGCCGCTGCTCGCCTGCCCGGCGCCGTGCTCAAGTCAGGGTCCCCTCCGGGCATTGATCTAGAGGCTTCCCCGGAGGCCTCCTTGCTTCTGGCCATGCCCCTCTGGTTTGGCATCAATATCGATGCCAGAAGTACTTTTCTAAAACACAGTTCTTGTCGTGGTTCGCCACGTCTCCGGCTCTCGCCTGTCCCTTTGTCATCGCTCCCTAGCCCAGCATTTGCACCCCATGTGACCTAACGGCGCCCAGCTCCCTGCAGATTCTCCAGTGCAACGTGCTGTGTCCACCAGGCTTTTCCGATGCCTCCTTCCATTTGTGGTTCAGTTGGGAAGCTGAGACTTACCTCTGAAACAATCAGCAAAGATAAGATCCGGGTGCTATCTAATTTCTACATAACGCCACGGATAAGTGGTCAAAACTAGAGTTCCAATACCTTAAGAAAGACTTCATTGAAGGAAGTCATGTGTATATGATCTGTGTTCATTGAATTTATAACTGGCCATTTATATGTAACAATATATAGGATGCTATGCTCAGCACAGGAGTCAGTTATTTAAAAAGCATGCTCATGTTAAAAAGTATGGTAGAGCCCTAGCCGGTTTGGCGCAGTGGTTAGAGCATCAGCCTGTGGAATGACGGGTCCCGGGTTCGATTCCAGCCAAGGGCATGTAGCTCGGTTGCAGGCTCGATCCCCAGCATGGAGGCAACCAGTCGATGTGTCTCTCACATGGATGCTTCTCTCTTGCTCTCTCCCCCTTCCACTCTCTCTGAAAAGCAATGGAAAAAATATCCTCAGTGAGGATTTAAAAAGAAGAAAGCATGGTAGAAGTTAATAAACAGTGTGAAGCAATGTATTTAGTAGAGCCCATTTTTCAGTGGAGTAGGTATGCAAATACCTTACTCACAAATGTTTCTGAAAACACAACATTTGCAAAGTGGAGAGCTTGTGGGCGCGAGGAACCTGTCCAAACACATCAGCATTTTTACCCTGACTTGTCCACCACACGCGCAGGCGGGATAAAGCTGCTCTCCTGAAATGCGATGGAAAATATAAAAACAAATTTGACAATTTTTTTTCATTTTGAATTTGACTATCCAAATGACTAGAAAACTGGGAAATCAAACAGTGGATATTATTTTGAAGTCCCCCAAAATCAGTGGCTCGGGATTTTTTTGGAGGTTCAGCTGAAACTGTTCATAGACATGAATTCATTATTAATGAAAACATTTGAATGTATATTAAAAATAGATCAATGTGGTAAGCTCTGGAGATTATAAAATCTTTAGAGACAGGGGCTCTGTCCTGAAGGGTTTTATGATCTCTAGGAAGTAGACAACATTTATAATTAGAATTTTAAAGTAAGCAACTACCTCTAATAAAAGCTATGTGTTCTTTCTGCCAAGGCCCCGGCGAAATGAACAGTTACCTTTTGCTCCATAGATAATGAAGGTAGGAAAGGGAAATGATAGGATCATAAAAACGATGGAGGAAGTGGGCCACTGGAAATAGTATTCGGGGACATATTAAGGCCCTGTCAACAGGGAATTCTTGGCATTCTGTTTCCTGGGGCTCAGCAGAGCCCTTGGGCCCATCTGCCTGACCTTACGCAGGCCCTGCCCTGCAGCCAGCTGCAGTCAGCCTGAAGCTGGTAAAGTACCTGTATCAGATATTTATTTTCACAATTTCCAAATCTTTGCCACAGAGTCTTACCGATAGGACATAGTCAACCCACTTGGAAAAATGTTTGTTTCCTTCCCCTCAATTTTTGGGTAGTCTTTTTAGTACCCAGAACCTTCACCTATGGGATGGAGTGACCAAGGAGAGAGCAGAGACGGTTGGCATCCTGTCTCCGCCTGTGGGAAGGTGACGCCTGAGTACCCCTGGCCCTCTAATCTAGGTTTCCTCTCCCTTGTTTCCTCCCTTCCCATCCAAGGTGGAGCTAGAAAGGTAGAAGGAACCCTGGTTAGACCTCCGAGGAGACAAGCCACTGCTCCCCAGCTCTGCAAACAATAAAAATCAGCAATAAGAGACAATATCCAGGAATGGTTTATACCAAATAATTTGTTCTTCTTTGTCACCAGACCCTAGAATATTAGGCATAAGCATGTTAAATGCCTCTTTCTCTTTGAAAATGTGATGCATTATTTAATATGTTAATACAGAACACATTTAAAGCCAAAAGAAATGAAGGACAGTTGAACAATAGTAATTCCAAAATATTTTTCAACGAGGTCTATTTTTTAACTGTTCATGAAGGGCTGGACGTGTTAATTGAACTTATGTATGTGTGTAATTTGTAGAAATGCATCTCAATTTTTATAATTATATTCTAGTCAGTATGTAGAGCTTAAATAATTTTAGTATCAAAAGGGATGTTTGTTTCATTATGTAAGAACATTATGTTGTTCCTGGACAATATTGTCTACATGAGAAATCATTCCAGACTCCTTTAGAAATGTCAGTACTATATTTGCAATAATTCGGTGATACTTAGCTTAAAGAATTTTGCTAATAAGATAAATAATTTTGATCATTTGACATGTATGTGTGTTACTGAAACAGCAGACATTTATAAGAGGCAATTTCTTAACTGACCTATATTTCAAAGTGTGTTGTTCATAGCTTTTTTTTTTTTAGAGAGAGAGAATGGGAGGGAGGGGAGGAGGAAGGGGTGGGGGAGAGAGAGAGAGAAACACTGATTTGTTGTTCCACTTACTTATATATTCATTGGTTGATTCTTGTGTGTGCCCTGACCAGGGATTAAACCCACAACCTTGGTGCATCTGGATGACACTCTAAACCTACCTCACCAGGGCTTTTTCATAGCTGAATTTAAAGGAAGTAAATAATAGTGAATATAATTATAATATACTTTCACATAACAATATCATATTGATATAACTCAATAGTTAAAGAATATTTGTAGTAATTTTTATTTTTATTATTTTTTGTTGTAATTTTTAAATGTGACTAATGGCCTCATATTCTTTTTTAAAAAATTTTTTATATGTTTTTATTGATTTCAAAGAGAGGAAGAGAGAGGGAGAGAGAGAGAAACATCAATGATGAGAGTCATTGATCAGCTGCCTCTTGCACCCCCCCTGCTGGGGATGGAGCCCAAAACCCAGGCCTGTGCCCTGACCGGGAATCGAACTGTGACCTCCTGGATCCTAGGTCAATGCTCAACCACCGAGTCACACCCACCGGGCTGGCCTCCTACTCTTTAGTATTTACCTTTGGTATTACCATGCGCTATACTCCAAACACTTTCTCATTTTAGTAAGGTTTCAATTAGTTGGATTGCTCTATGCTTTGGATGAATAGTGGCTGAGTTTTACTGAAAATGTACACATTTATAAAATGCTAGCAGGCCTGAGGCTTGTTAGAAAATGTACTTTATATTCCTAATCCGGTGGATTTCGTATCAATTGTTTGTTTTTAAGGAATATAGTGTTCTAATAAGGTTATTTCAGAATTTGAGTAATACATCACTTCAGATAGAGATCAGTGTAAAGCTGGCTCTAAATTTTTTATGCTTTCAGTATCTTTGCAGCTTAACTTTGTGACGTTGACCCCACATCAGGCGTAGCCTTCATCAGGTTTGATATATAGAATAAACCATGGTCTGCAAATGCTAGCTGATGACGTATCTACAGCAAACCCATGCAGTGTCCACTATCGATGTCTCAGATCATAGTCTCTAGCTCAGATTAGAGTCTGTGCAAACGGGTGCTCTGCAGTAGATGACCCGTTTACTTAAAACACAAGCCAGCAGGAGGCTCTGCGTGGCCGTCCCTGGGCACTGGGCGCCCCCGCAGCGGGCACCGAGGGGCTGCGCGGCTCGCCTGCCCCCGCGCCCCGGCCTGCTCGGCCGGCTGAGTCGGGAGCCTGGGGGGCCCGAGGCCTGGCATCTGAGGTGCTGATGCCCTGAGCGGTCCGCGGGCCACACGAGTAGCGAAGCTTTGAACTTGGGATCTGGAAGGAAAGATGCCCTAACAAATTCCTTGCATATTTTGAAATTGTGAAGCATGGTTTAAAGAGAGGAAACTGGAAAGAAAATGTATCATCGTGTCACACTATTAAATATTTTGGATATAAATAGAAGGTATTTTGGATAGAAATATTGTAGTCTGTCGTATGGTTTTGGAGAAACACATGCAAAAAGATCTAGACGCTGGGTTTCTTCTACTAACTAGTTGGGTCAGTTTATACAAATGGACCAAAATCTAAGTTTTAGTTTGCATGTATAATATTAGGGAATTAAATTAGATTATCGCTAAAGGCCATGATCATTTTTTAAATCTATGATTCTAGTCTCCTAGGCTTTCCAGTCTTGGCAAAGAAAGAAGAGCCTCTTCCAAACCTCGGTCTTGCTTTTATCTCTCTAACTGGAGCTTTGGGATAGAGCCTCAAAGGTGTTACTGAAGTTTAGACAGTATTATGTATTTTAAATGCTTAACAAATTGCCCACCAATAACACGTGGCCAATGAATGTTACCGATTAGTAATATTATAAAGATTAGGGAAAGTGAACCCTTGGAGGAAGTGAGGGAAGTTCTAGGACACGCAGTTTTCTAGAGAGATGCTGAATGACACCGTTTTATGCTATAATAACAGAGTCGCTGTGTCGTTGATGAAATACGAGAGGTACGCTCTCTAAGAAAAGCAGGTCATTATTATAGAATATCGCGTATCACAAATACAAAGGAGGAAACAGTGCTCTGTTAAGCAATTTCTCTGTTAAAACTAGAGAACTGCTGCCCCAGTCTATCTAATATCAGTTACCAAATGGTCTTGTCCTCACGTTTGATAGAGTGTGCATGTATACAGTCCTTTTTACTCTAATATTGTAATGAAAATATTAAGCTTACTGATATGCAAATACCTTCAACGTGTATAGCATAATGTCATCTTTTTACATGTTCATTTGCTAACATAAAATTATTATTATTTTTTGTTTCTATATATTATTCCTACTTATAAATAGAAAAGCATATTTGTGTACACTAGAAACCGTACAGGAAAAGGTTTAGTGAGGTAAATGGGATTGATCGGTGGCTCTCCACCCTTCTTAATGGTAATGGAGTGTGATTTTTTCTTTGTATACAACCAGAAATTATTACACAGGGCATGATAGATGGCTGCCAATACTCTTGTAATCCTCCTATAAACTACATGGCATTTATGCCAATAAGGTGATTTTTCTGCTTGAAGGAGGCATTCGGAGTCAGTCTTTGCTATAAAATCAACTCCCAAGGGCCCACAGAGCATTACGGTGACTGTATTTTATATCTCACGTTATCCAAAAGGGCTTTGAATGTCAGGAGCTGATTCCAGTGGGGAAGTTGGCAACATAAGTGTTGATGGCACCCTTGCCCTGAGCCCGGGCATTTCAATATTTAGGAGACACGAGGGTGGTTAGACGGGTGCCAGGGGCTGTGTGAGGAAGTTCATGATTCCGCAGAAATCCAGGGTTGGGCTGCTTGTTGGTTCCTCGGTCTGCTTTGGGGGGCTTCAGCTGGTGGGGCCTCCTGAGGGACATTAATAGTGTCTCCGTGTCCTAATTCTCTAACCGTGGAGCAGGTGGACGCAGCGGAGGCCGGACTCCTGTTTGTCCTCTAGCCGTGGTCCCTCTTAATACCCAGCAGCTTGACTTCTGCTGTGGGTCTATATTGCTTTCCGTGGTGTGGCCTGTTTGACAGGTCAGAGTGGCAACGTCACTGTTCATGGTGAATTTATAGGAGCCCCAGCACAAGGAGCAGACGGGATATTTTAGCACTGTGTGTTGTGTGATTTAAAGTAAAAATGCTGTGATGATGTGATTTAAGATAAAAATGGCCATTTTTGGTGATGGGATTTATATGTGATCACTTGGCAACTTGCAAAACAGGCTTTCAAACTTAGTAATTTGCTAATAGATAGGACCAAGGTTACTTTTTGAAAGTGACATTTAATTATAATGTAAATTAATTTTAAGTGAAATTGAAATTTAAGAGTAAATTATAAAAATTAAATGAGAAAGATCACATTATGTAATTCTTAATTATATTTTATACTATTAATTATATTTTATAATAAAATACAGTTATTGAAAAGATTACTGAAAGCTATCTAGTTGTCTCTGCATGATCACCATACTTAACAATATTAATAGTGAGAAATTTTTTCAAATTAGGTTTCAATATTTTTCAGCCAAATGTTGTTTTTCCCATTCTTTGCCTGTCATGAAGCGAAAGCCCGACGTGTGGCATAATGTAAGGAAAGCATCCTATGAGAAAAAACATTCCCAAGTTCTACAACTGTAAAACTCTAGCTATAAATTGATGACAAATGTCACACTGTCATTTTAGCATTTTTCTTCTGGGAATTCTGCAAGAAAATAGGTGTGAAATGCTATTTCCAACTTTCTTTACTTTGTGAGAAGTACAGTGTGTTTTGTGCGTTGAATTCTGAAATGGTTTGCAAGGCCTGAGGATACAGAATTGTTGGTAGCCCACCACAAATGTATTAGGCACGTTCATGTTTTCATCTCAAAAAAAATATGTAATCGCTTGGCTGTGGCATTGATTGTTTTGTTATTACTGAGAGCTTGATGTGCTACTGTGTTATTTTCGTACAAGTGGTCTTTTCATGCTGCTATCAGATTTGTGAATGATGAAATAATTAAAATAGCCAAGAAATTAGCTTAGATATTGAATAGTACAGACAACTTGCTTCACGAGTATTGAGGGGAAATGTGGTGTATGAGTTAGAAGTATAACATTTGAACACCCAGATCTTGGATTTCATTTTCAGTTTGGCTAATAAACAATGTACCTTATAATGTGTCTAATTCTAACTGTCTCTCTCTAAGATACACGTGTGTGTGTGTGTGTGTGTGTGGTGTCCAGAGATTTCTCTATAAATCAGGCTTTCCCCATCTACATGACATAGTAATCTAAACACATTTGTAAATGACTCACATACCCCATGTCGCCTTCTCGATCCAAATTTATGTAAAATTATCCTGAGTACTTAGGGATGTGACCATAAAGATGGTTAAGTATGCCATTTTAATGATTAGTTTATTGGCCAAGCCTGTCTACGGAGCTGCGCTTTTTTCACCCCTCAATGCTGTTTCATCCGATTTATGTCAGGATTCGCCTTTGCCTGTTGATTTTTAAATTAAAAGGACTCCTAAGACCATTCAGAAAGAGTGTGGTAGCTCAGTTTGCATCAGAATATGCATCAGACTCCCTTTGCAACAAAACTCAGCAGGCCTCAGAGTTTCCTCTGTGCTTAGGATTAATTTTCCTCACAATTCTATGGGCGACCTTTGGATTTCCCGTTCATTTTTTATCAATACACTCCGCCATCCGGTCTGTCCGTTATTTTTAAAATATCGATTTGTTGCATGAATGTAATAGGTTTTGTATTAGCTCAGATCCAGCTAAGGGGATCTATTCAAGATGTCTGTGGAATTAGAAGTGTTTTTAATGCCCCACGAACATCAGTTTTCTCGTTTGTAAAATGACTGCAATAACAACACCTACTCGAGTTTACTGTAGGAGAAAGGACACATATTGAAATGCATAGTACAGTGAAAGCACAAGGTAGGCATTCAATAAATGCCAGCTTTCGCCTCATTGTGTTTGAGTGACATGAGTAGGTGACTGATGAGTGGCTTTGGGGAGTTAGCATCCCTTGGGGCCCGGCCCCAGCCCAGGCCCCCCGCTGGGTTGTCTGTCCAGCTGCAGGCGTCGCTCTGTGGAGTGCGACACCCTCACACCTGTCTGCCTGCCACTCTTCCTCTGGGTTGACTGCCTGCTTTGTCGCAGATGACACCTCAATAGGCTGAACATTTCCAGGCCTCTGTAGAAGACTCCATTTCAGAAATCTGGCTTGTAGACGACTCACAGGAGCAGATGAACCAGAAAGGAGAAGGGGAGACCTTCCCCCTGATGTCAGAGGGTACAGTGGAGGGGCGTTGGTCCAGTCCCCGGGTGGGTGGCGGGGGCTGCTTCCTGCGCAGTGACTCAGGACACTGACGTGATCCCCCTCCATCCTGCATGGAGAAGGGAAACTATCAAGAAGGGGATTTGGCAAAGAAAAAGTGACCGGAGTATTAAATTCTTCGGCAAAATGCGCCAGTATGCCTTTGACATTCAAACCTCCATTCCCTTCCATTCCTTGTCTTCGGCTCCTTTTAAAACCTGCTCCTAGAAAGATCTCCAGGGCCCTCCTGCAGCCTTCTGATTGGCTATGACTAATACCGCACCCCCCATATTACCTCATCGCTTTGGTCCCCCACATTTCCCTGTCCTGAAATGTCTGGTATCTGTGGCGACTGAAGTTCCAGAACAATGTCCTGGAGATCTGGGGGGGGGGGGGGGGGGGTAATTAGGTGGCCAGTAGGACAGAGTATTTGAAATACAATTCTCCTTTATTAAGTCTCATCATTCCCACCAGTGAAAATATCCGTGCCCGTGGGTGTTTTAACTTGAGGCCGGGAAGTCTGAAGGACTGCCAGCATCTCCCACCAAGGTGACCTTGGATATTTGATCAGAGCTGCGATTTCAGTCCTTGGCAGGGGCAAGCCACATTTTGTTGACAAGGGGCCTTCGCGTCCTTTAGTCTCTCTGTGCCAGCAGTAACCGTGAGGAGTAGAAAGGAGAGTTGGGGCTCCCTTTTCCAGCGTCCGTGCCGAAGAGAGCCCCAGAGAGGACAGAACCAAGGGGAGCACCGTGGAAAGCTCTGCGGCGTTTACGAAGGGGTTGCTGGCTGTGGGCGTGAGGAGGGTGGAGGCCAGGATGGCACAACATCTGGCAGTGGGCAAAGAATCCCCCCCCCCCAGTGCCTGTGCCCCTCCAGCAGATGCAGAGTCTCTTTAGAAATATCTGACTCTGGAACCCAACAAGAATTTGAGCATCAGTTTAAGGTATTTTCCCTAGTTTCAGTATGCATTGATTTTTCCAGATACAACTGCTGTGTAAGTGGAGGGAACTTTGTACTTTTTCAGATCATGAATTTGAGTTTTTAACCGTTTCAGAAAATGACCAACCATGGGGCTCTTGGTATCTGAGTGGCAAGTACCACACGTCTGTGTCCGTCTGCATTTGTAGATGTATGTGCACGGGGATTCCAGATGTAAGAAAAACTTCTGACTGCCATGTCTCCTGAGGAGCAGTCCTTGGATATTTCCACATTGAAATATATATTGTCTATATAAATCACTTTTTTATAGTAAAGTGATTAAGGTATAATTTTGTGTGTAGGTTATACTTCAATGAAATTATATTTCAGGTTTATAAAAAGGTAAGAACTGCTGCTTAGGAGCTACCACCACTTCTGTTTCGCTTTTGTGCCTTGGCTTCCTATCAACAGTAGACTGTTCTGACACAGTCTCTAGCTCCCAGTGCAAAAGGAAATAGCTCCTGGTCAGTGTGAAATGGGACATAGGGTTCCTCTCCCCAGCATCTCTGTTCCAAGAGATGGTTTCACTCGAGATTTTTAAGGGATAGCCTTCTGTCCTTTGGCTGGCGAGAGGCAAGCTAAGGCGATTGTGAAACTCTGCGATAAATACAGTTTTCATTTGCTTAGAAAATTAACATTCGCTTGTAAGTGTTCTGTACTTAACTAATGATGTCATTAAAAACTTTAGATTCGCTTGGGACTTCTTTAATTGTAAGATTATACATTTCAAGAACACAACCATTTTTAAACTTTTTTGCTCACGTTTCATGGTTTTCTTTCACACATTAAAAATGTACTGAGTACTATTAATGGATTCAAATAATCGGACTTCCCCATTATTGTATCATTTATTAGGCGGCATTAAAATTTCACTCATGTTGCAACTTACAAACACATATCAGACAGGCATGTCATTCCGTACAGGACCGTGGAAAGTCCCAGTCATGTGCGATTCCAGGTGACGTTACCAGAGGAGTCTAGATGACATTATTAAGCACTCAGGGAGTCCAAGTCACCTCCTTACTCGTTTGCTTCCCTGGGAAGGACGATCTCGGACCGGGCTCGGCATCCGTCCCCTGCCTGGACACGCTAACCGCTGCCGGGGCTCCTGCTGTGTTTCCCAGCTCCACACCCTGAATTCCCCCTGCACCCCCTCCTTGTTGCCCCACGCCTGACTGAGCTGCCGTGAACGCCCATCGCCGGCACTCCTTTGAAAATGTTAGAAATATTTGCAGGAGGAGTAGCAACTCTTAAGACTGTGGCCGCGTCTTGACTATGGGACATCTATGGAGGAAAAAAGTCGGCCCTCCGGGTCAGCAGGGTGGCCCAGAAGCTCAGGCGCCGGTGAGCAGGGGGGTCCTTCCCGCTGCCCCCCCCCCCGCGGGGCAGGGGCCTTCCTTTCACAGCTCCCTGGGCACTCGGGGACCCCAGTTCAGCCAGGGCCTCCCCCTTCAGCTGCGCACCTTCGTCCAAAGCACAGTCTCCACCCAGGCACGGTGGGCCTGCACGTGATTTTGGCTGTGGGAGGCCAGGGAGAAATGAAAACACCCAAGTGTGCACTCAGAGAGCAGTTACAAGGGAATGAGAGAGGTTTTTATAAGAAACCGAGAAGGGAACAGCAGAAAGGCAGGCATTCAGTTCGGCAAAATCTTTCCCCGGCCAGTCTAACCTCTTTTATTTTTTTAATTCATTGGTGACCCATCCTGTCACTTAAGAAC
The DNA here is from genome assembly GCF_054644295.1 of Miniopterus natalensis. Lineage (NCBI taxonomy): Eukaryota > Metazoa > Chordata > Mammalia > Chiroptera > Miniopteridae > Miniopterus > Miniopterus natalensis. Next base: position 5,860,565 of record NC_142090.1, on the reverse strand, counting down.
AGAAAATAAACGTCATGCAATAAATTGATTACACTCTATATAAACTCTTACCTCACATTGTTCTAATGGGGGGTCTCTCTTCTAATTCTATATGAAAAAATCTCTTGGTTTATGGAACCAGAGGACCATCCTACGTGAGGGTCAGTAGACAACGATTTTGCTCTTATATATATTCTTTCAAATTTTTGTAGAATAAAAGTGGAAGAAAACTTTACATTTTCTTCCCATTTCACTTCTAGTTATACCCGTGTAACTGCCATTGAAAATAAAGAACCGAAATTCACTTTCTCCTGGAGATCCCAGGCAAGAGCGCAGAGATCGCAGGCTGTACTGTGTTAATGATATGCCTAAAATTAGACATCAAGTGATTAAAATTTTAGGGTTTTTTTATGAATGAGGGAAAAAGCCTCATTTCCAAATCTTGTCACACTTACATGGCGCTGTCCCATGTGAGCTCCCAGTAGACTAAGTCCAGCCTTATGACTGTCACTGCTGAGAATTTATTTTTACCCAAATGACATAACCTCCAAAAATATACAAATTGGAAACTCTTTTCGGAATGGCTTGCAGAGCTCGTTCCTCCCGTGAAATGAAGAAGAATCTACGAGTTTCATTTTCTGACATTCACAAATATTCAGTCTCCTAAAGGAATTACTGGCTAATGTGTTGCAGCCCACAGCCGGGCCTGCGCCCTGACCGGGAATCGAACCGCGATCTCCTGGATCCTAGGGCGACGCTCAACCGCTGAGCCACGCCGGCGGGCTGCAAGCTTCCAATCTTATTTAAAATACCGGAGATCTATATCACAATGACTTTAAATAAGCTATGCGACACTTTCTATATGTCAAAATGTTTCCACACGAAGGTTTTATTTTTTTAAGCCACATTAAAATATTAAAAAAAATAGTTTTTATTGCTCTCCTTTCTGGTCTCAGGCTTAATTTTTTAGGGGTTAGTGAATGAGTGAGTGTGAGAATATGTGTGTGTGAGTGTGTAAGACTCTAGGTAGGTCACTTTGCCTTTGTTGGAGTGAGACCCGTCCTTTTGTGTTAATTTATTGCAAGGGGAATGTAGTGAAGGTCTTCGCCTCGTTTTAATTTTCTCTGTTACTTTTTCCCGCATCTCGTAAACCCGTTTTTACCTTCTGCCCTGGATTTTACTTTCGCCACCTTTCCCACCCACGACTTTCTGACTTAAAACTGCAGCCCTGGGATGGTGAAACGCAATTATTTATGAACAGCGAGAAAGAATGAAAATTTGAACGAGAGACTTTAGATCTAACGTGTTCAAGAGTAAAATTCAATCGAGTCAATTGAAGATCGTAATTGGCTTTATTAAGTGTTTCAGGACTCGGGCAACTGGCAAGAAGGGTGCTCCTCGGGGTTGGTACAGAGAAGCGTGGGGCAAGAGAGCTGTTAACAGAAGGAAAGAAAGGCTTTCATATTTTTATGCCCAGACAGCTTTCTTTAGGGGGAGGGAAGGGCAATGGTTTTTTATCATGCAGGTTGTCTCTCCTTTTTATGGGTGTGGGCAGGGCAGGGAGAGGGTCCACATGACAGATGAGCTCATTGGCGTTGACCAGAAAATTGATTAAGTTTCTGGGGGAGGTTGAAAGAGCAGTTAGGTCAGGTATTAAATCTAGGTTTGCTGTCCTGGTAAGAGACTAAGGAAAGTCTCCAGATGATTCCTCCAAAGCCTCAGGGGTTGGGGACAGATAGGGCCTGGGAGACCACTGATGAACCTTACTCATAAAAGTTAGAGTTTGTATTGATTGTATATCACAGAAACCCCCCCTGACCAGGGACCCTACCGAATAAATCCACAAGTAGGCACATGCTGACATGGTTTTAGATTGAAACTCAAACTCCCAGATGCTCGTGTCCAATTTGCACGGTTGAAAGAAAGCAGCTACATCTCCCACCTCCGTGTCCGCGATCGGACAAGAGGCAGAGTGCGGAGGAATCACCAGCTGCGTCTCTCCCTTTGGAACATTCCCGAAAGCCTCACCCAGTGACTGTTTATATCTCTTTGACCAGAACAGCATCGCGTGGCCTCCATTATTTTCAAAGGACACCAGAAAATATTGGACGTCAGCTGGGCACTTTGCTATCCCAAACCACACTGCAAGAGGAAGGGAGAAAAGACTAGACGGTGGGTGGCCAACTAGACAGCTTGGCAGCAATACCCGGGAGAAAGGGAGGCATTCCACATTCGTAGAAGAGAACAATGCTTTTTGTGCCCTTGACATAGAATGAACAGAGTGAGAAAAATTGCCTGTGTGCTGTTTTCCCAGCGGAGTTTCATAGAAAAATAAGAGTTGTTCCCCTCTGCATGTGAAGCAGTTCTCAAAGATGTGGCCTGTGCTCTCCTAGCAATGGCCATGGTCTCTCAGCAGTAGAGTTCTATTTTATTTTTTATTTTATTTTATATTATTATTTTTTTATTTTAAATCCTCACTTGAGGATATTTTTTCCATTGCTTTTCAGAGAGAGTGCGGGGGGGAGAGGGAGGGAGAGAGAAACATCGATGTGTGAGAGACACATCGATTGACTGCCTCCTGAACGGGGCTGGGGGTTGAGCCTGCAACCGAGATACATGCCCTTGACCGGAATCGAACCCAGGACCCTTCAGTCCACAGGCGGAGGCTCTAACCACTGAGAAAAACTAGCTGGGGCAGCAATGGAGTTCTGTTTTTAGCAAAGAACTGGGAAAGAAATCCCATAAGTGAGATACTCCAAGACTGGTTTCCAGTTCTGAAAATCACTGTATAAGGACCTGGCAGGCTCTGCAGAAAGAGAGTGCTTTGGGATACCAATTTTTCCCCCCATTTTTTTTTTTTTAATTTATCTTTATTGTTGAAAGAACTGCAGATGTCCCCTTTTTTCCCCATTGACCCCTTCTACCCTGCACCCACCCCCCTTTCCAGGCCTTCCCCACACTATTGTTTGTGTCCATGGATTATGCATTTATGAATGTAAATTCTCTGGTTAATCTCTCCCCCCACACCTACCCACACCCCAGGATACCAGTTTTTGAAAGTAGGTAAACGTAAGGTCAGCTATCCAAATGGGGTAAACAAAGCAGGTGCTCCCCTGCAGGGCCCCCATGAGTTTGTTTCCACTGGTTGCTCTTTCAGTATGTAGGACAGAATTTAATGTTTAATGTACAATCCTGATCATGCAATTTGTTGTTCAGTGGTTGCAAAACTAAATGAACATAGGATTTAGAACTACATGATAACATTTTATTTTAGGACTAGTTAACATTTAAGACTATTCTTCACCTCAAGGTCAGCAGATTAATGGTGATCACAGTGACACTGGGATTAGTTGAAAGAAATGCGTTACCTACATCAGACCCTTTTGAAGTTTCTCGTGGTTTTGTTTATTTTATTTTAGAACTGGAATTTAAGATTATCCTTGATTTCCAACAACCATAGCCATTGAACACAGGCTTTTATGTCAGACAAATGGATGAAACGTTCATATTCTTTAATTATGCAAATTTTACATGTTATGAAGGGCAGATTTCAAGGTTACGCTCCAGGAACAAACGTTTAGTTAACAGCCAACTGTTATAAAGTGGCGTGAACGGAAGCTATGGGATATCTGTGTCCTCAAACGCAGGAAGCTTATCATCTACTGCGGGAGATAAACACAACTAAATTTGGCGTTGATTCCTCTCTGTCCCAGCCCATTAATCCCAGAACGTAAACTGATCACTACTTCACTATTGATAAACTATGTTCTCATTACCATTGGCCAGGTTATTTGAAGTCGTTCATCGCTCAGGGGTTCTTTCTCTGCACTTCGGCATATGGTCTTGTCTTTGTGGACACACCCCAGGATTTTCCCGATAAGATATTGTCTAACTCATTGGCCAGATAATATCGAAAAGCTAGTGAGTTAGAAAGTTGTTTGTTTGTTTGTTTGTTTTTTTAAGATTCCACAGTTGAAAATGGTGCATCAGTTTCTGGGGCAAATGCCTTGAACATTTATTAAAGCTGAGCAACATGTGAAACTTCGCCTGAGGAAGGAATAATTTCCTCCTCATGTATGTTCTTGATAACGGTGTATAATCCAAGCCTATTATGTGCGTCGCAGCGTCTTTGGCTAGAAGAGGGTCACATAGTGACAGACCAGGGTATGGTGGTTGCCAGAGGGAAAGTGGGGTAGAGGGGGGATAAATGGAGATGGAAGGAGACTTGACTTGGGGTGGTGAACACACAATACAGTAACAGATGATGAACCATAGAACTGTACACCGGAAACCTATGTAATCTTATTAGCCAGTGGCACCCCAGCAAATTCAACGTAAAAAGGGTCACGTGGTCCATTTTTCTTTTATTGGACAAGCAGCTGTGTTAGTGAATGGTTTGTAAAGGATGTGAAATCTTCACGTTTAACCAGCACACAGTTTCTCTAGTTGGCCTCTCAGTATTTTAGTTCCCTAAATAAGAAATAAATACATAGCCATTGAACACAGGCTTTTATTTCAGACAAATGACACCCCTGAAAACGGCCACTTCTGTCTCTCATTGCTCATCAAGACCCTGCTGAGGACCCTGCTGATTCAAATTGCTTGGAACTTCTTTGCTTAAATCTAGCTTTTTGTTTGTTTTTTTTTCTTTTCAAACGCTGTAGTTAAGCACTGAAACAATGGAGCGATGTCTCTGGGGGTAGAATTCTGCTTAATTGGGAAGAAATCTCACTGTCTTCTGTTGGTCTAGTGCATAAAGTGAGACTGTCAGCTGTTAGATGGGGCAGCCCGACGGGAGCCAGGCTGCAGGGCAGCCGGTTAAGGGGAGATTCACCGAGAGCACTCACATGGCTTGTGCAATGCGGCTGTAGGTGGGCAGCGGGGCTAGGCCCGGCCTTCAATGGGGCGGCCTTAAATCAGAAGGCGAAGGACTGGTACCTATAAAAGAATGGCTTTGGCAAGGCCATTAGACTATTAGAGTAGAAGTCCCCCCGCTCCCGGTGTCCCCCAGGCCTGTTCCAGGGTCACATTTCAATCACTGACCCAGGGACGGCAGGTCTGTGCCCTTTACCAGGCTCCGTGGCCTAGGAGCCTCCTCGTTTCACCCGTCACTCCCTAGATTCTCGATGAATGGGCGTTATCAATATTCCCATGTGCATTGAGAATCTCATTTTCTGTGGATGAACATTTTAATATCACACGTTGATTTCGCTCATGTTTGGCTGGTTGACTAAAATAGGCCATATGCCCGGCCGGTGTGGCTCAGTGCTTGAGCGTGGACCTAGGAACCAGGAGGTCACGGGTTCGATTCCCGGTCAGGGCACATGCCCGGGTTGCAGGCTCGATCCCCAGTTGGGGGCGTGCAGGAGGCGGCCTGTTGATGTTTCTCTCTCCTCCATGTTTCTCTCTCTCTACCCCTCTCCTTTCCTCTCTCTGAAATCAATAAAAAAAAAAAAGTCACATAAAAATTCTTAAATGTAGATTTTTGATCAGGGAAATATATTTGCATATTTTCAAGCTGTGAAAATGGTTGCCCTGAAGTCCTTTAAGATATGAATTGCAGATTCCTAGAAAAATATGCAGTGCTGTGGAAGGATGGTTTATTAATGAATGGGAGGACACCAAGTTATATTTTTTAAAGATATCAAATTTGTTGACTACCGGTTTGACTTCTGTAGTGCTCACCTTAATGAGCATCACAACAGCGTGCTTTTATGCTTAAAATGATGCATGATAATCCCATCCGTACCTTTGGCAAGCAGTAAATTATTAATAAGGTGATGATCATGCTAATGAAGCTACTTTATTAGGTTTTGATGGATTTTGTGCTAGAGATTACGGTGAGACGATTGAAATAGAGAGTATTTCCTCCCAGGGCAAATCTCCCGGCTTCATTGAAAACTTCTCTGGGAGCTCTTCATTACTCACAACACGGCTTGCCTATTTTCTAATGACACGATCGTCCCTTTCACAGAAACAAAATAGTCTACAAGTCAAATGTTTAATTCGCTGCTGCAGAAGAATTCACAATAGAATCCTCAGTGCGGGGTTAATTACGTAGCAGGGAGAGAGCAAACCTGTTGGGGAAATGCTTGGGTGGCACAGCTCTGTTTCCTCCTGATAGAGCTGTTCACGCTCCCCTCGTTTCATGTGCCGGGAAACTCGGAACGGAGAGAAAACACTGGAAAGGTCTGTGCACGAAGTGAAGTTCTTATAGTTTGTCAACATGCTGAAGAAACAGTATGTAGAATTATGCATAATATAAAAGCAACCAATAATTAGTAATGTCGAAGGGTGTCATACTTTATCATAAACAGAATAAAATAGTACATTTTACATAATGGATGATATAAAGAGAGAAATTGCTAATCGGAACAAAAAAAGCAAAGCAACAAAATAGTAGGTCAGTCACTCAGAATTGCCTCCGTGTTCTGTATTTCTGCAAAGGGTCCCTGGCTCTCAGTTTCTGAATGTCGCGCTGAATAGCTCGGCCTCTTATTGTAGGCCTGCGCCGTAGCCGCCAAGTGCTTCGCTGGGTACCTTGCACGTGGTATCTTATCAAACCTGTCAAAAACTTTCTGAGATCGGTAATAGGATCCCTATGTTATTAGGTGAGGAAAATGGCATCTAAGGAGCATAAAAATCTCCCCTGTGCTGTAGGATTCGAATTCAGATCCCTTTGTCTCTCAAGGCGTTGTTGACATTCACCATCCTGTGCGGTTCTTCATCCAGGTCTGCTCTTGTCTATTGAGGTTTATAGTAGACAAGCCGGAGAGTTGAAAAAGAAATGTTTTCCATCTAAATTTGCTTATAATCCTGGATGAAGAGTGGCTAATACAACCACACAGCGTTAGACTTACTGCAAAGCTGCATTAATTAGGACAGTGTGGTGTAGGTGTCAGGATGCTGACGAATCTCAGAGGGAAGGGGGAGAGATTAACCAAGGAACTGATATGCTTATATCCTAACCCACGGACACAGGCTATTGTTCGGTGAAGGCCTGGGGTGGGGCGGGTGCGGGGTGGACGAGTCAGTGGGGGGAAAAAGGGGACATCTGTATTACTTTCACCAATAAAGATAAATTAAAAAGAAAAAAAACACAATAGGGTTCAGAATTATGTGATCAGTTGATTTTCAACAAAGCACTGATGTAATTTAATGGGGGAAAGGAAATTTGTTTCTACCTTTAGGCCTAGAAAACTGGGTATCTATATTGAAAAAAGAGCTTATCCTTAACTCATACCATACACGGAAATTAATTCTTGATGGCACATCGACCAAATATAAAATCTTAAACTCAACAATCTCTAGAAGAAAATACAGGAAAATATTCTCTGGAACTTGAACTAGTCACAAGATTTCGTAGCAAAGCCCCAAATAGCATTAGCGTAATGGATAAAAACAAGATTAATTGGATTTTACTAAACAAACGAACAAATAAAAATCTCCTCTTCAGAAAAACTCATTAAGAGAATAAAAATGGTAATCGGTGGGAGAAGTTTTCACATTCCATATATGTGAAAAGGACTTTGGACTCTGTAAAGAACTACAAATCAGTTATAAAAAAAAGACACCACAATTAAGCTGAGCAAAAGACTGTGACAATTTACAAAGATGATGAAAGTGTCCAATAAGCGCAAAAAAGGGTTCAATATAATGTCGTGGGTCATATGTAAGTTAAAACAAAAGGAAAATCAGGGGCACAGAAGAATTGCTAAAGTTGTTATGTTATTTTTAATTTTCGCCACGTTCCCCAGCTTTATTGATATATAATTCATGTATAGCATTGTACAAGTTTAAGGTGTACATGAGGATGCAATATATATACATATATATATATATGTATATATATAAACTGCCAAACGATTACCACAATAAGGTTAACACATCCACTCCCTCATATAACTACTACGTATTTTTTTTATAGTGAGAACATTTAAGATCTACTTTCTTAGCAACTTTCAAGTAGACAGTATGGTTAAGTATATTCACTGTGCTATATGCTAGAGCCCCAGAATTTATTTATCTTACAACTGGACGCTTGTTCCCTCTGACCAACAACCATACGTTCACCCTCTGACTATCAGTTTCACATCTAGGTATTTAGGCCATCGAAACAAAAACACAGGTTCACAGAAAGACAAGTAAAAATATGTTGGTAACAACCGTTTTCAGAGACCCAGAAATTAGAAACAACCCAAAATTCCGTCCGTGAAAGAATGGATAGCCAACTAGTGCTCTATTAATAAAATGTAATAATTCTCAGCTTCATAAACAGCGACTGCTGACGGACACAACAGAGACTGAGACCAAACATCATTATATGAGCAGAAGTTGCCGGCCGTGAAAATATTAACATTTGTGTGAGGTTCAAGAAGATGAAACACTAATATATAATAGAAATCGGTTTGTTTTGGGGAAGTGCGATGTAATGAAGGCAGTTTCGGGGGTAATTAACATATTCTGCATCTTAAATTTGCCTGATGGGGTGAATGTGTTTTTCTAACTGGGTATGTAACTAACATCTTTGAATTTTACTCCTTGTAAAATATACCATAATTATATTAATGTTTTATGAGACATGGGAATGACAAATAGGCAATATTCTACTTCTTAATAAAACATATCTTATTGTTGTAAAGTTGCCACATGCCTTAGATTTACTGCTGTCCAACCGTCTATATCAGCTTCATACTTGTTTGAAAAGTAGCTTTCATACCTCTCTTCCTTGAAGGGTTAGACTCTTGATTTATTTTTAGTGGGTATTTAGGAAAGCTTAAGTTAACCATTGGGTTTTACAAATAGGAGATGACTAAAGGACTTTTTTCTTACTTTGATTTTTTTTAAGACATAAAATAATTAGCTGACACGTCAAAACCATTTGAAAGGTACACTCTCAGAAAAGTCAGTCCCATCTATATTCACTCCAGCTTTTTATATATTCTTAGTTTTTGGTACACCCTTCCAATGTCACTTTTTGCCTAATTAAGTGTTTGTGTGTGTCTGTGTGTGCATTCCTATTTTACTTCCTTTCTAACACAAAATTTAACACACTGTATACTCTAGTCTGTATGTTGATTTTGTAACTTATACTGGACATCTCCCTGTATTTGAACATAGAGTTTTCTGCCTCTTTCTATTTTAGGATTATAAAGTTCTCCGTTGTGTACCTGTTCCGTAGTTTGTTCAAACAATCCTTTATTAATAGACTCTTGGTGTGTTCCCAATATTTTGCCTTTTCAAATAACGATGCAGAGAATACTCTTCAACATATTTTGTTGACATTTGTGGAGTGTATTTCCACACTATCAAGAGTTTTTCTCTTGATATAATACTTCTCGAGCAGTTATTTTTATATACAAAAGTTACAGATTTAAGTCTGTCATTAGGTCATGTACAAATAAAGACAACTCTTCTTTCCAATTCTTATATTCGTTTTTTCTTGTTTAATTGCTTTGGTTAATATCTCAAATGCAATGTTAAATAGTAATGTTGAGAGTGGTTGACTTTCGAAGGCAATTCCTGTTACATTTTGAGAACAGCTATCTAGAGCTTTCACTTCACCGTCATTGTATAATTTAAATTATTAGCTCAAAGCCTGTGAAGGAACTACCACACAGGCCATCTAATAGAAAAATCTCTGCTAGGTTGGACTTGGTGATGAATGTTTTCTAATGAACACATTTCCCGAATATCTATACAGGATTCTGCCTGTTACTGTTCAAGATCTTAAACTGTCCTATTGCTTACTGCCACGAAATGTTCCTATAAATATTAAGTCCTCTGCATCAACATTTCAACAGAAAAAAAATATACATGTTACGATTTACTACCTGATTTTTTCGGTGGCACAACTTCTCACACAGTAAATCTGATCTAAACAGAAATCCCTTCATCTCTTCTTTCCGGTGCCATTATTCTTGGACCTTTTGCTTGGTGTGGTTTTATGCATTTCCCATCTGTCTTCACCGTACCTACTAACACCAAGTTGGCTTTTATTCCTATTCCCGTTTCATAAATTATGGAAATATTGAATGTCATTGATTTTATTTTGCTATTTATTACAGTGTTGCTTCATGGTAAAATTTTTATGATATATGATCTTAAACATTTTATTGCTTTTGTGACATTACTAGCTACAAATAATTAAGTACAGCTGCATGTTCTTGCCAGAGCTATGCTGAGCTAGGATATAGAGGAGTGATTTTTAGTGTGGACTGAGATGCATACAAGCATTTTTTGGTTTGATTTTTTTTGTTAATGCTCACCAGAGGATATTTTTTCCAATGATTTTTTTTTTTTTTAGAGAGAGTGGAAAGGAGGAAGAGAGGGGAGAGAGAGGAGGAGAGAGGAACACTGTCATGAGAGAGACATCAATCGATTGCCTCCCCCACGTGCCCCAACCGGGATCGGGGATCAAACCTGTAACCCAGGTCTGTGCCCTTGACTGGGAATCGAACCTGCACCCCTTTGGTGCATGGGCGACGCTCTAACCATTGAACCACACTGGCCCGGGTCTACATACAAGCACATTTTAGTTCCTACAGACTATCAAACTTACTGTATAGCAACCTTGTAATTTTGGAATGTCTGACTGGGTGGTGGTTTCTTTGGAAAATGTAGCCCATTTGTAACAAAAGTGGAAACTGTGTAGCACAGCTGCTAGGACATGGGTGGATGGGGTAGCATATGGTTGAGGAAACCACAAGTGTAGGAACTGTTCTGAACTGAAACACAGGATGCTCGGGAGTGAATTCCTTCTGGTTCTTCTGTTCGACCCGAAGCAGAAGCCTCCGCTGCCACATGACTAATACAGAGCAGCAATAACCTCTATTATCAAAATGTTATGTATCCATAAAGTGTATTTTCTACAGCTGAAAGAAAAGCAGCGGGTCATTACTAAGCTTCCAGTTTTATTTTATGTTCCCCTCTCGCTCTTCGACGTATCCCACCTTTTTTGTTTTAGAAGGATCGCATTAATAAGACGTCATTCCAAAAGAAGCCCTTTGGAAAACACGGATGATTCGTGGTCATCCTGCCTCCTTGTTTTGCTGTATGTTTTGAGCGCGTCGAGTTCGTTCACACGGACTACGGAGGGAAAGGGGCCCTAGAACCTTCCTCGGTAGCTTTGCTCCGAGTTGACGATGGATGGTTTGGAGAAAGGATGTGACAATGACTGAGCTCACAGGACAGTCAAGTCTGCAACTCCTTTTGTCCTGTAACGTGTTGATGTAAAAGCGGTTTGAAAGGGTCGATGTTGCTCTCTCCCATCTATTTTTAGCCGTTAAATTGTTTTTCAGTCTTATGCAAAGCTTGCTACGCTTAACCCTACAAGGGCATATTTAGATGGACTCTGTTTCCTTCTGTCGGTTGGAGGATTGGTTCCGTCGGGTGCAGCCGAATGAAGACTTGAGGAAGAATGAAAGTCTGTCTCTTGCAGCAGCCCAGGTGGAGAGGAGATGAGACAGGCAGAGCCGCCTGTGTTACCTCCAGGCCCCTGGGTGGTCCTAAGACACCGACGGGGAGGGCCGTCCGGGTTTCGGGCAGCAGCTTGGATTTGGACAGTGCTCGTTAGCGAAGGTGGTCTGACCCAGGCCTCCGCCAGGGCGCACGTGCTGCCCCCGGGATCTCCAAGGGCATTCGGAGGACAGTCTCCTGCCCCCCGTAAGAGAGCGGGTGACGGGGCAGAGAAGGCCGACACCCAGCCGACAGCTCGGAGGCCGCGTTGGCCCTGCCTTACCCGTTCCCGGGGCACCACGCCGGCCTTTCCAGGGGATATTTGAAATCTGCGCCGTTGCAGGCACCTGGCAGAAAGCGTTTATGGACCAAAAGCAGCTGGAAGAAGGCGCCCCTGCCCTCCAGAGCCAAAGCAGAAAATGCCATCTGCAGGGCGTTCCCTTGACAAGCCTGTGATCTACAGATTGAAACGAAATTGTATACTGTCCCTTTGCCCCCTACTATCGTATTATTTGTCACAACAATAACAATAATATGTGTTAAGCATTCCTTTGTGCCAGAGACGGGGAGATAGAAATTCTTTGAGGTCCACAACAAAGTTTTATGGTAAGTGCTAGTTAGTACTTTCATTTTCCAGATGAGAAAACGGAGGCTTTGAGAGGTCGAATAATTTGTCAAAAAAAAACCACGTAGAGGTCCTGTGTGGGAATTTTCATGCGCATTTTGCTAACCTCAGAGCCTAGATTCTTCCTTACGCTATGCTTCCTTAGAGCTGGGCCAAAGTAGTCTAAATACATTTATTTTAAAAAATCGAGGATAGTAATCTCACTGCTTAAGGCATTGAAATCTAAATTGACTGCCCAAAAGCACTCTGCAGATGTCCCAAATTACAATGATGTTTCAGGGCAACAAGCACTGAAATATTCCAATTAACTGAAGACTCAATTGCAGGAATCAGGGAATCTTCCCCCCCCCCCCCCATTTATGCTGGGCAACTAGGACGCCCTGGCCACTTCAGTGACAACAAATACTTGTTGCACAGAAAGAAACTGAATTGAATTGAAGTCGTCGCTTATTGTCGAGGCTTGAAAACTCGCAGAATGTGCTCTTGGAAATTCTGCAACGAGAAAAAGAGGTTCAGAAGAAAGGCAATGAAAAGATAAGTCATCCCACAAAAGGCTGGCGCTGTGATGAAGACAGCAGATTCCTTTCTTCCCTGGCAACCATCCTACGACACAGATGCTGCCGGCCCCCGGGGATAACTCCTCGAATGTCCGTCCCCGGGACAGGACTGCATGTACCCGGGACCTGCGATGCTCTCTGATGATCATGAGCATGGCCGGTGGGGGTGGGCAGAGATGTTCCTGAGCCTCAAGGCCACTGTGAGAGGTCTAAGGGCTACTATGCTGTTCCTTGCATTAGTGGAACCGTGCTGAGAAATGGAGAAAGAAGGGAGGATTTCTGTCTCATTGTTTGTTTTCTATTTCATTTTTAAATTAATTTTACTTCTTTTTTTAAAACTATCTTTATTGATTTCAGAGAGAGGAAGGGAGAGGGAGAGAGAGAGAAACATCAGTGATGAGAGTCATTGATCGGCTGCCTCCCGCACGCCCCCGACTGGGGGTCAAGCCCACAACCTGGGCCTGTGCCCTGACTGGGAATCGAACCCCGATCTCCTGGATCCTTGGCCCATGCTCAACCACTGAGCCCATTGTTTATTTGTTAATAAGAGCACCTTGATACATTACACAGTATCGTAGATCTGCTACATTAATGCACCTTTCGGAATCACAGCTGAACACTGGTGATATATGTGGGATGGGGTAAGTTGCAGTTGGAAATGAAGCAACTATGTTTCTCTACTTTTTGGAAAAAGAGAATATAGAAAACTTCTTACACTAAAAACTTTCGTGTGCTGAGATTAATGTGTGTAACAAAGGGATCTCCGCTTTTAAGTTACTGCTATTTATTTGCAGGGTCCTGCTTCGCGTACCCTTTTTGAGTAGTAACTGCTTTGCAGCAACATTATGGACTTTCTTCTTTGAACCTACCAGGAGTTCATTAAAATCAGCTAGACAGAGATTAAATCCAGTGAGGGAGTTCAGGCACCGAGCGGTCAGAGTGAGGAGGCCAAAGAATTGTGACTCCAACTTTCATCTTTTTTTAGCAACACACTGCCTCTCATTTAAGGTAGAAGCAACGGGATAAAATAATTTTTAAAAAGGTGGAAAGGGGGCAAAAATGCTGTTTCCAGACATCTGTAACTTGGGCCTTTTTGTTTTTCTAGCTGATACATTTTTATTTTTATTTTTTTAACTTTAGTTTTAATGTTGGCGCTATTCCAGATGTCCCCAGCCCCGCCCCGCCTCCCTCTGGCCGTCACCACACTGCTGCCAGTGGCCCGCGTCCGTGGGTATCCCTGCCAGCTCCCTGGCTAATCGCTGTACCTTTCATCCAACCCCGCCCCCCCCGACGCCTGTCAGTCTCTTCCCTGTATCCCCGCGTATCTTGGGCCTTTTTCTAATTTCTTAACCTTAGCTATTTTTAGTAATATCGGGGCAGCCTGGGGATGTGAATTTCTGCACCCTTCTTGTTAAAGAGCAATAAGGCTCTACAATGTGGCCAACATCAGGGCAAAGAGCTTTATAATGTAGAGCTTCTGTTTTATTTTATTTTATTATTTTATTTTATTTATTTTTTTATTTTATTTTATTTATTTTATTTTATTTTATTTTATTTTATTTTATTATTTTATTTTATTTTATTTTATTTATTCTATTCTATTCTATTCTATTCTATTCTATTCTATTCTATTCTATTCTATTCTATTTTATTGTTTTTTTCATTCTTCGGCAATTCTTTACACGTCAGTTAATACAAGAGGCTGTTTTTCTAAGTGGATTTGTATGAACGTGGGCAGGCGGAAAGGAGAGGGAGACCCTTCACAGGTCTCCATAAAGCATTTCCATGCAGGAAGCCTTTCTTTGGAAGGTTAATAACTGGAATCCAGTAGAACTGATGGAGGCAGAGACCTGAGTGCTGAGAGCCCGTCTCCCTTCCCCCTTCCTGCCGCTCCCCTCTGTGACAAGCGACGCTCATCCCTGAAACGAAAAATCTACACGCACTTCTACTGGCATAGGAGTGGCCCCGCTGAGGTATTTTTATTGTGGTAGAAGCAGTGACACCTTTCGTTTAATTTCCTGTATTAAGTTCTGTCCAGAGAGGGGCAGAGACAGAGGAATATATGAGTTTATAACTTAACCATAAGGAACCTAATGGGCAAAGCAACAGACTGTTGAAGCTCTAGCTTTAATTTTCTCCTAACATGAACCTATGTGAACGATGTCTTATTTGTACGTTTTTTACTTTTTTCTTTCGTATGCTTGGATTTTTAAAAAAATCCTTATATTAATCCATACCAAAAATGATCTCAAACTCCAAGATAGTTTTATGTAATTTTAGGAGGGAAGTATTTCACCCCACCTCTATTAACACTAGATAAAAGGTGGCGTAATCTCCTTAGAGAGAGGGTTCGTGTCGTATATTGGAAACGCAACTAGCCAAGAGTTTGGGATTTACTCACTTCTATCCTAAACACTCAGTTGACCTTTCTGAGTTTCAGCTTCCTCCCCAGGGGAATGAGAAAAAGTGATGCCCTGTCCTGATGACCACAAAGGACTTCTCTGAATGTCACTGTTTTATAAAATTTCTCCTGAAAACGGGTGAGTGAATATTGAGTTTCAGCGGGACTTCTCAGGTATCTTCCAGCTGTGTAATGTGAATCGTTTCTCCTCAGTACGGCCTGCCTTCTCTATAAAATAGCCGCAGTAACACCTGCCCTGTCCCGTATGTTCTGAGGCTCCCTTATACACAAACTTAAACGCAGAATTTTAGCTCATAGGCATTTCCTACTCATACCTCACCCGTCTGCTCATTCCAAGAACAGCTGACCCCGAACTGATGAATTCCTGGGTCTTTTTAAAAGTATTTAGGGGAGAGAGCATGCGTGTTTGCATGCATGTATGATGCACGCTCGTGTGTCTGTAGGTAGGTCTGAGTTTAGGGGCTGTTTGCTGCTGGGCTATGAAGTAGCGCTCTGCTGATGTAGTTACTTTGTAGCAGATTTCGTAGCATTTTGTAGCAGCGGCTCCCTGGGCGGGTGAGAGGAGCAGATTCCCATTTCCTCACAGCAGCTCTTGGTGAACTTCAAGGCTCCCTGTAGGTCACGTCTCAATTTTCCTTCAATATTGCATAGACTTGCGCATCGAGTCACTTTCTATGACTTTGGACACGGATTGTTTCTCATGCCGGCCAGTTGGGTATCTTTATCTCCCTTCTCTGTAGTTTTGCAGAAGGCGTCATGATTTAAAAATAGATCTCACCGTGCCCTGGCCAGTGTGGCTCAGTTGGTTGAGTGTCCTCCCCGCGCACTGAAGGTCATCGGTTCAGTTTCTGGTCAGGGCACAAACCCAGGTTGCAGGCTCAATCCCCGGTCCTGGTGCATACGGGAGGCAGTGGGTTGATGTCTCTGTCTCTGTCTCTGTCTCTGTCTCTGTCTCTGTCTCTGTCTCTGTCTCCCCCTCTCTCCCCTCCCTCCCTCTGCCTTTCTCCCTCTCATCTTCTCTCTCTACAATCAATAAAAACGTATTTAAAAAATAAAAAGTAAACTAAATCTCACATGTCTTTATATTGTGTAAAAGGGCGACTTGTGTTTAGATCTTTCTTTGAGCTTTCTGAGGATTCGATGCTCATCTTTTCGATGAGAACAGTTTTCTTCATAAAGTTGTTAGGAGTTTCAGTGATAAGCAGTGTGTGTGTCTGTGAGAAAGAAAACACTATAAATTAAAGCCCTACCAACCCATACAGAAGTATTGTTAGTAATCCACATAACAGCATCTTGGGTCTTCGTGTGTGTGTTTATGGTTTGGAGTTAAATTGTGGTGGCCTTGCAGAGCCATAATGAGGGTAATTATCACTAAACTTTAGACTGTGAAGCAATGGAAACTCCGTTGTGATCGGGGATAAGCATATTTTTAAAACTTTTCTTTGGCATCTTGGAAAAGCATAATGTATGATTACTAAGATTTTTTTTTTTTTTTTTTAGAGAATCTGGCAATGTTCAATAGAGCACAGAAAATGTACTTTTAGAATAAAGTGCTTACTGTTTAAATTCATCACAAATACAAAATAAACAGAAGCTTTCAAATCAGTAATGATAATTTTACTACAAATCAGTAATTCCCAAAAGCTGGCACAAGATATATTTTGTACCAAGCAGTCTTTAGCAGGCATGTTATTAAAAGACTATTGTTCAAAATTGTCTGTTTTTCTTTCAGTTTTTTGTTTAAGTTTATGTATAGTAACATAAAATTTATCAAAGGTTTTTCTCTTATTATTTCAAATCAATCCATCAATCAGTACTTTGATTTATTGAAATCTCTTATAAGCGATGTTTTAAAATTGTCCATTGGGTTTTTTCAGATGATATAGAAATCCCATCTGCCCAATTAAAATCTCTACTTCGTAATGTCATAAAAATTAATTAATGTTGGAAATGTACGTCACTAAATGAACGTGTCACGTGAGACAACTACAGCTTAAAGCAAAAGTTAGCAGGTGACCATATGCAATGATAAAATGTTTTCTCTTGGTACTTCTCCGTGGGATTTGTCTGATCTGCAATGATAGAAGCTTACAAGCTCATGCAGGTCCCCAACGTGCATTGTTACTGTGTCATCAGTAAGTAAGTAACTCAACCTTCTTTCCCCCCATAGCCTTATAGTTATTATTTCTATATATGTGTGTGTGTGAGATTGTACAATTAGAAAAAATATGAACTTAGTGTGCATGAGTTAGTCATTTGCTAAGCTTCCAATGGACTGTGCTCCAAAAATTTGTTTGGAAATTTAAATTTACACTTTCATATAACCAGCAGTGTTAACGCTGGAAAGGGTTTGACACCAACTTCATGATGGTAAATCATAATACAAACAAAATACTATACAGTAGAAAATGTTTTTTAAGATGTAGACATACACGCAGTTGCAACCTAGTCTTTCACCAGAAAATTCACCGAAATGAGTGAACTGACATTTAAACTATTTTTAAAACAATTGTGAATGCAAGTATTGCATTCAAGCCCCTTGCATTTTTGACTCTGATTGTCTTAAACGCAGTTGGAACTGAGGTGGATGTGGGACGGTGGGGAAGGAGCGGTTCTCTCTGTAGAAGAAGAGGGGGGGTTTGGGGAGGCTCAGGTTGGCATCCGGGGCCGCAAGGGCTCTGAAGGACCGGACCAGGAAACCGCAGCTCAGGTCTGGAAGCAGAGCCGTGATGCAGTGGGGAGGGAAGAAAGCAGAAACGAAACCTGTGCGACGCGAGCGAGAGAGGGAACGAAATAGGCTTCCCGGGCGACATCCATCTGATGTGCAGTGAGAAAAATAAAATCAGGCGTTTGGGTTTCTTCCCAGACGCGGAGCGGGGAGTTCTAGCTGGTAGTGACGGCCGGGCCTGTCGCAGCTGCTCTGTGAGCTCAATCCCCAGAGAAGGGATTTGCTAAAAACGGTGGTTTCCAACCAGCCCCGTAGCTTTCTGTCTGCTCCGCTTCCCTCCCCTGTCTCACCAGCCGACTCCGATTGGGAGCCAGGCTGGTTCATCCCGGGAGCGCTAATCCGAGTGATCCGAGCACCAGGCATTTCCCATGGGCTCGGTGCGAACTGTGGGGGGGCAGAGTGTTAAGGGGACGTGTGTTTGGGTTTTTGTGGGAGCATGGAAACATGGAGTCAGATCCAGCTGGGGCGAGGGTGGTGAGAGACTTCAGACGGTGAGGCCTCTTGGGCTGAAATTGGAAGGAAATCACCTCGTTAGTGGCCTTGCGCCGGCTGCGTCCTGGGGTGTCCCCGAGCCGCTCGCTGCAGCGGGTCAGCTGGGAAACAGCGCGGGACTGGCCCGCAGCAGGAGGGGCCTGGAGAAGGCACAGGTCTGAGAGGCGTTTAGAAATTCGGGTCAAGAAGAGAAGGGGCTTGCAGGTGACGCCGAGATGCTCCACGAGTACAGCCCTGCCTCTGGACTTTCCTTCAGGGATACGCAGGGTACCAGAGGTGGACGCGTTCGAGGAGGCAGGCGCTGGGCTTGTTGTTGTTTGAACACAGAGCATTCAGGGTGTTTGTGGGCTACCTGGGAGTGAAAGTTCCGCATGATGTTGGAAATAGATGCTTAAATTCATACCTGGACGGAGGTATATGGAGCTTTCTTGCCTAAAGACAGGATTGAGCCCCAGCCGGGTGGCTCAGTTGGTCAGAGCGTCATCCCCTTCACCAACAGGTTGTGGGTTCGATTCCCGGTCAGGGCATGTACCTAGTTGCTGGTTCAATCCCCGGTCAGGGCGCTTACAGAAGACAACCAGTCAACGTCTCTGTCTCTCTCTCTCTCAAATCAATAAAAAAACATATCTTCAATTGAGGATTAAAAAAATAAAGGTGGGCCCGTCCGGGCGTGGCTCAGTGGTTGAGCATCGACCTAGGATCCAGGCGATCGGGGTTCGATTCCCGGTCAGGGCACATGCCCGGGTTGCGGGCTAGCCGATGAGTGACTCTCATCATTGATGTTTCTATCTCTCTCTCTCCCTCTCCTTTCCTCTCTCTGAAATCAATAAAGATATATTTTAAAAGATAAAAAATAAAATAAAGATGGCATTGATCATGGGCTTCCCATTTCTTTTCCTGTGTGGCTGACGCTGATCTTCCCACCCCACCCATGGGTGTCCATCATTAGCTCTCCTTCTCACAGATTATAACAGTTCGATTTTCCCCAGTTTTCCAGTCCAAGAATCTGGAATCATCCTTCACTCCATTCTTTATCTCACACCCACATTTAATTGTTAAGGAAATCTTGTTGGAACGGCCTAAAAATATAACCAGATTGCAGACACTCTCGGTCGCTCAGCTGCAGTCCCGCTGGCTGCTTCCAGGCCCCAGAAGAAACTGGGCACTTTGGGCCTCAGGGCCTTTCAGGGGCAGGTCTCTCTCTAGACCCACGTGTGGGCGTTTTCACCACTTTCTGCTCGAAAGCCACCTTCTCGACGTCACCGGCACTATTGGAAAATACAGTCCACATAACACCCATCATTTATTTACACATAACATTCACTTCAACCAACTCTGCTATTAAAATGTGAGCGACATAGAGTTAGGCGTATCTGTCTTTTTGTCACTGATATATGTCAAGCACGTAGAATAGTGCCTGACCTGACACATAGTAAGTGGCTGGTAAATATTTGTTATATTAAAAAATAGAGATGGAATGGTCCCGGTGTTTTTAAAGGAGGTTGTTGTTGTTTTTTCTAATTTTAATTTTTAATGGAGTCAGATTTAAATGTTATCAAAAGGAAATAATTTTTGGAACATTGAAGAATACGTAGGTTTAGACAAAATATAAACTGAGCTCTGTAAACAAAACTAACTGCCAAGAAGCACAGCTTGTGGAGAGAGTGAAGGTTTTATTCATATGGGTGGATCCTCATAACAGGGGACAGTTGAGTTTTTTCCCCATTGTACTCCGCTGTGTTTAGTAGTTTCCCATTAAAAAGTGTCCTGATTGTCAGCAGACCAGGTCCCACTTATCTTATCTTTAAACAGCCCCCATAGGTGAATAGTCACTAAGAAAGGGGGGAAAAACTATATAGGACAGAATAGTTGGGAGTTTCAGTAAGTTCAGTTATCATTTTTTTTAATAGGAAATGATCAGGATACTTTTATTTATTTATATTTATTTTTACTTATTTATTTATTATTTATTTATTGTTGACACTATTACCGATGCCCCCCATTCCCTCATCCTTCTTTTCTGATTGAGACTATTTTTTTTTTTTTTTTTTTGACATCAGTTCTTTGGAGGTGCCAGTTAGAATAGTCTAGTCGGAAGACGAAATTATGGAAATAGATCCCATAACAAGTAGACATACAAATAGGTAAGGAAACAGTGAAGTATTTTAAATGGCTAAAAATCATCCCTTTAAAAATCTGACTTTAATTCTGTTTCTTGTAGGCTCCGCATTTATTTATTTTCATTACCTTGCATGAAATGTGCTCAACACCTATGAACAAGTGTTTTATAAATTATAACTCGCTGGTGTCAAAGTGGAAATTATCCTGTGTCCTTTCTCTGTCATGCGTCGGGACGGAACGAGGCAGGTAGGTCACCGGCCCTCGAGATGCCTGCATTCTAGTGGGATTGCTT
Source organism: Miniopterus natalensis (assembly GCF_054644295.1). NCBI lineage: Eukaryota > Metazoa > Chordata > Mammalia > Chiroptera > Miniopteridae > Miniopterus > Miniopterus natalensis. The sequence goes on along the minus strand of NC_142090.1, from coordinate 5,839,892 downwards.
TATTATTTGATAATTAGTGAGCAGATTTGTCATTGCCTGTCCTAAGTGAAGTCAGTTGGACTTTAAAAATCTAGACAGAGTATACTTTGGTATCCGGGGAGAGATTAACCAAAGAACCTGTGTACATATCGGCGCAGCCCACGGACACAGACTATAGTGTGGGGAAGGCCTGGGGGTGGGGTGGATGCCGGCTGAAGGGGATTCATGGGGGGGAAAAGGGGGGCATCTGTAAGACTTTCAACAAGAAAGATAAATTAAAAAACAAAAAAAAGTCCTGGATTTTAGACCTGATTGTGCCATTTTACGAATCGTGCAATTAAGTCACTTAACCTCTCTAGAGAAAAAAAAAAAAAAAGATGCCAATTAGGGGAGGGTCCTGTGCCCACAGCTGTAGCTACCAGTGGCTTCATGCCCTCAGGGGGCCAGGGAAGACCGGGTCCTGCAGGCAGCATGGCCAGAGGGACATTCCGGGTGTAGCGTGGTGGCCTCGTCGCTTCCGAGAGAGCAGTGGCCCGCACCCGGCCTGCGCAGTCGGCCCAGCTCGCCTCCCTCCTTGCTTGCACCCTGCAGTCCTTTCCCGCCACTCGTCCCGGGTCGTGCATTCCCAGTGACCCCCATGGTTACGGCATCTGAAGCGCAGGCCTGGGTAATGCCAACGGGCACTAGGGCCTCCCAGAGAGCCTGTTTTGCTTGGCAAAGTTCTTTTGCTCTACTGATTTGTTCAGTTTCTTCATGATTCTTAACAACCTGGGTCATCCGCGAGGCCTTTGTATTCCAGGCAAGAGACACGGTAGGCAAAAATACATATATTGTCGATTGTTCGAACACACGCATCTTTACGGGTCTGAATTTTCCCAGGGCCGGCCCCGGCGACGCTGCGTAATTTCCTTCGGCCTTCACCTCATTGGCTCCTGTAGCCGAAAAAGAACACTGCCGAGGTAAACGGCACCGGGGCAGCTGCTACGCCTTTCTTCTCAAAACAAATAAAGTGCCCCAGACCCTTCCTGTTCCTTTCTAGGGCCCTTGGTCCTGGATTTCCCTTCACATGTCAATCCTGAGACATGAAAGCCGGCTGGTAGAGGGAAGGTCGGCTTCCCAGCATCTCCCAGGGAAAGCGGCCCTTGACCCACCCCAGCAGTCGCCGAAGAACGTGTTTTTCTATGTAAGAGCTTCGACAACGGAAGGAATGGTAGAAGCAACAAGACCGAGTCACCGGGCAGCTCCCTTGGCGTTGATCTCGTTTGTGTCCATCTCTGCTCAGAGGATTCGGTCCTGCTGCTTCTACCATCCTTCCGTTTTCCAAGCCTCTCCTTGTGGAACGAGATCCGTCCTGCAGGCGTTTAGTCGGCATCAGGCCCGGGCCTTCCATTTCTTGCGGGAGAGTGGAGCTCCTTTTGTTAAATTGAACCTAGGAGCATGCAAGGGCTTTACGTCGCCTCTGCTTTGTCTTAGCTCCTCAGCTACCTGGCACATATTGCTCATGGGCCTGTATTTCTTTCATATAACCTATAGATTTTAATGCATCATATTTATGAAATGTGCCCCCCCCCCCAATAAGTTATGTTATAGTTTTCTGTTTTCTTAGAAGGTTTTACTACATACTCTGCAAAACTTTAACTTTCGGCATATTCCATTAAAAGTTAAAGACTACTTTCTACCTGTGCAAGGGGGACCTGCATACCCTTACCAGAGGGAAAGGGGGGTGGGGGCAGGTAGAAAACGGCAGAGGGGGGGTACATGGTGACAGACGGAGACTTGACTTTAGGTGGTGGGCGCACAATACCATATACAGAATTGCACACCTGAAACCTATATAATCTTATTTACCAATATCACCCCAATAAATTCAATAAAAAAAAATATTTATTTATTTATTTATTAAAAAATGTATCTTTATTGATTTCAGAGAGAGGAAGGGAGAGGGAGAGGGAGATAGAAACATCAATGATGAGAGAGTCATTGATCGGCTACAGCCCACAACCCGGGCCTGTGCCCTGACCGGGAATCAAACCCTGATTGCCTGGATCCTAGGTCGATGCTCAACCGCTGAGCCACGCCCGCCTGGGCTCAATAAAAAAATTTAAAAAAGAATAACATCCAACACCATTTATAATAAAAAAGAGAAGGGTTAGTGAACGTTTTCATGGACTGTGTTGTGATTTTAGTTTCGTGTGTGTCTCAGGCTCCGTTAAAACACCGCAGAAGGGTTGGGTTGCGGCCGTCTTCTTGAAAGCTTGGATTTTCGTTTCCCAGGCGGGTATTAGCGCTTCATGAAGGGTGACTGGAGTTGCTGAATATTTTACAAAGGGGAGTGTGTGGCTTGAATGATAATTCGGTTATCTTGATGAATTCCTCCTTTGTAGTTGAAAGAGAGACTTTGAAACATTAGACTTCAAAGAAAAACAGGAGAGGGATTGAGCATGTATGTAAATACCTCATAATTGCAATAAAGTGGTTCATAGAAATGCCTTAATTTGAGTGAGATAAGTTTAGAAATACAATATCTTACACTTTGCAAATAATGTGACTGTTTTGCGTATTGAGTCATGACTTGCTGTGTCAGTTCTGCTACAAGTTAAAGGAATATAAATGTAAGAATTACTACATTAACATACCATATCCAGAAAAGAAAATGCTTGAACATGGAATATTTTTCCACTCAGAACTCACTTTTTCATAAAATTAATAGTACGAGATCTGTGGTCAATAGTTTCTGGGACCAATCCACAAACGTAACTCCTCAATGTAGCCTGAGTACAATGCATTTGTATTAAAAGATATAAAGTAAACAGTCCTGTTGAGGTTGTAAGAAGGATCCCAGACATTGAAAAATGAGCTTTTTTTAGTGCTCTGGCTACAAGGGAATGCAGGTGTCCTTATCGCAGAAGGCCGCAGACCCATCCCTGTGGCCTACCTGCCCAGGCTCTCCCACCCTCAGGAGCAGGGCTCCGCAGCTAGGACAGGGACCGTATGGCCCTCAGAGCTTAGGTACGATTTTGCCCTTTGCAGACAAAACTAGCTGGCCCCTGAGTTAGAGGAGGGACAGGAGCCACAGGGAAACCTTTGCAAATGCCAACGCGTGATTTCTGGACTGTGAGCTCCAACGGGGCAGTGGGCGGGTCATGTCTGACATTCTGTCTCCGGAGATACGGTGCACACATGGCACCTAGTAGGTGCTTAATAAATACGCATCGATGCAATGTCAGGAAACTTTCCAGAGCCTGACAAGTCAATGCCTCTAGTTGTCTTTCATTTGTCATTGTAGATAGAATTAAATGTTTTCAGAGAGGGTAGTTTGTATTTTTTAATTTAATTTTTTTATTGAGTGTTTTTAGACAGGAAAGGGAGCGTGTGTGGGTGAGAGAGAGAGAAATATCAGTTCTTCATGCATTCGGTTGGTTCTGACCAGGGATTAAACCCGCAGCCTTGGCGTATCGGGCCGAGGCTCTAACCCACTGAGCTCCCCAGCCAGAGCAGTAGTGTGCGTTACATCCCCTGTGTGCAATACACTGCATTTCCCTCTGTCACCTAGCGGAAGGTTGACTCTTGTAACTGTTGTGTGGGCACTTGGAATTCAAATGCATAAAATAGCCCGGCCGGGCGTGGCTCAGCGATTGAGCATCGTCCTGGGATCCAGGCGATCAGGGTTCGATTCCCGGTCAGGGCACATGCCCGGGTTGTGGGCTCGATCAATGACTCATCATTGATGTTTCTATCTCTCTCTCCCCCTCCTTTCCTCTCTCTGAAATCAATAAAGATATATTTAAAAAATAAAATAAATAAATAAATAAAATGCATAAAATAATTAAAAAATGTTTTCTTTCAGGAATATGTGCTTAGATATAATTTATCAGATAAAACTTAGTCACTATTTGATTCAGTCTTCCTTTGCTCAGATATCTTTATTTGCACAATTTATCAGACCAAGAGGGATGTGTTAAAATTATTTCTCTTGGGTTTTTTTTTTTTTTGCACCGCCAACAGTGATTGGTTTCTAGGCGGATCGGTGCATACAGCCAGCTTTTTTTGAGATTATACACTCTACCAGTAAAACAAATTCTCAGTCCCATATAATAAAACGTATATGAATTCTGCCTTGGGTGTTATCGATGCTGCTTCCCTTCTTTCCACTGGCCTAGCTTTACTCAACAGCATCGATCGCTGAGCAGAAGAAAGGAGGGGACGGCACCTCATGTCCCCCAAACCACCGCCACGACGAACGGAGCCGAAGGAACGCGGCTTTTCCCGTTTATGCCCCCGTCCTGCTTGCTTCTCTGTGTCTTCTCCCTCAAGAACTACGCGTTTCCAGTTTGACGTCAGTCATGTGCGTTAAGTCACGCATGGTACTTGGTCAGACGACTCTTGTCACAGTTACAAAAATCTGCATGGTGTGTTTAAGTCATTCGGTGCTTTCCTCCCGTTTTGCATCACGATTTATTCATTCGCGCCGCAGGAAGAAACAGCTTACCTCTCTTACAGCGTCTCGTCGCTTATCTTTTCTTCCAGGTAGTAAATATTTAAAATGGACTTTCTCTTCCCTTCGTATGTGAACGATAGTTTGGCTGAGCATCGGAGGCCTGGGCACTCCTCTGTCCCCTCGCGCCCTGCTCTCCCTGGCACCCGGCGCT